>NC_069120.1:53941417-55141417 GCF_025612915.1 Magallana angulata
GTCAAACATATTTCTTAACTTATCCTTTTTTCCGAATTATCACTTTGCTATAATAATATCTGCTATGTCCCTTGCTAGGTTTGAGGGATTGGAACACATGTCAGAGTCGGTGTTTATGGTACTGAGTAAGAAAGTGGGAACATCACGACTCGTGGCCCTCAGGAGGGAGACAAAGGACATCAGGGAGATGGTGAACAGACGAATGACACCTAATGATGGGACTATTCAGATGTTGAGCGGAAGTGGGAGAGAAGGATTCAGACTTAAGGGATCAGATACGGACTATATGCACTGGCCGAACAACCACCGAGTGATCATGGACACGTCTCAGTCTAAGTATTACAACACAGCCAATACAACTTTGATTCTCTCTGACAGTTCTAAGAGTCCACCAGGATTCACTTTACTTCAGTTACTGACACCAACAATATACAGAGAAGTCGGTTCAGCATGTCACAGAATGAATGACAGCGTCTATATATCTAGTTCTATTTACAGACAGTTAACTTGTTCAATATTTCTTCCTAATTCTACTGAACATGGACCCTGTGGTACTGCTGTTAAAGGAGGACTAGAATATGACTCTGCCTGTTGTTTTGTTTGTGACTTTTGGCCTCCATCTGCCTCCTCGTGGATAGACAGATGTCACTTATGGCCTGATCCTGAAGTTGTTGATGACATTGTCAGAAATGGATGTCACTTTGTAGCAATAGGACACCCATTAGGACCCCATGAAAATGAAGAGTGGAGATGGTCGTTTTCTCAGGCAGAATATAAATGTGTGTATGCAATGAACCATTGTCAGTTTTTGACCTATGGGTTGTTGAAACTTTTCTTAAAAGAAGTTATAAATCAACAATCAGAAGAAACCAATGAACTGCTGTGTTCATATCACATGAAGACAACTATTTTCTGGGCAATTCAACAAAACACACTACCTTACTGGTGTCCACAAAATCTCCTGGTTGGTTTCTGGGTCTGCTTTAAACTCCTCCTTCAATGGGTGTATAAGGGGGTTTGTCCAAACTTTTTTGTTCCACAAAACAATCTGTTTCTGACAAAGGTCCATGGCTCAGCACAAAACAGATTGTTCCTACAGTTACATGAATTGTACAAGAAAGGTCTGGCCTGTCTGTTAAAGAGTTCCTCTATCAGGTTCTACATTATTGATATCCTGTACAATCCTAGAGATTTTATTTGTACAGATGAGAGTTTAATTATGTCTGAAGTCGACTATGATAGAGAATTTTTTTTGGAAATAAATGTTTTTGATAATATAATCATAAGAGATCTTCACAGTTTTGTGAAATGTCTATGTACAGTAGAACAGTTGTTGGTAGATTCAACGCAGTTGACAGAGTATCAACTTTTTTATTTACAGACTTTTACAGCCACCAACCTTCAGTTCACTGCTTTCATATTACACAACATGTACACAAACACAGGTGTCAATAAACAAATGTATATTGCAGACAAAATGTCCTGTCACATGCTGAAATTAGCAGCTAAGTTTGGATGTATATCTGACCTTTTTTACATTGCCATGTATTATTATAAGACACTCAGATACAGGGAAGCTTTATATGTTATAGAGATGACAAAGGTCAAGTTAGCACAGCCATATCTGATGTATAGGAGACGTGTAGACAGAGAGAGGTATACTGAGGCTTTAGGGGGACAGTCCTTGTCTAAAAAGATCAGAGAGGCAGGAACACTGGATATCATACTGAAGAACAGAGTCTGTTATATCAGTGAACTAATACTAGAACAACAGTCTGCTTGTTCATATGTAATATTAATCCCAGTGTTTGTAATGTTACGCTTCCTGGAGTTCTTGTGTTACAGACAAATTGATACAACATTATCACAAGCAGCTCTAGATGAGCTACAGGTCCTAGTCCACCATGATCAGGGACGGTATGTAGATGTACATCACAGAGACATTTCCTGGGAGATCCTGGGGATCTGTCATCAGATCACAGGGAACCTCCAGGCTGCTTTATACTCATACCAACAGTCACTCAAACAGTATCCATGGAACAACATACAAGCTGCTACACATAGTAGAATACAAGATATAACAGGAACAGCCCCACATGATTAATACATTTACATCTAACTGAGTCACAGAATTAATTCATTTTTTTTTACTCAATCTACATAAAGTTTATGAAACCTTACAAAAAACGATGACTAAGATGAGTTTATATTCGTACCAACAGTCACTCACACAGTATCTAATCAGCAAAATACAAACTGCTACACAGTGGAAAATTTCAGATGTACTTGGAGTATAAATTCAGATATATAATAATTGAACATGGGAAGTATGACCTGGTCTATAACAAACTACAAGACAAAGCTAGACCACTGATTATGTAGGTATCCTGTGTTGATAGAAACATTTAATAAAACAGTACTGACGATTGGAATTGGAGTTAACCAATACAGAAATATTTTTTTTTGAATAATTTTCTAATTCTGGTTTAAAAGGGAAACAACATATGGTGTTGTATGGTGTTATGAGTGCCATTCTAACAGTAAAGAGGCACAATTTGTTCATGATTTGATCCCAAAATCATAATTTTATAGTGCAAACAAGGATTTATGCTATGTTTTTGTTAAACTAGCAGTAGGCATTTATTATACAGGTACATTGAATAAATGTTGCATATGTTTCATATACTGTACGTGTACCTATTTACTGGCTATGACAATAAGTTTTTTGTCTCTCAAGGCAGCAACTATTTCCTGAAACTTTTTAAATTGTGAATTCTACGGCGAACTGTATGCGCATAATTAACGTGCAAGTAACAATTCATTGTGTTACCCTTTGACAAATGTGTTGCTAACGCTGAGGGTAATAGAACGGATTACCAACTGTGTTTAAACCAATCAGATTTCAGTATTAACATGAAAGTATAATAATAATTTTTACTGTAATTTTTCAGACGGTTGCACAAAAGAGTTACTAGTATACTGTACTTACTGTCAAGGGGGACAACTGATTGCTATTGTTTTATCAGTCAGGATATGTTTATAATATTAAAAAAAAAACTACTAGCAATTAGAGTTTGGTCTTATTTATTTATACACGATTGTGAAGGTAAATTGTCATAGTTTGAAGAGAATGTTATTTTCAAAAACTAATCTGCTTCTTAAAATGACTGCAATTCAGAGAACCTGGGTACTCAGTGGAATTCACAGTTAGATACCTGAATTATGGCCCAATTAATTTGACCTTTTTGCACCACACATGCAATTTTCTGCCCTATTAGCATTTGTTGCCAGTACATTTATTTTAACTAAGCAGAATTATTACATCAAATACTGTTTTTGATTATGCACAATGATCAGACTAAATAGAGAGATTACCTTAAAAAAATTGTATGAAGCTGCATAAATTTTTTGTGACCTATTTGCACTTAAAAAAGACAAATTTCTTTAAATTACCAGGGTAAATATTGAAATAAAAACTTTTTGAATATTAAGAATTTTATAAAATTAATTCAGTATTATTTTGACAAAATAAAGTATGGGGGTCAGTGATGGTAGATGGCTTCAAAGTGAAACTCGATCTTGTAAAATTTGGTTCACAAAAATTTCAGTCCTTTACCATAAATTTGCATAGTTTTATGCTAAAAGTCTATCACACTGTCAAGATTTGATTTTGATGTAATTTTTATTTAACTTCAGTAAGTTAGTTAAAAAGGTCACGCCTCAAGTCTCGATAAACTATCGCTCTCATCTTAATTTTCACTTGTATCTCTCTTACAACAAAAGATGCAGACTCTTAACTAAAGGTATGATCCTTACCAAGCTCTTCTGTGAAGGTAAGAATGGTGTTCTCCTCATTAAGGTTTTTACTGAAGTCGATTGAGAGATCACTCATCCTCTTCTTTATTTCTTTGATCTTCTGCTGTTTGTCAGTGGGCAGATGGAGGCCTATAACAGATATCTAATTTAATGCTTCAAAGATCTTGACCTTTAACATAAATAGTCAACTATTACTTTCCTCCCCCTTATTTTTAAGGTGGAATGGGACACTTCCATATTGTGACATATGCCTATCAAATAAAAAATAAAACCAAGTATATTTTTATAAATATTTCCTTTCCCATAACAGCATGGCACAAAGGATTAAAGTGTTAACTACGAATCTGCAAGTCACAAGTCTGAGTCTCACATTAAAAGGTGTCTCATACCACCTTTAAAAGAAACATGAAATACCAAATATCCGGCGTTTTCTTTTACATCTCTTAAATTTGCAAAAATATGGAAAATGTGTTACTTTTTAATTTGCCTGAGTTATTTTTTGCAATTTTAAAAGTTTCTTTATTAATATAGCAAACAATACTGGATATTTCTGGGAATTGAAAATTTTGCAAATTAAAAGTGATCTCGAAACAAGAGGCCCAAGGCCATCGCTTACTTAAGCAACAATAGACAAAATAAAATCAGTTTTATGGAGTCATATACAAATATCTGGACAATATTAATGTAGTATAACATATCCTGTATTAAAAAAATTCCATTTTCCCCTGGATATTCTGTTTATTATTAAGCCCCTTTTGTCATAGGATGAATATATCACATACTTCGCTTTGCAGTTCTCATGATGATCTAAATCAAATGTGATATACATCAAACCTGTGAAGCCCAAAAATTGTCTAGGAGCCAAAGTCTAAACAGTTTTAAAGAATAAAAAAATATGTCAAAATGCTTGCATGTAAGTAAAACCGTACATTATATCATTTGAATTTTTGAGAATAATTTAAAATGTTTTCCTTTGTAAAATTGGCCTACTCAATGTGGCCCCATCCTACTCCTCAAATAGGATTACGATCTCAACAAACTTGAATCTACTATACCTGTGGATGCTTCCACACAAGTTTCAGCTTTTCTTGCTGGTTTTTTAAGAAGATTTTTAAAAAATATCAATAAATTTTCAATAATTTCGAATTATCTCCACTTGAAAAGGGGTGTGGTTATTCATTTTAACAAACTTGAACCTATTCAATTAATAATGCTCTGTACTAAATTTCCTTGAAATTGGCTCTGTGGTTCTGGAGAATAAGTCAAAAATAGAAAAAAAAGTTTACAGACAGACGGACGGACAGACGGACGGAGGAAAAAAGTGATCTCACTTGAGCTGTCAGCCCTGGTAAGCTTAACAGCAAAAATTAGAATATTGCAAAAATTACTGAATATATGGTATTCGAAGAGTATAAAGCACCGTAAGAATTTAGGAGGTAACTAAATTTGTAAAGTCTGAAACTATTTAGAGAAAAGGGAAAAATTGTTTTGCTCACAAATTACACACATGAGATCGAGAATGAATGTATTAATATACATTGTATATCAAAAAGTATACATTCTAATCGTCACTGCCTCACATTCAATGGATATTGACAACTGACATATTTCTGTATACAGTTACAAACCTAGTATTGGTATACATGTACATAACCATTTCTTCTCCCCAGCTTGATCATCCTCTCCACATATCGTTTGGATTCTGTTGAGCCGTCAGTTGAAGATTTTTTTCTCAAAGGCAACAAGTGCATCAAACACATCCTGGCGCATGCTGCGTAATGTAAATATTGTCCACTTGAAGTCAACGACAGCATTCACTGACATCATAGTATTTACAGTCTGAATTTTAACCAGCATGGAGAAAATGATAATTCAGCTGTGTACTCTAGAATAGAATTTAACTTGAGATATGATTGCCACATATTTCAATCTATTAAAATAAATATTTAAAAAATTCAGGCAATCAAACAGCACATTTCAGTTAGAAATTACAATAATTTTAGCAGGATTACATTCGTCAGATTAAGAGTTTTCTGTACTTTCAACCATTTCTAGACCCATTAGGGAGGGAAAGGTTAATTCTTATTTTTCAAAGTTTAAGTTTAACTAATTATTAAAAATGATAAAAAAATCTCTTGTATAAAAAAAATCTTATTTTTTGCTAAAGAAAGTTTTATCTTTGCTAATTCCAAACAAAATTTTTATTTTGGCCTGAGAGTGTCCTTCACAATTTTAAACTCTTCTGTAGTACCTCATTTTCACATCAAACTCGGAGAGTGTTTTGTCCATTTCTACGCTAATATCCCTTAAATCCTTTTCAAGTGACACATGCTGCATAAAATCGAGGTTGTTTTGCACCACAGGATATTCACAATCATTGTCAGCAAGTGCCTGTAAAGATTTCCATTTTTTGATTAACTCATATTTGAAGAAAGTTGTAAAATATACAGTATGATATATTTAGTAAATATGTAAGTATGGATCATTTTTAGGGAATATTGTTTACAGAGAATTCTTTTAAGGGCAAACAAGCATCTTCAGACAGATATTTTAAATGGATTACAAGAATAAAGTGCACCATTATTTTAAAAAAAAATCAATGATATTTTATTCAAAAACGGCAAAGAAATGTAGCTGATGATATTTTGCTTTTAATTACAAAAGTCGCATATTTTTATAGAAAAAAAAGGAATTTCTAGTTTTGTGTATGGTTTTACTTCTTTTTTGATTATATATCCTCTTTATTACAACCTTTGACAGTTTACTAAAAAGTAACTAGCTGCAATAATGTTATCCTCTCCGATTCTATATATCTGATGTTTTACCTAAAAAAAAAAAACAAGAAAAAAATCGGGAGAGGGCTACATTATTGCAGTTTGTTTACTACCTGACAAAGGAGTGTTCAAAGTAAATCTGAAAAAACCCTTTTTATTACATTTTAATGGTGATAAACTATTAAAACTAAAGAAAAAGACTTTTACGGTTGTCCGAACACCTTAAGCAAGTAAAATATTATTTCAGGCAAGTAAAACTATAAACTTACTTGTCCGATCGGGCAAGTGAAAATTTTAATAGTATACCCCCATCTCATAACTATGTTATATCTTTTGATAAAACTGTATATAATGATGTATTTTCTTCTTGTTTGCTGACTCAAAGAATGTATTACATCGATTATATATGTCCTAGAAGTTATTGATTAGAGCAGATTAAGCATCCAAGTCTTCTTCTACACTGTACAAGTGAGTCCATAAGTAGTTTCAGATACAGCATCCAAGCACGTTTGATGAAGATTGGATATGTAATAACTTAACACAGGACCTGCTTCAAAAATAAAATTTTAACCAGGACCAAGACCGGACGACGCCGCCAACGATTGACTGATAAATCAATGTGATTAACAACATTGAACATGGATAGTTGAATGCACTGAAAATAGATCTGAATTACTAACACAAATTTTTTGCTACAGTAAAAAAATGTAGAACAAGCATTCTGAGAGTATTGCTTAAGCAATACAGGTCCCCTACCGGTTTGTGGAAATTGTGAAAACAATGGGCAGGACTATTCGCCGGAATGGCGACGGAATAGACGTAGTGACATGTATAAAAAGGTCGATAACTTGTGTTAGGTATAAGCTATCACCATTCGGTTTTCAGTTTTTTAATCTGTGAATAGAGGGCTATCGAAATATGTAAAACCTTATTTGATAGGTACATGTTTGATATATAAAACCTTGACCGGAATGATCTATGGTCGCAAAAATCAGCTGCCAGAATGACGAAGTCGACTTCATAAAACATTTAATATCTCAAAAAGTGTTTAATATTTTTTCATTCGGAAACAATATTTTTTATAACAACAACCAGACATATAAAATGTGTAAAAATTACATCGATATCATTAGATTTAGTATGCAAAACGTTGACCGGAATGGAAAATTTTCGTTAAAAAAGAATGCTGTAATCTCTACATAATCACCTGTATCATAAAAACCATTGATTTTATTTCCATTCGGTCAGGATTTTTTTCATTCTTAGGTATACACCTTTCAGATAATATATAGTTTTATATAATAAACTAGATTTAAATGCTGAAAACCCTGACTGGAATGAAAATTTTACACTCAAAATTTACAAATTAATTTTATGCACTCAGGTATCGCTCAGGTACAGAAGCCGTACTACAAGAAGGTGTGAACAACACAAGTAATAAAAACATAGAGAGTGTATTAAAACAACAAATTTCAATAGAACAACAGAAATTTAATCACGACAATGGTAAATTCATAGCCAATCTGTACAATTAGATGTTTTATGAAGTCGACTTCGTCATTCCGGCAGCTGATTTTTGCGACCATAGCTCATTCCGGTCAAGGTTTTATATATCAAACATGTACCTATCAAATAAGGTTTTACATATTTCGATAGCCCTCCATCCACAGATTAAAAAACTGAAAACCAAATGGTGATAGCTTATACCTAACACAAGTTATCGACCTTTTTATACATGTCACTACGTCTATTCCGTCGCCATTCCGGCGAATAGACCTGCCCATTGTTTTCACAATTTCCACAAACCGGTAGGGGACGTGTATTGCTTAAGCAATACTCTCAGAATGCTTGTTCTACATTTTGTACTTCTTGCCATCAATCTTATTTAAAAATTAATGTGTAAATTAAGAATATTGGCCCAGTATCTACACACACAAAATGAAAATGAATGACGGATGTAAAGTGAATTCAAATACAACCTGCTTTCATTAATAATATCTAATGTACAACTTGTTTATCGCAAACATGTAAATCAAGAGAGAATTCAAAATGTGACCACTGTGACATCTCAGATGGAGATATTTTAAAAACATCTTACTGTGATAATATCATGTGTGGTATAATTTTAAAGCTGCTTTAAATTTCATTATTACATAGAAACATGTAATTGATTTTATGTTGAAACATATCCAAAAGTACTTTTTATAATCCAACCATTTTTTATTTAGATTTTAAGATATAATCAAAATGGAAATCTGAGATACAATGAAACACAATTGTCAAGAGATTATAAACTTAGAACAATTTTTTTAAACTGTTTAAGTAGGGATATGAATATCATATTAGAATTTTCAAAATCGACTATGTTTAAAAATACTTCAGACCGTTTGACAGATATCTATAAAATGCTTTTGCTTTGTTATATTCATAATAATGCTGCAGGTTTTCCCAATACCTGGGATGTCTGACATTTGTAAATGATGTTAAAGTGAAATGAATTAAACATAAACTGCTCTTTATTATTAATCAAGAAATGAATAAAGATTAAAAATATTGATTTAAATAAGATATTTTATTTGCTGCTTTTATCTTGAAACACTGAAGATTATCCAGCATGAGCTATCTGATATTTTTTTAATATTTTTGGTAAAAACATCATTGTCTTTAGTAAAACATACCAATAAAACAAAGTTTCAATGAGTTTTTTTAATCAAGTATTCAGCAGAATAGAACGATATATTTTTCGAAAATTCATAGAATGACACTCTATCCACTCTCGCAATTCAACAGCAACAGAAGTTTTAGCACTTTCCTTTGCCTTCATGTTCATAAATGTGTTCCTGCAGATAGATAATGTCTTTATCAAGTTTTCCTCTCAATACAGAAGATGATCAGGAGTTAAGTCTCTGGTAGTCCTTGTAAATTATGCATTCGGGTTAAGTCCCTTACTGATGAGGAAAGCTTCTGGGGTAGGGTCACGACCCAGGAAGTTACGTAACATATCCGCGGCATCCTGTAAAATACAACATAGGCTTTAATTATGTCCCTCGGATATAAAAAAAAATTAAAATTAAAAAAAATCTTTTGACTGCGTCTTAATCTGTCTGATTCCTTGAATAAAATAAGGATATTACTTTCATTGGTTAATCATATTTTTCTCTACAAAGAAAAACACACAGAGGTATTATACCTTACTATTGACACACAGACAGACAATGTGATATCTAACTATTGACACACAGACAGACAATGTGATATCTTACTATTGACACACAGACAGACAATGCGATATCTTACTATTGACACACAGACAGACAATGTGATATCTAACTAATGACACACAGACAGACAATGTCATATCTTACTATTGACACACAGACAGACAATGTGATATCTTACTATTGACACACAGACAGACAATGTGATATCTAACTATTGACACACAGACAGACAATGTCATATAATACTATTGACACACAACAGACAATGCCATATCTTACTATTGACACACAACAGACAATGCCATATCTTACTATTGACACACAGACAGACAATGTGATATTTTACTACTGACACACAGACAATGTGATATCTTACTATTGACACACAGACAGACAATGTCATATCTTACTATTGACACACAGGCAGACAATGCCATATCTTACTATTGACATACAGGCAGACAATGTCATATCTTACTATTGACACACAGGCAGACAATGCCATATCTTACTATTGACACACAGACAGACAATGTCATATCTTACTATTGACACACAGACAGACAATGCCATATCTAACTATTGACACACAGACAGACAATGTCATATCTTACTATTGACACACAGACAGACAATGTCATATCTTACTATTGACATACACACAATGTCATATCTTACTATTTACACACGACAGACAATGCCATATCTTACTATTGACACACAGGCAGACAATGTCATATCTTACTATTGACACACAGACAGACAATGCCATATCTTACTATTGACACACAGACAGACAATGTCATATCTTACTATTGACACACAGACAGACAATGCCATATCTTACTATTGACACACAGACAGACAATGTCATATCTTACTATTGACACACAGACAGACAATGCCATATCTTACTATTGACACACAGACAGACAATGTCATATCTTACTATTGACACACAGGCAGACAATGCCATATCTTACTATTGACACACAGACAGACAATGTCATATCTTACTATTGACACACAGGCAGACAATGCCATATCTTACTATTGACACACAGGCAGACAATGTCATATCTTACTATTGACACACAGGCAGACAATGCCATATCTTACTATTGACACACAGACAGACAATGTCATATCTTACTATTGACACATATATATCTTACTATTGATCCCCCGGGCTGCAGTATACATCTCCTGTAGTCCCCACCGACCTTTGGACTCATGATGTCCTCCTTCTTAAAGCGAGTGTAAAACATGTCCATACAGAAAACTTCACTCCACTGAAAGACAGACAGAAAACTAACTTCAGAACACATGAAAATACAAACTCATAGGCAGAAAGTGTCTCTTCCATACACATTGTTACAAGTAACTCATTACCCCTTGTTTACTTTATGTTTAACATGCATGGACAATTTCGCTAAACAAAATCAAAAATATTGTTTTCTTTCTTAAGGGTGTTGTTTACTCAGGATTTGAGTTCTCAAATTCGGATTGTTATAAAGTTCAATGTAATGAGTAAAATTTGTTCTAAACAAAAAAAGTATTAATAAAATGAATTATTATTGACAAAACATTTGATATTTTTACTTTATTACGTAATTAGGCTCAAACAAAAATAGACTTTTAGCCAAACAGGAAATTCGGACTAAATTTTGCAGATTTTGTTTTCCGCTAAAACATTTTTGGAAGTACTCTAATATTGAAAGTTAAGATTTTATATTTTAGTCTATATAATTTTTCATATTTTCTGCTGGTTTTACCTCACTTATTCATTAAAATAATTGTATGGCACGAATTGCAAAAATATTAAAAAATGCTTAAAAACAATAAAAGACACCATATCTCAAAATTTTGATCATTTACCTAATATAAATAGTTCAATGCTATAAATGTTTTTGTATTATCATCATTCAATTTTTTGTAAACTTAGATCAAAAATGGGTAGGAATTTGAAAACTGATAGAGGAAATTCGGACTGAAATATTTTTTCAAATTGTAGCTGAAATCTTAATGTTTTGTACCTATTTAGTGCCACTGCCATTCATAAAATGTATTACATTTTTTAAAGTGCTTTATTATTTGAAAGATATTTACAATTAAGAAAATGTCAATTGTAGTGTAAAATTTTATGGGATTTTTCTTGATTTTTCAAAAAATATTCAATGGCCATTTACTCAAAAAGTAGGTCATTGACCTACTTTTTTGAAAGTGAAAAATAACAATACAATCAAAGGTCTATAACATACAATAGATGGGGTTTCATTATCATCAGTAGAATTTTTTTTCATTCTGAGTAAACGTCATCCTTAATCTATATTTATGTCTTCTCTTATATTTTTCATCTATTAATTCTTTATCATGATCATATTGTAAGTATTCCTACATACACTTTGTTTACACACATCACTACCTACATAAACATACATACACACATCTCTACCTACCATGTACCCATAGTACTGGGCGTCGTACCCTCCCGCCAGGTGCCCGAATGAGGCAGACATGTTGGTGCCCTCTGTGGACGGGAATCCCAGGTACTCCTGTGAGATCTCCGAGAACAGTTTGGCTGTGTCCACCTGTAACACAAAAACAGCAGTAACTTTACTATTCCACTCAACAGCAATAGAACAGAAACTCAAAAATATTATAATTCATCAAAGATTAATAAAAACAGCTTCTTTGAGAAACATTCATAATTGTAAACCTCATTGGCCTGAAACATGCTAATAATAAAGCAATGTATGTACACAAGGATGGAACTGACATATTCAGATGGTTAACATACATATCCCAATTATGGCACAGAATTCATTGACAAATACATATAGTGACAACTTTGAATTGTTGGCCTGAAACAAAAAGGAGTTTAAAAAAGATAAATCATTTCAATTAAGCAATTCTTTAAACTTCTTTTAAATGTTTCTTGTTTAAATTTTATTCTCAAAATGTTCAAGTACTGTACTTTTATCAATATTCATGGACATTAATTTTTGTGAATTAAAAGCAAATCACACTTTGAAGGTAACTGTGCTCATAGACAATGATCCTATCAATACAATGTATCATTAGAAAATGCACTTTGATATATATTAAAGTTCCTGGATCATTTCAAAAAAGAAACCCACGAACATTGGTCTTCATTAAATGTTAATGAACCTCCAGTGGGTGATTATAGAGAAAACATCTACAGGAGCAGTATCTGACCTTTTTCTGTGTGTGGATGGTCTGGTCAAACATTCCCAGCAGGATCTGTCGCAGGTTAAACATGCCAGCATTAGCGATCCGGCTTTTGATCAGTTTGTCCAGCAGGTGGTCGGGGATTGCCTCCCCTGTTTTGTAGTGTTTGGACATTCTCTGTAGAGGTTCCTTCTCCCAGCACCAGTTCTCCAACATCTGGGACGGGGCCTCCACAAAATCTCTCTCCACACTGGTTCCACTACAACAAAGAATTCATTTTATGTGACATGATTTAAATGGTAAAAATAGCAGCACCCAAAAACAAAACATTATGTACTTTTGCCATATTCACTTGTCAAAAAAGGACTCCTTAAAATCTATATTGCTTGAAGCGTAATGCTATAATTAAGTTTAGATATTTTATAAACATAATGAAAGGAGAAGAACTCGTTAGTTGTAAAATCTTTTTTCTGATCCTTTTGAGTAATCAATAAAATATGTTTAAAACAAACTAAATGAAAAAATGGTTTAAAATATTTTTGTATTCACTCTCCATAAAAGGAAAGCTTTTAAAATATCTACATGTATCTTGCTTAAAATAGCATCCTAAACTTTATTTTTTATATCTTATAAATTAAAGAAAAATTTAGATTTAGATATTTTACAACTGGTTTTTATAAAGGTAAAAAAGAATCCCTGAGAAATTTTACAACAATTTCAATATACCTGAACAGAGCAAATTCGGATTGAGCACAGATCTGATGCATCACATGACCAAACTCATGGAAGTAGGTCTCCACCTGTAAACAAACATGTCTGATAGAGGAACCAATATCCTTGAAAAGCAGGAATTTTATAGGAAAAGTTTTTTGGATTCTATTTTACATTTTGACTTTTTCTTGCTAAATTTATGTGTTTCATTATAAACTGCGCAATCTCTGGTACACACATTCATTGATATAGTGAGTTAATTTCCAGCCATGTGGATGAAAAAACTATGATGATGAAATGCATGGACATAATTTATAGTTCATATAGCTATTTGTAGTATTTGAATACATTCATTTAGCTAAACAATGTTAACGATATGAATATATAGTAATGGTCTACCTCATCGTGTGTAAGCAGGGCTGGTTTATCCTCTGTTGGTTTGGTGAAGTTCGCAACCATGGCAGCCACAGTTATCTGTCTCTTCCCATCTGGCTGTATACACCCCGGCTGTAAATTTAAGGAAGATATTCATATATATCTGCTTCAGTCCACTGTCTTTGCTGTATCATACAATTGTTGATTTTGTAAAGGAACCTTAGAATTATCAATGTTGCTTATACAGCAAATCTGGTTTAACTTCAAACTTTAATAATATACGCGAGTTAAAAATGTTCACATTAATTTTATGAATAAATGTTGATGAAATAAGTGTTATCTTGAACTGACTGAGTTAAGATTTATTTATGTACCTGCAGTCCAAAGCAAGCAGCATGTCCATATTTTCCTTCTCGGGGATACAGGTCAAGATAAAAATAGCCCAGGAGATTGGACGATTCCCTGTCCACTACACTGTACTACAACAGAGGACAATTAGTCAACACCATCATCAGTATCACTCTATTCTTATAAATGTCTAAAATGTCTACAAACTCCAAATTCAAATAATAAAACGGGTCAAGAATTCACTGTTCCTTAGAGACTTTATACAAATTTCAAAGATGTCCTCTCTCCAGTGACTGGAGCAGAGAAACTTACCAACGTGACCTCAGGATGCCAAACTTCCACATCTTTGACTTGTGTAAACTTGAGATCCAGCAACTCCTAAAATTCAAAGCATAGATGTTTAAATTTCTCATTAGTCATATACAACGTCTGACATTTGACATAATAGCAATTTTAACGCTGTTTTTCAGGTACATATAACGCCTGATTTTTTTAACTAATTTTACCTGTTAGATCTAACAGATAACATTTGACCTGGAATTACCTGTTTGATATAACATCTGACTTTGACCTGGTTAAATCTGCTAAATATAACACCTGACTTTTGATCTGGTAGATGCAACATTTGACTTTGACCTGATTTTACCTGGTAGATGTTACACCTGACTTTGACCTTGATTTACCTGGTAGATGTAACACCTGACTTTGACCTTGATTTACCTGGTAGATGTAACACCTGACTTTGACCTTGTTTTACCTAGTAGATGTTACACCTGACTTTGACCTGCTTATATCTGGTAGATGTAACACCTGACTTTGACCTTGCTTACCTGGTAGATGTAACACCTGACTTTGACCTTGTTTTACCTGGTAGATGTAACACCTGACTTTGACCTGGTTTTACCTGGTAGATGTAACACCTGACTTTGACCTGGTTTTACCTGGTAGATGTAACACCAGACTTTGACCTTGATTTACCTGGTATATGTAACACCTGACTTTGACTTTGTTTTACCTGGTAGATGTTACACCTGACTTTGACCTTGTTTTACCTGGTAGATGTAACACTTGACTTTGACCTGGTTATACCTGGTAGATGTAACACCTGACTTTGACCTGGTTTTACCTGATAGATGTAACACCTGACTTTGACCTGGTTTTACCTGGTAGATGTAACACCTGACTTTGACCTTGTTTTACCTGGTAGATGTAACACCTGACTTTGACCTGGTTTTACCTGGTAGATGTAACACCTGACTTTGACCTGGTTTTACATGGTAGATGTTACACCTGACTTTGACCGTGATTTACCTGGTAGATGTAACACCTGACTTTGACCTTGTTTTACCTGGTAGATGTAACATCTGACTTTGACCTTGTTTTACCTGGTAGATGTAACACCTGACTTTGAACTTGTTTTACCTGGTAGATGTAACACCTGATTTTGACCTTGTTTTACCTGGTAGATATCCAGCAGCCCTGTGGTCACCACTTCCATAGGGAAGTACTCCTTCAGAAGGTTAGAATCAACGGCGTACTGTCGTTCCTCTGTCATAGTCATATAGTAGCGGAGATCCCAGTAGTGGATCTTTCCGTCATACTCGTATCCATATTTATCACACTAAACAACAAATGTACAATAAACATATTACAGTAATTTATGATAAGATAAGCAATTCTAAAAAATAATTAAAGACCAGCCAGTTTAATTAAATGCATTTTTGTTTAGTACTGAAAATTGGACTCTAGAAACGTTTAGAAATTATTGTTTGCACGTTATCCTCACACCTTACAATGGACACAGACAGGACCTACCTCCTCCTTCTTATACTCCAGGTAAACTTTGACTTCCTGTTCCTGTAGGGGGCGGAGTTTCTGGGCCAGGTCAACAAGGAATGTCCTCACCTTCTCAGGGTCTTTGGCCATCCTCATGTCTAGAACAAACGCAGCGTGGGTTGGAAACCCCAAGATGTCTGCTTTCTGAAATCAAGAAATGGTTTTAATTGGTAAATATTTGTACAGGTTCTAAGGGGAATAGTTTTACAGGTTCTGAAGGGGAATAATTGTACAGGTTCTGAAGGGGAATAGTTGCACAAGTTCTGATGGGGAATAGTTGTACAGGTTCTGATGGGAAATAATTGTACAGGTTCTGAAGGGGAATAGTTGTACAGGTTCTGAAGGGGAATAGTTGTACAGGTCTGAAGGAGAATAGTTGTACAGGTTCTGAACTCTGAAGGGGAATAGTTGTACAGGTTCTGAAGAAATTTACATTCTTAATCTTGAATAAGACATAATTTTGTCCATTTTCTCATACTGGTGAATATAAATAAAGAGCAATTATTTTTAAAAATAGGTAGATAAGATATTATACCTGGCTTCTTAGTTCAACCAATTCTTCTAAAATGGCTGTATTTGGCTTCAAACATCTGAAAGTGAACAAATTTGTTCATGGTATTTACCTATACATAACAAAAGACCAATGAGCCTTATTGATCATTTGAGTATTTTACTTGTAGATTCCTAATTTAATGTAAGAAATTAATTTCTGAATAAAATTAACAGAAATACCCCCGCAGATCATAAATCTCACTACTATTTTTCTGAGAGTTGTAAATTTATGAAATTATAATTAAAGTTTGGCAATCTCAATGTTATTATCTTGCAGTCTGATACAAAATGACAGAATCACCAAATTATTAAATAATAAGTATTTAGTACGTAGATAAGGTTCTGAAGGAGAATAGTTGTACCGGTTCTG
The DNA here is from genome assembly GCF_025612915.1 of Magallana angulata. NCBI lineage: Eukaryota > Metazoa > Mollusca > Bivalvia > Ostreida > Ostreidae > Magallana > Magallana angulata. The sequence goes on from NC_069120.1 coordinate 53,958,613, forward strand.
ATGAGGAATAGTTGTACAAGTTCTGAAGGGGAATAATTGTACAGGTTCTGAAGGGGAATAGTTGTACAGGTTCTGAAGGGGACCAATATTACTTATTAGGTTTGCTACTGACTGTTTAAAGAAATTTGTGGGGTCGGTAAAGTCCATAGAAGGCGAGGCGGAGCCGAGCCTTCTATTGACTTTACCGATCCCACAAATTTCTTTAAACAGTCAGTAACAAACCTAATAAGTGTTTTGTTTTGTCGAGGACCTAAAGTTTGATATGTAAACAAACGTTTGTGTAGAAAATCAGTTCAAATAACGTTACGTCCGCCATGTTGCGCTATAAATTTTGACGCTTGCCTTTTAAAGAAATTTGTAAACAGCCACGTGACGCGTTTCATCCAATGACGTCGTGACATTCTAGTCCGAGGCAAAACAATGAGCCTTATTGATCATTTGAGTATATTACTTGTAGATTCCTAATTTAATGTAAGAAATTAATTTCTGAATAAAATCAACAGAAATACCATAATCATAAATCTCACAACTATTTTTCTGAGGGTTGTGAATTTATGAAATTATAATTTAAGTTTGGCAATCTCAATGTTATTATCTTGCAGTCTGATACAAAATGAGAGAATCACCAAATTATTAAATAATAAATATTTAGTACGTAGATAAGGGATGCACAGATGACACTATAATGATAAAAATATACTGTCTGTGCATTTTCAAGATGTTGGTATTAAGCAGAAAAATAAGTTGTCTTCAAGGTGGCATATATGAACAGCATAAAAGACATAAAAGTAATAATGAAAAAGGAGCAAGAAAATTGAATAATGGGCCCATTGTCTAGTACATGTACTTATGAATAAGGTTTTTTGTAATTGTTGGGTTTTCTAGTGTTACAGCTAGTTTTTCTTCCAACTCTATTTTCAGGTTTTTTAATGCATTTTTTTTTTCATAATCTTTTTCCAATACAAAAACATAGTGGTCCTCCATTTCATACAGAACAAGCTTGAATACCCTTCTACTATGAATTCTTTACACTATCAATTTGACCGGAAAAAATATAACATTTCCCATGATGTATTTTTTCCCGATAAGCTAGCTACCTTCACATTCTCATAAACCATCTATGAAAGCATTTTACAGTTTAAGTATTTTAAAGTTCTACCGCGAGTTGAATGCAGTCTCCAGTTTTTTCCTGGTTTCGGGATTTCTGGCCTTCTTCATGCATGGGAAGTAATGAGGATACTTCAATGTGACCTTTAGTTTACCATCCTCATTCTAGAACACACAATTTCATGATATTTATCAACTTTTTAAAGGAATATATTGATGATTTAAATGAAATTAATAATTCTAGTATACAGGGCTGAAAATCAATGATGGAAAGTATGATCTCAACCAAAGATCTAATAAGCTGTCTCCCCTTCATATGAAATCATCCTTACTATATAAAATAGAGCTGAGTGGAAGATATTTTCACTACAGAAAAGCAAAATGAAAGATTTCACATAATTTTTAATCATTTTTAATTCATAAAAATTCTGTAATTTGTGCAAAGAGAATATTTAGGTCTGTTGCCCTTCAAATCTAACCTTGATCCATCAGAATCGTGATGATCAATTCAACTAACTTCAATATTAATAGATGGAGACCTCTGCGATATCTTTCGTTTTATTTTCAGTGTCAGAGTAGACCAGGAAATAATATTTGATGAACGATGCTTTAGAATATAACCAAAATACCACAAAAAGTTTATTATTCAATAAAATAAACTCTCTTTCCTGTGGGGAATCTTGTACCAGGATTTTTTCAATCTGAGTTCTAATGAGGAAGATTCATATCAAACTTATGCTGTCCAACGTAAATCCTATTTCTAACGTCACTCTTGCACATAGGTTTAGTCGAAATCTTCATCTTAAAAAATCGAATGAACCTTTAATTTTAATTTTATCTTTCTCAATTTGATTTTACTTTTAGTTTACATCTAAAATAATGCAATTTGTTTTAATTCTATTGTTCTCCCTCATTTGTTATTTTGAAGGTGGCATTTAAAATGAAGAATTAACTTTGGACAGCCTTCAATATCAGAACAGACAAACAAGAGCCTTCGGTCCAATGACCTTTGAACTGTTAAAGTAATGATCAACTTTTAAACATTTATACTGTACATATACAACAGGATTCTTACTTTCTCTGAAGATTTCAGGAAATCTTCTGGAACACCAGCTAAAAGAAAAAAATGTCTTCATTCATATATAATTTACATATTTTAGTGTTTTTGCCTGTGATAACACTATGTATCAATTTTGGACGATAGTTCAATAAATTCAAATGACGTAAAGTTGGAATGCAAGCAGGGTTTGCTTATTTATATTCAAATATTTTATCACATAATTGCTGAAAATTATATCAATCAAATCCCTTGGGGCTTTATTGGATTTGACCATACCCCAATCGAAATGATTACCTCATATACTCAAAGAAAGATTCGTTAGAATTTTGCATTTAATATGTTTTTACAAGTTAATGATGCTAATCATTCATACCATTCAGTGATTCCATATATTATTTATTACTTCAGACCAATATATATTAGTACTGTAACAGTTTATATTTCCAAGAGCATATTTAGTAAAATAAGTGTGATCATCGCAGACCTCTTTAGACCCTTGTGTCTATAATGCTCCAACATTTAAACAACTGTTCATTACTTACATGTAAAGCTGTACTCCAGTCAGATATAGGCACCATTACACTGGCATATAAACAATTTGATATCATAACACCCTCATTGCACACTTAAAACTCATTGTCGACGTGTCCGTGTTATGTACCCTACGTTGTCTTATATTTTGTGCAATAATTCTTTGTTTTATTTGCATTTTCTGTTTATATATAATGCATAGACCTATCAAATTGATGCTACATTTCTCCTGCCTCGGAAGAAGTCCGCAAAATTAAATAATTTTATTGCAACCAATAACAACAGTGATGTAAGATATACGTACACACAAGTGAGACCTTTTAAGCGTAATACTTTTGAACTATTACAAGGTTTGCAGACGATATAGAGGTTATATGGAGTAATGCAATAATAGAAAATATATGGTGGATATTATTACTAACTTTTGAGTCATATTCAGCCTAAATTCTGTCTGAAAGATTCATTAGACAACTTGAATTCAAACAAGGCCATAATTAAATACTGTAGTATGTTTACGATTTTGTTGTGATACATGAGAAACAACTATGCCTGATAAACAGAGTCCATTTAGAATCTGGGTCAATCTGGAGAGAAATTGTATTTTGAAATACCAGGGAAACAGGAAAAAAAATATCAGATATGTAAATTTTAACAAATTTAATTAAAGAAAAAAGGATTTGTAAATATGGCGTTGGAGTATTTTCCTACAGGAAATGAAGCAACTCAGCTCTATAAAAGCCATCATTTTCTTATTTCAAAACTAAATATTGAAGAAGAAAGATGGGTTCCGTCTCCTCGGCCATGTAAGTACATTGTGTTAAGTATTTTTTCCTAAGTTCTTTTTCTGACGGTTTTCCTAGTGTTAGTATATTCCCATCTTCCTTTGCTTATCATAATGCCACTATCTCCCATGGCATTTGGTAATCGAGTGAAATAATGTTATGTTTCATGGTGTGACAATAGGGGTGAGACAGGAGCCTTTCAAATACTTCATTTTTTTATTTTAAATACCTCATCCTGTAGTAAGCAGCTAGTATCATGGAGCCGAGCTGTAGAACATCAGATATCCTGACTTTTTTTACTTTATTTGTATTACTATAAATATGTAAAAAATAATATTAATAATAATAAATTCTACCACCTGTTTTTAATGAGGGTCATCTAAAAAAAAAATCAAAAGGCCGAAATTTGGTTATTTTTTTTTGGAGTACCTGTATTACAAATGTAGATTGGTACAATACATTCATTCTAAAACTAAGAAAAATAAACATGAGGAAAGCATAATAATTATGTGTGAAAAGTACCCAAGTGTACACTTTTTACTTCGTCTTTTACGTTATTTTTAATCTCCTTTTATCATAATGACATTATGAAATCTCACCTAACAAAGAACAAAAAAATCAATCAAAAAATAAAATTTCAATACTAAAAATCCATATACTGTAACATGGGTATGTTCTGCGGTTGTTTATTTTCTGCGGTACTTTTCGGGTATTTCTAATGCACAATTAAAGTACTGAAGTACTGACGGGAGTTGGTTTTATCGATTATTATTAATGTTAAAATCAACGATATGTTATTTTGCTTGGCATGTAGTTTATAATCTCTATTTGAATTACGCACATGTTTATAATATGGATTCTCGGACTTTTCCGACAAGAATTTCAAGAAAACCTCTTAGAAATCATAATGTGAGAGTTGATTAAAATCAACTCCCAAAAATTAAAATCATTAAACATTCTTAAATTATTTACTAAAATATTCACTTATTCAGTCTAATTGTAATGATTACCGTATATGCCGGTTTCAGGCGGTTTGTATTCTCAAATACGGGGAGTATGTTACCCAGTAGTCTTACCCAGTAATTATCCCCAATCTACTAGTAATATGATTTCTGGGTGGAACAGTTTTCAAAATTTCCACAAAGATATGTTACCAGGGACACCTTTTCTAGAGCATATATATATATATATATATATATATATATATATATATATATATATATATATATATATATATATATATATATATATATATATATATATACATGTATATATACACACTCAAAAATCTTATTTATTTTTCAGGTTAAAAAAATACATGTATTGATCTGTATGTGCAAATAATGTATTCAAAGTTCTTGTATGAATTTCATTTGCGACTCTTATTCAAAACAGTAATACATGTAGTCTTAAATAATAATACTTGGTTGTATCTACTGCTATTTTTGTTTCTTTAAATTTTTTCAACAAAATGAGACGCTGAAAATATAGACACTATACGGGTAGTTTTTTTTCTGATATGCACACTTACCCCAAGAGACAGCTAAAGTTATATTTTTTTTCATAATAAAAAATATTTACCCTCTACTTGTCACCTATATTTAAATGAAATTTCCCTGCATCGTGTGTTTGTGTCAAAATTTCAAAATAAATGCATTTATATACATTCTTATCAAATAAATTTGACAGTTTATATTATCCACTTTCTTAATTTAACTTGTATGTTAATCGAATTAAAAATGGACACCTTTTAATAAGTGTATCATGGCTGTATTTGGAAGGAATTACCCAAAATATGATGCTATTATGTAAACTTTCGTCTGTCTATAGCCTTCTGTCACATATCTAAGGCAGTATATGCAGTTTGAGGGGTGATTTTTGAATCTTTTGTAAGCTCAAATGTAGAATTCTATTGGAAGACAAATAGCATCGCAAAATAATCTTACTGATGAGTTTCAAGCAAAACCTCCACACTATGTGCAAGTGTGTAAAAATTCCAGGATATCTTGTAAATTATTAGGTGAAGAGTATATATTTGATATACATAATGTCAGGTGCCTGTGCTGTGGTGCCAAACTTAACTTTTCTCTGCTTTTATTATGTCTATCCAAAACTAACAAAGGAAAGGGAAAAGCTCTCGCTGTTAATCTAAGCTTGAGTGAACTCAATTCAATAAACGTCACACATACAGTCTATAAGGGGCAGATCACAATTTTTTTCAGAATTTACTTTTCTATTTTCAATGTTTACAATACTAGATTGAGGTCGTTCTAATAATCAGCCAAAATTTTACTATCAAGCTTGAGCCAATTTACCGGTATGTTTTTGAAACAGTTGTATAAACTGAGAAAAGACATGTAAACAAAATCTTGAGACAGACGTTGTTAACAAAACAGAGAATTTGGTGTTCTGGTTCTTGCTTTTCACTTGATATTTGGCTGACCATTGGAAATGACTTAGTTTGACATTCATTATAATAATATCTGCTATGTCCCTTGCTAGGTTTGAGGGATTGGAACACATGTCAGAGTCAGTGTTTATGGTACTGTGTGATATAGTGGGAACATCACAACTTGTGGCCCTCAGGAGGGAGACAATGGACATCAGGGAGATGGTGATGAGACGAGTGATATCTAATGATAGGGCCATTGAGATGTTGAGTGGAAGTGAGAGAGAAGGATTCAGACTTATAGGATCAGATACGGACAAAATGCACTGGCTAAATGACCACCGAGTGATCATGGACATGTCTCAGTCTAAGTATTACAACACAGCCAATACAATCTTGATTCTCTCTGACAGTTCTGAGAGTCCACCGGGATTCACTCTACTTCAGTTACTGACACCAACAACAAACAGAGATGTCAAATCCTCATGTGTCAGAATGAATGACAGAGTCTATATATCTAGTTGTATATGGAGACAGTTAACTTGCTCATTATATTTACCTAATTCTACTGTACACGGACCCTGTGGTAATGCTGTTAAAGCAGGAGTAGAATATGACTCTGCCTGGTGTTTTGTTTGTGACTTTTGGCCTCTGTCTGCCTCCTCGTGGATAGACAGATGCCACTCATGGCCTGATCCTGAAGTTGTTGAAGACATTGTCAGAAATGGTTGTCACTTTGTAGCTATAGGACACCCATTAGGACCCCATGAAAATGAGGAATGGCGATTTTCGTTTTCTCAGGCAGAGTATAAATGTGTGTATGCAATGAACCACAGTCAATTTTTGACTTATGGATTGTTAAAACATTTTCTAAAAGAAGTTATAAATCAACAATCAGAAGAAACCAATAAACTGCTGTGTTCCTATCACATGAAGACAACAATTTTCTGGGCGATTCAACAAAACACACTACCTCACTGGTGTCCACAAAACCTCTTGGCAGGTTTTTGGGTTTGCTTTAAACTCCTCCTTAAATGGGTGTACAAGGGGATTTGTCCAAACTTTTTTGTCCCACAAAACAACCTATTTCTGACAAAGGTCCATGGCTCTGCACAAAACAGATTGTTCCTGCAGTTACATGAATTGTACAAGAAAGGTCTGGCCTGTCTGTTACAGAGTTCCTCTATCAGGTCCTACATCATTGATGTCCTGTACAATCCTAGAGCTTTTGTTTGTACAGATGAGAGTTTAATTATGTCTGAAGTTGACTATGATACAGAGATTTTTTTGGAGATAAATGTTACTTGTAATATAGTCATAAGAGATCTTCAGAGTTTTGTGAAATGTCTATGTACAGTAGAACAGTTGTTGGTAGATTCAACGCAGTTGACACAGTATCAACTGTTTTATTTACAGACACTTACAGCCACCAACCTTCAGTTCACTGCTTTCATATTACACAGCATGTTCACTTACACAGGTGTCAACAAACAAATGTATATTGCAGACAAAATGTCCTGTCACATGCTGAAATTAGCAGCCAAGTTTGGGTGTATATCTGACCTTTTTTGCATTGCCATGTATTATTATAAGACATTCAGATACAGGGAAGCTTTATCTTTTATAGAGATGACAAAGGTCAAGTTAGCACAGCCATATCTGATGTATAGGAGACGTGTAGACAGAGAGAGGTATACTGAGGCTGTAGGGGGACAGTCCTTGTCTACAAAGATCAGAGAGGCAGGAACACTGGATATCATACTTATGAACAGAGTCTGTTATATCAGTGAACTAATACTAGAACAACAGTCTGCTAGTTCAGATGTAATGTTAATCCCAGTGTTTGTAATGTTACACTTCCTAGAGTTCTTGTGTTACAGACAAATTGATACAACATTATCACAAGCAGCTCTAGATGAGCTACAGGTCTTAGTCCACTATGATCGGGGACGGTATGTAGATGTACATCACAGAGACATCTCCTGGGAGATCCTTGGGATCTGTCAACAGATCACAGGGAACCTCCAGGCTGCTCTATACTCATACCAACAGTCGCTCACACAGTATCCATGGAACAAAATTCAAGCTGCTACACAGAGTAGGATACAAGATATAACAGGAACAGCCCCACATGAGTAATACATTTACCTCTAACTAAGTCACATAATTAATTCATTTTTCTTTACTCAATCTACATAAAGTAAATGAAACCTTACAAAAAACTATGGCTAAGATGAGTTTATATTCGTACCAACAGTCACTCACACAGTATCCAATCAAAAAAATACAAACTGCTACACAGTGGAAAATTTCAGATGTACTTGGAGTATAAATTCCTATTTATAATGACTGAACATGGGAAGTATGACCTGGTCTATGATAACAAATTACAAGACAAAGCTAGAAAACTGATTATGTAAGCAACCAGTGTTGTTAGAAACATCATATTAAACAGTACAAACGGTTGAAAGTTGGTGAATAATGACTTAGTAAAATACAAACTGCTACACAGCAGAGAATTCGAAATATACATAGAACATTGATACCTTAGTATATGTGAATGTTTTATCGAGTTTAAAATAAGTATAAATTCAGATCTATAATGACTGAACATGGGAAGTATGACCTGGTCTATAGCAAACTACAAGGCAAAGCTAGAACACTGATTATGTAAGCATCCTGTGCTGTTAGAAACATCATATCAAACAGTACAAACTATTGGAATTGAATCAGTTAACCAATACAGAAATAAATTTTTTGAATAATTTTCTAATTTTGATTTTAAAAGGAAAACAATGGTGTTGTATGGTGTTATGAGTGCCATTCTAACAGTAAAGAGGCACAATTTGTTCATGAATTGATCCAAAAATCATAATTTAATTATGCAAACAAGGATTTTATGCCCTGTTTTTGTTAAACTAGCAGTAGGCATTTATTATACAGGTACGTTGAATAAAAGTTGCATATGTTTCATATACTGTACGTGTACCTATTTACTGGCTAAGACAATACGTTTTTTGTCTCCCAAGGCAGCAACTATTTCCTGAAACTTTTTAAATTGTGAATTCTACGGCGAACTGTATGCGCATAATTTACGTGCAAATAACAATTAGTTGTGTTACCCGTTGCCAAGAGTGTTGCTTAGGCTGAGGGTAATAGAACGGATTACCAACTGTGTCTAAACCAATCAGATTTCAGTGTTTAATATGAAAGTATAATAATATTTTTTACTGTAATTTTTCAGAGGGTTGTGACAAAACAGTTAGCAGTATACTGTAGTAACTGTCAAGGGGGTCAACTAATTGTCATTGTTTATTAGTCAGGATATGTTTTATTATATTAAAAAAAACTACAAGCAATTCGAGTTTGGTCTTATTTATTTATACATGATTGTGAAGGTAAATTGTCATAGATTTAAGAGAATCTTATTTTCAAAGACTACTCTGCTTCTTAAAATGACTGCAATTCAGAGAACCTAGGTACTCAGTGGAATTCACAGTTAGATACCTGAGTTATGGCCCAATTAATTTGACCTTTTTGCACTAAAAATGCAATTTTCTGCCCTATTAGCATTTGTTGCCAGTACATTTATCTTAACTAAGCAGAATTATTACATCAAATACTGTTTTTGATTATGCACCATGATCAGATTAAATAGAGAGATGAACTAAAAAAAATTGTATGAAGCTGCATAATTTTTTTGTGACCTATTCGCACTTAAAAAAGATAAATTTCTTTAAATTACCAGGGTAAATATTGAAATAAAATCTTTTTTGAATATCAAGAATTTTATAAGATTAATTCAGTATTATTTTGACAAAATAAAGAGTGGTGGTCAGTGATGATAGAGGGCTTCAAAGTGAAACTCGATCTTGCAAAATTTGGTTCACAAAAATATCAGACCTTTACCATAAATTTGCATAGTTTTATGCTAAAAGTCTATCACACTGTCAAGATTTGATTTTGATGTAATTTTGATTTAACTTCAGTAAGTTAGTTAAAAATGTCACGCCTCAAGTTTCGATAAACTATCGCTCTCATCTTAATTTTCACTTGTATCTCTCTTACAACAAAAGATGCAGACTCTTAATTAAAGGTATGATCCTTACCAAGCTCTTCTTCTGTGAAGGTAAGAATGGTGTTCTCCTCATTAAGGTTTTTACTGAAGTCAATGGAGAGGTCACTCATCCTCTTCTTTATTTCTTTGATCTTCTGCTGTTTGTCAGTGGGCAGATAAAGGCCTATAACAGATATCTAATTTTATGCTTCAAAGATCTTGACCTTTAACATAAATAGTCAACCATTACTTTCCTCCCCCTTATTTTTAAGGTGGAATGGGACACTTCCATATTGTGACATATGCCTATCACATAAAAAATAAAACCAAGTATATTTATATAAATATTTCCTTTCCCATAACAGCATGGTGCAAAGGATTAAAGTGTTAACTACGAATCTGCAAGTCACAAGTTTGAGTCTCACATTAATATCAACAGGTGTCTCATACCACCTGTAAAGGGGCATGGTCACGATTTTGGTCAAATTTTATTTTTCTGTTTTTATTATTTGCAATGCTTTACGAATGCATTTCTAATGATCAAATGAAATTTGGGTGACAGTCGTTAACTTTTACGCAAGATACAGGGATTACAATTCATAGTCATGTAAACAAGGCTCGTGCTCTGTTTTTGTTTACATAGGTTCAATATACCAGTAAAAAATCTTTTTAAAGCTGGTTTGTCTATCTTATTATTCATTTTAAGCATAAATTAACAGTTCCTAACGATTAACACATTCATTTTAGGTCAAAAAATGGAATTTTCACTTCAACATTCAAAATTTAAACAAACGCTTTGTTTACATAGTGAAGAATTGTAAGCTCTGTAACTCGCTTATAACTCATCAAATGACACTCAAATTTTACTTGCCTATTAAAAATGCCTCATTGAAGCATTTTAAACATTAAAATCGAAAAAATAACTTTTGACCAAAATCGTGACCATGTCCCTTTAAAAGAAAAATGAAACACCAAATATCCGGGGTTTTCTTTTACAACTCTTACACTTGCAAAAATATGGAAAATGTGTTACATTTTAATTTGCCTGAGTTATTTTTTGCAATTTTAAAAGTTTCTTTATTAATATAGCAAACAATACTGGATATTTCTGGGAATTGAAAATTCTGCAAATTAAGAGTGATCTCGAAACAAGAGGCACAAGGCCATCGCTTACTTAAGCAACAATAGACAAAATAAAATCAGTTTTATGGAGTCATATACAAATATCTGGACAATGTAGTATAACATGTCCTGTATTTTAAAAATTCCATTTTTTCACCTGGATATGCTGTTTATTATTAAGCCCCTTTTGTCATAGGATGAATTCATCACATACTTCGCTTTGCAGTTCTCATGATGATCTAAATCAAATGGGATATACATCAAACTTGTGAAGCCCAAAAATTGTCTAGGAGCCAAAGTCTTAACAGTTTTAAAGAATCAAAGGCCGGAACGGCCACAAAGGCGTCGAGCTGACATTGTTTTCTTCTATATAGAATGATATCAATAATTTGAACTTCTGTACTAATAGTCATATCAAATAATATTAGACTTAGAATAGAAAAGTAAATGAATTCTGTTTTCTAATGCTTTAAAAACAAAAATCAGTATATTTTCTTATAAAATAGGTAGTGATGCTTTTAGAATACAATAACTCATCATAATTGCAAAAATCGAAGAAATTTCAAAGTAAAGAAATATTTTTTTTCTTTCTGCTTCAAACAGTCATTGAACAACTTTCACAGGTTCATAATTTGAATACATTAAAAGTGTGTCCCTAATTATAATAATAAAACATAATTTCTTTATTTCAATTCCCGTTTGAAACAAGATTTTCTATGGTATGGTTGTTTACAAACAAATCCACAACACAAGCTATCTAAAATGCTCGACTAAACCAACTGCAATATCAAGTTTATTTTTTGCAACAAAATTACTAGATACGCTTATCGCTTACATTTATTCTGGAGACCGTTCCCGATAGCAAATAAATTTACATCTAAAATGTTATTTTTATCGGGCACGGTCTCCAATTAAAATGTAAGCGATAAACTAAAATAATATTTAGAGAATCTTTACACTTAGGCCTGATTGTATTCATCCGCCATTTCTTGATTAAGCAAATTTATTCTTATGCAATGAGTTGTCAATAACCAGGGATGCAAAGTTGGGTTTTTTGTACACATTTTAGTTGAATAAATGGAAAAAAAATTGTTATACGTTTAATACTTTAAGGAACTTATTTCTTATGCGCATTTAAAAGGCGGTGCAGAGCATGAATTTTTGGACAATTGCCAATCCAGACGATCGCTAGAAGGCTGCCGAGCATTAGTCGACGCCTTAATAAAAAATATGTAAAATGCTTGCATGTAAGTAAAACCGTAACATTATATCATTTGAATTTTTGTGAATAATTTAAAATGTTTTCCTTTGTAAAATTGGACTACTCAATGTGGCCCCATCCTACTCCTGAAAAATATGATTTTGACAAATTTGAATCAACAGTATCTGAGGTTGCTTTCACTAGAGATGAATCTTTTCTAGGCAAATGCTTTTTTTAGAAAAAGATTTTTCAAGCTTTTTTTCAAAATTTTCCTATGTAAAAATTCGACCCCCCCCCAGGACTGAAGCCCAATCCAACCCCTAGGATTATGATCTCAACAAACTTGAATCTACTCTACCTGTGGATGCTTCCACACAAGTTTCAGCTTTTCTTGCTGGTTTTTTAAGAAGATTTTTGATAAAATATCAATAAATTTTCAATAATTTTGCAATATCTCCACTTGAAAGAGGGTGTGGTAATTCATTTTAACAAACTTGAACATATTCAATTAATAATGCTTCGTACTAAGTTTCCTTGAAATTGGCCCTGTGGTTCTGGAGAAGAAGTCAAAAATAGAAAACAAGTTTACAGACAGACGGACGTAGGAAAAAAGTGATCTCACTTGAGCTGTCAGCCCTGGTAAGCTTAACAGCAAAAATTAGAATATTGCAAAATAACTAGATATATGGTATTCAAAGAGTATAAAGCACAGTAAAAATTCAGAAGGCAACTAAATTTGAAAATTCTGAAACTATTTAGAGAAAAGGGAAAAATTGTTTTGCTCACAAATTACACAAATGAGATCGAGAATAAATGTATTAATATATATCAAAAAGGATATATTCTAATCGTCACTGCCTTACATTCAGTGGATATTGACAAATGACATATTTCTTTTTACAGTTACAAACCTAGTATTGGTATACATGTACATAACCATTTCTTCTCCCCAGCTTGATCATCCTCTCCACACATCTTTTGGATTCTGCTGAGCCGTCCGTTGAAGATTTTTTCTCAAAGGCAACAAGTACGTCAAACACATCCTGGCGCATGCTGCGTAATGTAAATATTGTCCACATGAAGTTAACTGCAGCATTCAATGACTAGATAATATTTACAGTCTGAATTTTAACCCGCATAGAGAAAACAAAAACTCAGCGGTTTACTCTAGAATAGCCTTTAACTTTAGATCAGATGAATTGCCACATATTTCAATCTTTTGAAATAAATTTCAGACAATCAAACAGCACATTACAATTAGAAATTGCAATAATTTTAGCATGATTTCTTTTGTCAGATTAAGAGTTTTTTGTACATTTGAGCGATGCGTCAATCCTAAGCAAAAGGGGGGTTTCTAGACCCATTAGGGAGAGAGAAGTTTTTATTTATTTTTCAAACTTTAAGTTTCACTAATTAATAAAAAAAATATCTCCGCATATAAAAAGTTATTAGTTTATTTTTAGCAAAAAAAGTTTTATTAGCAGGGAGTTTTAAATGAGGTAAGAGGCAATTCCAACCAAACGAAAAAGTTTTTTTTTGACTGGGAGTGTCCTTTACAATTTTCAAGGGGCATGGTCACGATTTTATTAAAAAATTATTTTTTCGATTTTAATGTTTACAATACTTCAGTTAGGCATTTTTAATATGCAGCCAAAATTTGAATGTCATTTGATGAGTTATAAACGAGTTACAGAGCTTGCAATTCTTCCCTATGTTAACAAAGCGTTTGTTTACATTTTGAATGTTGAAGTGAAAATTCAAGCTTTAGATCTAAAATAAATGTATTAATCGTTAGGAACCGTTTATTTATGCTTAAAATAAATGATAAAATTGACAAACCAGCTTGAAAAAGATTTTTTACCGATATATTCGACCTTTGTTAACAAAAACAGGGCACGAGCCTTGTTTACATGACGAAGAATTGTGAGCCCTGTATATTGCTTAAAACTCAACGACTGGCACCAAAGCTTCATTTGATCATTAGAAATGTATTGCTTAAGCATTGAAAATAATAAATCAGAAAAATAAAATTTGACCAAAATCGTGACCATGTTCCTTTAAACTCTTCTGTATTACCTCATTTCCACTTCCACGGAGAGTTTTTTGTCCACTTCTACGCTAGCGTCCCTCAAGTCCTTGTCAGGTGACACATGCTGCATAAAATCGAGGTTGTTTCGCACCACAGCATATTCACAATTATTGTCAGCAAGTGCCTGTAAAGATTTTCATTTTTTTATTTACTCATATTTGAAGAAAGTCATAAATATAAAGTATGATATATTTAGTAAATATGCAAGTATGGATCATTTTTAGGGAATATTGTTTACAGAGAATTCTTTTAAGGGCAAGCAAGCATCTTCAGACAGATATTTGAAATGAATTACAAGAACAAAGTACACCTTTATTGTTAAAAATCATCAATGATATTTTATGCAAAATTAACAAAGAAATGTAGCTGAAGATTTTTTGATTTTATTTACAAAAGTCGCATATTTTTATTTAAAAAAAATTCTTGTTTTCTTGACGGTTTTAACTATTTTTTAAATTATATATCCTCTTTATAAAAACCTTTGACAGTTATCTACTTGCTGCAATAATGTAGCCCTCTCCGATTTTATATATCTGATGTTTTACCTAAAAAAACAAGAAAAATATCGGGAGAGGGCAACATTATTGGAGTTAGTTTACTACCTGACAAAGAAGTGCTCACAGTAAATCTGAAAAAAAAATGTATTACATTTCAATGGTGATAAACTATTAAAACTACAGGAAAGGACATTTACGGTTGTCCGAACGCCTTGGACAAAAAAAATATCATTTCAGGCAAGTGAAACTATAAACCTACTTTGTCCGATAGGGCAAGTGAAAATTTTAATAGTATACCCCCATCTCTTAACTATGTTATATTCTTTTGATAAAACTGTATATCATGATGTCTTTTCTTCTTGTTTGCTTACTTAAAGAATTTATTAGATCGAATATATATGTCCTATGACTTATCTTGATCATGAAACATGTCGGTAGCAACGACTGCACTTCAAATGCCTTGCGTGCAGTGGATTCCGTTAATAATTTGTTATGGAAAAAACAGCCATCGAAAATTAAACAATTAAGACATGTTACATGTATTAAAAGTTAAACCACAATTTCTGGTCTATCGGTGTATTATCCAGCAAGAGAGCTTACGAAATAGAACATGATTTGTCATCTTATTTTTTGTAATTACTCAAATAAAATTAACGAATGTGGTGTTGTCTTCTTTTTTTTTTTTTTTTTTTTGTAATTTTCGGGATACCAATTTTTACATTCGATCAAGTAAGAATTTCTTCCCTGGAGTAATTTTGAAAATGCTTTGTATCTTATAATCCCTAAAATTTGGTAAATCTGACAAATTTGGTGACAGACTAAACAAAGAACGTGGGGGAATAAGCTGAGGCATTAACCCACTTAATAAACCCACGTAAAGTCCATTCGAAAAACCCACAATTAATTTCTTACAGATATTACTTTTGTTACATTTATTAAGCATATGTAATCATTCGCATTCAGTATTGCCAAAACCTTGTAAAAAATTGACTTCAAATTTAATTGATATTAAGACATCAAAATATGTACTAGTATATGCTTATTGAGCAACAAAATGCTAATGAAATAGGATGTTCAGACTTCAGTTTTTATAGAGTGGGTCTTGGTACCATTTTTTTTAAGAACGTTTACTGATATAACATGTAAATGTCTATCTTTTTGAATTTTCAAAAAAATGGTACCAAGACCCACTCTATGGTAAAAAGCTTTTCTTCCTTCTATTTTCAAAATAAACGATAATCAAAGCGCCAAGACCGAATTATGTTTGCGCAATTTTAAATTGAATTTGTTATTTAAATTGATTAGAACATGTGAATGCATGCTGTAGTCGTTAGCGAGGATTTTTTGGTCATAAGTGTGTTGAAGTAATGGTCGATTCCAATTAATCGTGTTGTAAACATTTTTTATATCCTTTCCTAATTTCCTTTGTTTAAATTCGAAAAACTCAGTTGACGTAAAAAAAGGAAAGATTGCGTTATCACAAATTAAACACACTTATCACTTATTTATTTTATAGTTTGGTTTTTTTTTTTTGGTTTTTTTTTTTGGTTTTTTTGTTTTTGTTTTTTTTTTTGTTGTTTTTTTTAGGGTTTTTATTTTTGTTTGTTTTTGTTTTGTTTTTTGTCTTTTTTTGTTTTGTTTTGTTTTTCTTTTTTTTTGGGGGGGGGGGGGGGGGGAGGGGTGGAGGGGTGGTTAACTGTTAAATAAGTTATCTTTACTATTAATTTTTTAAAATAAACACGTTACTTTGTTCAGGGGGTACAAATTATGGACTTTAAGACAAAAGATCGAAATTCTTTATTCTATGTACACGCACATAATAAATATTCTGGAGATATGTAAGACAGGAATAAATATATTTGAAGTTAATATACATATTATACTTAATGCATGATTTGTCATTTACTAGTGATAGGGTTGAGAACCCTTCTGGGCATATGCCTCGGCTTTTTCTCCCATGTTCTTTCATTAGACGGATTGATTTACGGAGAGATAGTTTGGAGGTGGAATTTAAAGTAAAATGTACATGATGATTTGAATTTACTCAGGCGTGAAATAAATATTTCTATGGTGGAATTAGGAGCAGTTTTAATTAAGATACAGTCCTAAAATCTAAGACAAATTTAAGACACTGCTCCAAAAACTTAAAGCTGCTCAAAGAAACCCTAACCTCCTGCAGCATATGAAATCATGGCCCAGATTCAGCATCTATACCTTCCAGATCCATAATTGTGTCCAGATACAGCGTCCATGCAAGTTTGGTGGAGATAGGACAAGTAATTTTAATAACAAGACTTTCTCCTAAAACTTTATACCAGGTCTGGACGCTGACGCCAAAACAGGGGGAGAGATCAATTGCTCTCCTAGGTGTGCTAGATTTGCTTAATCTTATTAAAGGAATTCGATGCACAGTATGCTAAATGCACGGCCCAGATTAAGCATCCAAGTCCTCTTCTACACTGTACAAGTGAGTCCATAAGAGGTTCCAGATACAGCATCCAGGCACGTTTAGTGATGATTGGATATGTAATAACTTAGACACAGGACCTGCTCCAAACATTTTAACCAGGACCAGGACCGGAAGACGCCGCCAACCATTGACTGATAAATCAATGTGATTAACAACATGGAAAATGGATACTTGAATGCACTAAAAATAGATCTGAATTACTCGCTCACAGAAAAAAAGAAAGATAAAGACAACGGATGTATCTAAATTGTCAGACATCAATTTTAACAACAACAAAAATAAATTATACACTCCCCAGCGGTATTCAAACTCACGGCATACAGATTTGTTGTGTACTGGATATACAGATTTTGTTCATGCATTCAATTTTAATAACGATGCCCATAGTATCTTCTAGAAAAAATGTAATTTTTACTACAAATATCTATTGTCTCTGATGTAGGGCATTTATAAATGTTGTTAAAGTGAAATAAATAAAAAAAAGTATGAATTAAAAATTAATTGCTCTTTTAGATAATCAGATAATAAAGATTTAAAATATTGAATTAAATCAGATACTTTATTTGCTGCTTTTATCTTGAAACACTGAAGATTATCCAGCATAAGCTATCTGATATTTTTTTAACATATTTTTTGTAAAAACATCATTGTCTTTAGTAAAACATACCAATAAAACAAAGTCTCTATGTATTTGTTTAATCAAGTATTCAGCAGAATTGAACGATATAAATTTTCGAAAAATTATAGAATGACACTCTATCCACTCTCGCAATTCAACAGCAACGGAAGTTTTAGCACATTCCTTTGCCTTCGTGTTCATAAAATATGTTTCTGCAGATAGATAATGTCGTTATCAAGTTTTCCCCTCAATACGGAAGATGATCAGGAGTCAAGTCTCTGGTAGTCCTTGTACATTATGCATTCGGGTTAAGTCCCTTACTGATGAGGAAAGCTTCTGGGGTAGGGTCACGACCCAGGAAGTTACGTAACATATCCGCAGCATCCTGTAAAATACAACATAGGCTTTAATTATGTCCCTAGGATATAAAAAAAATTACAATGAAAAAAATATTTTGACTGTGTCTTTATCTGTCTGATTTCTCGCACAGAATGATGATATTACATCCATTGGTTTTTCATATTTTTCTCTACAAAGAAAAACACACAGATGTATTATACCTTACTATTGACAAACACACAGACAGACAATGTGATATATTACTATTGACACAAAAACAGACAATGTCATATCTTACTATTGACACACAGACAGACAATTTCATATCTTAATTTTGACACACAGACAATGTCATATCTTACTATTGACACACAGACAATGTCATATCTTACTATTGACACACAGACAGACAACATGATATCTTACTATTGACACATAGACAGACAATGTCATATCTTACTATTGACACACAGACAAACAATGTCATATCTTTCTATTGACACACAGAGAGACAATGTCATATCTTAATTTTGACACATAGACAGACAATGTCATATCTTACAATTGACACACAGACAGACAATGCCATATCTTACTATTGACACACAGACAGACAATGTGATATCGTACTATTAACACACAGACAGACAATGTCATATCTTACTATTGACACACAGACAGACAATGTCATATGTTACTATTGACACACAGACAGACAATGTCATATCTTACAATTGACACACAGACAGACAATGTCATATCTTACTACTGACACACAGACAAGCAATGTATTATCTTACTACATATGGAGGGTAATTGTGTTCAAAAATCCAGACATTTAAACTTGTAAATCCGAATATGCAATTGTGTTGGTGTGTGAGTCTGAGTATGAATATGTGTAATTCTGATCGTGTAACCTATAAAATGCAGGGATAAACACTTTAGAGTTGACCCTGCAGGTCTTTAATCTAATTTTTCCTACAGATGCTACTTGCAGATTTAAAATCCTGTTTGTTATTCACATGTAACCTGCCACTATAATACAAACTTTTCATCTGTAATCTCTGAATTTGTATTTCCGTTTTCTGAAATATCACGGCTGACATCTTACAAATTGACAAATGTAAAGTCTACAAGTTTGTCGAATTTTGACATGACCATATATGGGAACAGTGACTTCACCCATGGAAAAAGGATAGCTGCAGGTTAAGGCATGCCGTAATCGCCGGAATAGGGACGGAATAAATAAAAAAAAAAATTAGGTAGGCCTATAATCATAATATCTCTGAATAACAACATTGTATAGAAAGTATCATTTTTCGGAAAATTAAATTATGAGATTGGTGTACATTTTATCAAGAGAAAGTATAAAAGATGCGAGTAAAGAATTCGATCGGCTTCAGCTATCCTCTTAGAACTGAAAAAAAACTAGAGGTACTGTGAGCAAGCTCACAATTGATACCCCCCGCTAAGAAAAAAATCATAAATCGTGTATTTTTGCTATTATAGAAAATATTGGATGAATCTATTTTACTGTCCATTTTCTATAAATAACAACTGCTTTATTTTTGAAAACTGTTAATTTTTAGCTTCTAATATTTCCATTAATACAAGACATGACACAGACAGAATTTAGCTTTTTTGAAACAATGACCTTGAACTTTCTCAATTGACCTTGGGCCAAGGTCATGACACACCCTTTAATCATAAGCAATTTTTGTGTGAAGTAAGAACTTCCAATGTTTCCCCATAAGAAAGATATGGACCGGACACAAATTTTTCACTTTTCTGCCAGTGACCTTGACCTTGCTCGAATGACCTTGGGTCAATGTCATGACACACCCTTAGGTCATAAGCAATCTTTGTGTGAAGTAAGAACTTCCAATGTTTCTCCATAAGAAAGATATGGACCGGACACGAATTTTGCACTTTTTCTGCCAGTGACCTTGACCTTGCCCGAATGACCTTGGGTCAAGGTCATGACACACCCTTAGGTCATAAGCAATCTTTGTGTGAAGTAAGAACTTCCAATGTTTCTCCATAAGAAAGATATGGACCGGACACGATTGCACAGACAGACGGACAGACAGACAGACGGACAGACGGACGGACGGACAAGGTGATTCCTATATACCCCCCCCCAAACTTTGTTTGCGGGGGGTATAAATACATATAATGACTTTGTATGAATACACATGTATAAAGATATATACGCATTTTTATTCATAGGCGTCGGAACCGGGGGAGGGGCTAGGGGGAATAAGCCCCCACCCCCCCACCCACACTTTTTTTTGCCAAGTTAGACGTAACCATTAAGAACATAGCAACAGGGTGGATTCAGCCCCCCCCCCCCTTTTTCCTCGCAACAAACAAAAGTGTTCCTGAAAAGACCTCAAGGTTTCCGATCCATAATAGGACCTAATTTTTCCAACCTTGAAAATCAATCATGTATTTAATACTTTGATATTGATTAAAAGCATTTTAGAGTAGAAAAAGATTTACTAAGAGAAATTTTCAAAAATATTATTAACTAAGCATAATCAATTAAATAGATTGCATTGTGGTCTATGGGAACAAGCACATTATTAAAAATAAAGATATAAATACAAGGAATATCAATAAATGCTTTGGTGGAGAGATGTAATTTATCATTAGAAATACAAAAACCCATGAAAATTATTTTTATACCGTATAGATTTTTCTAGAATTAATTTTTATAGAATAAAAGCAAAGGGGGACGGGGTCGGTCAGCTGAGTTGCAAAGTTATCGATAAGAAAAACAAACTATTTAAAGACATTGGTTGTGAGATTGTGATTAATATGAGACATAAGAAGCGACACCCCCTTAAAAAAATGAATAAAAATTCCAAAGATAAGATTAACTGTCGTGAAATTAAAATGTGTATAATTTATTTTAAGAAATGTTTCTTTGCATTGTCGGCAATATATGGGAAAAAAGCCTATCATGCAGGTAAAAATAGGCATTTTTTTAATTATTTCAAGCAATTATTACGGGATATGAGTATGACGTCCTGAATGTCGGTTCAATACAGACTCACTTTGTAAAGTTGGTTGATAAAAATTTTCTGGAGAGCTATATATTATAATACAGCTTTACAGCCACTTGTGAACTAGCTGCAGGTCTATAGCTCCCAGTCTGAAAAAATTTAGATGGACGACCTGGGAGCTACAGTGCCTCCCATAGTAAAACTTCAATTTACGGCGCACAAAAATATGCGCTAGTTTTTTTTATTATTATTGAAGATTGTGTTATTTTACTTACACAAAAAAAAATCGAAATACATGTAAAGTAACATAACATTTTTCCGGGAAAAATTACCAAATCTTTGCAGGTCGTTTATTCTAACTAATTCAGAAAAATAACAAGAGCAAAGCTGTCAATGTGACAGCAAACTGGGTTTTCTTTTGTGTGAACATTATCCATAATCCATTTGTCAATCCTGAATTGATAAATACTACATATCCAAAGAAATGGGGTACTCTATATGAAATGTTTTTGCCCAAAAATGACTAAGTTCAACAGCTGATATTTTTTCATAAATTATCAGAAATCAAAATCCTAGCAATTTGCATACCTCTGATATACGTAACATTGATCTGCAAAAGAACAACTTCCTATCTTGAAAACTGTTCGAGGAGTTATCGGTACAATATTAAGGGTACCTTTTTGACAGCCACTCGCCCGCCCGCCATTTTTACTATTTCAATAATCGGAAATCCGGTTAAAAAGTCTGTCTCAAAATTGTCTCAAAATTAAGAAGCAATGGAGTTACATGGGACCTCACGGCGGTCTTCGAACCCCATGCCGCTTAAAATATATTTACCTCCTTAGGAAATTTCTTGATCCGTCTCATTTTTAGAAAAGAGTACGCATTAACTTAAATTCCAGTTTAAATTACATGTCAATTTTTTTTTATAGAAATAAAATATTAGGCACTTCCTTTTATAATACCACGAGATTTATATTACGGAAATTAGCGCATTCTCACATCGGCAACGATTTTTTTTCTACATGAACCTCTTCCTGTTTGGTCCAGTTTCAATCAAACCTCTTTTTTTATAAAAATAATACTGGTGTTTTCCATAGAAAATGTGTCGTTCATTAAAAGCTTATTGCAACAGTTTAGCTGAATATTATGTTTATTTTTCGTTTATTCCGGCGGTTACGGCATGCCTTTTCCCGCAGCAAAACAGTTGCAATATAAGGTCATGTCAAAATTCGACAAACTTGTAGACTTTACATTTGTCAATTTGTGTCATGTCAGATGTGCTATTGCCGAGCCTGGAGTTACAAATGAAGAACCTACGGATTGAAAGTGTGCAAAGTTGGAGGTTTAATTAACTAATGTAAACAATTAAGTTGCAAAATGTGCATCATGCGAAGGAACTGAGTCAAATTTTACATGTATGTATGCCCGAGTTTTGTTTAGGTTACACGATCAGAACAAGATATCTGTGAGCCAATGCTCACTAGTGATACCCCCGCTCTGATGTGAATATGCAAAATAAGCAAAGTCGACATTTAACAGAAAGCTGGCATCCGATTGGTACAGAAATATATCCCACAATATGGCATGCCTAAACAAATAGTGTGTTAAAATTTCAAGCATCTGCGATAAATACCTGCTGAGAAATCTTTGACGAAAATTTGTTTGAAAATTTTGGCTAAAATAAACAAAGTACTCATTTAACAGGAAGATGACGTCCGATTGGTACAAAAATATATCCCACGATATGGCATGCCAAAACAAACACTGTGTAAAAATTTCAAGCATCTCCGATAAATAGCTGCTGAGAAATCTTTGACGAAAATTTGTTTGAAAATGTTGGCAAAAAATAAACAAAGTCCTTATTTAACAGGAAGTTGACGTCCACTTGATACAAAAATATATCCCACAATATGGCATGCCAAAACAAAAAGTGTGTTAAAAATTTAAGCATCTGCGATGAATAGCTGCTGAGAAATCTTTGACGAAAATTTGTTTGAAAATTTTGGCTAAAAATAAACAAAGTCTTCATTTAACAGAAAGCTGGCATCCGATTGGTACAGAAATATATCCCACGATATGGCATGCCTAAACAAATAGTGTGTTAAAATTTCAAGCATCTGCGATAAATACCTGCTGAGAAATCTTTGACGAAAATTTGTTTGAAAATTTTGGCTAAAATAAACAAAGTACTCATTTAACAGGAAGATGACGTCTGATTGGTACAAAAATATATCCCACGATATGGCATACCAAAACTAACACTGTGTAAATATTTCAAGCATCTCCGATAAATAGCTGCTGAGAAATCTTTGACGAAAATTTTTTGAAAAATTTTGCCAAAAAATAAACAAAGTCGTCATTTAACAGGAAGTTGACGTCTGATTGGTACAAAAATACATCCCACCATATAGCATGCCTCTACAAATACTGTGTAAAAATTTCAAGCATCTGCGATAAACAGTTGCTGAGAATTCTTTGACGGAAATTTGTTTGAAAATTTTTGCTAAAAATCAACAAAGTCGTCATTTAACAGGAAGTTGACGTCTGATTGGTACAAAAATATATCCCACGATATGGCATGCCTATACAAAAACTATGTAAAAATAGCAAGCATCTGCGATAAACAGTTGCTGAGA
Source organism: Magallana angulata (assembly GCF_025612915.1). Lineage (NCBI taxonomy): Eukaryota > Metazoa > Mollusca > Bivalvia > Ostreida > Ostreidae > Magallana > Magallana angulata. Next base: position 53,982,523 of record NC_069120.1, read on the forward strand.
AATCTTTGACGAAAATTTGTTTGAATATTTTGGTTAAAAAAATAAGCAAAGTCGTCATTTAACAGGAAGTTGACGTCCGATTGGTACAAAAATATATCCCACGATATGGCATGCCTTAACAAACACTGTGTTAAAATTTCAAGCATCTGCGATAAATAGTTGCTGAGATAAATGCGACAGAAATTTTTGTTACGGACAGACAGACAGACAGACAGACAGACAGACGGACGGACGGACAGACACACAAGGGAAAAACAGTATACCCCCTCTCCTTCGGAGCGGGGGTATAATTACACATACTCATACTCAGGCTCACACATCAACACGATTGCATATTCGGATTTACAAGTTTACAAGTCTTGACTTTTGAACACGATTACCCTCCATAACTACTGACACACAGACAGACAATGTCATATCTTACTTCTGACAAACAGACAGACAATATGATATCTTACTATTGACACAAAGACAGACAATGTCATATCTTACTATTGACACACAGACAGACAATGTCATATCTTACTATTGACACACAGACAGACAATGCCATATCTTACTATTGACACACAGACAGACAATGTTATATTCATAGAATCATTCATTATTACGACTGTGGGATAGTGAAATTCCACCGAGGGGACAAGATTCACGGTCTAGGACAAGACTCTGCTGAGTCCTAGACCGTGAATCTTGGCCCCGTGGTGGAATTTTACTATCCCACACGAGTATGTAATGAATGATTATATTTCACGCATTATTCTACATAAAAAACTATGTTTGAAACTTTCTCTTTTGACGTTTAAAGTGTATTTTCATTCCGCCGCGCGCAACAAATAGTGCAAGTGAAGAAGAGAGCATATGACAATATTTTCAATGAAAATATGATTGAATTGTAGTCATCTAAACAAAATAATGACATATAGACTAGCTAATTCCATCATTTATCGTTTTTTCTTGCAGCTTGCAGATGTTTGTTTACATTTTACAGCGGCGTAGTAATACACAGTGTAAGACAGAAAAATATATATATCTTACTATTGATCCCCCGGGCTGCAATATACATCTCCTGTAGTCCCCACCGACCTTTGGACTCATGATGCCCTCCTTCTTAAAGCGAGTGTAAAACATGTCCATACAGAAAACTTCACTCCACTGAAGGACAGACAGAAAACAAACTTCAGAACACATGAAAATACAAAATCATAGGCAGAAAGTTTCTCTTCCATACACATTGTTACAAGTAACTCATTACCCCTTGTTTACTTTATGTTTAACATGCATGAACAAGTTTGCCAAACAAAATCAAAACAATTTTTTTCTTCCTTAAACAATATGTCTTCTCTTATATTTTTCATACATCAATTCTTCGTCATGCTCATTTTGTAACTATTCTACATATACATAGCATACACATACATACACACATCACTACTTACATTCACTTTGTATACACACATCACTACCTACCATGTACCCATAGTACTGGGCGTCGTACCCTCCCGCCAGGTGCCCGAATGAGGCAGACATGTTGGTGCCCTTTGTGGACGGGAATCCAAGGTACTCCTGTGAGATCTCTGAGAACAGTTTGGCTGTGTCCACCTGTAACACAAAAACAGCAATAACTTTACTATTCCAATCAGCAGCAATAGAACAGAAACTCAAAATATCATAATTCATCAAAGATTAATCAACACAGCTTCTTTGGGAGAAATTCATAATTGTAAAGCTCATAGCCTGAAACATGCCAATAACAAAGCAATTTAAGTACATAAGGATAGAACTGATATATTCAGATGGTTAACATGTCCCAATTATGGCACATCATTCATTGACAAATACATATAGTGAAAACTTTGAATTGTTGGCCTGAAACAGTAAGGAGTTTAATAAAGATAAATCATTTTAATTAACCAATTCTTTCAACTTGTTATAAATGTTTCTTGTTTAAATTTTATTCTCAAAATGTTCAAGTACTGTACTTTTATCAATATTCATGGACATTAATTTTTGTGAATTAAAAGCGAATCACACTTTGAAGGTAACTGCTCATGGACAATGATCCTATCAATGCATCATTAGAAAATGCACTTTGATATATATTAAAGTTCCTGGTTCATCTAAAAAAAGAAACCTACGAAGATCAGTCTTCAAAAATATTGATGACCCTCCAGGGGGAGATTTAATGGAAAACATCTACAGGAGCAGTGTCTGACCTTTTTCTGTGTGTGGATGGTCTGGTCAAACATTCCCAGAAGGATCTGTCGCAGGTTAAACATGCCAGCATTAGCGATCCGGCTTTTGATCAGTTTGTCCAGCAGGTGGTCAGGGATTGCCTCCCCTGTTTTGTAGTGTTTGGACATCCTCTGTAAAGGTTCCTTCTCCCAGCACCAGTTCTCCAACATCTGGGACGGGGCCTCCACAAAATCTCTCTCCACACTGGTTCCACTGCAACAAAGAATTCATTTTATGTGACATGATTTAAATGGTTAAAATAGCAGCACCCAAAAACAAGACATTATGTACTTTTGCCATATTCACTCGTCAAAAAAAAGGACTCCTTAAAATATATATTGCTTGAAGCGTAATGCTACACTTAAGTTTAAATATTTTATAAACATAATGAAAGGAGAAGAACTCGTTAGTTGTAAAATCTTTTTTCTGATCCTTTTGAGTAATCAATAAAATATGTTTAAAACAAACAAAATGAAAAAAATGGTTTATAATATTTTTGTATTCACCCTCCATAAAAGGAAAGCTTTTAAAATATATCAATGTATCTTGCTTAAAATAGTATCCTAAACTTTATTTTTTATATCTTATAAATCTAAGAAAAATTTAGATTTATATATTTTACGACTGGTTTTATAAAGGTAAAAAAGAATCCCTGGGAAATTTTACATCAGTTTCAATATACCTGAACAGAGCAAATTCGGATTGAGCACAGATCTGATGCATCACATGACCAAACTCATGGAAGTAGGTCTCCACCTGTAAACAAACATGTCTGATACAGGAACCAATATCCTTGAAAACCAGGAATTTTATAGGAAGAGTTTTTTGGTTTCTATTTTACATTTTGACTTTTTCTTGCTAAATTTATGTGTTTAATTAAAAACTGCGCTATCTCTGGTATACTCATTCATTGATATAGTGAGTAAATTTCTAGCTATGTGGATGAAACAACTATGATGATAAAATGCATGGACATAATTTATAGTTTATATAGCTATTTGTAGTATTTGAATACATTCATTTTGCTAAACAATGTTATCGATATAAATATATAGTAATGGTCTACCTCATCGTGTGTTAGCAGGGCTGGTTTATCCTCTGTCGGTTTGGTGAAGTTGGCTACCATGGCAGCCACAGATATCTGTCTCTTCCCATCTGGCTGTATACACCCCGGCTGTAAATTAAAGGAAGATATTCATATATATCTGCTTCAGTCCACTGTCTTTGCTGTATCATACAATTGTTGATTTTGTAAAGGAATCTTAGAATTATCAATGTTGCTTATACAGCAAATTTGGTTTAACTTCAAACTTTGATTAATTTACGTGAGTTAAAAATGTTCATATTAATTTTATGAATAAATGTTGATGAAATAAGTGTATTCTTGAACTGACTGAGTTTAGATTTGTTTATGTACCTGCAGTCCAAAGCAAGCAGCATGTCCATACTTTCCTTCTCGGGGATACAGGTCCAGATAAAAATAGCCCAGGAGATTGGATGATTCCCTGTCCACTACACTGTACTACAACAGAGGACAATTAGTCAACACCATCATCAGTATCACTCTATTCTTATAAATGTCTAAAATGTCTACAAACTCCAAATTCAAATAATAAAACGGGTCAAGAATTCGCTGTTCCTTAGAGACTTTATACAAATTTCAAAGATGTCCTCTCTCCAGTGACTAGAGCAGAGAAACTTACCAACGTGACCTCAGGATGCCAAACTTCCACATCTTTGACTTGTGTAAACTTGAGATCCAGCAACTCCTAAAATTCAAAGCATAGATGTTTAAATTTCTCATTAGTCATATACAACGTCTGACATTTGAAATAATAGCAATTTTAACGCTGTTTTTCAGGTACATATAACGCCTGATTTTTTTACCTAATTTTACCTGTTAGATATAACAGATAACATTTGACCTGGAATTACCTGTTTGATATAACATCTGACTTTGACCTGTTTTAATCTGCTAAACATAACACCTGACTTTTGATCTGGTAGATGCAACATTTGACTTTGACCTGGTTTTACCTGGTAGATGTTACACCTGACTTTGACCTTGATTTACCTGGTAGATGTAACACCTGACTTTGACCTTGATTTACCTGGTAGATGTAACAACTGACTTTGACCTTGTTTTACCTAGTAGATGTTACACCTGACTTTGACCTGGTTATACCTGGTAGATGTAACACCTGACTTTGACCTTATTTTACCTGGTAGATGTTACATCTGACTTTGACCTTGATTTACCTGGTAGATGTAACACCTGACTTTGACCTGGTTTTACCTGTTAGATGTAACACCTGACTTTGACCTTGATTTACCTGGTAGATGTAACACCTGACTTTGACCTTGTTTTACCTGTTAGATGTAACACTTGACTTTGACCTTGTTTTACCTGGTAGATGTAACACCTGACTTTGACCTGGTTTTACCTGGTAGATGTAACACCTGACTTTGACCTTGATTTACCTGGTAGATGTAACACCTGACTTTGACTTTGTTTTACCTGGTAGATGTTACACCTGACTTTGACCTTGTTTTACCTGGTAGATGTAACACTTGACTTTGACCTGGTTATACCTGGTAGATGTAACACCTGACTTTGACCTGGTTTTACCTGATAGATGTAACACCTGACTTTGACCTGGTTTTACCTGGTAGATGTAACACCTGACTTTGACTTTGATTTACCTGGTAGATGTAACACCTGACTTTGACCTGGTTTTACCTGGTAGATGTAACACCTGACTTTGACCTGGTTTTACCTGGTAGATGTTACACCTGACTTTGACCGTGATTTACCTGGTAGATGTAACACCTGACTTTGACCTTGTTTTACCTGGTAAATGTAACATCTGACTTTGACCTTGTTTTACCTGGTAGATGTAACACCTGACTTTGACCTAGTTTTACCTGGTAGATGTAACACCTGATTTTGACCTTGTTTTACCTGGTAGATATCCAGCAGCCCTGTGGTCACCACTTCCATAGGGAAGTACTCCTTCAGAAGGTTAGAATCCACGGCGTACTGTCGTTCCTCTGTCATAGTCATATAGTAGCGGAGATCCCAGTAGTGGATCTTTCCGTCATACTCGTATCCATATTTATCACACTAAACAACAAATGTACAATAAACATATTACAGTAATTTATGATAAGATAAGCAATTCTAAAAAATAATTAAAGACCAGCCAGTTTAATTAAATGCATTTTTGTTTAGAACTGAAAATTGGACTCTAGAAACGTTTAGAAATTATTGTTTGCACGTTATCCTCACACCTTACAATGGACACAGACAGGACCTACCTCCTCCTTCTTATACTCCAGGTAAACTTTGACTTCCTGTTCCTGTAGGGGGCGGAGTTTCTGGGCCAGGTCAACAAGGAATGTCCTCACCTTCTCAGGGTCTTTGGCCATCCTCATGTCTAGAACAAATGCAGCGTGGGTTGGAAACCCCAAGATGTCTGCTTTCTGAAATCAAGAAATTGCTTTAATTGGTAAATAATTTTACAAGTTCTGAAGGGGAATAGTTGTACAGGTTCTGAAGGTGAATAGTTGTGCAAGTTCTGATGGGTAATAATTGTACAGGTTCTGAAGAAGAATAGTTGTACAGGTTCTGAAGGGAAATAGTTGAACAGGTTCTGAAGGGAAATAGTTGTACAGGTTCTGATGGGGAAAAGTTGTACAGGTTCTGAAGGGAAATAGTTGTACAGGTTCTGATGAGGAATAGTTGTACAGGTTCTGAAGGGGAATAGTTGAACAGGTTCTGAAGGGGAATAGTTGTACAGGTTCTGAAGGGGAATAGTTGTACAGGTTCTGATGGGGAATAGTTGTACAGGATCTGAAGGAGAATAGTTGTACAGGATCTGAAGGAGAATAGTTGTACAGGATCTGAAGGGGAATAGTTGTACAGGTTCTGAAGGGGAATAGTTGTACAGGTTCTGAAGGGGAAAAGTTGTACAGGTTCTGATGAGGAATAGTTGTACAGGTTCTGAAGGGGAATAGTTGAACAGGTTCTGAAGGGAAATAGTTGTACAGGTTCTGAAGGGAAATAGTTGTACAGGTTCTGAAGAAATTTACATTCTTAATCTTGAATAAGACATAATTTTGTCCATTTTCTCATACTGAATATAAATGAAGAGCAATTATTTTTAAAATAGGTAGATAAGATATTATACCTGGCTTCTTAGTTCAACCAATTCTTCTAAAATAGCTGTATTTGGCTTCAAACATCTGAAAGTGAACACATTTGTTCATGGTATTTACCTATACATAACAAAAGACCAATGAGCCTTATTGATCATTTGAGTATATTACTTGTAGATTCCTAATTTAATGTAAGAAATTAATTTCTGAATAAAATCAACAGAAATACCCCCGCGGATCATAAATCTCACTACTATTTTTCTGAGAGTTGTGAATTTATGAAATTATAATGTAAGTTTGGCAATCTCAATGTTATTATCTTGCAATCCAATACAAAATGAGAGAATCACCAAATTATTAAATAATAAGTATTTAGTACGTAGATAAGGGATGCACAGATGACACTATAATGATAAAAATATACTGTCTGTGCATTTTCAAGATGTTGGTATTAAGCAGAAAAATAAGTTGTTGTCTTCAAGGTGGCATATATGAACAGCATAAAAGACATAAAAGACATAAAAGTCATAATGAAAAAGGAGCAAGAAAATTGAATAATGGGCCCATTGTCCAGTACATGTACTTATGAATAAGGTTTCTTGTAATTGTTGGGTTTTCTGGTGTTATAGCTAGTTTTTCTTCCAACTCTATTTTCAGGTTTTTTAATGCATTTTTTATCATTATCTTTTTCCAATACAAAAAAATAGTGGTCCTCCATTTCATACAGAACAAGCTTGAAAACCCTTCAACTATGAATTCTTTACACTATTAATTTGACCGTAAAAATATAACATTTACCATGATGTATTTTTTCTGATAAGCTAGCTATCTTCACATTCTCATAAACCATCTATGAAAGCATTTTACTGTTTAAGTATATGAAAGTTCTACCGCGAGTTGAATGCAGTCTCCAGTTTTTTCCTGGTTTCTGGATTCCTGGCCTTCTTCATGCACGGGAAGTAATGAGGATACTTCAATGAGACCTTTAGTTTACCATCCTCATTCTAGAACACAAAAGATCATGATATTTATAAACTTTTTTAAGGAATATATTGGTGTTTCAAATGATATTTATAACTAGATACGATCTCGTTACGAGTAACGAGTAGGTCTTCCGTTCAATTTTAAACGATACGATTTAAATATAAATGAAATTTCAAATTTCCCCCTCAACCACTCCCTTTCAGATAATGCATACGATTGTCAATATCCCTTGAAATGCTTAACAAAGAGTTTTGCTTTTTCACATACAGCACATTTAAGGTTTAAGATTTTAGTCCCCTAAAATCCCTAATTACGTTATTAATTGGTTTAGAAATTCGTTTTACAAAGTGATATTGTTACGACCAACAACTTTGTTTCTATAATGCATTACAAAATCTTTATCGTTTTTAAGTTATTTGTAATAGACTTTACGAGTATCCTGGCCCCTAATTTAAGGGGCCAGTCCTATTTTCTTGAGTTCATTTGAACGGTTTCACGAATACTAACATTTTTTGTTCTTACACTTATCTAGAATTGTTGTTCATTTTTTAGATACAAATGATTGAATATTTTAGGGGCCAGCCCTCTAGATCCTTAATGGGGACAACCATTGGTGTTTTGATTAATGGAATCGATTAAAGTCATCAATGCTAGCATTTTCTCTTCAACAATGCTTAACAAAATATGTCTATTTTTCTAGATAAATTGTGTCAAAGTTTTAGTACTTTGGCCCCTAAAAATCTCTAATTACGTAATAAATGGGCGTAGCAACGATCTTGCCTGATAGATATTGTTACGGTCAACAACTTTGCTTCTGTAATGCATTACAAAATCTTTATCGTTTTGAAGTTATTTGTAATAGAGTTTATGAGTGTCTTGGCCCCTAATTTAAGGGGCCAGTCCCTATTTCTTGATTTTGTTGGAAAGGACTTTTGATTATCTACCACTTTTGTTATATATGTTTTAACAAAATATCAACTCATAAAAAGATACAGATCAAAACGTATGAAAAATTTGATTCGAAATTCGTACCCAATTTTTGAGCCTAGGCGAGCTCATAGAAATGGCGCCACTGGCGCTAAAAAACTACATTGTGCACAACTTAATTTATGGTCTACCTATCCTGAAAATTTCATATTCCTATCTCTGATAGTCTCTGAGTTTATGTCTGCACAAAATGGGTAAAAACTGACAAAATCGGCCGTAAATCGGAACCGGAAGTGCCGATTTCAAAATTTCAAAAAACTTCTAGAATTATGACCACTGGCAATCATCTGTGAAAAAATGGTCGAAATCGGCCGAATAGTTTTCGAGATATCGCGTGCACAAAATTTGGGGAAAAAAATAATAATAATAAGAAACAGTACGAAAACTATAAGGTCTTCCGTTGGAAACGGAAGACCTTAATGACAATTTCTGGTAAACAGGGCTGAACATCAATGATGGAAAGTATGAATTGGCCACATATCTCAACCAAAACTCTAATAAGCTGTATCCCCTCTATATGAACTTTTCCATACTATATAAATTATTTAATAAATAGAGCTGTGTGGAAGATATTTTCAATAAATAAAAGCAAAATGAAAGATTTCACATAATTTTCAATTCCTTTCTACTACATAAGAATTCTGTAATTTGTGCAAAGAGAATATTTAGGTCTGTTGCCTTTCAAATCTAACCTTGAACCATCAAAATCATGATGATCAATTCAACTAACTTCAATATTTATAGATGGAGACCTCTGCATTATCTTTCTTTCACCAGGAAATAATGTTTGATGAATGGTGCTTAAGAATATAACCAAAATACCACAAAAAGTTTAATACTCAATAAAGTAAACTCTTTCTTGTGTGGAATCTTGTACAAGGATATTTTTCAATCTGAGTTCTAATAAGAAAGATTCATATTAAACTTATGCTGTCCAAAGTTAGTCCTATTTTTAACTTCACTCTTGTACATAGGTTTCGGCGAAATCTTCATCTTAAAAAATTGATTGAACCTTTAATTTTATTTTTATCTCTCTCAATTTGATTTTGCTATTAATTTACAACTAAAATACTGCAATTTGTTTTAATTCTGTTGTCCTCCCTCATTTGTTATAAGGTGGCATTTAAAATGAAGAATTAACTTTGGACAGCCTTTGATATCAGAACAGACAAACAAAAGCCTTCGGTCCAATGACCTTTGAACTGTTAAAGTAATGATAAACTTTTAAACATTTATAATGTAAACCAGGTTTCTTACTTTCTCTAAAGATTTCAGGAAATCTTCTGGAACTCCAGCTAAAAGAAAAAAAAATGTCTTTATTCATATATAATTTACATATTTTAGTTTTTTTGCCTGTGATAACACTATGTATCAATTTTGCATTATACTTCAATAAATTCATATGACGTAAAGTTGAAATGCAAGCAGGGTTTGCTAATCTATATTCAAATGTTTTATCGCATAATAGCTGAAAATTATATCAATCAAATCCGTTTGGGCTTTATTGGATTTGACCATGCCCCAACCGAAATGATCACCTCATAACACTCAAAGAATGATTCCTTAGATAAAATTTTGCATTTAATATGTTTTCACAAGTTAATAATGCTAATCATTCATACCATTCAGTGATTCTATATTCTATTTATTACTTCAGACCAATATATATTAGGACTGTAACAGTTTATATTTCATAGAGCATATTGGATAAAATAAGTGTGATCATCGCTGACTTCTTTAGACCCTTGTGTCTATAATGGTTCAACATTTAAACAACTGTTCATTACTTGTAAAGCTGTACTCCAGTAATAAATAGGCACCATCACACTGGCATATAAACCCTTTGATATCATAACACCCTCCTTACACACTTAAAACTCATTACCGACGTATCCAATGTAAAGTACCCTACATTGTCTTAGATTTTGTGAAATAATTCTTTGTTTTATGTGCATTTTCTGTTTATATATAATGCATAGACTATCAAATTAATGCTACATTTCTCCTGCCTTGGAAGAAGTCCGCAAAATTCGAAAATTTAATTGCAACCGATTACAACAGCGATGTAAGATATATGTCCACACAAGTGAGACCTTTAAAGCGAAATACTTTGAACTATTACAAGGTTTGCGGATTATATAGAGGTGATATGGAGAGATGCAATTATAGAAAGTATATGGTGGATATTATTACAAATTTTGAATCACATTCAGCCTAAATTCTGTCTGAAAGATACATTAGACAACTTGATTTTTTTCAACTTGAAGAAGATGGGTAAATAAGGCATGTAAAATGCCAATATGAGGAATGATTATGTAGATACTGCAAAATTAAAATATAAAACTAGATGCTGTCATTAGACAGTAATAACCGCACCAAGTGTTTGCCCCTAAATAAAACACTGTTTGTTTTGTACCAGTTTAATTCAAAATGAAGGCCACATGCAAGTTCCGGTAGTACACTTAAAAATTATAATTTTCATAACTGAAGGATGAGATCCCCTCCCATATGATAATACACATGAGCAGCACTTCATGTGCAATTTGGGGTTGAACGGTTTGCATGTGAACTTTAAGTTAATCAATAATCTTAACATTTAAGAGTTGTAAGTTGTAAGAGGAGTTCTGGGAACCATACTTTTTTTGCAAAAAAAAAAAACGTCATTTTTTGTTGCCCACTGATCCCCTTAATAAAAAAAAATGCTGGAACCTGATCACACTTCAATATTACACCCCCAATCATATTCTAAAAGATTATTTGACTACTGACAAAAAAAAATTGACGTTTTTGAAATCAGTTTTTTTTTTGTAAAAAAAAAAAAACCCGTCAATTTCAGCCATTAAATGACCCCCAGGACAAAATTGAAATTTCCGAAACCTTATTGCGCATCTATAGGATACCCTGAAACATATTCCAAGAGATGATTTGTCTTCTGTTGAAAATTTAGGAGGAGTTCGAGGAAGAAGGTTTTTTGTGAAAAAAAACGTCATTTTTACCAATTATTTGACCCACAGGACTAACAGAGAATTTTTGAAACCTTTTTACAAACCAACATGATACCCCAAATCAAACTCCAAGAGTTCAGTTTGCTGGTTTATAAGATGCAAGAGCAGTTTGAGAAAGTAAAACGTGAGAGATGGACGGACGGACTGAACAGGGTAACAACAATATACCCGAACTTTCTTTAGAAAGTGCGGGTATAAAAATCTGATTTTATTTTTTAAATAATAAAAATTGTATATTTAACGTAGCGTCGGTTTGTAACCCTTTAATATCTTAAATATTTGTAATAGGTTGATTTAAACTGGCGTATTCGTGTAAAAACCTCCAAATAGTGCCATTTTTATAACTTCGATGCTTTTTCTTTTATAGAGTGGGTCTGAGCTTTATATTTTTGTAATAGTCTAAATGCGGTTTAATGGGTTTTAAACCGATTTCAATCAACAAAAATGTGGAAAGATGACCCACTCTACTTTAAAACTGTCATTTTGTAGCCAAACAATTAAACGTTTTAGAAAAATAATACAAGTCCGTAAAATCGTGGCCAACGTATCATATATAGCATTTAAACAACACACTTCGTTGTGAATGAAATGGCTCAGTGGTTTGTGCACCAGATCTTGACATTAGGTAAATTTATAGAACTCGGGTCTTTAGGTTGTGAGTTCGATACCACCAAAACTTAAGAATTTATTTTTTTATATCATTTTTTGAAATATTTCAAACGGAATAAAGTTAGAAATTACCTTTTGTTATTATAACATATCAAATATAATTAATTGAAAAAAAATGTTAAATTTGAAATCGTATTGAACAACTAAGCCAAATGGGGAGTTGCACCATCTTATTCCCCCATCTTTTTTAAACAAGGTCATCATAAAATACTGTAATATGTTCATGATTTTGTTGTGATACATGAGAAACAATTATGCCTGATAAACAGAGTTCATTTAGAATCTGGGTCAATCTGGAGAGAAATTGTATTTAGAAATACCAGGGAAACAGGAAATAAATATCTTAAATGCAAATATTAACAAACATAATTAAAGAAAAAAGGATTTGTAAATATGGCGTTGTAGTTTTTTCTTACGGAAATGATGCAACTCATCTCTATAAAAGCCATCATTTCCTAATTACAAAATTAAATATTGAAGAAGAAAGATGGGTTCCATCTCCTCGGCCGTGTAAGTACATTGTGTTCAGTATTTTTCCTACAGTTCTTTTTCTGTACTCCTATTGTTGGTATAGTCCCATCTTCCTTTGCTTATCATAATGCCACTTTCTCCCATGGATTTGGTAGTCGGGTGAAATAATGTTATTTTTCATGGTGTGACAATAGGGGCGAGCACAGGAGCCTTTCAAATACTTCATTTTTTATTTTAAAAACACCATCCTGGAGTAAACAACTAGTATCATGGAGCCAAGTGGTAGAATTTTTACTTTATTTGTATTACTATAAATATATATAAAAAAAAAACCAAGAGGCCAATTGGCCTTAACGGTCACATGAGTAGCATATAACCCATACACAAACTTGTCGAGGAATGTCATATATGCATTTAATTAATTAGGTTTCATTCTGGAGTAGCAAAAATTATAAATTTGTAATGACGACCACCTCCCTGCCTGAAATCTTTCAAAAAGAACTATGAAACCTAATATTTTGGCGAAAAACTTAAAGATCTGGTCTACAAAATCATGAATTCAGTTTTCCTTTGAGCAGTATGGAAGTAAAGAAAATAATTCTTTAACATTATATGCATTAACGCCTATACATCCATTTTGACCCTGCCCTAGAGTCAAAACCCATATTCCAGGGGACATGAAAATTAAATTTTCAGTAGAGGACTTCCTGGTAAACATAATTATAAGTCAGTTTTTAATACAGATGTGTGAGAATAGAGAAGAAAATTTCTAAACATTATATTCATTAACACTATATTGCCATATTGCCCCCCCCCCCCCCCCCACCTCATGTCTGAATACCTGACCCAGGGGCCAAGAATTTCACAATTTAGGTAGAGGAGTTAGTGGACATCATAACCATTTATTCAGTTTTTTGCCCACATGTGTGGGAGGAAAGGAGAAGATTTTTTAAGATTTAAAACATTTTTACAATATGGCCATTTTGGCCCCACCCTAGAGTCTAAACCCCTAACAAAGGGAGAGGGCGATCTAAGTTATAGAACTTGTGCCCAATCCCAATTGTATTTTGTACAATAAAAATATGTTCAAATCAAAGGGATCAAGAATTTTACAATTTTGGTTGAGGGCTTAATGGACATTATAACCAGGCATTTAGTTTTTAATATATATGGAAGTATAGAAGAGGATTTTCTAAGATTTAATACATTTTTACTGTATGCCAATATTAGCCCCACCCTAGAGCCTGAACCCCTGACCCAGGGGTCATGAATTTCACAATTTTGGTAGAGGGCCTCATGGACATCATAATCATGCATTTAGTTTTTAACAAATATATATGGGAGTAGAGAAGAAGATTTTTTAAGATTAAATACGTTTTAACTATATGGCCATATTGGCCCCACCCTAGAGTCTGAACTCCTGACCCAGGGGTCATGAATTTCACAATTTTGGTCGAGGGCTTCATGGACATTTTAATAATGCATTTAGTTTTTAACAAATATATATGGGAGTAGAGAAGATTTTGTACAATTTATTACATTTTTACTATATGGCCATATTGGCCACACCCTATAAATAGAACCCCTGACCCAGGGGCCATAAATTTCACAATTTTTGGTAGAGGGCTTCATGGACATCATAACTATGCAACAAGATTTTTTCCTTAGATGTGTGGGAGTAGAGAAGAAGATTTTTGAAAATTTGGCTTTTTTTGGCACATTTGCCCCCAAATGTGGTGCCCCTGGCGTGGTAGAGCTATGAATTTCACAATTTAGATTCCTCTTACCATAGAGATGCCTCACAAAAAAATTGTAACAATCAGCCTTGTAGTTTTTAAGAAGACTTTAAAAATGTAAATTGTTAACGCATGATGCACGTCGCACGACGACGAACGAAAATGGATAGCTATAGGTAATAAAGAACTGCGAACGCTAACGCCTGTTTCCCGCCTACATTTTACATCCAAATATTTCGGAATTTCTGTCAGATATTCAAAAACTAAGTTTTCTACTAAAAAGTATAATCAAATCCTAATCAATTTATATCAAAATAAGATTTGTCATCAAATTAATGATCTTTAAACAAAAGTTTTGCTAATGCTGGGTCTTAAAAAAATTCCATTGAAATCGGTCTCTATGAGTGAGGAAAATATTTTTAGCGGCCAATATGTGCATAAAAACTTAATAATAACATATTTACGATATATATTAAAGTAAAATTTCATTTAATTCATATCTGTTAATTATTTTTCGAAAATTTACAAAGCAAAATTCTTTTTTTGGAATGTATTTCGTAGACATATGCCCCCCCCCCCCCCCCCCCCCCGGGGTGAAACAACAAACCCTTTGGTAAAAATATGCTAAATAACAATAGTTAAATCCCCTCAAAAGGAAGTTTTGTTTTAAGGGGGGGGGTGTTTTAAAAACCATTACCGTTTTCCGTTATTTTCTATTATGAAATGAGCTATTTTAACCCAAAATACAAAGTTATCTCTCTTTGTTTGACCAAATCATTTATATTTAATGAAAATATACGTAAATGTTTATATTATAATAAAAAATTAACTTTGATTAGACAACTTTCAAAAAATGACTTTTAGTTTGGCGGCTAGACAATGCTATCGTTCGCAGTCCTTGTACCACCTGATTTTTAATGAGGGTCATCTAAAAAAAATCAAAAGGCCGAAATTTGGCTATATATTTGGAGTACCAGTATTACAAATGTAGATTGGTACAATACATTCATTCTAAAACTAAGAAAAATAACCTTGAGGAAAGCATAATAATTATGTGTGAAAAGTATCCAAGTGTACACTTTTTACTTTATCTTTTACGCTATTTTTTTTTTAAAACTCCTTTTATCATAATGACATTATGAAATCTCACCTACCGAAGAACAAAAAAATCAAACAATAAAATTTTAATATTAAAAATCCCACATACTGTATAATGGGTATGTTCTGCGGTTGTTTATTTGCTGCGGTACTTTTCGAGTATTTCTAATCCACAAAAATTAAAATTGCAAAATATTCTTAAATTATTTACTGAAATATTCACTAATTCAGTCTAATTGTAATGATTACCGTAAATGCCGGTTTCAGGCGGTTTGTATTCTCAAATGTGGAGAGTATGTTACCCAGTAGTCTTACGCGGCAATTACCCCTAATCTACTAGTAATATGATTTCTGGGTGGAACAGTTCTCAAAATTTCCACAAATATATGTTACCAGGGACACCTTTTCTAGTACATGTATATATATCTAAAAATACACACTCAAAAATCTGATTTATTTTTCAGGTTAAAAAATACATGTATTGATCTGCTTGTGCAAATAATGTATTCTTGTTCTTGTATGAATTTCATTTGCGTATCTTATTCAAAAAAGTAATACATGTAGTCTTAAAGTAAATCCACCCTCCTGTGACGTCATACATTTTACATAAACCATGAATTCATTAAAATTCTTGCAAGTAGATTTGTAATTTCTATTTTATTATAGGTGCACATCAAAAACTCAAATCATTGTTTACTTGGAGATATTTAATAAGTGTTTTTCATCCTTATATTGGACATAATTCAATAATTACAAAGGGAAATAACTTTTTTCTACTTTTCTCTAAGTGATATATCTAAATGCTATAATTTTTCTAATGTAAACAATTTTTTTTCTTTTTTTAAAATTAATTTTTGTTTTCTGGCATAGTAAGCAATAAAATTTAAATAGACAAACAAGTATCCATCCACTTATATTGAATTTTTAAACAAAAAAAGTGTGATTTTCAGATGATAATTTCAGTCTTTGGTTTTTATTACCTTACATCGTAAATAGTATGGATACATATATATTTTATTTATTTATTGATGAAATTCAAGTCCAATAAGTTAAAAAAAAGTTTAGTTTTTAACTTTGAACCCATAATTTTATAGATATGGAGTTACCTTAAATAATAATTATAAAAATACTTGGTTGTATCTACTGCTATTTTTGTATCCTTAAAATTTTTCAACTAAATAAGAGGCTGATGATATAGACAATATACTGGTACTTTTTTATCTTTTATGACACTAACCCCTGCACAGACAACTGACATAATTTTTTCTCATAATAAAAAATATTTACCATCTACTTGTCACTTATATGTAAATGAGTTTTCCCTGCACCATGTGTTTGTGTCAATATTTAAAAATAAATGAATTTATAAACATTTTTTAAAGATATAATTGACAGTTTATATTATCCACATTTCTTAATTCTAACTTGTATGTTAATCAAATTATAAATGGACACCTTTTAATATGTGTATCATGGCTATATTTGGAAGGGATTACCCAAAGTATGATGCAACTATGTAAACTTTTGTCCTGTCTATAGCCTTCTGTCACATATCTAAGGCAGTAAATGCAGATTGATAGGTGATTTTTGAATCTGTTGTATGCTCAAATGTAGACTGAACTATTGGAGGACAAATAGGATCGCAAAATAATTTCACTGATGAGTTTCAAGCAAAACCTCCACACTATGTGAAAGTTTGAAATAAATCAAAGATACCTTGTGAATTATAAGGTGAAGAGTATATATTTAATATACATAACAGGTGCCTATGCTGTGGTGCTAGGCATAAGTTTTTCTGCTTATTATGTTTCTCCACAACTTACAAAGGATAGGGAAAAGTTCTGATGATTTTAATCAAATGTTGAGTGAACTCAATTTAATAAACATCACACATACAGTCTTAACGGGCAAGATCACAATTTTTTTCAGAATTTACTTTTCTATTTCCAATGTTTACAAAACTTGATTTAGGTACTTCTAATGGTCAGCCAAAATTTCACTGTCAAGCTTGAGCCAATTTACCGGTATGTTTTTGTAACAGTTGTATGACATGTAACAAAATCTTGAGATAGACTTTGTTTACAAAACAGTGAATAGGGTGTTCTAGTTCTTGCTTTTAAATTTAAATTTGGCTGACCATTGGAAATGTCTTAATTTGGCATTCATTGGAAAAGTAAATTTAGTATATTTTGAAAGAAAAAAATCTGTGGCCATGCCCCTTTACATTCCGAGAAGGTCAGCCATTTCTTGGCATAGGACAACTGTAAGCAAATAAACTTTGCTATTTGTATAAAGTCAAACATATTTCTTAACTTATCCTTCTTTTTCCAAATTATCACTTTGCTATAATAATATATGTTATATCCCTTGTTAGGTTTGAGGGATTGGAACACATGTCAGAGTCAGTGTTTATGGTACTGTGTGAGATATTGGGAACATCACAACTCGTGGCCCTCAGGAGAGAGACATGGGACATAACAGAGATGGTGGAGAGACGAGTGACACCTAATGATGGGGTCATTCAGATGTTGAGTGGAAGTATGAGGGAAGGGTTCAGACTTATAGGATCAGATGCGGACTATATGTTCTGGCCAAACAACCAACGATTGATCGTGGACATGTCTCAGTCTGAGTATTACAACACAGCCAATACAACCTTGATTCTTGCTGACAGTTCTGAGAGTCCACCAGGATTCACTCTAATTCAGTTACTGACACCAACAACAAACAGAGACATTCCATCAGCATGTGTCATAATGAATGACAGAGTATATATCTCTAGTTCTATATACAGACAGTTAACTTGTTCAGCATTTATTCCTAAATCTACTGAACATGGACCCTGTGGTTATGCTGTTAAAGCAGGACTAGAATATGACTCTGCCTACTGTTTTGTTTGTGACTTTTGGCCTCCATCCGCCTCCTCGTGGATAGACAGATGTCACTCATGGCCTGATCCTGAAGTTGTTGATGACATTGTCAGAAATGGATGTCACTTTGTAGCAATAGGACACCCATTAGGACCCCATGAAAAGGAAGAATGGAGATTTTCGTTTTCTCAGGCAGAGTATAAATGTGTGTATGCAATGAACCACAGTCAGTTTTTGACTTATGGATTGTTAAAACATTTTCTAAAAGAAGTTATAAATCAACAATCAGAAGAAACCAATACACTGTTGTGTTCCAACAGTTTTCTGGGCGATTCAACAAAACACACTACCTCACTGGTGTCCACAAAACCTCTTAGCCGGTTTCTGGGTTTGCTTTAAACTCCTCCTTAAATGGGTGTATGAGGGGATCTGTCCTAACTTTTTTATTCCACAGAACAACCTGTTTCTGACAAAAGTCCATGGCTCAGCACAAAACAGATTGTTCTTACAGTTACATAAATTGTACAAGAAAGGTCTGGCCTGTCTGTTACAGAGTTCCTCTATCAGGTCCTACATCATTGATGTCCTGTACAATCCTAGAGCTTTTGTTTGTACAGATGAGAGTTTAATTATGTCTGAAGTTGACTATGATACAGGAATTTTTTCGGAGATAAATGTTCCTGCTAATATAGTCATAAGAGATCTTCAAAGTTTTGTGAAATGTCTATGTACAGTAGAACAGTTGTTGGTAGATTCAACACAGTTGACACAGTATCAACTTTTTTGTTTACAGAGACGTACAGCCTCTGTCCTTCAGAACACTGCTTTCATATTACACAACATGCACACAAACACAGGTGTCAATAAACAGATGTATATTGCAGACAAAATTTCCTGTCACATGTTAAAATTAGCAGCCAAGTTTGGGTGTATATCTGACATTTTTTATATTGCCATATATTATTATAAGACACTCAGATACTGGGAAGCTTTATCTGTTATAAAGATGACAAAGGTCAAGTTAGAACAGCCATATCTGATGTATTATAGACATGTAGACAGAGACAGGTATACTGAGGCTGTAGGGGGACAGTCCTTGTCTACAAAGGTCAGACAGGCAGGAACACTGGATATCAGACTTAAGAACAGAGTCTGTTATATAAGTGAACTAATACCAGAACAACAGTCTGCTAGTATAATATTAATCCCAGTGTTTGTAATGTTACACTTCCTGGAGTTCTTGTGTTACAGACAAATTGATACAACATTATCACAAGAAGCTCTAGATGAGCTACAGGTCTTAGTCCACCATGATCAGGGTCTGTATGTAGGTGCATATCACAGAAACATCTCCTGGGAGATCCTGGGGATCTGTCAACAGATCACAGGGAACCTCCAGGCTGCTCTATACTCATATCAACAGTCACTTCTCACACAGAATCCACATCACACAATACAAACTGCTACAGAGCAGAGAATTCGAGATGTACTTGGAACATTGATACATTAGTACATCTGAATGTTTTATCAAGTTCAAAATAAGTATACATTCCGATTTATAATAAATGGACATGGGAAGTATGACCTGGTCTATAACAAACTACAAGACAAAGCTATACCACTGATAATGTAGGCATCCTGTGTTGATAGAAACATCATATCAAAGTTGAAACAGTACAAATAATTGGAATATAGTGAATAATGACTTAGAAAACCAACATGGTAATAAATGTTTTGCATAATTTTCTAATTTTGGTTTTAAAAAGAATACAACATATGGTGTTGTATGGTGTTGTATGGTGTTATGAGTGCCATCTAACAGTAAACACAATTTGTTCATGATTTGATCCCAAAATCATAATTTTATTATGCAAAAAAGGATTTTATGCCATGTTTTTGTTAAACTAGCAGTTGGCATTTATTTTACAGGTACGTTGAATAAAAGTTGCATATGTTTCATATACTGTACGTGTACCTATTTACTGGCTAAGACAATAAGTTTTTTGTCTTCCAAGGCAGCAACTATTTCCTGAAACTTTTTTGAAATGTGAATTCTACGGCGAACTGTGCGCGCATAATTTACGCACATGTAACAATTCCTTGTGTTACCCGTTGCCAAGTGTGTTGCTAACGCTGAAGGTAATAGAACGGATTACCAACTGTGTCTAAACCAATCAGATTTCAGTATTTAACATGAAAGTATAATAATATTTTTTACTGTAATTTTTCAGACGGTTGTACAAAACAGTTACTAGTATACTGTACTTACTGTCAAGGGGGACAACTGATTGCTATTGTTTATTAGTCAGGATATGTTTATTATATTAAAGAAAACTACTAGCAATTAGAGTTTTGTCTTATTTGTTTATACATGATTGTGAAGGTAAATTGTAATACAAGAGAATCATATTTTCAAAGACTAATCTGCTTCTTAAAATGACTGCAATTCAGAGAACCTGGGTTCTCAGTGGAATTCACAATTATTGTTATGATCCAATAAGTTTGACCTTATTGCACCAAAAATGCAAGTTTCTGCCCTATTAGCATTTGTTGCCAGAACGTTTATTTCAACTAAGCAGAATTATTACATCAAATACTGTTTTTGATTATGCACAATGATTAGACTGAATAGAGAGATTACCGAAAAATGAAGCTGCATAAATTTTTTTGTGACCTATTTGCACTTAAAATAAACAATTTCTTTAATATTGAAATAAAAACTTTTTGAATATCAAGAATTTTAAGAAGATTAATTCAGTATTATTTTGACAAAATAAAATATGGGGGTCAGTGATGATAGAGGGCTTCAAAGATAAAACTCTTGCAAAATTTGGTTTACAAAAATTTCAGACCTTTACCATAAATTTGCATAGTTTTATGCTAAAAGTCTATCACACTGTCAAGATTTGATTTTGATGTAATTTTTATTTAACTTCAGTGAGTAAGTTAGTTAAAAAGTCTCAAGTCTTGATAAACTATCGCTCTCATCTTAATTTTCACTTGTATCTCTCTTACAACAAAAGATGCAGACTCTAAACTAAAGGTATGATCCTTACCAAGCTCTTCTTCTGTGAAGGTAAGAATGGTGTTCTCCTCATTAAGGTTTTTACTGAAGTCAATGGAGAGATCACTCATCCTCTTCTTTATTTCTTTGATCTTCTGCTGTTTGTCAGTGGGCAGATGGAGGCCTATAACAGATATCTAATTTTATGCTTCAAAAATCTTGACCTTTAACATAAATAGTCAACCATTACTTTCCTCCCCCTTATTTTTAAGGTGAAATGGGACACTTCCATTTTGTGACGTATGCCTAACAAAATAAAAAATAAAATCAAGTATATTTTTAAAAATGTTTCCTTTCCCATAACAGCATGGCGCAAAGGATTAAAGTGTTAACTACGAATCTGCAAGTCACAAGTTTGAGTCCCACATTAATATCAACAGGTGTCTCATACCACCTTTAAAAGAAAAATGAAATACAAAAGACCCGTTTTTTGTTGGGTTTTTTTTTACATCTCTTAAATTTGCAAAAATATGGAAAATGTGTTACTTTTTAATTTGCCTCAGTTATTTTTTGCAATTTTAAAAGTTTCTTAATTAATATAGCAAACAATACTGGATATTTCTGGGAATTGCAAATTTTGCAAAGTTTTTTTGATCTCGAAACAAGAGGTCCAAGGCCATCACTCACTTAAGCAACAATAGACAAAATAAAATCAGTTTTATGGAGTCATACACAAATATCTGGACAATGTAGTATAACATATCCTGTATTAAAAAAATTTCATTTTTTCCCCTGGATATTCTGTTTATTATTAAGCCCCTTTTGTCATAGGATGATTTTATCACATACTTCGCTTTGCAGTTCTCAAGACGATCTAAATCAAATTGGATATACATCAAACTTGTGAAGGCCAAGAATTGTCTAGAGGCCAAAGTCTAAACAGTTTTAAAGAATCAACAATATGTCAAAAATGCTTGCATGTATGTAAAACCGTACATTGTATCATTTGAATTTTTGTGAATAATTTAAAATGTTTTCCTTTGTAAAATTGGACTACTCAATGTGGCCCCACCCAACTACAGAAATATATGATTTTGACAAATTTGAATCTACAATATCTGAGGTTGCTTTCACTAAAGATAAATCTTTTCTAGGCAAATGCTTTTTTAGAAAAAGATTTTTCAAGATTTTTCTCAAAATATTCCTATGTAGAAATTCGACCCCCCCCCCCCCCCCGACTGAAACCCAATCCAACCCCTAGGATTATGATCTTAACAAACTTGAATCTACTCTACCTGAGGATGCCTCCACACAAGTTTCAGCTTTTCTGGCTGGTTTTTTGAGAAGATTTTTGAAAAAATATCAATAAATTTTCAATAATTTTGAATTATCTCCCCTTGAAAGAGGGTGGGTTCCTTCATTTTAATAAACTTGAACCTATTCTCTTAATAATGCTTTGTTCTAAGTTTCCTTGAAATTGGCCCTGTAGTTCTGGAGAAGAAGTAAAAAAATAGAAAAAAAAGTTTACAGACAGAAGGGCAAACAGACGGACAGACAGAAGGACGTAGGAAAAAAAGTGATCTCACTTGAGCTGTCGGCCCTTGTAAGCTTAACAGCAAAAATTAGATTATTGCAAAAATTACTGGATATATGGTATTCAAAGAGTATAAAGCACAGTAAGAATTTAGGAGGCAACTAAATTTGAAAAGTCTCAAACTATTTAGAGAAAAGGGAAAAATTGTTTTGCTCACAAATTACACAAATGAGATCGAGAATGCAAATTTTAACATATATAAAAAGTATACATTCTAATCGCCACTGCCTCACATTCAGTGGATATTGACAACTGACATATTTCTGTATACAGTTACAAACCTAGTACTGGTATACATGTACATTACCATTTCTTCTCCCCAGCTTGATCATCCTCTCCACATATCTTTTGGATTCTGTTGAGCCATCCGTTGAAGATTTTTTTTCAAAGGCAACAAGTGCATCAAACACATCCTGGCGCATGCTGCGTAATGTATATATTGTCCACATGAAGTTAACAACAGCATTCACTGACTAGATAGTATTTACAGTAATAATAATTCAGCTGTGTACTCTAGAGTAGAATTTAACTTGAGATATGAATTGCCACATATTTCAATCTATTAAAATAAATATTTAAAAAATTCAGACAATTAAACAGCACATTTCATTTAGAAATTCAATAATTTTAGCAGGATTTCATTTGTCATATTAAGAGTTTTCTGTACTTTCAACCAATTTCTAGACCCATTAGGGAGGGAAAGGTTAATTTTTATTTTTTCAAACTTTAAGTTTAACTTATTATTAAAAATAATAAAAATCTCTTGTATAAAAAAAATCTTTATTTTTTGCTAAAGAAAGTTTTATCTTTGCTAATTCCAAACAAACAAAAATGTTATTTTGGCCTGAGAGTGTCCTTCACAATTTTAAACTGTTCTGTATTACCTCATTTCCACATCAAACTCGGAGAGTTTTTTGTCCACTTCTACGCTAGAGTTCCTCAAGTCCTTGTCAGGTGACACATGCTGCATAAAATCGAGGTTGTTTCGCACCACAGCATATTCACAATCATTGTCAGCAAGCGCCTGTAAAGATTTCCGCTTTTTTAATTTACTCATATTTGACAAAAGTTAAAAAATATAAAGTATGTTATATTTATAGTAAATATACTTAATAAAAGTATGGATCGTTTATCATGGAATATTGTTTACAAAGAATTTTTTAAGGGCAAGCAAGCATCTTTAGACAGACATTTTAATTTACACTACAAGAACAATGTGCACCATTATTTTAAAGATCATCAATGATATTTATGCAAAAATGAGAAAGAAATGTAGCTGAACAAATTTTGATTTTATTTATATTAAAGAGTCACATATTTTCAAAAGAAAAAAGAATTTCTAGATTTGTTGAGGGTTTTACCTCTTTTTGATTATATAACCTCTTTAAATTAACCTTTGACAGTTTACTACGAAGTAACTAGCTGCAATAATGTAGCCCTCTTCAATTTTTATATCTGATATTTTACATCCCCCCGAAAAAACAACAACAAAAAATTGGGAGAGGGCTACATTATTGCAGTTAGTTTACTACCTGACAAAGGAGAGTTCATGGTAAAGCAACGTTAACGGTTGTCCAAATGCCTGGGGCAAGAAAACTATCATTTCAGGCATGTGAAACTTTAAACTTACTTGTTCGACTTGGCAAGTGAAAATTTTAATGGAAACATTTAATGAAAATTAATTAAAAAGATACATGTAAAAGTAAACTTTCACATTACAACTTTGCAAAGGGAATCTTGGAAAGGCCTCAGTTTTGATTTTAGATAAGTTAACTAGTATTATCGCTTAAACAAATTAATATTAAATGTAATTCTACATGCCCTGCTTATTCCAAAAACATAGGTAATCATAGATTACTAAGCTCACCGAGACGGAGCATCACCCTTATGAGACATCACCTTCATAAGACCACCTTTATCATTTTATATGAAAATCATACTTTATGATCTTGGATATTCATGGATTCTGTTTTGACAAAATATTGTATATCATCTGATAAATTTTTTTATGATAATCATATGTTCATATGTTAATCAATACAATGATATAAAATTAAATATTGCATCATGTCATATTTCTAATATAATATATATCATATAATAAATAAAATACTGTAATAAACAATAATGAGATTTGATATTGTAACGTATGATATGACATTGTATTGTGTTATACCTTATTGTATTTGATCACATAATACAATATCATAAAATATAATACAATATAGTATCATATTACAATATCATATTACATAATACATCATAACACTGAAACATGATATTATATTGTATAATATAGAATGATATTGTATTGAATGACACTGAAACATAATTGATACATTATATGATATTATATCATACAATACAATATAATTTGATTCCAACATTGTATCTTATTAAATGATACAATATTATGTGATATGGTAAAATATTATAAAATACATTATTATATTATACATATTGCATCATATGACACAATAAAATATATTACAATATCATATAATACAATTTCATGTGATATGATAATATATCATATAAACCAATATCATATCATACAATATCGTATGATACAATATTATATAATATTACAATATCATATAATACAATTTCATGTGATATAATTCTATATTACTGAAACCAATATCATTTTATACAATATTGTATGATACAATATTATAGAATCTAAAATATTGTATCATAGGATACAATATAATATTTTGCAATATCTTATGTAATTGTATCATGTGATAAAATAATAAATTAAAAATACAATATAATATTATACAATATTGTATCATAATATACAATACTATACATAACAATATTATGATACATAATCATATCATAAAATATCAAAAAAAAATTGATACAATATCATATCATATCGTATAACTTTTTATAATATAACATATGATATCATATTGTATCATATCAAACAATATTGTTTCATATCATACAATACTTTATCATAGGAATCATGTTATATCATTTTTCAACAAACACATCTATCTATCGAGCTGGTTTGAGTGAGGTAGGAGATTTCTTTAGCATCCTTGATAATGGAGATCAGGCTCTGCTTCTGAAGCAACCTCTGCATTTAATTTATAATAAAGTTAAATCAACTATGCAAGCTATCATCTATAAAACATGTGACCTGTTCCAAAAAACTAAACCTCATCCAGCATCCGAAACCTATGGCTCAGATTCAGCATTCAAGCCCATCAGGTGCATTTGTATCATAAGACGCATCATCCATGCAATTTTGGTGAAGTTTGGACCAGTAATAACTAAGATATCATCATCAGAGGGCACTAGCAATTAAAACCTTAACTTCCTCCAGCATCCGCAACCTATCGCTCAGATTCAGCATCCATGCCTGTCAGGTGCATCTGTATCATAAGACACACCATCCATTCAAGTTTGGTGAAGTTAGGACCAGTAATAACTAAGATTTATTTTTTAGCATCCTTGATAATGGAGATCAAGCTCTGCATCTGAACTTACCTCTGCGATTCATTCATATTACAGTTAAATCAACTATGCAAGTTTGAAATAGTACTATCATCTATTAAACATGTGACCTGTTCCTAAAAACTTAACTTTATCCAGCATCCGAAACCAGACTACGCATTCAAGCCTGTCAGGTGCATCAGTATCATAAGACACACCATCCATGGAAGTCTGGTGAAGTAAGGACAAGTAATAACTAAGATATCATCATCAGAGGGCACCTGTTTCAAAAACTTTATCTAACCAGCTCTTAAAACCTTAACCTCCTCCAGCATCCGAAACCTATTGCTCAGATTCAGCATTCAAGCTTGTCAGGTGCATCAGTATCATAAGACGCACCATCCATACAAGTTTGGTGAAGTTAGGACCAGTAGTAACTAAGATATAATCATCAGAGGGCACCTGCAACAAAAACTTAACCAGCTCTAAAAACCTTAACCTCTTCCAGCATCCGAAACATATTGCTCAGATTCAGCATTCAAGCTTGTCAGGTGCATCAGTATCATAAGACGCACCATCCATACAAGTTTGGTGAAGTTAGGACCAGTAGTAACTAAGATTAATCATCAGAGGGCACCTGCAACAAAAACTTTAACCAGCTCTAAAAACCTTACCCTCTTCCAGCATCCGAAACCTATTGCTCAGATTCAGCATTCAAGCTTGTCAGGTGCATCAGTATCATAAGACGCATCATCCATACAAGTTTGGTGAAGTTAGGACCTGTAGTAACTTAGATATTGCTATCAATGGGCACCCGCAACAAAAACTTTAACCTGCTCCAAAAACCTTAACCTCCTCCAGCATCCAAAACCTATAGCTCAGATTCAGCACTTAAGCCTGTCTGGTGCATCAGTATCATAAGGCACACCATCCATGCAAGTTTGGTGAAGTACAGACCAGCAGTAACTAAGATACTGCTATCAAAGGGCACCTGCAACAAAAACTTTAACCTGGTCCAACAACCTTAACCTCCTCCAGCATCTGAAATTTAGGACCCAGATTCAGCATCCAAGTCTTTCAAGTCCATAAGTAGGTCCAGATGCATCATCCATGCAAGTTTGGTGAAGATAGGACAAGTAATAGCTTAGATACAGGACCTGCAACAAAAACTTTAACCAGGTCCGGACGCCGACGCCGACGCCACCGCCGACGCCGAGGGTATAGCATAAGCTCTCCTTGACTTCGTCTCGGTGAGCTAAAAAAGTATACCCTCATCATATAATTATGTTACATTATGTCATTGGGCGGATTGACTATGGCGAGATAGTTTGGAGGTTGAGTTTAAAGGGGCATGGTCACAATTTCGGTCATAAATTATCTTTTGGATTTTAATGTTTCCATTGCTGCCATAAGGCATTTTTAATAGGCAACCAAATTTTGAGTGTCAGTTTTTGAGTTATAAGCAAGTTACAGAACTTACATTTCTTTGCTATGTAAACAAAGCTTTTGTTTACAATTTGAATGTTGAAGTGAAAAATCCAATTTTAGACCTAAATTGAATGTCTAAAACATTAACTAATAGGAACTGTTTATTTATGCTTAAAATGAATAACAAAAATAGACAAATCAGCTTTAATATTTTTTTCATTGGTATATTGAACATCGGTAAACAAAAACAAGGTCCGAGCCTTCTTAACATGAAAAAGATTTTCGAGTTCTGCATCTTGCTTTTAACAGTTTAACTCAACGACTGACTCTGAAGAGCATTTTTAAAGCATCGTAAGTAATAAAAACAGGGGGGGGGGGGGGAGAGAATTTGACCAAAATCGCGACCATGCCCCTTCAGAGTAAAGTGTAAACTCGAATTTCCTCGAGCATGATATAAATATTGCTAGTAACAAATCATTAAGTCTTCTTCATCAACTGAATGGGATACAGTGGATGCTATTCACCTTGACAACACTGTTGTATGTGACAGATTCCGACGACAGTGCCCCTACAGTGTCGTAAACAGTTTTGGTTTTTGTCATCAGATCATCGGCCGACTTCTTGATAATGTCGGGCGTCAGCTTCCATATCAGTTTGTTGTCTTTGGTTGACGACATGATGTCTGCGAATGGGTTGGTGTAGTGGCGATAATATGCAGATAAAGTGTTAAACGCTGGCTTAAGAAGAGCTCGAGCTCGCAAAAACAATACCGGTTTTCCCATGCAATCGGCAAAGGGATATATTAAGTCTCGATTAGCAAGACGCTTTCTTTTTCTTGAATAAAAACGGTAAATGCAAAAGCTTGTTATTGATCAAGACCCAGCAAAGGGTGGACTTCATTTGTACACTATCGGCGTACACAGACATGTAACGGAGATTCGATATGGAGGGTAATCGCGTTCAAAAATCCAGACATGTAAACTTGTAAAACCGAATATGCAATCGTGTTGATGTGTGAGCCTGAAGATGAATATGTGTAATTCTGATCGTGTAACCTATAAAACTCGGGCATAAACACGTGTAAGATTTGACTCAGTTCCTTCGCATGATGCACATTTTGCAACTTTATTGTTTACATTAGCTAATTAAACCTTCAACTTTGCACAATTTCAATCCGTAGTTTCTGCATTTGTAACTTCAGGCTCGGCATTAGCACATCTGATATGATACAAATTGACAAATGTAAATTCTACAAGTTTGTCGAATTTTGACATGACCTTATATGGCAACCGCCTTGCTAATTGCTGCGGGAATAGGCATGCCGGAATTGACGAAAAATAAACATAATATTCAGCTAAGCTGTTGCAATAAGATTTTAATGAACTGCACCTTTTCTAATATAGAAAATACCGGTATTATTTTTAGAAAAAAAATTGAAGTATGATTGAAACTGGACCAAACAGGAAGAGGTTCATGTATAAAAAAAAATCGTTGCCGATGTGACGAATGCGCTAATTTCCGTAATATAATTCTCATGGTATTAAAAAAGGAAATGCCTAATATCTTATTTCTCTAAAAAAAAAAAAAATTGACATGTAATTTAAACTGGAATATAAGTTAATGCGTACTCTTTTCTAGAAATGAGACGGATCAAGAATTTTTCTAAGGGGGTAAATATATTTTGAGCGGCATGGGGTTCGAAGACCGCCGTGAGGTCCCATGTAACTCCATTGCTTCTTAATTCTAAAACAATTTTGAGACAGACTTTTTAACCGGGTTTCCGATTATTGAAATAGTAAAAATGGCGGGCGGGCGAGTGGCTGTCAAAAAGGTACCCTTAATATTGTACCGATAACTCCTCGAACAGTTTTCAAGATAGGAAGTTGTTCTTTTGCAGATCAATGTTACATATATCAGAGGTATGCAAATTGCTAGGATTTTGATTTCTGATAATTTATGAAAAAATATCAGCAGTTAAACTTAGTCATTTTTGGGCAAAAACATTGCACATAGCGTATCCCATATCTTTGGATAGGTAGTATTTATTTATTCAGGATTAACAAATGGATTATGGATACTGTTCACACAAAAGAAACCCGGTTTGCTGTCACACTGACAGCTTTACTCTTGTTATTTTTCTGAATTAGATAGTATAAACGACCTGCAAAGATTTGGTAATTTTTCCTGGAAAAAGAAGATGGGTGGATAAGGCGTGTAAAATGCCCATACGCGGTCGGACAGGCTACTAAAAAATTAAAGTATCAACAAATCTGATGGGTTTTTTTTTTAAATCATTTAAAACAATATATATTTAACGAATCATTGATTTGTAACCTGTAGGTATGTTCAATACTTGGAATATGTTGACTCAAACAGGCGTATACGTATCAAAACCTGCAAATATTGTCATTTTTTAGAACTTCAAGGCATTTTCTTTTATAGAGTGGGTCTGTGCTCCATATTTTTCTCATTGTCTAATTAAGGTCTTATGGAAAACAAACCGATTTCAATCAACAAAAACGTGGAGAGATGACCCACTATACATTAAAAATATCATTTTGTATCCCAACAACTGAACGTATTGAAAAAACAATACAAGTCAGGTAATTCGTGACCTTAGTCACACATGATATTTAAAAAGCAGCCTTTGTTGTGTCTGAAATGGCTCAGTGGTTAGATTACCTGGCATAAGCTAACCGTGTATATCTAGGGTTTTTATGTTACGGGTTCAATACCACCAACATTTCCGACAATATTTTTTTTTCTTATTTTTTGTTAAATATATTAAAAACTGATTATAGTTAGAAATTTTGCTTTTGCAAAGATGTATTATAATATATTTGAATAGATTTAATTGGGGAAAAATAAATTTAAAATTGTATTTCACTACTAAATCGAATGGGCATTTGCGCCATCTTATTCCCCCATCTTCTTTATGTTACTTTACATGTTTTTATATATATACTTTTTTTGTGCAATTGAAAGATAAATAGTAACACAATCTTCAACAATAATAAAAAAAAAAACTAGCGCATATTTTTGTACGCCGTAAATTGAAGGTTTTACTATGGGAGGCACTGTAGCTCCCAGGTCGTCCATCCGAATTTTTTCAGACTGGGAGCTACAGACCTGCAGCTTGTTCATAAGTGGCTGTAAAGCTGTATATAAATAGCTCTCCAGAAAATTTTTCTCAACCAACTTCACAAAGAGAGTCTGTACTGAACCGACATTCAGGACGTCATGCTCATACCCCGTAATAATTGCTTGAAATAAAAAATGACAATTTTTACCTGCATGATAGGCTTTTTTCACTATGTATTGCCGACAATGCAAAGAAACATTTCTTAAAATAATTTATACACATTTAAATTTCACTACAGTTAACCTTATCTTTGGAATTTTTTTTTTATTTTTTTTTGGGGGGGGGGGGGGGGAGGGGGGAGTTGATTTTAATCAACTCTCCTACGCAGTTACTCAAGAAAACCGAAAGTGAAACAGCTAGTGTTTGGACCTCAGCACAAATCAACACCGCTGACAACATTTAGTTCTAATCAATAAATTCGATGTAATGAGTTCTTAAGCATTGTTTTTCAAGGAAACTAATTTATAGATACCTTGTAAATAGTCAGATTTTAAATGGTACGAACAATTTAGATATTTTTTGAAGTCGTACATTTTATGTATTCCTACGCCAGAGTTCAATATAGTCTCGTTCAACCAGACGCTCGGCTGTCTCCGTAAATCTCCGACAAGCAGAGAGTCTCTCTTGCTTGTCGGAGATTAACGGAAACAGCTGAGAGTCTGGTTGAACGAGACTAGAGTTCAATTTTGCTTGGATCCATACAATTTCTCATTACTATTTCGATTACTGATACGCAGTTTGATGGACTAATTCTTTGAATATTACACAACATGATTGATATTGGATTTTCACGAATTTACTGTAGGAGAATTCATTTTATAAAAAATTACATATCGTTGATTTTAAAATATATAATTATCGATAAAATCCACTCCCGTCAGTACTTCAGTACTTTGATTAAAGAAGGTGTCGCTTCTTATGTCTCATATTAATCACAATCTCAAAACCAATGTCTTAAATAGATTGTTTTTCTTATAGATATCTTTGCAACTCAGCTGGCCGACCCCGTGTAATATTTCGCAGGGGGTGGGTGGGTGGGGGGGGGGGGGGTGTTCATTTCCCAACTTGTGGTAGCGATAAGGATGCTTTCGGAGATATTTCCTTAATTCAGCCGAGGCCTATACTGTAACAATTTGTTGCATGTACTCTAATAAAAATGCGTATATATCTTAATACACGTGTATTTAAACAAAGTCATTATATGTAATTTTTTTCAGTTCTAAGAAAATATCTGAAGCCATTCGAATTCTTAACTCGCATCTTTTATACATTCTCTTGATAAAATGTATACCAATCTCATAATTTAATTTTCCGAAAAATGATACTTTCTAAGAAATGTTGTTATCCAGAGATAATATGACTATAGGCCTACATAATATTTTTTTATTTACTCCGTCCCTATTCCAGCGATTACGGCATGCCTTTACCTGCAGCTAGCCTTTTTCTATCAGTGACGTCACTGTTTCCATATACATGTATGGTCATGTCAAAATTCCACAAACTTGTAGACTTTACATTTGTCACTTTGTAACACGTCAGCCATGATATTTTAGAAAACGGAAATACAAATGCAGGGATTACAAATGGAAAGAGTGTATTATAGTAGCAGGTTACATGTCAATTACAAACAGCATTTTACATGCAGTCTGTAGGGAAAATTAGGTTAAAGGCATGTGGGGTCAACTCTAAAGTGTTTATCCCTGAGTTTTTAGGTTATACGAAAAAAATTACACTCATTCATACTCAGGCTCACACATCAACACGATTGCATATTCGGAATTACAAGTTTACATATCTGGATTTTTGAACGCGATTACCCTCCACAATTCACAAGTACATCAATTAAACAAATCTTATACTCCTCTCTCCCCTGAAATACTTTGCTTTAACTACATGTAGTAAGGAATTCAAGGTTCTCGATAGTGATATCGAGATACTGTATGAAACCATTATGTCACTACAGTATATATATATATATATATATATATATATATATATATATATATATATATATATTCTGATATTAAAAATCATGATTTCATGATATAAAAAATAGTATCTTCTATATCAAGAACTATTTTGTTATATGAAGAACTTTTTTATTACCAATATTAATTCTTATGAAGAATTCGAATTCTTGACATCAAAAATTAATTTTTGATACATCAAACATTAAAAATTAATTTTTGATACCAGAAAATGCCTTAAAAATTGAAACGGTGCCTCAATATGACCAGATGATTTCACTGCCTGGGGACGATTCATTACCCAATGATGTATTTAAAAACACTCATTCTCCTAACAGGAACCGTCACAGCAATATCCGTGGAGCAGTTTAAGGTCTAGCCAGCAGACCATTAAGATGCATATGACTAGCATTTGCTTTTGACTTTTATGCACCTTTATTATTTCAAAGAGTTCTATTCTTTACAGCAACTAAGCCACCTGTATAAAATTATTATAGAATAAAAAAATTGTAGTATAGAAGTGAAGATGTCATAAGTATAAAATGTTCTTATTCAGCATCTTATTTGTCTCTCTATAATTCGAGAAGGATTTTTACAGCCTACACCACGAGTCTCTCTGTAAGATCCAGCGTCACTACGGCATTCTATAGAAACTGGTTCACATCATCCAGTCCCGACATGAACAATTTGAATGCCGGGTGATTTCTAACAACCGGCTCACAGAGCCCTTTGCAGTGAACACCGGAGTGGAGCAAGGATGCATTCTGTCACCTGTGCTATTTACCCTTGCAATTGACTGGATTATGAAGAATATCACAGAAGGCAAAAGACAGGGATTACAATGGACACTGACCTCAATCCTAGACGACCCGGATAAAACTGATGACCTAGGTCTCTTATCAAGCAGACACCAAGATGTTCAGCAGAAGACAGAGCCTCTCAGCGGGCAAAACTTGATTAAAGGTCAACACCAAAAAGACACAGGGGTTACGAGTAAACACTATCAACACTGATCCAATACTTATCGACAGCAAACCAATAGAGGATGTTGATGAGTTTACTTACCTCGGCAACAAAATCATCATAACGGGCGACTGCAAAAGAGAAATCGACACCAGAATCAGCCAGGCAAACCAAGCCTTTGTAATGTTGAAGCCTATTTGGCGATCCATAGCACTTAACATTCACACCAAGATCAGGATCTTCAATAGCAACGTCCTCGGTGTCCTCCTTACCTATGTGTTTCAGAGAGGCTGGAAAACCTCTCTAGTAATTGACAGAAAACTTGGAGCCTTCCAAACCAAATCCGTCAGATGTATCCCCAATATCTTTTAAGCCCGTAAACAGTAAACTACAGATAATATAGCTGTCAAACTGTTTATGTAACCGTTTTAAACTTTTTAAACAGTACTGTATTTTAGGAAAGTCAATTTCAGTTTTATCTGTCTGATAATAAACGTTAACAATAGATTTTACTGATAAATATAGATTAACATCTGTATAAAGCTAATATATATAATTTACATTTGTTAACTATGCATATATTCAAGAGTTGTTAATCACAGTTTCACAAATCGTGAAACTAAATCATCTAATCTATTGAAACATGGGTGGTCAAGCTGGTCTAGAGATTAACGTCGGTATGTTACTTATCAGTTTACAACCAATAAGGTTAGTTTTCTGTGAAACTACGTTTAGCTCATTTTGAACTTGGGGTGCCATACCTTTTACCCTCCATGCGCGGATGCAGAAATTGTCTCCAAGGGGAGGGGGAGGGGGTCAGAGGCATTCTCAGATAGTTTAACTTTATAAAAAGTTAAGAAATCTGAATTTTCCAGCGGGGAGGGTCCGACCCCCACCCCCACTTCTCACATGGCATGATTGTCATGTGCTCTCTTCTTCGCTCTCCAGAGGAGTAACTCTGCATATACGTCGAATTGGTGTAGAGTTATTCCTCTTTAAAGACCTGAAGCCCTCAATCGAGTACAATTATGTGTACGTATATCGCTGTACTCACTACATACCGTACAGTTAATATATATAGCAGGTCTTATGAATAAGACTAACGGTATGTATAAGACATACTATATATACATGTATCTCTGCATGCTAGACATTGTATATACTAGACGTGCACACCCCGTGTAATACCGGTAGACATAAGTTCATGTACACCTTGTACAGGTATATCTTAGGTCTAAATTAACACGTTTATCAAATACCGAATGAATATTGTATTGAGTACATGTATAGTCTGCTATAAAAGATAGCATATCCAGTCGTGTACATGTAAATCCTTGTCTACAGCAACAGCATGTTATTGTCCTTTACAAAAATTTAGATTATAGATAATCAAACTTTGTACATGACAACAGTTGTCATGTACAAATTTTGATTATCTATAATCTAAATTTTTGTAAAGGACATTATATAAAGGGGGAGGGGGACAAAGTGGGCCACAGAAAGTCAGAGAGAGGATGCTAGTCTAGGGTGTATTCGTTTGGTAGATTGAAGAACTGCAAGAGAAATCCTAATTTGCTCGTTTGCAGTGTGGAGATCTCCGGTAGATCTACATTGTCTACTTTCCAAATAGCAGGTAGATAATGGAGATCTGCATGCTTGAGATATTCGGGACCAGTTCTGGAGGTAGCAAACGAATACACCCCTAGAGTTCTCTAATTGATGCTATGTAGATGATGGATTAGGAAAAATGCATATTTTGTTATTTACCTTTTATGATTAAACGTTGTTTTTTTGTTGTATGTTTGTTTTTTTGTTGTTGTTGTTTTTGGTTTTTTTTTTTTTGGGGGGGGGGGTCTTTCTTTTCTTTTCTTTTTTTTCTTTGGTAATTTTGTTTCCAAGCATAATCACTTTGACCTACAGTAACGTTTATCCTCTGCTGGTGATTTACGAGTTCATTAATTCATTAATTATGGTGGCATATCTCTGCCCCTTGTGTGCAAGTTATTTTTTCTATCAAATATGTCGACATGCAAGATAAATATGTTGACATGCAAGATAATTAAGTCAACATGCAACATAACTATGTTGACATGCAAGAAAATTGCAATCAGCTAAGAATTATACAAAATCTCAAAAAACCTCAAATATCGCCTATCTGTGACATCCAAGATGCTAGATGCTACCTTTTTATGTCAACATGCAACTTATTTATCTTGCATGTTAACATAACTAAGTTGCATGTCGACATAAATAAGTTGCATGTCGACATACAGAAGTTGCATGTTAACATAAATAAGTTGCATGTCAGCATATTTATTTTGTATGTTAACATAACTAAGTTGCATGTCGACATAAATAAGTTATGTCGACATAAAGAAGATGCATGTTAACATAAATAAGTTGCATGTCGACATATTTGCATGTTAACATAACTAAGTTGCATGTCGACATAAATAAGTTGTATGTCGACATAAAGAAGTTGCATGTTGACACCAATAGGTAGCGTATCTAGCATCTTGGATGTCACATGTTGGCGATATTTGAGATTTTTCATAACTCTAATTTGATTGCAGTTTTCTTGCATGTCAACATAGTTATGTCACATGTTGGCGATATTTGAGATTTTTCATAACTCTAATTTGATTGCAGTTTTCTTGCATGTCAACATAGTTATGTTGCATGTTGATATAATTATCTTGCATGTCAACATCTTTATCCTGCATGTCGACATAATTAATAGAAAAATAACTTGCACACAAGGGGCAGAGATATGCCACCATAATTAATGGATATTTGCATCAACTGAGTATAACTAATTTACGCTCCCTATTTTTATCGTGTTCATGTAGCGAACTTTGCAATTGAGGTGGTATGAGATTCCTTTTACCCACGTTTAAGAGGGCTCCATCGTCGTGGCCAATTTTTGACTGAATTGATCTCCATTAGAAGAAGAGCTCTCTATAAAAATATAAGAAAATACCCAAATTTCTAAGTCAAAATTCATGGATATTCTTTTTAGTAAATGATATTTTATATATAAAAAATCATATCTTAACATCTTAGTTAGATCTGATGGTTAATTAGTTAGATCTGATGGTCAATTTGTTGACCATCGAGCCTCCTTAAGTGGATAAATGTTCCCCGATTTAGAATTTTCAAATTCAAACTTTACCAAAAATACGTTTTACAAATTTTTAGAAAGGTAAAAATAGTGTAAGCCCCAGCGGTATTCAAACTCTTGGCTTACAGATTCGTAGTTAACGCTGACACCCTTTGTGATAAGTTGTTAGCTAACTATTTTAGGAAAAGAAAACATTGCTGCATTTTCACCCAGACCACCGTACAGCTGGTGAAACCCCCAAACTATTTACATGGTTAAATAAAAAAAAAGAATATTGGAGTTTTGTAGGGAGCCTAATTATCAGGCAATAAACTAGAGATCTCAAAATATTTGTCAGTTTACAGTCATTCCTTCCTTGCAACTTCAGGACCGAAGATTCTGCTGAGTTGTCTTACCTTAACCGGCGTGGGGGCGCTTCTATTCATCAAATAAACTATAGAAAGAAGGTGTTGCAAAACAGTGGGACTATTCCCTATTAACGTAGAAAGGACCTATAAATATTCGTATCGCTTGAGAGCCACATCTAAATATAGACACATTACGTAGACGACTATATTTACATAGCGGGTATGTTCCGTACGGAGGCAAAACAAACAAACATTTTACGCGCATTTCTATCGAACACGGCAGCTACCAAATAAAGTTAGAAAGATAACCACATACATGTTTTCTGTATTCGAATGTTAACATATCTCAATTTGATATCTACTGTCCAGCGTGTTTAAAATATCATTCTTGAGATACATGAATAAATCTTATTTTGGCTCTTCAAATCCGTTGTAATTATAATAATCATATGTTTCTATATAGTAAAAAAGTACATTTTTTTACGTACATATTTTCAGTAACCTATTGCTTCATCATCCATTCAAACTTTCTAAAATGATTTTGTTTGCTGTTAACAACCTGTACATGTATCTTTGAAATCAGCATACCCGTTATTTCATAAAAAGGGTGGAAAATCTACTTTCTAAATTGGTGCATACCAAGTACATTGCTTTAAAATCTCTTGTTCAGAAGAAAATGGTTTTCAAGTTTTTAACGGGGACTTCACACAGTAATGTTAAAAAAAATATAAGAGTTTAAATAACTTTATTCTGACATTCTTAGATTATCTCTATACATTACCTTTCCATGCGATTAAAAGAAATAAAATCTAAAAAAAAAATCCAACTTTTTAGGGATTCGAACCCAGTCAAAAATATAAGACACGGCATTAGTCTATTCCAACTGCGTTACCACTCGACTAATCTAGACATGAATTAAGGATGGAAAATTTAATACGTCGTTTTTAGACTTCAAAGGTATTAATGATATTTTCCAAAAGTCGGATTTATTAAAAATATGCCTCTTTGAAACAAAAATCAGAAATGGCAGATTTCAATAAATTGTCTTAATCTAAACGTTAAGGTTAAATTAGTTTTGTTTCAAGGAGGCATTTTTTCACAATGATGAGGATTCCCCTTTTATATAGCGTGAATTCTGCCATATTTGTCTGTGTAACCATTTTTAAATTTATTTCATGGTCTTAAATAAGTTAGTACAAACTTCCCAAATAAAATTCTACACTGCTTTATGTACAACATTGCACGGAAAATTTTTTACATCAAATTCTGTAACTTTGATTTTTCTATTATATCTGCAACTCCTTTAGGGAAAATTAGCATAGGAACTGCAACACCTTCTTTTTATTTTCTCTGTGTAAGGGAATTTCCATCTTCGCTAGCCAAGGGTTTTCGGTCCACTTTGCTCCCCATAATTCAAAACCTTTTTTGATAAGCCACTGACTATGCTGTAAATATATATCATTCTACACTTCTCATTTTCTTGAATATAAGACAAAAAGCAGAAAATAAAAACAGAAGAAGAGAATAAGAAAGACATGAATTTTATTGACTTATAAGTGAAGAAGTCGACCTATTAACGGCTAATGCCAACAAACGCGGCCTATCACAGGTGAACGGCTGACCCCACCCTTCTACTGAGGTATGTCACATGTGCTTAGTAAATGCCAACTAACTAGGATGGGGTCAGCCGAGGGCGCCGTGACCCCCCGGGGAGGGGAGCGACACGCCTTTGACATATAATTAATGCTGGATAATTAAGGATTTCACCAAATCCATCGCTATATATTGTCATGGAAACAACAGCAACACAAATGTTCCAACATGGTACAAAATATATTAAAATTAAAATTAATTACATTTTTACTGGCTTTAGATCGAGTCCTCACGCTTTTTGTCAATGATAAATAAACCTGAGATATTTCTACAATCTAATGCATTTGCATATACATACACGTTATAATTTGAACGTTCGGGGCGAGGTAATGCTTTCTAACATTTCTTTGGTTTAACAAGCTTATATCACAAACAGTATACACTAACGCATATACACGAAAAAAACCACATTGATATGTTCACCATCCAGCCTGATATGTAACAATTAACAACATTCGACATAGGACCGGAATTCCTCCAGTATATGGCCGGAAGTTGATCACGAATCACTAAACAGGTGCACTCATTTCACTTGAAACACTAATAAATACAGTCACTCCTCCCATACTCTGCTGAAGTCCGCAATCTCACGCCACATTCACTCTCATCCATAAGAAGTCCATGAAAAATACCCGTAAATGAGTAGTTCAAATGAAAAATTAAAACACCACGTATTCAAAGTCTGAACGTTTTTGTAGCACATTGTAGATAAACCGTCCGAACACACGTAACGTTTGACGCTGACGTTGTTCAACACTGGAGTCACGTGACTTCATCACAACCAATAGTAGAACACTACATGAATACTGTTGTCGTTAACGACTGGAAATACTGTTTGTAAGGTCACCAGGGTAACTGGCCTTCTGTAAGAGAAAACACAGGATAAGAACTTTTGAAATTTAGATATTCACGTAAAATCAATTTCAATAGGCTGAATGGAACAAAAGTTTCACCTGCTATGATTTACTCCCAGAGTCCGACTCCGGAGCTTCTGGGTCCCTGTTCTTCCGCCTTTTACTTTTGTAAACATGATCGTGATTTATACTCTCCACAGCACCTTGAAAAGAGACAAAATAATTACTGAACTTTTCTGTAATAGACACCTTTTGATTATCAGAAAAAGAATTGAAAGAAACTTAAGTAAATTATGATATAAATGGATTATACAATTACCTGGAATAGGTGTGTGGACTTCCACTTTGACTGTGGCGGTGGCTTTGACCCTTGTTATGTGATGAGTTTGAGGAGCAGACGACATGGACGGTGGCGGCCTCTCCCCCCGACTCTCATCGTCACTACTCGAAATCGAACCGGGATTGGTCGGAACAGTGGTGGTCTCCACGACCACTTCCGGTTCCACCACGATCTCATGCGAGGAGTACTGACTGGGCTCCTCTGTGATGGTGGTAAGGGAAACGTCCGAGGGAATCCGAGGGTAGAAATGGCGTCCACTTCCTCGGGATCGGGATACAGAAGACGATTTCTTTTTAACGGGTTTGGGGGAGGGCTCTGGTGACGGAGTCGGGAGTCTGTCCTCGTCATTCTTAGGTCTGATCTGTAGACAGAATCAACATAGGACTTATGTAAAAATTAACTTCAGCCTAACAATTTGTCTCAACTTTATGCTTCATTAACAATGGAAGGAATGGACATCTTGTTCAAGTATCATAATATAATACTGTCATACTGTAAACACGGTAGTTTTGAACTAAAATCAACTCTATAGTTTTCTTTTTGGAGTGGCTAAAAAATTATAAATCTTCGCGTTTTACAACTTTGTTGGATATTAATGGAGATTAAATTATGATGTTGGTTACTTTATTTTGATTCATCACATGTGTGATACGTACCTCAGCTTTGGGTCCAAACAGCGACAGAAGGATGGGCAGCAGAAGAAGTCCGTTCAACAGACCGATGACGATCAGGGCGGACAGAACGTTAAAGAAGTACCTACAACAGAGTGAACATTAAGCTTCAGATCTCACGTATACATGTGCCTATATTTAAAACTGCTCACATAGTTATCATGTTAAAAATTATTCGGCATACACGGTCTACATCTGTTGTTCCTAATTTAACATCTTGATAAGCACCCTTAATTATATCGTTGG
This sequence comes from Magallana angulata, assembly GCF_025612915.1. Classification (NCBI taxonomy): domain Eukaryota; kingdom Metazoa; phylum Mollusca; class Bivalvia; order Ostreida; family Ostreidae; genus Magallana; species Magallana angulata. The sequence goes on from NC_069120.1 coordinate 54,023,516, forward strand.
GAGTTTATTGCTTTCAAATTTCGCGCGTCATAAAGCAAAGGTTTGAGGCATTATGGGAACCATTATTCTGCTTAAAAGATTTCTGTACTTTCTCTGAGGAGAAAAATCAACACGATGTTAAGCATTCTTTGCTCTGTAAAGACATGATAATCAATAGAAGATTTAAAACGCCGACCACCCATTGTGCTTATCAGCAGTTGATTTAAATGTGCATTGGATAATGAAGTTCATTCATAACTCGAGCAGGGGGCGCGTCTTACACGGAGCAGCCGATCTCATTGCGTCAGTAAGCTTGGTGTAAACAATTCTATTGAGGAGACCACCCGGCTACTGGCGATATTGAGAAAAATAAGCGGAAGGCAGAACTTTATTGGCCAAAATCTTTACATGGGATCCGCCACTGGACAATAAAAGGTTGATTAAGTGGAATTTTATTGGAGATCCGCTCCGCAGTATCCCCCTTGAATCTATTTGATGGCATGAGTTTTATGTGTTGGTTTGTGCGTTTGGTAAAGGTTCTTCGTCCAAATCGCCCACTTTTACTACATTCTGTAAAGCCAATTTCCATTTTATTTATGTGCTTGATTTCCGCTTTAATGAAGACGTAATTGGAAATACGGTAGTAGCTGCGCGTGTGGCCCTGATGGAGATAAGAGGCTCTCGAGAGGGGGAAGCTTCTCGCCGCGTGAAAAAATTGATCGGGACGATTGCACGGAGAGAGGGGCCACGGCAAAGACCGGGGGAGTGTTTATTGGTGGGATTAGCACAGTCTTATGTAGCGTGCCTTCGGTCAGTAATTGGCCTGGATGGGTGGTCTAATCATCAACGTCACTTACCTTTCAGCGACCCACGTGACTTTAATGGCTTCCATCAATATCAATCTCGTATATAAAAAGTATATCCCCGTTTTTTAGTCTATATGGTATTTTCTTTATACCTGTGTCATCGTTGTTAATTGTACTCAATTCCCTGATATTTTTTTTTATGTTTTAGTGGCGGTAGATCCTCGGTGTGCCCCAGGTATAACCCGCCGACCATGTAGTTAGCCCAGAAAAGCAGATCACTCGTATCAAATTACAAAACAGCGGTCTTTCTCTATTGTATATATTCTTCTGGAATCTTTTCCTTTTTATATTGCGAAAGTATAACATAATTTGTTCTTGTAGACAGCGAGAAAAAAGCCAGGCTTTATCAACGAGGAATCGATTTGGGGGAACTCAATTTGATCCCACCCCACCCATTTTACAGCTTTTCTTTTTCTCTTTAAATGTTGATAGTGATCGGGATTTTTGCTTTGTCACGCGATTTAGACTGCATTTTCAACCATTAATTGGTCTAAGCGTTAAGAAAAGAATCCGGGTACTTGATGGAATCTGCTGCTTCGTAAGACCAGCGATTCGGTGAGCTGATTTAATGAAGACTTGGCCAGACGATTGTGAGCAGAAATTCTTCATCAATGTAAAACAATCCTTCGATTGTCGAAAATTTCGAGGTCTTATCACGTAAAGAGACTGATGAATTTGAACTATGACTTAAATATGTATGAATACTCATAACTTACTTGATGCCGAACATGAACTATGACATACACATGTATGAATACTCATAATTATCTTGATACCGAACTTGAACTATGATTTAAATATGTATTAAAACTTAACTATACTTACTTGACCACGAACTGGAACTCGGCCCCCGCCAGCATGACGATACCCAGGAGGGTGGATATAGCTCCGTGAACGACCGGGGCAAACATGTGGTCCAGGGACATGGTCATTCTCTTGTTTCTGGATCCAATGGACGTCAAAAAGCCCTGTATCACAGAAACGACCAGTAGTTAACGGTCAAATAACAGGGCTTACTCAATTACAAACCAGGGCAATGGACGTCTGATTAAGTGTTCTCGGGAAAATGATGTGCAAGTATAGGAAAGTGAAATCAAATTGAACACTTAAATTTTAAATTATCATTCATCTAAACGCAAAATTGGGGCAGATTTACCGTAAACACATGTTTTATTAATCGCGTTGTTTTATTATACTTTTTAAGTTTTTAGATTAATATTAATATTTTTTGTGCAAAGACACGTGATCCGGACTTACCACGGCTATGTGGACTGTGAACTCCACCCCTATCCCCACACTGACGATCAGAATGACTGCCGGGACGGCGCTCAGACGGATGTCGGACAGACCCATAAACCCGAACAGCTCCACGACCATCATAGTCAGTACGACTACCTACAGAACGTAGAAAATAACGACATAGTCAAATCAACGACATAGTCAAATCAACGACAAAGTCATATCAACGACATAGATATCGTCAAAAACGACATTGTCAAATCAACGACATAAAATACGTACGAAACGAAATAGTCAAATCAATATGCTAGTATTCAAAATATCTACCTTCTGAACATAGAAAATAGCGACATTGTCAAATCAACGACATAGAAAACGTAGAAAAACGACATAATCAAATCAACGAAATAGAAAAATTAGAAAAAACGACGTAGTCCAATCAATATACTAGTAGTCAAAACACCTACCTACAGAATATAGAAAATAGCGACATTGTCAAATCAACGACATAGATATCGTGAAAAACGACATAGTCAAATCAATATGCTAGTATTCAAAATATCTACCTTCTGAACATAGAAAATAACGATATTGTCGAATCAACGACATAGAAAACGTACAAAAAAAAAAGATATAGTCAAATCAATATCGCCAAAATATTTACCAACAGAACATACTAAATAGCAACATAGTGAAATCAACGACATAAAAATCGTAAAAATCGACAAAGTTTAATCAAAAAAAAATTCTATCATAATGATAGTCAAATCCAGAACCTTAAGAAATATATAATGAGTTACATACTACAACAACCTTTCAGAACTTGTCAAGCCTCAGGGAAAACAAATAGTCGGAATGAAGTCATCGAGCTTAAACTATCGAAAATCAGATTCATATTTTCAGTTTAGTTAGAAGCACTTTTACTAAAGACCACACAGAATATATAGACATATTTCTCTAAACCTCAGTCCATGACTTCCGGAATGATTAGGAATGCCCTTATGTCGCTAACATTTATTTTGGCATGGAATACTGATACCTGTATTTAAGAGAGCTAGATGACCCTGGCCATTTTTAGACTATTAATCTCCTTACGACGAAGAGCTCTTAATATAAGATGACAGTGAAACTTTGATTCTAAATATTTGGCTTGCTTCTTTACTAATAAATAGTTTACCACCAGAAACACTATAGACGTATTTTATATTTTAGGACAGATTTGAGGACTAATTCACCATTCAATCTCTTAAAGATAAACATAAGCAGTAGATATAAGAAGGTAAATATAATAAGGTAGATATAAGTAGACTTACAATCACGGTGGCGAGCCAGGGGTTGAGCAGCACCAGGGTGAGGACCACGAAGGTGACCAATAGAATACAGAGGACGGCCATACCCAGGTAGAAGCGCAGGTTGATGTACTGCTCCCAGAACGTGAACGGGACCCCGCTGGGGTAATTAGGCAGACCCCGATCCGTGTAAGTGTCGCAGATCTCACGGATTGCCTGCAATCAAACGCACCCATGTCAGGTTTCTATCGAAGACATCGCACAGTTCAATAGGAATATGTATATTTCTCGGAGATGGCGTGATCATTAAGAAGTGCAAAATTACTTATTTTTAATTCTTAAAAATATTTGTTATCTAAACTTCGTAAGATATTCATCTTTAACATACCGAATATCAAAAGACAAGAATTCAAACAGAAATGAACGTTTCATAGAGATCTAGCTGTCTCTCGACATTTTTGAGGACATTTTAATTGCATCTGGACATAAGTTAGTGTTAGAGGTCATGTTACCTTGATAGTGTCCAGAATGACCTCTGTGGAAGTCTGGTCACTCAGATAGAACGCCAGCTGTGTGTAGGTTAGCGGCTGGGCTTTGGGTACTATAGAAAAAGATTCAACGGTCTTATGAAATGAGCCTGATTTCCGTAAAACTACGTGACTGAATTTCACCGACGATTTAATTGTTTAAAGTTCGCTTCCTTAGTTTTTACCTTTAAAATCACGATCTAAAGCATCGTGCAGCCAGATTTTGGGTTCTGGGTGAAAGTTGGCTTGTGACGAGGCATACGCCATGGCGTCGTTGGATACCCAGGCCGTCAGGTAATTATAAAACGCATCTGGAGAAATTATCCCCTCTGAATCCACCAGTCTGGTACTGGGGATCTACAAAGCAAAGGAACAAATGTGCAATAACAAGAAAGATAAAAAAGCGTCTATTATCTCATCGCTCGAATTCAACCGAAATCTCTCTCTCTCTCTCTCTCTCTATCTCTCTCTCTCTCTCTCTCTCTGGCTTCTGAGATTTTCCTTTTTTAATCCATTTGACATATCTCTCTTTCTGTTATTCTCTCGCTCTGACTTGAGATTTTCTTTTTTATCCTTATTGACATCTCTTTCTCTCCATTTTTCTCATCCTTTATCTTTCTTTCTCTCTTACTCGACTCTTGTCTATGGGGTTGTCCACGTCCCCTGTCTGTATCAGCAGCTTGTAGGCGAGGATGGCGCTGTCCGAGGCGTTGGGCCGCCAGTCTTGCTGAGTGACCCGCCCCTCCGCGTACTCTGCGTCAAAGGATCTCTGGAGGTCTGTTTAATACAACAACATCCAAATTTACATTAACAGATTGTTAAACTGAAGACGAAAAGGAAATGAGAGTTCCCTCTGCTGTCGTGTTTAGCTTTGTACCGGCTGATGTTTTACACAGAGAAGCGAACACAACCTCACAGGGTTGTAGAAAAACTACGCAGGTAAAAGCGGCGTTCGAAGAGCTCCACTGACCGCCATGTTTTACTTTATCTGAACAAATGTTAACTAAATCATCGCTAATGAACGTTCTAAATTTTTTGTGGGACACATGACAAAAAAATCTATTGATAAACTGAAATAGAATTACTAGTATGTCAAGTTTTAATTTGAGCGCCATAACATGCAATGATACTTTTATGTCGCATAGAATTAATGTCAACCTAGCAATCAAAAGGGCCTAAGATTTCTACCTTGTAGCCACTGTCGGAAGAGATCCAACCAAAAATTCGGGAGTGACCCATCCTCCCGTTTGATGATTTTGTCCACAGATTGGAAAGACCGGTGGTACTGAGTTAACAGCCTCTGGTTGTTGGGGTAGTCCACTCCACTCTTGGTGACCAGGTAAATGTTAAAGAAGCCGAAGTACTTAGACTGAGCGGTCAGGAACTGGTACTCCGGGGTGTGTTTTGGCACAATTTCTGTCAAGTCTAGACCGTTCTTCACATGTACAATTCCATAAACACTCACACACAATAAAACAATAAATCCAACAATAGAGAATACCTGTAAAGACAGAACAAAGGTAGTAAGTACACCTGTCTGACCTGTGATCACGTCGTTATGTGTTTACAGCTAAAAATTATTATTGGTAACGAACCATTAATTTTGTAACTGAAAAAAATGACTTACTTTTACATAAGCCTTTTTGATGAAAGGCCCATACACATTTCTGGCAAAAGAGTCCAGATTTGAGTTAAGTATATGTCTTTGGTAGCGCACAAACCGCTGGGCACACGATATGTTCTCGTGCGCCGGAGTCAGGCACTGTCTAGATGATGAAGTGGAAGGACACACTGACAATATACAGAGTAAATTCATGTCAGAATCAGCAACAGAGTAAATTCATGTCAGAATTAGCAACAGAGATACATAACAATACGAACGCACTACAAGGACCCTTACCAGCCGCTAGAGAGCGCGAGCGACACGAGAAGATCCCCTCCGACGACGGGAGGTCAATGACAGAGGGCGTGGCAAGGGTTGTGGCGGTACCCCCCTCCTCCAGCGAGCGGGCCACCGTGTTGTGTTTGACCACAGAGCTGTAAATCGGGGGGAGGGAATCGTTGTAACTAGGGGGTGGGCTTGGTTCTTTAAGATCATAAAGATCGTTCTGTTTGGGCGGCTGGAGTTCAATCACAGTGTCTTTGGCTTCAGCAAAGCTGCGAAGCATAATAAAATTGAGTTTCAGATTGACATGGTATATGAATTTGGATAATTTGGTATGTTGATATGAACAGAAGTTTATCATGTAATAAGACAGTCCAAACCTTTGAAAACAGCAGAAAATATCTATCCTTTTATCATCTTTCCTGTATAAGTCTATACTACATATGGCTGGATAAATCAAAAGGACGCTGAACAAATTGAAAAAGATGAGAATGGAAGCCTGCAAAACAAAAAACAAGAAAAATTGGCATAGGCCGAGTTGTTTATCTGTAGGACAAAATGAGACGGATCGATCACGTCGGTCCGGGGCTGTGTTAATTGATTGGTCCGGGGCTGTGTTAATTGATTGGTCCGGGGCTGTGTTAATTGTACCTGTAGTGAGAAAGCTCTCAGTGCCGGGATGGGGATGATGGACGCGGACAGAAAGGCCAGGATGTTTGTCACGGATGTCAGAAACACCGACACACCTGTCCTCTTCAAGCACTCGGCCGTCTGGTCCTTAAAAAACAAGAGGTGGAGACATTGGTGACCTGCTCAAGTGTCTGGCCAGGGCATGCGTCCTACGTACACATCTAAGTGACATGTACGTACAGCGGACTTAATGCGTTCAGGGTTGTTTTTTTCAAGAGAAATGTATTGTGTTTTTTAACTAGATGTAGGGAAGCCTTACGTTGAAATCTATGTGCTTGTTGGCCGAATTCTCTCCGTAGGTGTGCGCCATTAAAAAGATATCGTCCACTCCCAGACCCAGCGCCAAGAAAGGAATGATCTGAAAGAAGAATTGACATTCCTTTATGTGCCTTCAATGCGCTATAACCGTTCCACTGTTTATGCTACTGGTATTTCCTGCAGTTGAAGAAAATATAAACACGTGAGAAATTTAATACATTACAGTTCCCCTTGTTTACATTATTTTGGGTGGCCCAAACCGCCTCGACATTCTGCTTTCATTTTATGGCTAAACTGTTCTCCTCGTCAAATCAAACCCTCTCTATCTCAATGTAAACCGTTCGGAGGAGATCAAATATGATGGATATAATGCCGATTTGATTATGGCCACTTACGGGGGATTCCGAAAGCTTTTGAGGCGAATCACTCTTTTCGTGTAAACTAAACTGCAATTATTATATAGAGCAACTTATACATTGCTTCCTATTCAAGGTGGCCATTGCACAGAACTACATATCTTTAAAAATTGTATCATACAGCCTCTTCATTTGCAATGTGACTTACTTCAAATTTAACATGAGGATATATGAATTATATTTGAATATTTTTAAAACCCTGCATTATCACCTCATGAATTCGGAATATTTTCACGTTCAGTTAGTACAAAATACGCTAACCAATTCAAAATTTATGTTGGATTTTCCTCCTTACTTGTGTAGTAGCGGCATTGAAACTGATTCCCAGCACTGCGCAGATTCCGAGTCCTGCTGCCACCGACAACGCGACCAACAGAACACCTGCCACGCCCACACCGCTCTGGGACTGGACGCCATTATTCCACCTCAGTAGAGAGATGCACGCGTAAAATACCTGAAAGTCACAAACGCCCAATGATTCATTTGGTTCCGTTGGGGGGTTTGATTCGATTTGAAATGTGTAAAATCGTGTACAGTATTGTTGCTTACCATCAGAACATATCCTAACGCTACCCTCGTAGGACTGAGACTAGAAAATTCTTTCATAATGTCTGCCAGAGATACAGACGAAAACCCGTAAATTTCATTTCCATTCGTTCCGTTTTGTGCGTTATTGACGACCTGTGTGAACTTCCGCTGCCATGCCTCCAGTACTGCCTTTGCTTTCTCCACCGACCATCCAATGCTGTGAGTCTTGTAGCTCTCAGACCAGTACTGGTACAGTTCTTTCTCGGCCATTAATTGTACGATAGACTGAAGAGCTTCACCTCTACAACAACAGATTCATCGTTTTACATTCGCTGCAACAATGTGGATGATGACAATGTAGATCAGAATTCTACACACTTTATTGAACTCACCGAACAATATGTCCCGTTCTGTTCTTTCTCACGCCCCCAACAATCAGATCCTCGTCCCAATGCATGTACTTTGTGGATATCCCGGAACAGCCCCCGGTCATCGTAGCTCCGACATCCGGGACCTGAAAAAATTGTTATACCATTATCAGAGAAATTAAATTTTATTGATATACCAATGCGAGCTGATTGTAAGCTTTAAGTTTCGTTTAGTTTGATACTATAATAAGTATTCAGTATTACAACTTACAGATCTCTCTGCTTTATTAGGAGCAGATCTTGGACACTCGGGGTCGTACGGGTCCAGGCAAGGTTTATCAAGGTACCCACGGGAAATCCCGGACTGAAAATGATCAAGTAAGGTTTAGTTATACTTTTGACAGTAAAAGGAAACAAGGGTTCTTGTTAAAAACTTTATCTGTGTTTGTATTAAGTACAAGTCGATGGGAGATCTTACCTTGTTCATGACCTCCTCAATAAGGGCGGCGTCGGAGTAGGTGGGGTACTTAGCTCGGTACGCCTGTACGAATCCTAGTGGGTCCAGGCTGGTCCATTTTATGGGGAGACCACTGTAAGACAAAGGTTGAAAACCGTAAAACTCTATAAATAACACAGCTCTAAATTCAAAACTTCACAAGAAGAAGGAGTTGTAGAGACTCACAAATCTATGTGGACAGAATGGTCAGGTCCGAGCAACTTAGCGCCGTCCCAGAAACAGTCCAAGGGAGTAATGATGACACAGGGTAGCAGTCTCTCGATGATCTAAACAGACAGAACCAAATGCCAGTGTTAAAGTTGACTTAGAAAATGTTTCTAGATAGATCGGTGTTCGTTACAAAAGTTTAGATTCTTGAGAATCAAAATTTATGTAAATTTTATTTGGTTAAGTATATCTGGAAAGACATTGGAACTGTAAGGCGGATGGAGAGTCTTACGTTGTCTATGAAACTTCCCTCCGTTTTGGGAAACTCCGGGAGATAGCAGAGGTCGTGGAATTTCCAGGTTCTGTAACAGAAACACGATTTACAAGTCAACAGTTGTTCTAGACCCCGGGGCTTATAAGCTTATAACATACAAAACCATGAATGAAGTCAGAGGAAAAACACACGTATATATGCACGCGCGTGCCACATACTAGTATATGCACGAACGTGCACGCACTTACACGTCAAACATGTCGACCGAGATGTCCACCACTTTGAGCAGGGTCTGTAGATGGAACTGTAGAGAGGGCACGGTCAGGATGTTGGAGTCCGCCCTGGGGGTCTGGATGACCAGCTGACTCGTCGTGCCCCGCCCCTCCCCCACCGTCGTCCGGGTGTACTCTAACTCCTGTTCTAGTCTTCCCCCCTCTGCAACCAAAAAAAGTATCCATTAATGACGCCCTTATGACACCATAGCGAGGAGATAAAGTACAGAACCTATAACTATGGTTCTGTAATTCATGTACTTTCTAGATCGATGGAATGAGACGAATCTAGATATATACAAGTAAATACCTTTCTCTTTCTTTGTCATTCATGAATAACTTAAAACTATATAACATGATTTACAGAAAAATCAATCTGCCCTTTTTTCAATTTTGATGTTATTTTAGATCTTTTGGTGTTTAGTCAGATAATTGTTGTATGGTGATTTGATTTTGGTGTTATTATCAATCGCGGGTGTTCTCTAACATCTCATCTTAAGTGTTGCGAGATTTCTCAAATCTCAAATTAAAATCTGAGTTGGTATATACATTTGTCATCACACGATCACACCAGCATCTTACACAGGGACATATGTTTTTATTCTCAACTCCAGAGTAGTTAAAGTCACGCGGCTTTTGGTGATGCAAAATTGAATCGTTGATAGTACTTATTCAGAATTGAGAGGTTACAGACATTAGATCAGACTTGTCAGATCATTAATAACAAGGTTATGCCACCTAGGCGTCCGCTCCCATTCTACCTAGTAGGCAGGATCTGCTGTGTATGTAAAGAACCCCTGGTCTGCGGTAGGTCTGACGCTGTCATTCAAATTTATGCGTGTTAAACCCCCTCAGAATTATCAATTGTATGTCAAAATTTTAAGATTTAAAAATCAGGAATTCCTCTTACGTTGACTGACGATCTGCTCGGCGTTTAATTCGTTTTGATTCTGTTTTTACACTCGGCGACGCTGTCTTCCAGCTGACATTTATAATGCGTTTGACTCTTTGTTGGCTTTGCGTAATTCATTAGTTATGTTTTTTACTTGTTTTCACTGTTGACTGTGAAAACTTTCTCATAACTTTGAAATGCATCTTCGAAGCGGGTCGTTAAATGTTTAAATCTACAGTCTTACGTCGGTTTAGTGTACACCAGTTACTGTAATTAGTATGTGTAATCCATTACAGTGTAATATTACTTCGTCGTAGGTCCCTCATTACAAACTGATATATTATGTAGATAGTGTTTCTTTCTTTGCCACGTGATATCTATGTACATTGTGTAATTATCATTCATTGAATTGAAACATCGCTACATTGTAGGTTGTTCATTGAGTTGCAATATATTGTATGTTCCGCGTAATTAATATACAAAGTAATGTTATTATCATAGTGTAAGTTTGCAATGTAACATGTAAACGTATCATATTTAACGTGTACTACATTTGGCGCATATTTATTTTTTCAACAAGATAGCGTGGATTTAAATTAGCGTATTTCTGAATCATTCCGATTACCCCCCCCCCCCACCCCCTCCCCCCCCCCCCCCCTTCTCCTTACAATCGTCGTGTAATGAAAATGGTGGTGGTTTTAATCAGACTGTTTCTATCTGTGCCTATTCTTATTCATACATGTATAAATGGCATTGGGCGATGTACTTTATTTAGCTTTCCCCTAAAAACGCCAAAAAGAATACACAGCCAAATGTAATACGTTTACTGTATTACATTGTAAACTTACACTATATGGATAATAACATTATAATAACATAAACATACTAGTATGCTTATTGTATGTTATTTATTGTGGTTAAAGGGTTTTTGCATTATAACAGAATATGACATGAATCATTTGAATTTGAAGTGGAGTGACATTCATTGCAGTGATATCATTCCATGGTTATTCATTTGATACGTAATGATGTATTTTCCTTGGTATTCATCGCGAAGTAATATTAGTGCATTTCCTGTAATTCAATAGAAAATAGTATCAGTGTTATTTATTGGACTCATTACAATCTTATAATTATGTTAATCAGGGCAATGTCATTCATTGTAGTGTTATATCACTGTTATTTTCTTAGGTCTTATATTGATGTTAATCATTACAATGTTATTCACTGTTATTTATTGTAGCCTTATATTAACGTTAATGTTTGCAATGTTATAACACTGTTATTCATAGCAGTGTTATTATATATGTAAAAGTGTTTGTGATATTCGGTACATTGTTATACATGAACGTTACATGTTGCTCGTTCCAATTGTCTTATTCATGCGTTGTTTGATATTATTGAATTAAAATTATTGATATATGCTATAATTCATAGGCACATGAATATGATACACATTTCAGAGTAGCGGTTGTATACTTGTATATTAATTGACAATCATACTACTTAGTGCACTTAATCATATATATACGCTGCATGCTACATATCTATAACAATATATGATTGATACACGCGATGTTTACTGAAGTGTCATTTACTTCACAGCGAGACGCTTTATTCCCGGGGCCCGGGCCTCTCCTAAAGTAAATTAAACAGTTTATTCTTTTATATCATTGGCAAAGCATGTTTATCCATTTTAATAGCAATGTGTAGTTTACGTGGTTTAGATTAAGACTTTTGTTTAAACAATGTATGCAATTTCCTGTGAAATATAGTATATAAATGTTTAGTGCTTTCTTTAAAAATTCTTACACCTTCTTCACAACATAAGGGTTAAGGCTTTACGTTTTGTTTTTCTCGTCTTAATTAATTCATAAAATATTTGTTATGTTCTTGTCAGAATTATCAAGTGAGAGTTTTTTCATTGTTAATGAATATTAAAGATGCAGCGTAAATGAATTTCAGTTGATATGATTTATATTGTATATTGTTTTCCTGTCTTTCGAGGTTTTTATGTTTTACTACTCTTGCAAATATACTGCTACATCATTTCTCTTTCTATTCATAATTTTTTTTGTAAACTTTGTTTTTCAAATTCTTGTTTTCGTGCATAGCTGGGAATCCATCATATAATCAGGGAGGGAGCGTTCGGTGCCGTTCTACCCGCGTTATCTCAGGTCGGTCGGGGGTAGTAAGCCAGTCTTTGTTGGGCCGCTGATGGGATTTTTTTCTTGTCCAACTTGCCGATTATGTAGATAGAATTGACAGAGTAGTAGAAATACTGGCGATTCAGTGACCCGTGACGCTCTGTCGTCACACATTCGTGCGCGCCCTGTGATTGGGTTCCTTCCCATGAATGACTAGCTCTACTCCCGCATGCGTGTGGTCCCGGATTGATTAAACTTCTTTTAGATTTCATTGTTCAGTAATGTAATGTGGAAAAAAAGAAAAGAGGTTTGAGCGGCCCTGAGAACCGTGAGTGTAGCGGGGGACAATGGGGGCTTTGTGTGGGGAGAAGCCGGGCCGATCAGGCCCCGATCACACAAAGACGAAACGACCTCAGAACTGAGCGAGTGTGCACACACCATCCCGAACAATGGCTCTGGTCAATGGGGAAACCTCTTGCTTTTTAACTCTGTTAATTTACTTTTTTCTCCGAAGGATCCTGTGACCCAATTTCCACCGGCGCTTCTTAATTTTGTTATCTTGAATCCCTGCCTTACAAGTTTCTCTGACAACCAGAGTAAGTGCGACCGGTGCAGCCGTGTTCTGTTTACCCTGCCTCCTCGTGGGGAGTCTAATCCCTCCCCAACCACCCCTCCATCCCATCACCTCAAACCACACTTCCCCAACTTCACAGACTAAAATATATGCATTTAAATGACTTAAGTTTTAAGAGTTTGCAATGGTTTTTGTTTAAAATCTGTATCACTGTACTTGGATATTTGTTGACTAAAGTCAATAAATAAGTCACAGTCATGTGACTAATATAATATGAGCAAGATGTAGGTATATATATAGAAACAAAATATACATCGGAATTGTATCAAACACCAATCCACACATTATCCTGGACATAAAATATAAGTATTGGAATTTTTTTTATTTTTAATAACTTGGAATTTAAGAGTTTGCATTTTTTAAAAATTGGACAGATCCAAATAACAAACTATGAAATAATATTTAAAATCAAACTCGGTTAAAAACTTTGTATTTACTTATTTTATTAACTTTCAAAGCCTAACGATAAAAAAAATATACATACTTATATATATATATTTTTCATTTGAATTATATAACAAGTTTATAGGTTAGTTTCTACAATCACAATATATTTTCAAATAACACAAAAGAAATTAATATTAATAATCTGATGATAGACCGCTTTGAACTTGCAGGTTTGTGATATTGTACACCGTTCTGACATGGTTAATTTTCATTTTGTTAAGAACTTGAACAATCCCCGGGTCTTGTCTGTTGTAACATAATTCGTTTACAGTGTATGGTGGATTGTTCTTTGGTGGCGGAGCACACCTGGGCTTTGGGGAAAGGTCCCCTCGCAGCGTGCTAATCGCCCCAAAACACGATCCTATACACATCCCCTCTCACGGCCGTTCTCAGCGACTGTATAACGAACCAGGCAGAATTCCCTTCTTCCGGCCAGGAAAACTCAGAAAGTACCCCTCCTAAAGACTCGGGGATAAACTAAATGAAGCCCCCCGTCCAAGATTCGGTTAAATTAATCGCTACATTGGCTTGATTGTGACAACACACAGGATTTCGGTGCACATTTTGGTAGTCAGTGAGCCGTGGCGGGTCACGCTGTTTGAGCAGCCATTTAATACACATCTTGTGTGGTCTGTTGTCCCTGCGCTTTGTTCCCGGGCCCCCGGTACCATTAATCAAAGTGTTATGTGTCTATTTCCAAAGTCTTCAAGCAGCGTGTACTTTATTACTTTGGTCAAGGAATGCAATGTACAAAACAACAAGCGGAGGATTTTGTATTTTATTAGTATTCTTTATCCTTTAGAAATAAATTAAAGAGAATTTACATTCCGTTTGGCCGTAAAAAATATTGTGTATTTGATAAAGTTATTAAAAAAGAAATTCAGTTCATTGAGAGAATTGTATTGAGAAAGTCTTTTTGAGACCTAAATACTGTAATCTACAGTCGAGCTAGAATAGCGCGGGTTTCTCTAATGCCCGATCGATTGTTTTTCATCCAGATTAAATAAGAAACCGTGGCGGGTAAATTTAAGTCGGGATCCGGCCGGACATACCCATTCCTCGGCTCTGTATATCTTCTTTGTGAAGCGAAAACATCTGAAAATATCTCTGCCGTCTGTACCTAGCTTAACTAGACCACACACAGCCGAAAAGCCGAATTTAGGTCACCAAAATGGCGGAGAGCTACCGTTCTGTATAAAACGATGAATATGTTCACATACCTTCAACCCAGAGCTTCTCCACGTCCGTCTGTAGGCTGGTGGTTTTTAATCCGATACAGCACAAAGATAACAATAAAATTCCCACAAAAAGTACTTTTCCACAATGTATTTGAATGAAGCCACCGATTTTAAACATGTAGCGCTGTATGTGCATTCTTAACCACAGCGCACTCGGACTGCCGTCCGCCTTTCCCTGTAAATATATCAAACAATGTATTAATTCAAATCTATTTGTGTAATTATCGGTCTAAGACACATTGAAATTTGTTGCTTTTAGTGAGTTTTTGGCGTTTTTACGCCATAACACACGACATTTTTAACGTTTCACTTGAGCACCCAGCGTAACACGTGTGTATTGTCAGTTGTTACTATGAATGATAATTTACCGATATTCAAAATATTTTGAACGAAATGAAGAAAAATGTTCCCCATTTTTGATTTTATGGACTGAATGGAGACCATATAGGTGTGTGGATGCCCCCGCGGGGCCGAGATTCCCCTGGACGCGGGTCGGGGAGGGAGAGGGTTGCTGGCTTACCTTCTTGACATGTTTGTAGGCTAACTCGGCGTTGACCCAGCTCGTCCTGGTCACCAGATCCTCGTCCACCTCTCTCTCGGGTTTCTTCCTTGATCTCATTGTCTTTCCATTTGAATTTGGTATATCAAATCACGTATAATGAGATGCCATTTGTGGAAGTTTAAACAATTTACCCACGTGCAGAATTCCTTCAAGATTTTAGCCGGTATTTGAAAAGGAAATCACTTTTGGTCGGAATTCTGTCCGATAACTATATTGTCCTTTGATGATGTCACTGATTTTCACTTTGGTGTCCATTATACTCACTATGTATCATTTAAACATCAAAACACCGTGCATTCCATATGATTCTTAGAATAGAACTGCTTGCTAGTAAGATTTGCATCGACCCCGCCCCCTTCCTTTGATTGACATCGCGAGATCACCCACATCTTTAAGACGATTGGAGGAGCACTAATAAGAATTCTCTTGTAACAGCGGCATTACATTAGTTGCTAAGCAACCGTTCACCACATAGAAGCTCGGCCACCCAAGTTGCGGGACCGCCAACAGTGCGATAAGCAGACATACTTTCGTGGGGAATCTTGCACTGAAGCGCCGAACGGCAGATGCCATCAGGATTGTTAGCTACTAATCACGTTATAATTTAATATCTATAGAGATCAGCTTTGTTTTTATTTACCACTGCGATGAGAATTGCCGATGTTCGTTTTGAATAAAACTTTAAATGCCGTTATAATTCGTGCACACACTCCACTCTGAGGTCTCGATTTGTAGAGATAATTACATTTTCTTAACGTCTTCTTGGGCGGCCTCTCAATCTAGATGTAGTCGGACTACCATGTGAAAAGCTGGCAGACTGAGGCGATGTCAACAAACAAACCGCTTTTCACTACATGACATTTTCACTCCAACATATACTGCTGAGGGGTCTGGCGAGAGTTGCTTCCCCCTGACCCGAATGTTTTCTGTAATTAATGAGGTTTATTTTATTTTCATCAAAATTTGAAAAGGAGTCCAACATTTATTGCTAAACACACAAAATCTCGAAATAATTTGTCTTTTTTCATAGCTTTAGTTTATTTCGGTAAGGATATAAAATAAACGTTATATGAAGACTTTTGTATGACACACAGCTATGAGTAACTTCCAGGAGACTAACATCTTTAATTTTTTTTTTCCCCTCTTCATTTTAGGTTGAAATTATTTGGGGAATAAAAATTTATTTTCATTTGAATATTTATGAACGAAACACATAAACCGATTTATGAATGAAGTTAGCTTTAGTGTGACAGGTCCAGGGGACTCGGTCAACAAGCACCTGTTTCATCTGTTTCCTAATTTGATGTAAAATGGACATGAATTGTGACTCTCAAAGCTGGTTCAATTTCAATGAACTTAAATGAAGTTGTAAATTAGTTTTGATATTGATTATATTTATCGTGAAATAAGATTAAATTGATTTGACTCCTACTTTTGCAAGATTTTTCTCGAATACTATTAATAGCAGATATATTAATCTCTTCATCTCCAACTAGATTCGGACAAGGAAGGTCAATGTATCCCACTTTGCACTGTAAATATTTGACAACCTTGAACACACAAGAAGAATGGTAACTTATTATTTTCAAGAACAATAAGGGACCTACAAGTACATACAATCAATTAGTAATAAAAATCTTAGAGGAGAGCGAGTTCTGATTGATATGGCGACATCACTGTCACTATGGCGACTGTATGAAAGCTGTCACGGTGTGAGAGAGGACCAACACTGACATCTATAGAGCCTCAGTGTCGAGGAACCCTCTGTCTGTGTGTCTGTCTGTCAGAGGAGTGAGAGAGGACCAACACTGACATCTATAGAGCCTCAGTGTCGAGGAACCCTCTGTCTGTGTGTCTGTCTGTCAGAGGAGGGTGTCACACACAACAAGTGGAATTACCTTAGAATTATTTGTCTATGTGTGTGGGAGTTTCAGTGGTGAAAGTTGGAATGCAGGGGAGTTGAGGTTAATTCAATAAAGTTTGTATGCCATGGAACTAAGGTTTTGGACAAGGTATTTCTTCAATTAAAGCACAAAAGCTAAAAATCGGGAAGAGGTATAGAAAGCTAACATAGAATAGGAAGGGAAGCAACTCGCAAAGTAACTGATCATGTATTACTATTGAGGAATGGATTTGTTGTACAGAAACAGTAAATCCGTTTTTACCTGGTTTCCCGAAGGAAATATCTGATTATTGAAAAAGTTAAAATGGCAGGCGGCTGCCAAAAGGGTTCTCCTATTGTACGGACAGCTCCTCCTACAGTTTTCAAGATAGGAAGTTGTTGTTTTGTAGATCAATTGTACTTGGATTTGATATTTGATTAATTATGCCAAATATACCAGCTGTCGAACATTTTGCGAAATATTGCATATTTGGTATCCCTATTGTACTGATAACTCCTCACATATTTGGTATCCCTATTGTACTGATAACTCCTCACATATTTGGTATCCCTATTGTACTGATAACTCCTCACATATTTGGTATCCCTATTGTACTGATAACTCCTCACATATTTGGTATCCCTATTGTACTGATAACTCCTCACACATTTGGTATCCCTATTGTACTGATAACTCCTCACACATTTGGTATCCCTATTGTACTGATAACTCCTCACACATTTGGTATCCCTATTGTACTGATAACTCCTCACACATTTGGTATCCCTATTGTACTGATAACTCCTCACACATTTGGTATCCCTATTGTACTGATAACTCCTCACACATTTGGTATCCCTATTGTACTGATAACTCCTCACACATTTGGTATCCCTATTGTACTGATAACTCCTCACATATTTGGTATCCCTATTGTACTGATAACTCCCCTATATTTGGTATCCCTATTGTACTGATAACTCCTCACATATTTGGTATCCCTATTGTACTGATAACTCCTCACACATTTGGTATCCCTATTGTACTGATAACTCCTCACACATTTGGTATCCCTATTGTACTGATAACTCCTCACACATTTGGTATCCCTATTGTACTGATAACTCCTCACACATTTGGTATCCCTATTGTACTGATAACTCCTCACATATTTGGTATCCCTATTGTACTGATAACTCCTCACATATTTGGTATCCCTATTGTACTGATAACTCCTCACATATTTGGTATCCCTATTGTACTGATAACTCCTCACACATTTTTCAAGATAGAAAAATTTGGTTTTATTTTTTTGCAAGCAGTTTTACATGATATCAGAGATGTGCATATTACATGGTGTTTACCAGCTTTTTAACTTCGTCATTTTTTTCATAATATTGCCTGGCCCCCCACTTTTGTGCGCAGCAAAGATTTTTCTTATATTTACATACAAAAAATTGAATTAACATGGAGTCCCCCCCCCCTCCCACTTTTATGGGACCATGTTAAAAATTGAATTGAAAGTAAGGAAATAAATAGTGAAATTGAATGTAAAAGGTATACTACCCATCCCCCCCCCCCACCCCCACGGATTTGGATTTTCAGGATTTTTGAAACCTTCTCCCCTTTTTTTTTTTAATTGCTTGTCAAGATTTTTTGGAAGGCTCTCCCCCCCCCCCCCCCCCCCCCCCCCCACACACTTTTAAAAACGAGGCTACGTGCCTGTATAACATTCCACTTGTACGAAAAACTCCTTCTGCAGTGTTCGTGATAGGAAACAATTGTTTTGCAGATCAGTTTTACATATATCAGAGGCATATTTCTTGGGTTTTGATTTTTGCTAATTTTTGCGAAAAATACCAGCTTTTGAATTAAGTCGTTTTTCTGCAATATATTGCATAGCGAGTATCCAATTTCTCTGGATAGGTATAATGTTCATCAATTCAGGGTTGACAAAAGGATATACTTTTTACACCTTAGATTTTCTCTTGTTTACGAATGTTATAAATGTACAGTTTATTAGTCTTGGTATTCAGCTTTCAGTGGTCAAGACTAATCGAACAATGCTGGGGAACGCGAGGACACCGAAATATTTTTTAGGGTAAAATGTCCATGATTAGCTTTATAATACACATGTACTTTTATCACTTTATTTAACTTATTCAGTCAAGATGTCATATATAACTGACGCCTATAAAGTCAATCGCATTACAAGGTTATCGGGTCCCTGATTTAATTATTTCCGACACGGGGAAAAATACAAACTCTATTCTATTTTTGGGTTATTAACAACAATGGAAATATTCAGAACGATCAACTACAACTCAAGGATACAATTATAGAATCATATCAAGGATATACTAAGCGTTAGTGGGCCAGAAATAATACGACATGTATAAACAACCAAATTTAAAATAAAAAAAATTTCTGTGCTCATGACCGTTGGTGGTGAAAACGTCATATCTCACCCAGACAGTAAATGAGAAACCTCAAAATGCACTAGTATATGTGGGTTAATATAGTAGGCGATTCTAGGCCTATGTGAGAATAAACTAGGTGAAACGTTAAATTTGATAAACACAATACGCATATGCATGGACATTTATATTAAAAGTTTTAATTTTTGAGATCAATACTGATTTTGTAATTTTGTAACAAGTCAGCTGAGGCCGCCGGGTGGTAAGTAATTGGTCCCTACAGTTATCTTCAAACTGGTTGTTGATTTTACCTAAAGTTTTCAAGCTTTTGAATTTTTACATTGAAATGTAAAAAGAGAAAAGTCTTTAAAAAGCCTCTACTCAAAAACCATTTGGCTAGAAAATCTGCATATTCTGTGGAAGCATCCTCGGGTATAGTGTAGATTCAAGTAGTTTAAATCATGATTTTTGGGGGTAGGGTGGGGCCACAATTGGGGTCAACATTTTAGAGAGAGAGAGAGAGAGAGAGAGAGAGAGCAAACGAGAGAGAGAGAATAATGTTTAAAATTATTCTTCTCAAAAATTAATTGACCAGAATATGTGTAACTTGTGTGGAAAGGTCCTCAGGTAGTGTAGTAAAATTGTATGTACCTCCACCCGGTAAATTCAAAATTTACAACTTGACAATAAACCATTATCATTAACTTCCCAAACCTACAAATACTCATTCAGCTATAGTATGTGATTTTAACATTCCAGCCATCTCTACCAGTATTCCATGCTGCATAACTGCACTGTTCTGTTACAATAAAAACCAAATTCAGATGAGTGCAACATTAGATTCATTCCAAATTTGTTACCATCAAATCTTTTTTGAGTTGACGCCTACATCAGGTGGTGAGTTCTTGTGTACAATGACAAAAACATAAATGTGGATTGTCTAAATTATCTCTGTACCTTTTTTACTTCAATGAACACAAATCAGTAAAGTGAAAATGATAAGTAAAATGATGAGGACAATAATGCCAATGGCAACAGATGCTTGAATCAATCCAAATTCAGAAAAATCTTTTTGTGTTGCTGTATCAGTCCCAATTTTCTTATGAAGGTTCTCATATATGAACGATGGCAATTCTGTATCAAGTACCGGTAATTGTTTTTTTGTAAATCAATGACTGATAAAAGTAGGGTACCCTATTTTGAGGCATAGTTACTACATTAATATGTAAAATTCAACTTTTTTTCTCAAGAGAAATTGTTGTAGAGGGGACTTATGAGCTCCCCTCTTATTTTTTCAGATTTTTAAGTCTTCAAAATAAGTTTCCAGCTGCGCATTACTACAGCTGTTCAAAACGATTAAAAATGCATTGTTCTTCTCTTGTATGCGTAATTTGCATACAAATCAACATCTAATGCGTCATATTTATTGCTTCGTTATCTTTTGACAACAGTTTTAGTCAGTTTTGGTCAAAAACAAGCCAGTTCAAGAAATGTTTACATTTTATTCTTATACGTAAAAGATGGCTGCACACCCCCCTTAAATTGATGCAGGAATTCTTCACCGATAAGAATTGGTCTTTGGCGACACCCTTTTCCAAAACCATATTGAGTCTAGTACTTCAAACCATTCATTTTCCCAAGTCTTGGTTGAAGATACTAGTAGAACTTTCATTTAGGTTTACAGAAAATTGCAAAGGCGTGCAAAACAATATTAATTCAAACCATTGGAGAACCACTGCCGGATGGTCAAATTTTCTTAGATTCAGACTTTTTTTGATACCGAATCAGTTATGTTATATATCACGATAGATGGTGCAGTTGTATGCATTATCATGTGAGTTGCGGGCAAATGGCCAAACTCTCACCAGAGGGCGCGTTCCGCAAGCTTCGTAATACGTCCTCTAGTGAGAGATCGGCAAATGGCTGCTGCATTTATTGTTTTGCCCCCCCCCCCACCCCCCCCCCAAAAAAAAATGTTGCCATAGGCATTATTATCCTCGTCATTTTACTTATCATTACCACTTCAATGATTTGTGTTCGATGAAGTCAAAAAAGGTACAGCTTGACTTTGGGAACATCATCTGGAGGTGTCTGCGTCACAACCCCTACTGTCAGTATGCTTTTGTGTCACACTGAGTGGAGTGTACCTTGAGTTTATGTACAAATTGCAAACGTTCCATCATTTCTATCATGTAAAAATGTTTGTTAAACAGGGCAATGTTCAAATTGCTAGCAAACTCTATGCACAAAAGAAGATGGGGGAATAAGATGGCGCAAATGCACATTCGGTTTAGTAGTGAAATACAATTTTGAATTTATTTTCCCCCAATTAAATCTATTCAAATATATTATAATACAACTTTGCAAAAGCAAAATTTCTAACTATAGTCAGTTTTTAATATATTTAACAAAAAATAAGAAAAAAAATATTTTCGGGTTGTCTCCCAATAGACCTTAAATAGATTATGAGAAAAATATGGAGTACAGACCCCCTCTATAAAAGAAAATACCTTGAAGTTCTAAAAAATGACAGTATTTGCGGGTTTTGATACGTATACGCCTGTTTGAGTAAACATATTCCAAGTATTGAACATACCTACAGGTTAAAAATCAATGATTCGTTAAATATATATTGTTTTAAATGATTTTTAAAAAAACCCATCAGATTTATTGATACTTTAATTTTTAAGTAGCCTGTCCGACCGCGTATGGGCATTTTACACGCCTTATCCACCCATCATCTTTAGGGTAAAAGATTCGTAAATCATTTCATACTTACAGTATTACGCTCTCAAGCGCATTATTAATTAAACATCCATTTTGTGGTTACATATTAATGCACATCTTCATGTACGTATGTTCACACCCATAACGTCTCAAAAGGACTATATATGATATGGGCCAAAAATGGCCCCCTAAAATGAACATCATTTTACTGTAATTCTTTGTTTTCTTTGTACAGATATATATGTGATGTTTTTACATAATGTTCATTTTGATTCAACTGCCCACAATTTAGAAATATGACATCGAAAAGACAACCTTTTCCCTCCATGTTTGCATTTTTAGCATAAAACAGCTTGTTTTCAAGCAGTTTTTCTTTCAGAAAACATAGAACACATGCTTGAACAAACAAAATACATGTATTTTAATCAAAGATGTATCTAGCCAGGGTTAATAATTGACCAAAAAATTTTCCTTGTTCAAGCATGCGCTCTATATTTCCCATAAAAAGATAAGAAAAATGTCAACTTTTGACTGATTATGATTGAATTATAGAAATAGCGTCACTTTTGACGTCATACACTGCCAGTGAGTGCAAATAAATCAAAATTAATGAAAATTATATTTTACATCAACTCTTCTAAAATACAACATAACATTTTATTGTACCAGAAACACTTTAAAAAATGGCGAATTATGGGGGCCAAATATAAGTTCTTTGACCCGTAATGTTATAAGTTCCAGTCAAATCCTCCCTCAATTGCACACTGATTTGAATTGCTTTGTGTGTGTATGTCATACTCAATGATCTTCTTTTAATATTTTTAATTTTTGAATTTTCATTCTTGTTTTTCATGGTGTCTGCAGCCTTTATTTGTAGGGATTGCAATCGGTTGCAGGGTTGCTAGTCGGTAAATCGCATGTTTTTGTTCCGAGCGATTAACCCATTACTCGTATCAAAATACACAATTTTTTTAATGTTCTGTCATTAATATGACAGAGAACACGATATGAATATTATGTAGATATTCAAGCTTTAATATTTTGTATGAAAATTATTCACAATACCATTTTTTTAAGAATAAATCTAAAACAACGAGTAAAAAGTCTTGAAATAGTTCCCTGTCCGCAATTTCGCACTCGGTAAAGGTAATCGGTTTGTCTCTGACAAGTTCTGTAGAACATCCGTTTAAAACAATCACCCTTTATGATCGGAGAATATGTCCAATATAGACAAGAGCACTATCAAAAATGATAAATTATATATACAATAAAATATGTTTATGTTCAAACCATTCCCAATGACCGATTTTCATTCTCAATCTCAGTCCCGGGGCCACAGCTGTCTCCAAAACTTGATCAGATATAAATGTCTGGATTCCAGACTCTGGAAAGATTTAAAATCAAATATTTAAGAATCTTGCTGTAATAAAATCTTTAAAATGTATATTTTATAGGACTAACCGATTACTGATTTCGTAACTGGTTACCATCGTTTCGACCAAGTATCTAGTAAAATATTGCCATCATTAAAACAATATCTGGTTCAGTGGTTCTTGAGAAGAAGATTTTTTAAGACACCCACTAAATTTTCACAGTTTCGCAATTATCTCACTTTTAAAAAGGGTTTTGTCATTTATTTTAACAATTTGGAATCCCCTTTCCATAAAGATGCTTTGTAACAAGTTAAGTTAAATTTGGTCCAGTGGTTCTAGAGAAGAAGTCAAAAATGTGAAAAGTTTACAGACGGACGGACGACGGACAATGGGTGATCAGAAAACTATCATCATCCGCCATATTTATAATCAACTCCCATGAACTACAACATTTAAGTGAATATAAGTTATAGCCTACAATACAAAATGTTTACACCGGTGTACACCCAGTTAGGCTAAATCAAGCGCACCTATGATGTGCATGGGAAAAGATAGATAACTCTTGCTGTTCACAAAGCTATTGTGCAACAGTCCTAATAAGGAACGGTGACCCATGTATGAAACAATGGTATTAATGTTATGCCGTATTTTTTCCTAATAAGAATTTAAAAAAGAAATATTTTTGTATTACTAATTAATAATCGACTCCTCAGTTTCCTGTGGGACCAATGCCGTTCTAGGAATGTTGATATGATGTTTTAGACTTTTCCTTGGCAAGCTGATGTAACAGTTCAAAGCGTAGTTCTCCTTTAGTTCTCCTTTAACGTAAGGACACAGACACTTGACATTAAACATATTCTCATAGTTGATATAATAGTTTGATGTTTTAACAAATTATTAACAAATTATTAGTGCGGGAAACTACCCCCAGATATGAAGATAACGTATAAGGTTTAATTGCAGCACCAAAACCGACTGTGTTGAGCCAGAGTTTGTTATCCTCCGCTGATTTTTCTTCCAATGACCTGGCGGTAACAAGATGGTCCACAAACAAGGTCATTATGGACGCTGGAGTCTCCACCAAACGATGCAGCGCACATTTTCTTCACAAATGACGACTGAATTATTAATTTCATGCATCCTAATTCGATACAAAAGAACTAGATGATTTTACACCTTAATGGGCTTCGTATATTTTGAACAACTTTATATATACTGTCCAAATTCTTTTCTGAATTATTTTTCTGAACCTTTTGAAATCATAAGGCAGGGTGGCTGGATATTTAAAGAAGCGGGCAGGAATGAAAATCTGAAACTGATTATATATGGACTAAATTTTTGTTGCAGCTGACTGAAAAAAAAAGATTTTTTCGGCTTTTGACTGTTTGCTCCGTATGCAGTTTATTGTTGCAAAGGAAAATTTTTTTTTTGGCATTATCTATTATTTATAAATGTCAACCGCCAATCCCTTATATACATGTCCAAGGATTTTGATGATTACAATTTGATTTTTCATCTCCCATTTTCTGTCGGTTACTTATTGTGCACCATCTTAATCAGCCCCTGCTACTACCTCATAAAACGAAATAAAAATTACAACGGTACACACAACGTAAACTCTGCTCACTGCAATTTTATAATAGAACTATTTATGACACTTTGTAAAAAAAATTATTGGCTTTGAATTTGTTTATTTTTTTAGATTTTGCACACAAGACAAACATCAGGGGACAAAATCAAGTCTATAAGAGTTTTCTACTTTACTTTGACCTCGAGTAATTCAGGCTTTCATAGTTACCGGTATACCCCAGGTATCTTTAAAATTTGGACCAAAAGAGCAATTGGCCATTACCTTCCTCTTCATATTACATATTGTTTAATCATATACATGTACCGGTACTGTGGCCAGAGGATTTAAAACAATTGTCTATATCTTTGAAACATGACGTCACACTACGTTTGTATATTGTAATCTGACTAGGCAGCCTCCGACAGCAGAAATATATGCTGGACCACGGATTAACAGTGTAGGACAATACACATACATTACAAATACCGGTAGTACCGCAATAAGAGAACATAGCCCTGCATTAACATTCAGAATTTTACTCTGGACATTTGCTCCAATGTCATTATAAGATAAAAACAAAACAGAGTCAATTTGAACAACACAATTCTCTTTCTTTAAGAGAAGGAAAAAGCAAACAGTACATGTTATTGGTTTATTACAAAATTGTACACATATCTTCTTTATCCAACTTATTTATGTTGTACTTCCACGGGTGCACACGAACTTACAATGATGATGACCGATAGAAAAAGCTGTCCCTCAGATTAATCGTCAGACAATAAAATGTTCTATGTTTGCGCATTTCCAAAATGAGAAATGAATCAAATATGAAAACACAGGTTTATAAATATTCCTATCACTGACCAGCGCCCTGTAGGGGTGACCCAGATTAACTGTACAGGTCATCGTCCCCATCATCAAAGTTCCCTCCCTGGCCTTGACTGGGCGGGTTACTGCCACTTTGTTGTCCTGGGAACCTGTAAACGAACCAATGACATGTGTCAACACATATATCAATAACAATACACAATTATCACCTCATTTTCTAAATCAATCGTAAAATCATTGCTAAAATCCCTTCCTAAAAAGGAAAACTTACTCATGTAAAGCATAAAGGCCTTGAAACTAACCTGAAATTTCCACCGAATCCTCGACTCTGCTGTAGTGTTTGAGCGAACATTTCGTATTTTCTGATGTCATTGTCGCTGACTGAGCGGCGAGCAAACTTCATGGACTCCTCAAAATGTGCTCTAGATATCTCTGGAACTGGGTCAAAGTCTTCCACCTCCTGAAAATAAGACAACAAGTGTGATTACAGAGCTCCAGTCAATGCCTCCACCTTCTAGGTTCTACCACATTGTTGATAAAGACAATCAAAGAAAATACACATTTGAAATCATCTCCCTTTGTTTGTTATGATTGTTTATTAATATAATACTAGTCATTAAGATTACTGTGAAATAATAGTTTGTGGCAACTAACTTTTTGTTGATTTCATTAATTCCGATCACTTCTGAACTAAACGTAGGAAATGACAATTCTTGAAAACTTTCCACAACAAAATTCTAATGTTTCTACACTACTCACCATGTCGGCGTTGGGGTCTTTGTCCCTCTCACGCTCCATCCTGATCTCGGCCTCGATGGACTGACGGATGGCCAGCTTACAGGCCCGCTGACAGATCTCTGTCAGATCGGCTCCACTGAAGCCGTGTGTCACCTTGGCCAGGTAGTTCACGTCTACATCCTGTAACACACCACAAACAGGTCAACTCAGATATTCTCTTGGATCTACCCATACAGTAATAAAGCATTAAACATGTTTAAGTCACATTCAATATCTTGCATTTTGTATAAAAAGTTGCATTTAAAAATTTTTTCATAGTTCATCAAAGTAAAAACATTTTTGCCGTCCATCTCCCTCCATCAGGACACCATTGGTTACCCTCAGCTTACCTCCCTCCATCAGGACACCATTGGTTACCCTCAGCTTACCTCCCTCCATCAGGACACCACTGGTTACCCTCAGCTTACCTCCCTCCATCAGGACACCACTGGTTACCCTCAGCTTACCTCCCTCCATCAGGACACCACTGGCTACCCTCAGCTTACCTCCCTCCATCAGGACACCACTGGCTACCCTCAGCTTACCTCCCTCCATCAGGACACCACTGGTTACCCTCAGCTTACCTCCCTCCATCAGGACACCACTGGCTACCCTCAGCTTACCTCCCTCCATCAGGACACCATTGGCTACCCTCAGCTTACCTCCCTCCATCAGGACACCATTGGCTACCCTCAGCTTACCTCCCTCCATCAGGACACCACTGGCTACCCTCAGCTTACCTCCCTCCATCAGGACACCATTGGCTACCCTCAGCTTACCTCCCTCCATCAGGACACCATTGGCTACCCTCAGCTTACCTCCCTCCATCAGGACACCACTGGCTACCCTCAGCTTACCTCCCTCCATCAGGACACCATTGGTTACCCTCAGCTTACCTTGGCCACAGGAGACTTTCTGAGGTTGGCCTTCAGGATGGCGATTCTGGACTTGTCATCAGGCAGGGGAATGTAGATCAGCTGATCAAGACGACCAGGTCTCAGGATGGCGGGGTCAATGATGTCTGGTCTATACAAAACAGAGCATTCATTGTATAAATGTATTAACAGTTAATGAAGTCTGGTCTATACAGTATTGATTGTATCTTTGTGTATACATATACATGTTTTGTAAATAGGATGCCAGGCCAATGATAATTATTAATTGTAATTGAGTATGAAACAGGGTAATGGTACCAAACAAGGTATTTCTGTTTGAACATGTATAATTGTACAGCTTACTCCACTTATATTGAACTCGCTTATTTTGAAATTCCGCTTATTTTGAAATAGAAATAAATCCCCAGTTTTTGCCTCTCATATTCTTTGCATTGATTTTACGGATATAATGAAATCGGTTATTTTGAAATATCGCTTATATTGAAGCCACTGATCGGTCTTCAAAGGTGATAATTAGTTGTTTTTATAACGGTTACGTTGAAGTTCTCCCTGGCGGCTGTCGTCACGGTTGGTGACAGTAATTATGCCAGACTGACCGGTTGATATACAAAGGTGTGAATTGATAAGTTCTCTTCATGGGTGTTTTTATACTTTTATTAAAAAGTAAAATTTATTCACTGTTTAATTTTTTGTTTTTGCGAATACGGATGTCATGATTGAGGCTAGACGTAATATGGAAACCCCACAGAAAAGAAATACCTTATCTCCGAACGCTAAATACAAACTAGTTATGGCTATTGATGAAAGAACAAAGCCTAAATTCGAAATACCTGGTAGCTAAGGATTTTGAGATTATCGCGTGTACACTTACGATAATATACAAGCAGCGTTCAGCAATATTTGAAGCGTTTGAGTGTAGTGATTTTTCTAAAACGTAAAAGAATGCGATCCGAGATTATGATGAGGTTTAAGATAGTAACAAAACGAAACTTACAAAACTTTCGGATATAATTTTAATCAAACTTTCAAGGACTAATGTTCCATGTAATCCGTTTATTATAATAGATGAATGATGATCTAATAATTTGTTCGGGTTTGGTTTTCTATGCTTACATCGGGATTGAACTTTCAAAAATGCCTGCTTCACGTCGGTCAATTACGCTTATATTGAAATACGGATATATTGAAATAATTTGCATGGTCCCCTGAATTTCAATATATCCGGAGTAGGCTGTAGTATGTTAACAGGATGTATGGTACAAGACAAATATCTTGGCTTAGCTAATGTCGGTTAAAGAACTAAGTCCAATTCAACAGAGGGTTTTAATTCTGAAAGCTTCAATAAACATAGAGTTCTAAAGAAAATTAAATTGAATAACCTGTTTGTTGCACCAATGATGAAGACATTTTTCTTGGCTCCCATTCCGTCCATTTCTGTCAAAAGCTGGTTGATAACTCTATCTGCGGCACCACCTGAAAAGTTAAGCAGTGTAGATGTAGAGCTACAATCCCTTCATGAACAGGGAGTTTACATGTTATCTACTGTAACTCAATTGATGGTTACAGAAGGGTGTGAACAGATAATGTAGACAAGCTAGGATTAACTGAAAGTAAAGCATTTAACTGTTTGGTTTCCATCATGCATTCTTTTTGATAAACTGCCTTTAATGATAGTGTATCATTGTGCCCACATAACCAATTACCAGTTTATACAAGTATAAGTAACAGCATACGACAGTAAAAACTTTATTGATAGCATTGGACATTAAATGAATGATTTACACACGTACCTCCGTCTCCCGCGTTTCCTCCTCTTGCCTTGGCAATGGAGTCCAGCTCATCAAAGAACAGCACACAGGGGGCGGCAGATCGGGCCTTGTCAAAGATGTCCCTCACATTGGCCTCTGATTCTCCAAACCACATGGTCAGCAGCTCGGGGCCCTTGATGGAGATGAAGTTGGCCTGGCATTCATTAGCGATGGCCTTGGCCAGCAGAGTCTTACCACAACCTGGTGGTCCATAGAACAGCACTCCTTTTGAAGGGGTCATTCCAAACTTCAGGAACTTCTCTGGATGTTCCACTGGGTACTAAAAAACAAACTGCCATCAGTAACTAAGTCTTTCTCTATCATCCTTATGAAATAAGTGTCAGTTACTCCAGACATCGCTGTAAAAACAGTTCCATGTAAGTGAGCTTTCAAACCACACAATATATCCCACAATTCCTTGCACTAACCTGCACAAGCTCCTGGAGCTCCTTCTTGACGCTCTCCAGACCTCCGATGTCCTCCCAGGTGACAGTCGGAACCTCCACACAGGTCTCTCTCAGAGCGCTGGGGTTGCTCTTACTCAGAGCCCACTGAAAATAGGTCATTATTTTTGTTTACCTTGGAAATTATATTTCATTTATTTTATTTTATTTATACAACTTTCTACTACATTTTACCTAAAAGGTATCAATAATAAAATGTAACAATTCTACATTATGATACAATATATAATGTAGCCATCTGTCCTCAATAGAACATAAAGCCTTACTCTGAAGTCCTCCATTGTGACGGCCAGAGAGTCCAGGACCTCGGCATCAATGTGTTCGTCCTCAAGATCAATCAGGTCCATCTTCTCACGGATTTGTTGAAGGGCGGCCTCAGAGCAGAGAGCGGCTAAATCAGCTCCCACGTGCCCGTGGGTCTCCTGGGCCACCTGCTCCAAATCTACATCGTCAGCAAGCTTCATGTTCTTTGTGTGAATTCTCAGGATTTCCAAACGCCCAGTGGCATCAGGAATTCCAATGTCAACCTCTCTGTCGAATCGACCTGTTTGCAAAATCATTGAAATAATAACTTCTTCAGTATCAGATGAAGCACCACACGCTGCCTTAACACATTTTTAACAGCATAATCTTCTTACTATGCTCAATACCTCTTACTGAGAGAAACTTTACAATTATTTATATTTCTGAACTCATTAAAGGGATTGAAAGCAGCTTCTTAGTTCTTACCAAATCGTCGCAGGGCTCCGTCGACACTGTTTGGCCTGTTTGTGGCAGCCATGACGATCACATGTGCCCTCTGTTTGAGACCATCCATCAAAGTCAAGAGCTGAGAGACAATTCTTCTCTCCACCTCTCCGTGGGTCTAAAACACAGAGTATCAATAAATTACCACTACACAGCACATAAATCATCATTAAAACCAGGCTGTAGTACATGTAATTACACACACAAATTTAAATAAACTTTGTTCCTTTTATACTTGAACATTTTTTTGGCATACTAAATAAAGAAGTTTCCACCTTTTCTCGCTTTGGAGCAATGGCATCCAATTCATCAATAAAGATGATGGCAGGAGCATTCTTCTCTGCCTCCTCAAATGCCTTTCTCAGGTTACTTTCCGACTCACCAGCCAATTTACTCATAATTTCAGGACCTTTGTAAAAAAAATAAAATAAAATGAGAACCCCTCATAGGTTATGTGTTTGACTGAAGTGAAATCCAACAGAAACTGGCAACAATGATAACTTTCTAAAGTCTGGTAATTCTTTACATTGGCTTAGTCCTTAAGGCTGGCAATGTCCAAACTTTTAGTATTGTTACATGGAAGGTTTTTTGGAAGTAATTTTGACGTTGACTAAATATATGAATTTCCAAATATAAGTGAATAAATTTAACCAAGTTTGAAGGCAAGAGCAAAAATTATTAAACATTTTTAAAAAAATACCTCACCATTAATAAGGAAGAAGAAAGCTCCAGTTTCGTTGGCCACTGCTCTGGCTATCAGAGTTTTTCCAGTACCAGGGGGACCATACAGCAGTATTCCTCGGGGTGGCTGTCACACACAAATAGATAAATAGGAAACATAAGTTTTACTCTTACGAAACTAACTCATATATTTGAATAATATACTAGCTGCTACTCTCTAGTGAAAGGTGAAAAATTGTACCTTTACTCCAATGGCCTTAAAGAGCTGTGGGTGTCTGAGGGGGAGTTCCACCATTTCTTTGATCTGAGCCAGTTGTTTTCGGCAGCCGCCGATATCATCGTATCCCACCTCATTCAGAGCCTCTTCTTCCTCCTATTAAAACAAGACCACACTCTTGCTCAACCACATAGAAATATAATCCTTACAAATGAAATTTCCATAAGGGCGAGCAATGAATTCCCATTTACTTCTTCGCAAAATTGACAGCTCAATGTGAACATATCTATTATGAGAAATCACTGGTAGTTTGGGACTGACCTCTCTTTTGACTGGTTCTCCCTCACAATGGATGACAGTGTCCGGTGCTACGATGCAGTAGGGGTTGGGGTCAGTCTCTATGACCTTAAACTCTACTCCTCTCATGCCTCCACGCACCAAAAATATGTCCCCCTTTCTGATTGGTCGGTATGCTTCCAGGAAGTAGGGTTTCAGATAAACTTCAAAAAGATTTCTGAAAAAAAAATTATTTATATAAAAAAAAAGAATTTGTAAAAGAATACATGATTTAGACACAACTACAATTGTCATTCAAGTCAAAAAATATTTTGAATGAAGTGGTAGAAATGTAAGAACTTAAGAATTTTCATAAATGTGTATATTTTAATGATGAAAGTTTTCCTGTAGGTATTTGTAAATGCTGCACTTGTACCCAGTTAGTCCCTCGACTGTGTCATCAATAGGCAGGACGTGGATTCTTTTTCCATACTTTACATCAGGACAAGCTTGGATACTGAAGAGAAATCAATAACTCATTAGTAAGCTGCAAGTTATTCAAGTGACAAAAAAGGATAATTGTATAATATATTGACAGAGATGTCCTTGTTGAAATTCTTGACACAGCTTTCATTTTCACCCTGAACCAAACTTGCTGAATAATTACTAATAAAGATTACACACATGCATGTATAACTCTGTACCTGACAACATCTCCCAGACGAACTCTCAGATTGTTACGGACACATCGGTTTATTCGGATTTTGTCATCGCTAACTGTGTCGTCAGAGAGAACAATGCAAACTGTGTCCTTCCTTCTTTTTCCCTTCAACAGAACTGTGTCACCACGAAAGAGCTGAAGCTCATCCATTTTGGCCTAAGAATTGAAAGCCAAGGTTTATCATTCATTGCATTCTCCAAATTTTATCATCCCATTAATATAATATTTTGAAATGAACTGCAGGATTGCTTCTCTTTTCTGTTTTTAATTTGGGTACAATGTTTGAGATTCATATAGTTAATATGACAAAAGTTGCTATTCATTTCACATTATTTTGATATGAACAAGTTGTAATAAAGTTGTAGATGCCTAGATGTACCTGTGAAAGGGAAACCACAGAATTGTCTTCATTTATAGCTTCTTCTACCAGTAATCTGTTTGGACGGTCCTTCTTTTTCAGAATGGCTGTTGCCAAATCATCACTGAAAATGATTTATTTCATGTAAATCTTATCTTTCCACATTTGTGTTCCAAATTATGCAACATGGTTAATCTACAGTTAGCATTAATCTTACAAAACAGGTAAAAAGTTATGAATTGTTTAATGACAGAGGGCATTAAAAAAGAAGTGTTTTCACTTTATATGAGACTGCAAAACGTAGTCAATCAAAATAAAAGTGAAACTTAATGATCTGGTTGTGACACGTCTGTATTTAGAACATGACGTCATGATGTAAACAGACAAAGGGGATCAAGGATTTCCCTGTTCATCTCAAAAAAATCTTCCTCCGTGCTCCCTCAATAAATTTTCATAAAATCTGTAACGTTTAAATTTCACAGGACGTGATTCTATATCGTGACATTGTTTTTCATAATTATCACGTTGATAGTCGTCTGCAAATTCAGACTTGTCCTTTGTCTAAGAAATGTAAAAAAATCTTCCTTCACAAAGGAATTGGTTTTAATCATGTAACAAATGTAATTATTTTGATATCATGGAATTATCATTGATTAACTGTAAGCTTTCTGAAAGGAAAATAAGCGTTCCTCGAAATGATGACTTGCTGATTTTGAAAAAAATAGGGATACCGGCGTAAGAATATTTGTTATCTTAGCCTTGATTCTGCCCCAAAATTATTTTTTAAACAACATTTAGCAAATTATAACATATATAAATCTCCTTACTTTGTTCCTTCTGCCATTCTGTCTGTGTTAAATAAGAATAAACGTCTTTTAATAATTCAGTTTCACGACGCAACGTTCGTGAGCAGAAAATGGCTGTTAAATACTAAATGGAAAGTTCGAGACTGTAGAAATAATATATCCGAAATAATAATAAAGTTGACGTGTACTATGAAACATATCTATATTTAACGGAGAATTCACTTAAATTTATGAGTAAATAGATGGAGGAGGGGTTTAAAATGAGTAGTAATTTAATGTATTTCCTTGACTTACTGATTTTTTTTTTAAATTTAAGAAAAATGATGAACATAGCATATTGACGAACAGCACTGTATCATAATTTAATCTATTATGATAAATAATATATATAATATAATATATCATAATATTAAAATATTTAATTTTTTATTTATTCTACTAATTGCTTGAAATTTATAACATCTATTATTATTTTTTTAAGTTATAGAAATATTTATATATAGATTTATTGTCTTCTTGCATGAATTTTAACAGTTCATGCGTTGAAATTTTAATTTCAAATTCTTTCATAAACTCGATCTAAAAATTTTAAATTGTATGATTCCTTTTTAAATACGATGTATTTTAATTCTTATGTATGGTGCATGGTTTTTTTTTTTTAAAGATATAGTTTGAGTTGAATTGTGAACAGTCAACACTTCTTAGCAGGTCATTAAAAAAAAGCGTAGGTGGCTGCCTATTTTTTTAACTTGATGATAATACATGTATACGTTACTTTTTACACTTTCTATTGAAAATCATGATAAGGAAATACATATATACATATTTATAAATGTAGCTAGTATTTTTAATTATTCATTATAAGCACATCGATATATAGGAAGTTTTGCCAGAATTCGCAGAACGGTACGGTGATTTTTTTAAAACATGCGCGGATCCAGAAAATTTCTCCAGGGGGGGTCCGAAGGATAATTGTGTTTGCCAGGGGGGGTCCGAGGCATATTTTCGCGATAATTTTACTATGTAAATTTAATAAATTTTCATTTTCCAGGGGGGGTCGGGACCCCCCCCGACCCCCCCCCCCCTCTAGATCCGCGCATGTAAAATACCAAAATACAGTGTTTACGCAGCTTGGGATGGGAAGGACTCGGTACAAAATCTAATTTGGATTTATTTAGTTGAACGGGTTGGGAAGAGGCGGTCGGGTACCCCCCCCCCCCCCCCAACACACACTCCCGGGTTATTCAAAATTCAATGTAAATAGTAAAATTGCCGAAAGGAACACATATATATACCCCTTTACCCCCTCCCCAACCCACGTTCAAAGCAAAATTTTTCTCTCATCGGAACCTTCGCTGTTCCCGGTAAAAATGTCTTTCGATCAGCTCAAATATCCATATATATATATATATACACTAGATGATATCCCAAGCAAGTGCGGGAACTTACACTTTATGCTGCATAAATATGATACAATAGTCATGTACATGCATGGCCTTTATTCTTTTTTGTTGCATGCTGCTGACTGAAAAATTACAAACTTTTTTTAAAATTTCAAACCAGGGAGTGGGTATATAGTGCGTCGTATCCCTTTTCTAAATTTTGTTCGTTAGGTCAAATCTGACATGCATATATACAGCTGAAACTATTATCAATATCTGCAATAATGACCGTCATTCCCCCACCCAATTCAACTTCCCGGCCCGTTTCATGCATATACCTCATCTAATCATAAGGACCGTGCGTAGAATCTGCATATATATGCGTCGGAACCGGGCGGGGGCCAGGGGGCTTGGCCCAGACACGTAGCATCGTTTTTAAAAGTTGGGGGGGGGGGGCAGACTCATCCAAAAAAAATCTTGACAAGCAAAAAAAAAAGGGGGTGGGGGGTAATTTTTCAAAATCCTGGAAATCCTTATCGGGGGGGGGGGGGGGGCAACTCCATGTTTTTCAATCTTTTGTATGTAAATTTAATTTAAAAAATAAAACCTTTGCACAGCAAAAATGTAGCCCCCCCCGCCCCGATGCTATGTGCCTGTGGCCTCACTCTTTTTTTTTTTTTGCAAAGTTAGACCTAACCATCAGGCGCATAGCATCAGGGGGTGGGGGTGGGCAGCCCCCCCCCCCCCCCAACACTTTTTCTCGAGTTAATAGTGATTTTTATTTTTTTGTTTGTAAAGGTTTCTGATGATTAGTCTGCCCCCCCCCCCTCCTTCCCCACTTTCAATTTGCTTCCGACGCCACTGATCTGTTCATGGTTCACAATTAATGTATATTGTTTACTATATACCAATCTGTAGTGGTATAAAATGGATGTGATCTAAAAACGCTAGTATATAATATTTATTTGCATATAAAGAATAAAGTTTATGCATATATTAATGTATAAAGTGTTGATAAATACCCATAAAATTAATAATTTAAAATATTTCCTTAAATACGCAAAATAATGGCTTGATAATTGTGTAAAAGATAATTTGAATCGATTATCTTAAGAAAAAAAAATCAATAATGCCCATTAATTACTCAAGACAGAAAAAGGGGTACTTACAGCGTATTTTGATAATTTTGAAACCTACATTTGAATGGTGTTCGTTTGATTTTTGTTGAATTTTGCTTTCTATCATTTTAAATAAAAACATAACTTGTAACAGGGCAAAACCCTGAAATTTGGACACAATCATTACAAGTGTATATACTTTGTGTCCATTAAATTTTAAGATCATATTAAAGGTCAAATAAGATGGCGTCATTAAACCTCTATAAATCAATCAATAATATTTTCTATGTTTATTTTGCTATATTTTTTTTAAATAGCGGGGGTAATGGTATTTTTGATCGAGACACCATATTCTGTTTCATACCAAATTGGATTCTGAGAAGAAATTTAAAACAAAATGTCCACAATAAATATTTTTATCTAATTTATCTGTATGTCAGATACGGTCGACTCTTTGAAAAAAAAGAAGAGAAAATTCTTTGAACGAGTTGTTTGAAAAAATTAGAGACGAGTTCCGAGTTCCGCTTTCGGAATACCTTTGAAAATATCCATTACTCACCTTGTAGTGACTATTCGTCAACAAAGATGGCCGGAATTAGATGTAAGTTTGCTACAAAATAACGTTTCTAATTCGATGTTTGAGCATCAAGTTTATATCCAAGATTCTGTAGGTTAACTTTTTTCCTACCAAGTCATAGGATTGTTTGTTTACAGATAGAAATCCGACCTGCTATGCGATCGTTTGTTCTTGATCTTCAGTGATTTTGTCTCTTTTGACATTAGCTGCAGGGCTGTAGCTCCCGGTCTGAAAAAAATTGGATGGACGACCTGGGAGCTACAGTGCCTCCCATAGTAAAAAACTACAATTTATGGCGCATAAAAACTTGCGCTAGGCCTAGTTTTTGGCTGATTAATCTAGTTTCCGAACACATTCTATAAAAATATATGATTCCAAATAATTCCCTTGACATTTTACTATACAGACATCATCACTTTACTTGCCTCTGATATTATTTTAAACTCCATCACCAGCCCTGTAATGTGAAGTAGTGCGGTTTGTTTACCGGGTACATTTAAAAATGGCGACTCTCAAGCTCAATGTGAATTTAACATACCTCAATTTCCGAGGTCGACATGTGTTTAAGAGAAAGTTTGAGGCAAGTAAAGTACCGATTTCAGCAGTAAAATGAATGAAGAATTTAATGGTACTAATTTTATCCACAGAATATGTTCGAAAATAGGGTTAATCAGTCCAAAACTAGCACAAATTTTTTGTGCCGTAAATTGCAGTTTTTTACTATGGGAGGCACTGTAGCTCCCAGGTCGTCCATCCGAATTTTTTCAGACCGGGAGCTACAGACTTGCAGCTATTTTGACATTTGACTGTTTGAATCACTTTTATCAGGTCTGATGTATAAATATGCCACGCCTTACGATTAATGATAATGCTAAATTGATATGAATTGGTTGCCTTAACAATTATAAAATGTTGGTGTTAAGCCGAAATGTCACAATACTGAATTTTTTTCTTCTAAAGGTAATTACACAGGGTTAAGTTTTCATGATTCTCATAGCTGCAGGTCTGGAGCTCCCGGTATGAAATAAAATGGATGGACGATCTGGGACTACAGTTCCGTAAATGTGAAATAGTTGTAATTTAGGCTTTCAAAAACTTGCGCTAATTTTGAACTGATTAATTCTATTTCTACACAAATTCTATGTAAATTATTAGTACCAGTAAATTCTTCAGACAGTTTACTTCTGATATCTTTGCTTTACATGCATCAGAGTTTCTCTAAAACACACTAACCAACCTTGGTTAATAAAGAATGATAATTCACATGCAGATTAAGATCAGCCACTTTTACATGTAACCAAATTACAATACTTTACTTTATGAGCCTAGTGACGTGAGGGTGTTTAAAAGAATATCAGAGGCAAGTAACGTGATGATATTTGTCAGAGAATTTTTTTCAAATCAAATATTATACAAAATTTGTTAAGATATAAGATTAATCACAGACCTGCAGCTATAAATTCCTTTTGAACATGGATACTTTCTAATAATGCCTACACATTTCGATAAGGAAGGGAAATTTTTGTGTTTTGTAATGGTGTGAACTTTTCCTTAATGAAAAAAAGTAATGGTTTTGATGTAAGAGCTGTGCATTGAACAAATAAAAATAATTCATTGAACAGGCTTCATCAGGGACATACTTACTTACATCTTTGCACCCCAAGAGATTTTGGTCCACTCTGCTCCAAATTAACTTTTTCTTGGCATATCATATTATGAAAACTTGATGATGCAATAGCACTATCTAGTGAATAACTGGCCTGGAGTGGTGCCTTTTGCAACTTTATATCTTTATCAGGTGAAATAACAGGTTATACACACACTACAGCAGTACAACAATGTGATAAAATGTTGTCTGGCAAATCTTATAAAAGGGCATACAAAATTAATGAAGATATATCCACATACATGTAACCTAGAGAAAGCAAAAATATATATATTTTTTATCTTACATAGATTATTACATGTACTTGGTCGCCATATATATATCATCAGCTTACCTGTTATCAGAAAACCTGTTTGCAAAGCTGAATCAATTGGTAGTTTAAGTACTGATGCGATATGCTTTTTAGTACTGATATTCATTTACCGATTATGGTTGTTTTTATAAAAATTAATGTTAAGATATTGATTGCGTTCAGTTAATCTAATCTAATTTTCTTCTACTCTCTTTTCATGTTCCCTCTCTGAACTTTTACTTGGCTTGGATATGCAACAGCGTAAGTACCACAGCATTGATTTTTTAAAAATTTTGAACTGAGCAGTGATATTACAAAGTTTAAATGTCAAAGATGCAATTATGAAGCTTTTGTTATAGAAAAATTCATGTGTATTACTGTTATGATGATGCAATGAAGAAGTGTCAGTATATAATGTTAATAGTATTATCGTGTAATGATAAAGTATCAGCAAGTAATGTTGAAGTAACAGCATATGATAATGACGTATCAGCATGTAATGTTGAAGTATCATATACTGTATATTAAGTATCATCATATAAAGTTGTAGTATCTTCATATAATGAAGATCAGCCACATAAGGGAGCTGAGGCGTTCCATAGGTCAATATTTGACAGCTGTTTCGATAAGCAAGTAGAAAATTTCATCCCACCAAAAGTTCAAGCTCTTGTTAAGACAACTTTGCTAAGATTTTAGTTATTTTATTACAAATATTTCTCCTCTGTAGCAATATGATTTACAATGATTATCCTGTGTTAGTGTACTGTTTATGTTTCTGTGTTGATGTACTATGCGTGTTTTTTTCTGTTTGTAGATTGATAGCGCTCGCCTTCTCGGCTGCCATTGGTATCACATTCCTGGTCCTGGGATGCGCCTTGTTTCAGTGAGTTACCCAAAACAATGCATTGAAGATGATTACAGATACCAAACATGTGTCAGAGCCATTAATATATCACGATGCATTAAAAAACATCATGTGAACCCTGTATGAACATACAATGCATTGATAATAGAAAACAAGTGAACTTTCTATTATCAAACAGTATTTTCATTACAGGATAGGACTGGTTTAGGTTTATGCTAGATCTATTCCAAGCCGATTTGATATTAATTTTAAGATATTTTTTAATTTATAAAAAGATTCACGGGAAAATGTAAAGTAATTTAGTCGACTTTGGTTGCTTTTTGTCCTTAAACTCGTAAACCTCGCTCACTCTTTGTTAAAGTGACTGAGATTTTTTTATATTTGTTTAGGAACTGGTGGCCAATGTTTGTGTTGTTTTTCTACTTCCTGTCCCCAGTTCCCACTGTGATTGCCCGTCGATTGTCCGGCAGTCTGGACTCCTCCAGCAGTGCCCTCATTGAGCTGTGTATTTTCCTTACTGTGGGAATCGTCATTTCTGCGATAGGATTACCAGTTGTCTTGGCCAGAACCTCTGTGGTTTGTAGAATTCATTATTGCAAAGACGGTACCATTGTAAATATGGTATCATTATAAAGATAGTACCATTGTAAATATGGTATCATTGTAAAGATAGTACATGTTTCAAGAATATTAGTTGATAGATAGTCATACAGTTTTTAAAATCAGATTCATTTGCAAGGCTTTAAATTGCCTGGTTTTTTTGGCTAAGAGATGGGCTTTACAATTAGCAAAACATGTGTACGGTATATAGCCTAATTTGTTTAATTGGTAATGTGTTCAAGTACCTGTTTGTAGACAATCTGTAAAGTTTATACTGTGACTATGTAATTGTGTATTGTGATTATGCGTAACTTTATGCTGTGACTATTTGTAAGTCAATGCTGTGATCGTTCTATCAGTACTACAAATTTATGTCTGTCTGCTGTTTAATGCTGTCAATCTGTGCTGTTTATTGTAATTAAATTCCTTATATTACTTAATTCTGCAATCCCGCTGGTTTGTATCAAATCGCGAGAATATAAAATCGCGAATGTTGAACTTTTCTCCTTATTTCTTATACATGTAGTTTTCAACTCTCAGAAAATAATGGTGAGATTTTAAAATCTGTGAAGGATGCTTCTCGCGATATTATGTGCGACTGGATATTAATTCCTCGCGTTTAATTAGGAATTTACAGTATGCTGCTAATTCATGCTGTGACTGTCTGTTGTAGATCCAGTGGGGAGCCTGTGGACTGGTTCTCGCAGGAAACGTGGTCGTCTTTCTGACAATCCTGGGATATTTCTTCGTGTTCGGCAATGAAGACCTAGACTACTCCTCATGGTGATAAACTCGGATCTGATTTCTTTTCAGTAATAAACGTAGACAATGTGACCCATTAATGTGTGCATGATTGCAACGGTTAGGTGCTGCGAGAATGATTGTTGACAGTAGGCGTGAGATTTAACCAGTGTATTTTCTCTTACAGACTGGCTCCCAGTGTAAGCATTACTGCTTGTCATTTGTTACTTATAGTAAGATAAACACCAATCTATGTAGATATTTATTTCCTATGTATATTATTTTCCAATATAGCCTGGCTTACTAATACCTCCCCCTCTACACAAATTAGTCACCCAACAGAAGCCTTTACATACGTCCACATACAGACAGGAGAGGGCTCTGTGAAATCTCAGAGGAAGGCATTTAATTATGTACCCCCATCAAAACCCCAACAAGCGTCATTCTTATATAGATTTGTGCATGCACTCAATACATATTTATTGAATGTCAGGATTTTTTGGCCTCCTGAGCTTTGGGTTACAAGTTCATACTTTTTTTTATCTCAGCTGATTATCTGTATAGAACTCCAGCCTTCCACTTATGATTGAGAATTCTTCATTGGTTGTGTAAAAATCAAGAATGACTTATGAAGTTCAAGTAAGATGGAGCATGGTAGTCAACAAACACAACATTTGTTATTCTGCATGGATGGTCAAAGTAGGAATAGTTGTTCTCTGTCAGCTTTGATTAACACTCCCTGATATTGCTGGTGGTTTCTTTTATGGTTTTTGTATGCATTGTATAAACTACAGCATGAAAACAATACATGTCGAATCCCAAGGCACATGCTGAGCAGATAGTTTTGTCTAATTAAAAAAAATGTTAAAAGTAAAATTGGTTGCAAACTTGCAGTTCTTTATTTTTTTTAACTCTTCTAACATGTCAATACAAATTTGATTTACATGTACCGTACTTTATAAGTTTCAATTTGATATACTGTGTCTATAATATGTAGCAGTATTAATTAATACCATACATTTCATTTGGCAATGGCTTGTATATAAAGGCTTTATAAAAGATTACTTATGATAACAAATGGATTGCCACATTAAATTTAATCATTCAATTCCCATGCTATTTAGTTAAGTTTGTATCTCTGATTTAGTTTTAGTATTCAGTACATTCAGATTCAGTACATGTTATTTTTCATTTCATCATCGCCATTTTTCTAGGTAAAAACAAAAACAAATCAATGTGGGCATGATGTACTAATGTGGAGCTTCCTTTACACTCCAATCTCTTGATGATGTGACATCTCCAGACAGGAGTCAGTTCTCCATGTTCTAAGTCCATTGAATTTTAAACCCTGCCTTTTTATCCTTGTCGTTAATTTCTGATCAAATATTCATCACAGGTTTGACTCATTGAACTTGCAATATGAAATAACTGAGTACATATTCTGTCATTCACATAATCAAACCACAAGCCCAGCTTTGTCCACAATCTTATGAGGTTTAAACCAAGGATTCAGCAACTAATGAGATAATACATGCCTTGCAATGCTGTCATATTGAGGCCCATTAACTGTGTAGTGAAGTAATTTTTATCAGGTTAATGCCAAAATATACATTACTCTTTGTTATTTATGATTTATGACCATATTTTGTTATTCTGCAATGACTATTATGTTTATTATAGCATGGATGTGTTTTTATTCAATAAAAACTGTCAAAAAGTCAAAAACTATGTTTTATATACCTAGCAGTTCTCATTCTTTTTATTACCGGTAATTCACTTTGATAGAATTTTGGCCGATTATACTTTACTCGCAGCAAAATATGGGTGAATATTACAATTACGTAGTAGGCTCGAACTTGGGACCCTTTGGTTTATAAACTGCAACACTCTACTGACTGAGCTAAATTAGAGTCCACTACGGTAGTAGGAACATGGAGGTACTGAGTCTATTTCACACACCATCACCCAAGTAACATGATCCACCAGAGATATTTGAGCATGTGAAGTTAAAGAAAGCAAATTCACACCTCTCTTTTACCAGAATAATATCTTAAGATACAGAAAAACCTCATATATTCAAATCACTGGAAGTTGAATATTACCATTTCTAGTTCTAGGTAGAGAAATTACAGAGATGAGAATTTAAAGAAAGTATAAAAGTAAAGTTAATGCATGTAATTATATAGGGTATAATTATACATACCCAAAGATACTCTATGAACATGAGTACTGGGGTACTATGTATATGTATATTTTTTCTAGGGATTGTAATTTATAGCCAGTTACTTGGTCTGGTCTGAACAGATGAATATGGTGTATATTTTCAAGTATGTGAGTAAGTTTACATACTTTGGACACAATCCCCAAGTTATGATGAGAATCGTCAGAATTTCTTGAATTAGTTGCAAAATAAATATACTTTCCAAGGTTGCATAATTATTTTGTGTTCAGTAAAGATGTACTAAAAAAACTACCGGTACTTGTTAAAATGATTTTATTGGCCATTTATTATTTGGCTATTATTTGCAATCAAAGCACACATTTAACTTAACAGACTACGCATCATGACACTACATGTATTTGCAAATTAAGTGGTGTTATTCATCACTAAATAATTACATCCATAGTAACTTCAGAATTCAAGATGGACATTGCATCGAATTTTCAAATTGTCTTGCTAATTATTTTTGACAAGCCAAATATTTTTTAACAGGCATTACTTGGAGTAAGAATATAAATTCAAATTGGTAAAAGGAAACTGGGTTTGAAAAAAAGAAAATCATTCTCCAATAAAGAACATGCAGCATCAAAACAAACTTG
This sequence comes from Magallana angulata, assembly GCF_025612915.1. Classification (NCBI taxonomy): domain Eukaryota; kingdom Metazoa; phylum Mollusca; class Bivalvia; order Ostreida; family Ostreidae; genus Magallana; species Magallana angulata. The sequence continues at coordinate 54,067,301 of NC_069120.1, forward strand.
GATCTACATGTACAACATAAAACATCAACCCTCCGTCAATAACGATGTCCAAACTATCAACCCTCCTGGCTGTTAAAATGTCCAAACAATGGGGCCTGTCTGTCTGATATTAAGAAGTCAGTATTTCATGACAAGTCACAGCTTTGCACTGAACAGAGCTCAGATATCAAGTATCAGTGAGGTCAGCGATGTTATGAAGGCGGTATGCAATCTCGCTCTGTAGGGGGCGCTGAAGAGGATGTGCTAACAGTTTGGCCATCTGGTCGTACAGCCGCGTGGGATTTCTGGCAGCTTCGAAGATGTAGGACATTCCCTTCTCATCTAAGTCACAAAGTCTGTCAAAGATTTCCTGTAACAAAATTATATTTACAAGTCATCATATCGCTGCAAGATGGCATGATGATGCAAAAAAAAAGACAGAAAAATCATTGATTAATAATAATTATCAGAAACCCATGGCAGTCTCACAAGGAATAAATCAATTACCAGGTATGTAATAAACAAATTAAGTATTAATTGCTGGAACTGGGAACAAACTGACCTCACATCTGTTTTCTGGTGATTGTGGTTCATGTACATACATTGCATCAAAGAAAAAGTAAGGGGAGCTATCTAACTGTCGGAAACTCTGAAACAAAAAGGAGAAGAATATTGAAACAGGTCTGCAGATACAAATAATTTGCAGAAATCCTTAAGTTCTTTTTACTTTACAAAACAATTTTCATATACACCACATTTATACTGATGCATAAAGATGAAGAGGATGAAAGGACACAGTGACCCATTACTAACCTCTTTATTTCTGAACTCAATGAGTCCATTGGATCGTCCGTATATAAACAGCATTCTGACTATGTAGGGTGGGGGGAGGATTGTGGTGTCTCCCTCTAATTCTGGTAACGGAACACACTGGTGTCTAATTAAAACAAGCAAAGTGTCACTGACTGTCCCAACAATCATATGATAGTAATTCTAACTAATAATTCAACCACCAATCTATGTTGTAAATGTTAATCCTACATATCTTAGTCTCTGTCACTTTGAAATTTTTGTCTAGCTTGTTATCCTCTCTTTCTCTCTCTATTCTCTTTTGTTCTCACATTACTGTCTGTCTGTTTGCCTCTCTTCCTCGGTCGTTCTCTCTCTCTATTCTCATTTGCTCTCACATTGCTCTCTGTCTGTCTGTTGCCCCCCCCCCCCCCCTCGAAGACTTACATAAGATCAAACAACGAGGTGGCATTGAACGACTGAAGCTCCACAGTGTCCGACATGTCATCCAGGGCACTGATGATGGACCGTACATTTCCCGTGAAATCTTTCACCTACAAGTCATTCATTTCACTTTAATGTGCCATTCATATTATATCATTATCAAAATACTATTTATTCAAAGCACAGTCATTGACCAGTACTGAATATCATTTAGTAAATGTCACAAAAGAGGCCCATAAAACCTCAACACCTGAGTAAATCAACAGAAGACATTAAAAATTATATCCATATTATGTTACATACATGTACCTGTATAATATGTTATCTAGATAATGAATTAGATGCAAAATAAACTTCTGATTGAAAAAGAACAAGATTCACACAGTAAGTTCTTGTAAAGACTTATTTTAAGTTACCTTCTGCACCATTCAATTTGGTTTTAACTGTGAACTACTGGTACACCTGTTAGAACTTAGAACTACATACTGTAGAAGCACATATTTTCGTTGGGGTAAAATTTCGTTGTTTATAAACCAAATACAATTTCGTTGGCATTTAAATTCGTCATATCCTTATCCATAAAGTATATTACATATCAACTCTGTATTTATTGAGACTTGTTTTAAAAGTTCGTCATGGATTTAATTTCGTTGATTCATTCTGCCAGCGAAAATAACGAAATTAAATCCTCAACGAATATTTCTGCTTCTACAGTAGTTTGTCTGCTAGATATTCAGTAGGAGTAAAAAAGACTTCTTATGAATTGATAAAGATTAAAAAAGATTTCTTAAAAAAGTGATTTAAGTACCTGGGAACCAGAAGAGTAATGCTGATTAGTTCAAATTTCCATTAAGTTTTGAATTCATGGATTAGATATTTGAATATGTATTCAATAATAGTTCACTGCTAAGTCAGTGAAAGAACTATAGATTATGAATATGTGTATTAGACACTTTTTAGTCATTTATCAAATGGAAATGTTCAAAGAATAAAATTGGAAGCCTATTTTTTGATTCATAGATACACCTTGAATTGTACAGCATATATAAACATGTATATACAAGATATGCTAACTTACCCATGATGCCTTGTCAAAGAGATGGACCAATGCAAACTGGTGATTTCTGTCAAGATATATGCTAACTTACCCATGATGCCTTGTCAAAGAGATGGACCAGTGCAAACTGGTGATTTCTGTTAAGTCTCTGCTTACTGTGTAGAAAAAAAGACAGTGCTCTTCGTACCAGCTTCATTGGGGTCCATTTGTCTCTGTCAATTAAAGTTATCTACTAAGCAAAGGCTATGTTAAGTATGTGTTTTCAGAACATATCCTTTTAACAGTTGACAAATACCCTAAACCTGCTACAGATTCCTGGCCGTTTTGTAGTACATGAATAATTCTATACTTATAAAAACATTTTGTGAAAATCAATAATCCAACAAACTTTAGGTGAGTAAATAAACTAGGTCCATTAAGGTAATGTTTGCAATTAAAGGGAGATCAAGTTACCCTCTATTTAAGATATAACATCAAGATTTACTGGTACAATGTATACAAAATAATACATCATAAGATATGACATCAAAATTTACTGGTACAATGTATACGAAGTTATACTGCATACAGGGTTATATTTGCCCCATGTAATTTTCGCCCTTCTACACTTACAAATATTTTCGCATGTCTTGAATTCACCCAGATACAGGTGTGTGTAAAGAGACATATCGGTAATTTGAGACATTGGAATTCGCCCAGTCTTATATTTGCACACTGACAACAAGGGCAAAAGGTGCAAAAATAAAACAAGGGCGAATATTTCCCTGTTTACAGTAGATACTCATTTCACAGGTTTTTGTAGATTACCATGAAAAAATTAGGAAAGAAGCACTTAATAATGTCCACATAATTGAAATCCATGACATACATCCGCTGTAATATCCTGTAATATCATTTATATGTTTACAGCAAAAATTTAGAATAAAAAACAAACCATCAAAGAACAGTCTGTATTCATATTGCAATATACAAATTTAATATTGCTTGAATTTTACTATTTTTTTGTATCACAATGGAAATACCATCATTATGAGTCTTTCTTACCCTGATCGAGATCGAAATGAAACTTTATCCATCTCTGAGCTCATGTCCAGACAAATAATCTGTAAATATGAATATATGGTGGTGAGAAAAGGTAATAGGTAAGATATTGGTCTATATAGGCCACTCAGCTAGTACTATGCACTTTTGCTGAGATATTGAGATATATGAAATATTGTAATGTTAGTTACGTTTTGGGAAATATGATGCAACAGCTTTAATCAGAAGTGCTAGGGACCCTAGCTACTGTCACTAAACCAACTTTTATTTGTAAGGGAAAAAAATTTGCGAGGTTTTACAAGAGCCCAATCGCCACAAAAATATCTTGCACCAAACAAGCCCTTCTCGTATGACTGTAATAACAACAGGAAATTTACTTGCGAAAAATTAGTCATCATGAACCAGTTTACTGCCAGTGAATGGCGAAATAATGTCATCATGAATAAAAGTTGATTTTATACAGTATGTATACATGGTATATGCATGATATAAGTCATATTACATTATACATCATACATATTGTCATATTGATATGTCATGATATAAGTCATATGACATTATACATCATACATATTGTCATATTGATATGTCACGTACTTGTCTGTTCTGGACACTGATTTAGAAATAAATGATCTGTAGTGTATTCTATATTAATCAGTTAATGTGTATGCATAATTAAGTGTGTCTTACTTATCCTAAATAAAGCATGATGTATGTCTGTAGTTTAATAGCCCAATATTTCTTTCAACATAGTAAGATTTAAATGAAGTGTAAACTGTGTAAGAGGGATGGGCCTGATCCGATCCATGCAGCTGCCTCATCCTTACTATTTTTTCAGGGCAGTTGACACGGGGTAACGTGACGTCATCCTGACTGGAATCCCGAGATTTTACGTCTTCGTTGGCACTCTCCTCACTTCTTGCTCCAGGCTCCACGTCAATGATATCATACTCGTGTATAACTCTGGAAACAAGTCGGGAATAATTCTCTTGAATGACTTGATCGCTTCCACTTTCATTTTCGGCCTCCATCTTTATAGTCTCAAAGCAAAGGTTACAAATAATGAATTAATATTTAATTTCCGTGTTGAATATTTCACAATACATTATAAAAATCTTATTGAATATAATCGAAACCACTGAGAATAATTAGAACTACTTGCGAGGATCTTGAAAAAAAAATACTGATATCGTCCTTGGTTTAGAGACTACATTTCCATCAAGCAAGAAAACTAAACACATCAAATAAAATAAGGTAAGAATACGCTATGTTTATCCATTGTTTTCTGATATTCATATTCTTTCTTTTACTCGGCCAAACCAAAGTCTAAGGTTTGTGATCTGAATATACCAGATGGAATGTAAGTAGGCCGAGAGAAAGCGGAATAAATCGTCCCTTACTGAGACCTGTTGGTGACATAACCCTGATGTCAGCAGCCAAAGGTGACAACAAGCACGGAGGCTGAACAACTGATCGCTGATGTGTGGATATAGGCATCCCATCGGCACGCCGTTTTATTCCCTTTCTGCGAAACATACTTTGTGTTTTTGTATGTAATGAAAAAAATACTCTTGGACTCTTGGCACAGGGAATGGTTGACACTTGTAATGGATTTTAAAGATAGTCTTGCATATTACTAGTAATCAATTTGTATATTTCTTGAGGAAAATAGACAGTGGACCAGAGAGCTACATTACTAACTATACAGAATCAACAAACTCTTCTATTTTTTCGGCTTAATAATAAGTATAATGTTGTTATGTCAACCAGTTTTAATATGGACATTTGTATATGTTCTATCTAACCTAACTAGCTGAATCTGACAATCTTGAACTGTGTTTGAATTGCAGCAATAGTTAATGTTGTACGTAAATTTTTGAAACCTCATGTTTTGGCAAAATTGACAAATGGTGAACAAAGAATGAATGCATCTTTAGTAGGCAATGGACAATTTTACAAGGTTTTGAATATTTCCATGGATATGCTGTTATGATTGAAGGAGCCGTATAGCTTGGTTTGTAGAGCACCTTACTAGAAATTCAGTGGGCCTGGGTTTGAATCCCTGTCTAGTCCTGATCATCGTTAGTTCTTTAATCCAATTACTTTCGAACCGAAAGGTTAATTCCTGCCATAGGAAAGAACCAAGGATGTTGATCTTCCAAAGGTGAAGAACTGAGAAGATCACTTAAAGTGGACAATTGTTACTATCAGACCTGTTAAATCATTAATGCCAGATAGCAGCGCAGTTGAGCACCTGACTAGCGATTCAGTGGACTCAAATCTCTAAATGCCTTATATTTTTAAGCTATTGACAGTGTGCGAAATTAACTTTTTTGTACTATAGACAATCGGTCTACAACATTTTCAAAATCTATAGACCTGACTGATTTCCTATAGACCAAAAACAACAAAAAATATTATTCTTTATTTGTATTTTAATTTTATGGTGAAATAACCTGGTACTTCACAACACAATAGGAACTCATACTATAGGACATGGTGAAGGGTGCCCGGCTCTAAACCCACACACAGTGACATTGCCTTGTAATGATTATTTTGTAATACCAATCAAATAAACTGATCAGATAAAGTAAAGGAAAAAAGATATATAAAATACCCTATTCCCTTGAATACTGTAGATAACACGATACAAAAGGAAACAAAAGCGCAGATTCTAAGACAACGTAAGGAAAACTGAACGTCGGTCATGAATTCCAGGTGTGCAGTCTGGGTTCACGAAAACTAGAATAATGTATGACTATCCAGGTTTTTTCCCCAGGTCTAGCACCTTGTGAATACTTTAGTTTGTCAAAAAATGACATGCTCTGAATATTGTTTTTGACTTTTACATGGCATATACATTCTGCTTCTTATCGCAGTGTATTTAAGAAGGTATTGAGTAAAACGTTCAATCGACTAGACGACAGGCTGCGTTCGTTCTGTAGACAAGTTGGTCTACAAATATTCGAGTTACTATAGACCGGGCGTATTTTCTATAGATTTTGTCTATCGGTCTACCGTTAATTTCGCACACTGTATTGAATAGTATAAATTTTGTGTATTAGTATATGGGTAGTTTAATCATTGAAGTAGAGGAACTTGCTTAGGGACAGTCCGACTCTTACTTCCACATGTTCTCTGATTGACTTATATGCCCTGTTATAACTTCTTTACAGAGTTTCAGCAATGAATGCTGAACCGGAAAATGAGGGGGGAGCAAACAGGTCGCAGCGCCCCAACAACCCTCTGTTTAACATGAGAGAGAGGCTGTTTCACGCCTTGTTTTACAGAGTGGCTTTGACCTATGCCCGGGCCTTTCCTAAACCCGTCCGCAGGATTCTGGAGTTTGCCATCCTGGTCAAGGTACGGACAGTGCTATCTCTAAACAAGTAGTATGTGTATCAATAGGAGTAACTTTGTTGTTTTTTTTTTTAATTTCATGTAAAATTCATTTCATAAGCACCCACATCAAGCATAATCAAGGAATGTAAATAGCAGCAAAATCACTTCAGTGCTAATTACTGTGGAATCATTAAATTTCGTGGGGGCCAATTTTCGTGGATTACTTAAATTTTACAGGTTCGTGGGGACGTAATTTCGTGTATTCTATAAAACCTACAAAGAAAATATCACTTTATTACCCTAATTTATTAATTTGTGGAGGTTGTTAATTCGTGGATGAGAGGTACCCACGAATTCCACGAAAATTGAGCCACCACGAAATCTAATGATTCCACAGTAATATTGAAGTTAACATTTTGTACTCATACATTTAACTTATTCACCATACTGACCGTAGAATTGTGTATTATTGTTTGATCCACAGCGGTTGTTGTGCTAATTTGGGTTATCCCTTTGTGATTGTTTTACATGTTTCTTTTGTTATTGTTTATATTCAGGCTCTTCTTGTACTTGGAATACTTGCCTACATACACATTGTCTTTGCTCGTACACCAATGAACTGCTTGGCCAATGTGCAGAGCACATGGCCAAGAAATGGAATACTCCGAGTGGAAATAGTCCACAATGCCTCAGAAAACTACAGCATAATCAACTCCTACGAAAAGGAATACTCCGACTTCACCCTGCACTTCTTCAACGAGGACAGCGAGGTGGATCATGAGGAAGAAACGGCTTCCTCACCAAACATGGAGGACAAGGACGGGCATTTTGAGGAGCATATTGGTGAGGATGAAACGGAAGGAACATCAGGGCATCATAGTGAGGAGAAGGGAACAGACAAACCTTCATTAGCTGCTGAAATAGACACACATTTAGCAGGGTCCACAGAGGAACAGGCTAGACATAACAATACAAGTCAGGCTGCCAAGGACATCTCCAACCAGACTATCAAAAGCTCAGGATTACCTCAAGCTGATGATAAAAGGGCCAGTTTTACTGATGATTCACATATAGCCGTGGAGGGAAACACGACATACAGTCCGCCGGAGGACCCCCATACGTTTGAAACACAGGCTTATCACCTCTCAGAGATCGAAATGTTGGCCAAAGTGGGTAAGTGATTCAGATGTCAGATGGTAATTGCTTTTAATGGGATATTTTCTAAATAGTACTGATGGAAAACACTTGTAAGAAGAAGTTTTGATATCTAATTTTATGATCTACTATTAATGTTTTGTGTTATTAAGCAATGATTTTGATGTTTATGAAAAAATGATTGTGTTTTTATTACATATATTTTTTCGAAAGTTTCAAATTTCAGGTGAACCTTGAGCTTTTATGTCAAGAGTTCCAGTAGTTATAATGATATACTTTAAAAGTGAAGCATACGAACAAGATACATATTACAAACATTTTTTATAATATTTACAGATGGCAAAAATGGAAAATGTACAACTTTGTAAAGTTTTGATATTTTTATTTTTTTCAAACAGTATGGCCCGAGGAAAAATACATTGTGGAGTATGCCTTGGAGTATGGATTTTTGAGATTGTCCCCCAAAACCCGACAGAGACTGAACATCACTGTCATGTTGGTCACTCTGGGTAGGTAATCAGCTTTTAAAATTATCTTAACTCTAAAATACAGTACAAAACCGCATTGCTCATATGATTTAGAGTGCTATAAGAAACACTTTGTGGTACACATGTATCTGGATTGTTGGTCCACTTCACTGTTACTCTCAATAATGATGTTGTTACCTTTGCAGATCCTGAGAAGGAGACATGTTTTGGGGACAGCATTAGTCGCTTCCTGTTGGCCGAGTTCCTGGGATATGATGACATTCTGATGTCCAGCATCAAACAACTGGCCGAGAAGGAGGACAACAAAGGTGTGTGTCAGTGTATCACCTAGGCAAGTAACAAAAAGTGAAAGGGGGAGGCGTTGAGGGGTGAGAATGGTTCAGAGTTAGTAGGGTATTTTGAGAGAGAGAGAGAGAGAGAGAGAGAGAGAGAGAGAATATCAGATGGGCAGTAAAGGGTTTAGACAGAAATAAGGATAACAGAGGTGAAGCTAACAGAGAGGTAGATGAATAGACAGGGAGTAAAGCTGAATGGGTACGTTATAGGAGTCAGTTGTGACCTGTTTATTCCGTAGGTTACCTGAGGAATGTTGTGACTGGTGAACACTACCGCTTTGTCAGTATGTGTCAGTTGTGACCTGTTTATTCTGTAGGTTACCTGAGGAATGTGGTGACAGGTGAACACTACCGCTTTGTCAGTATGTGGATGGCCAGAAGTTCCTACCTGGCTGCAGCCTTTATCATGCTTGTCTTCGTAAGTTTCGATTTCTGTTTTGGAAGCATTTTCCTTTTTCATCATTCTTATTTTATTTTATAAAGGATAATGGTGTTTATACTGTATACAGAATTATTTTTGCCCTGTATTTTTTTTTTGCCCTTCTACACTTGCAAATAATTTCACCACATCTTAGATTTATGCAGAAACAGGTACTCTTTCTTATTAACACATATCCAAAGATTGATTTTAATTCGTTCAGTCTTGATTTACACAGTTAAGGGTCTTGATTGAATTAAGTTAATTAAAAATGCACTGAAGACATTGACATCTTTGGGAATGGTCTAATAAAGTTCTGGATAAGTTTAATCAAAATGACCCTGATCTGAAGTTATCTTTAAATTAATGTACTATATACAAAGTACAATATTGTATATATTTAGGATAACCTGTTTGTTTAAACCTTTAGTTATACACGTAATACCAGGTACTTCTCTTGTTTTCCAGACTGTCTGTGTTTCCACACTGCTGAGATATTCTCATCATCAGATTTTTATCTTTATTGGTAAGCTATTACTGCTGTGTTGTTGGAAATGTCTGTGCATTTAAAAAGTGACACTTATTTTATTCCATTTATTGTCTTTGGAAGCTCCTATACATATATAACGTATTGTTACATCTGCTTCCTCGTTATCTCAAATTTCACTTAGTATCATGTAACATACCGGTAACAATTTCTTCTGTTATAGCCAGAGATATCTTTGTTTACTGTTTTAATATCTAAAATATTTCATTGGCTGTTTATTCATAGCATTACCTGCAGTGAACAACACATACTTGATTGTACTATACAAGAATTCTGGGTGCTTTTTCAGTGGACCTGCTGCAGATGTTGGAGATGAACATCACTATTGCATTCCCGGCCGCTCCACTTCTTACAGTGATCCTGGCTCTTGTGGGTAAGATGACTTATCAACATTGAAAGAAAAGTCTAGCCGAGGGTGCATCCAAGTGTGGTCACTGATAAATTATCAAAATTCAACCTCAGTAACACTAATTTGGTCACTTATTAAGATTCTTCCAGATACTCACATATGACTTAGAGTATGTTTATAGCAGGAATTGCTTCTGATGGTTGAATTAAAAATATTGTAGGAATGGAGGCTATAATGACCGAGTTTTTTAACGACACGACGACGGCATTCTACATCATCCTGATTGTGTGGATTGCTGACCAGTATGACGCCATCTGTTGCCATACCAACATCAGTAAACGACACTGGCTCAGGTGGGGTTACATACAGAAAAAAAATGAAGTTTATATCTAAATCTATCATGTAGGACTTTAAAAGTGTATTTGTGGTTTAGTTTAAAGATAGATATGAATGTCTTTATGTTTTTTTAAATCACAGTCTTATATTTCTTACAGAGTCTCTCTGAATACATTTAGAAAACTACTTAAACTTTGGTTGTTGAATTATAGTTACCGGTACTTGTGTTTTTACGACTACAAATTGTATGTTTTTTTGTAGGTTTTTCTACCTGTACCATTTTGCATTTTATGCCTACCACTACAGATTCAACGGCCAATACAGCGGACTGGCTCTGTTTACATCTTGGTTATTTATACAGGTATGTTCTTATCATCTACCAACATTTAAATTAACATCATAGTGTGATGACAAATTGTGTGCAGATTTTTAATTCTGAGTTTATCTATAAGTGCAAGCATTATAATGATTAATATGTATCATCTCCACAGCATTCGATGTTGTATTTCTTCCACCACTATGAGCTGCCCGCCATTTTACAGCAGGAAAGAATTCAACAGATTGTTACAAACCAACAAAACAACCAGGGGACCCAGACACAGATCGGAAACAACGCACAACCAGACGCCAACCACAACACGGAGCAAATCACAGCAACAAACAACACGTCAGGCAATACAGCAACAGACAACACGACTCGCACTACAGCAACATCGAACAACAGAGAGCTTTCTCCAGCAACAAACGAAGAGCAAACTTCAGCAGCACTCAGCAATTTACACAACACCAACCAAGATTCTCCTCAAACCAATTCCTCAGAAAATGCAACACAAAATACAGCGACAACCATTGCAACACATAATTGCACTGCAAACAATGGCAAACCACAGCAGAGTAGCATAGCAAGCAAGCAACAGTCAGCATCTGCAGGAATAGCAAACACAGGCAACACAGAACAGAACTTTGCAGGTCAGAGTAGTTACAGACAACTTGACCATACAGACAAACCTGAGACACCCAATGAGGGTGGTCATCTGTCTGATAATCAACAAACTGACTCTGTCCCCTCCAAAATTAGTGCTCAACCTCTCAGTGACGGTACAAATTCAGTAAATTTGAATCCACAAGGAACTGTGTCGGATGAAAACACATCTGTGAAAAACTTTGGGGACATGAAGCATAGTGGTGCAGGGGAGAAGAGTTCTATGTTAATGTCTGTAGACAGGGACTCAGTCAGAGGGGAGTCTGGTGCTGGTAGGAACGGTGAGCAGTGTGGTGGGAGCTCACTTAACAGTAACAGTTGTAGTGGTGTGGACTTGAGCTCGAGTAGTGGAGAACTGTCCCACTCAGTGTGTTCACAGGATACCAAAGACTCGGAGCAGACGGGCAACAGTTGACGGGGGCCACACACCCCTGTGACCCACAGTGCAATGATGTGTATATTCTGTAATACCCAGATCTTTCGCTTTTACCCGATTACTGTCTGTTGTGAGCTGTAGTGCCTGTGTGCTGAATTTATTCTGTGATAAGAGTAAATATATATACATGAATTGTACAGACTTTGACAATTGTACATGTGTAACTGTTGGTAAGTTTGTCTTTTAATTGTATGGACACATTATTTGTCAGAGTGTGGTATGGGTCGGGATGAAAGAGAAGGAAGGAGCTAAACAAAGTGATTGAAATAAAACATGCTAATCCAACCATTTTTGCTTTCATAATAAGTTAGCGGCTTTGACAGTAGATAGCTCTCAGTAGAGCAATATCAAAGCAGGAGTTGCCTCCCATTAATGGCCATATCATGTCTCAAACTGCCTAGATTCCTTTATTTTTCAACCAATTTTAACTTGACATACTGTGCATTCTTTAGGGGGGGAATTTCGACTTTTTACAAAAGCTAGCTCCATCTTAGACCTGTGTCTTTGTGATAACACTATATTGATCGATTTTGTTATGTATAGTCCAATACATTTCATCAATTACGTAATATTTAATCGTACAATTGTTGAAAATTGACTTGCTTCACTTAAGCCTTTCTCACTTCCCTGTGGAGCATAGGCCACAATTGTTGAAATTTATATAAACATAAATAATAAGGAATCATACTTTGAATATTATGAGGTGATCAAATACGGTTGGGCGTGATCAAATCCTATTATAAAGCCATTTGGGTCTTAATAGTATAAGAATGAGTCTTATTTAAGGAATAAGGAATCATTCTTTGAGTATTATGTGGTGATAATTTTGGTCGGGGCGTGATATCAAAATATATCAAAATATAAATAAGCAAACCCCGCTGGCACCCCAATCATACGACATTTGAAGTTATGGGTTATATAGTACAAAATCGATACGTAGTGTTATCACAGGCAAAGACACTGGAAAATGTAAAAATTCTCTTGATAAAACGCAAAAATTCTGTAATTAAACGCATAACTTTCCGGAGGCAGGCGAAACTCATGAATAAACGCGAAACTATCGCAATAAAATGCGTCTTTTTCGCGAATATACGCAAAACTTTACTATACAATTAAAATACTGTGAGAGATATAAGAGCGCACTTAGTTTACGATTTCGCCTAAAATAAAGCGCTTTTGCAAACATTAGACATTTTCAGTATTAATAATTAAACAATCAGTTGAATATTAATAATTGTACGTTTTAAAATTTACCTGTGTTTTATCTGCAGGATGGATTTATTTTTACCTCAAATTCTCTTGTACAGTTTTGAGATGAGCACGTGCAGTATGAACTTCAATTACATTACATTCACTGCATTTTGCAGGAAGTAATAACGGTTCAGAATATCAAGTGACTTTATACCCAGGATTTTGAATATTCATGGGGTTTCCTGAACCATTGTAAAGATCAGAATGAAAACTAATACATTCAAGTTTTAAATGATACAGATCATAAAAGATGTAATATTTTCTGTTTTATATTGATTTTTTCTATTTATATATTTGGGTACGTGAATAATTTTTTTTATTAGTGTGACACAAATATCTCAACTTTTATAAATACTTTAAATAAGACAAGCAGAGAGAGAGAGAGAGAGAGAGAGAGAGAGAGCAATTTATATATGAATGCAATTCAAATATTGCATAAACTTATTTTTTTTGAATATGAAAAATTGTTGCACGAGGTGGATAGAGTATAAATGTTAAGAAAAATCAGGTTTTTCTACAATTTAAACCAGTCCGAACCGGTTTTGCAACCGATCGTTATTGATAAATTGCATTGTTAGTCTTCTTCGATATATATGTGTGTGTGTGTGTGTGTGTGTGTGTGTGTACTTTTATTCTAAATATTACTAGTACATGTATATTGAGATGCTTATAACATCTCAAGTAAATTCAAATTAATGCATTTTCGGTGGTATGGAACACTTCAATGTTGTGACGTACTCCCTATCGAAATAAACAACAAAATCAAGTACGATTTCAAAAGTGTTTTCCCTTAGCTGCAGGTCTGTAGCCCCCGGTCTGAAAAAAATCGGATGGACGACCAGAGTCGTCTGTCCGATTTTTTTTCAGACCGGGAGCTACAGACCTGCAGCTAGTTTTCCGTCAATAGTGTTACACAAATTGAAGACAAAACAACATCGGATTCATTAGTTTATTCTTGTCCTCAACGGTAAACGTTTTACTTCCAATGGAAAAAATATATAACACAAATATATTAATTCATCATATCTTTGGGTTACATAAATACATAAACAGCAAAGAAGTTAACTAAATGGGAGCAAAAGAGTAATAATATCAAAAATGTGTATGTAGAATCAGGCACTTGTATAAAGTCTGAGGCAGCGGCTGATAGAGTTCACAGGAGCACTATACCGGTCGGTAGATGGCTGAAGCACTCACAGAAAACGTCACAGAAACAAGTACATTTCAAGAAATCAATGATTACAGACACAAAGGTATACACCATGTTAAATGAGTTGAACGAAAGTCGGCTACAAAAACAGGCAGAAATGAACATCACCATAATGTAACCAAAAAAAAGATATAACATCATCTTATAAATGTGTACAATGTCTGTAAACGGCTACACAGATATTGATATCACGTGGTAGATTAATATCACATGGATCGGGTATAATATCGTCGATATAAATCATATCAAATAGTTTGATACGCTGTACAGCACATGATATCGGTAACAGGCTACACCGGTCATACCCCCCCCCCCATCCCCGCCCTTCACCCCACCCCAACCTGCCATTGCTTTAGAATTCATGTTTAAAGGAATTTCACGCACTTGAAAAAGGGAAACCGACGATAAATGCGTATAATATTTCGATGGTCATAAAACTGGTCTGAACACTGTATTGTCAATTCACCAGAGGCCGGATAGGGCAGAGTTACCTCCCGTCTACCGACTTGGTCCCGCTGTTGATTGTGTAGTAAGAATGATTGACAGCCCTTTAACAAAGTGACCATCCCAATCATCCACATGAAAGAACGGATATTCTGGATAACATTTTTACGTTACTTTTTCTCACTTTTCTTGAAGAACCCCTTTTTAAATATGGACGAACTCCTGCGTTCTTCTTTTTGCGGGGTGCTGCCATTTGTTTCGCCGGATTTCTTGTACACAATAAGATAGTTGTAAATGTTTGGCATCTCATCGTCTTCCTTCTTTCGCCCAAACAAACTCAGCATGTAATTTCCGGTCTGTGGAAGATCCACGTGGTATTTAATCGTCCCGCCTTTCTCAGGCACCATAGCAACGCGATCTTTGACGTCAGCATCCGGCTCCTTGAGGAACTGATGAGTCACGACAACATCCTCGGGCACGAGGATTTCTACAGTACACGTGTTGGAATCGTTCAGTGTAATCTTTGGTTCTTTGGGATTGATGGTTTTGATGCCCAGAGATTCGAAAGTCGGCTGTGGGCCCCACTTTTCTTTCTTAATAGAGGTCTGTTTCTCTGGAATTTTCGGAATATCGACCGGATTGGTGACTTTCAGGCAGTTGATGAGATACTTCATGGCGTGAGACAAGGTGGTGTTCTCTCCTGCTTCTTTAGGGCGGCCGTAGATATCGAGTCCGTACTGCCCCGTCTGAGGGAGAGTCGCCGTGATGTGGATAGTGTCCTTGTCTACATTTGTATTGATGAAGGCGTCCAGAGTTTTGGTTTCCACATTGTTCATTTTGAGTTTTGCTACCACTTGTAAGGGACGTGGCATCTTTAACTTTATATCCAGAGTGTCCTCCACGTTCAGAATTCCCGCCTTGGGGTTGTCTGGTGGTTCATCTCCAGAGGAGCTTCCACTGTCCGACATTCTGTCCCCTTCCGAAGAGTCGGGTGATGCTCGGCTTTTGCTGGATTTCCCTGGTCGCGTTTGAACCACCTTCAATCCAAAGTGTCGGTATCCCTTTTTAGGTCCCCATTCACCGGAAGCGCAATCTGGGAGGGGATGCATTTTCCCACTAAGCGAATTACAAACAACCTTAAACTTACAAGTACACTTCAATCTAAAAGGAGAAATTGATGCCCCGGCAGTCTCCTCAGAATTAATGAGTCTATTGCTTTCCTCAATCTTATTGGCAAAAACTTCAAAGAAATACTCTCCCACGGCTGGGACATGGATGCTGAACATCACGGTGTTGTCAATCATGGTCTGGAATACAAACCTCTCCAGACTGGCGCCTTTGTATGTGGCCTCTTGTCGCTTCTCCTTGTCTGCGTACCTCATCTGATAATAGAAAACCAGGTCATTTTCGTATTCTTCTGGAATTTTTATTTTCACTTCCGTTGCCCCTTTTTCAGTTGTAACAAGGACCGCGGGTAAACTCTTTTCAAACGTCATTCCATAGTGGAAGAAAATGGAGCGAACAAACGGCAAGGCCTCGAACTCTTCAAGCGTGATTGGGTTCTCCAGCAGCTGCCATTTTGGATCAGAGGCCCAGAATTCCTGGATGAACTCGTCCGGATCCGTCAGAAAATAGTGCTCGTCGTACTGATAGCGGATCTGGTCCTTGGACTTGGGCTTTGGTTTGTCTTTACTCTTCTTGTCTTTGTTCAGAACCAAGTGCCTGTGGAATAACACCGCTCTTATGAATTAGCAGGCATTAAAAATACATTTCTCCTAGAAGCATAACCTCAAAATTAACTAAACAAGTTAATTCATACAAGTTTTTGCTTAATTTTAGACGTGAACCCCGTTATCCGTTTATGAAGAAGATTTGTAACCTACCTGGCTCCCCAGTTACACTGGACCAGCCGCCAGTCGCCGTCAATAAGCACGGCATTCCAAGTATTCTGGAAGTGCTCGGGCTTGATCTTCATCCCGGGCTCGTACCCGACACTCTTAGAATGACCTTTGATCTCTTCACAGTTCAGACCGGCGTAACTTTTGAAAGAAAAAATACAAGAAATCGTTATTCAAAAACAAATCACCGTAAACAACGTCTTTGCTATTTTCTATCCACAATTCTTTTATTGTCGTATTTTGTTAATTTATGAAACTACAACTTTTTTTGAAGATTGTATCTGTGTACGACGCATGTATACAGGGACTTACAAGCAACACAACTGTTTTAATTGTTTGATATTTACCTGCACAATCTCATAAACAGCACGTGATAAGTTTCTGTTCCGTATTTAATTCCTCGAAGGAGACCCATTGGAGTGTCTGTTTCCATGGTTTCCTCGAATTCCATTACATTTAGATCTTTCACCGTAATCCATCGGTAGATGGCCCTGAAAAATATTACCAATATATTATTTGGCCTTAATTACGGATGTACCGATTGAAGTCGGGGTTATATGCATAGATATGGACCACAAAACAAGTCCTTTTGACTTTGCTATTCCAGTTAATTACTATTCCCATTGGAATATTTTATACGAAATATACAATATATAACAATGTAAAGTGATCCTAACTCAGAAATATTAATTTAAATTTTCGTCACTATGTGTAGTATATTCAGGCAGCTTTAAACAACAATTGTAGAGACAGAGGTTTCCGCCAGAAGATTTTGGAAAATATCAATATTAAATATTTTTTTCTATACAAAGTTTTTTTCACGAGAGATCCTGCTATCGATGCATTTTAAGATTTGAACTGACTGCAGACAATTGTTATCTATCACGAGAAAGTATAGGTAATGTTTACAGAGTTCTAAATAGCCCCCGGTAACAGTTCATGACGATGCCTCACACCAGTACTTGTGAAGTACATCAGGTATTAAATGTAAACTCTGGAAATTCTTTAATGTGATCTTATTTCGGGTTATTAGCTCCATTGATTTCCCGACTATTTATCTCCTTTTAATACAGTGTGATCTTGTTTGGAGTCAGTGAGTGTGGATGATGCTATCGTACCGGGCTTTTTCCAGATCAGTGACCAGATTCTCTGTCAGCTGTTGAACCAAATCTGTATAGGTAGGCTGTTCATTTTCAGCAACCTAAGGAAGGCATTAATCAAGAAATTAGTCAATCATGAAATATTAATGTTTTTCTTTTTTCCTGTCATATTGTTACAAACCTCAAAATATGAAAATTTATGATTTTCGTGATATTTTTATTTTGGTGAGGATCAAATAGAACTGCTACAAGTTATTTCATCTGACAGAAAACACGAAAATAGTTAGACACGGGGGAGATATACCTTGATTGTTTGTTCGTCGATATCATTGAACTGTGATGGGTCGACGTACAAGTCTTTCTTCCTGCACGAGGGTGGGTGAGGTGAGGGGATTTCTGTAGGCGCTACAGGGATGATTTCTAGAGCCTCCAATGCTTCCTCAATCTCTTCTGTGTCTCCGTTGGTTGTTCCCCCGTCAACCTGTTACACAAATTACAAATCGTATGTCAACAAAGAGGACAAGATTTGTCAAAACTACATAAAAAATATAGAACACGGTTTGATAGTAAACAATTAACTTTGAGAGGTCTAGACATTTATAAGCTATTACCAGCAACCAAATTCTTGGTAAATACAAGTACCAATTTCCAATGCCAAGCATCAAATGGAATTACCGAGAGTTCCCCAATGTTAAGTTTTCTACCTCTCACAGCAATAAAATACTGAGAGTCCCTAGTGCATGGATAAGTAACTCACGTGGTCCGCCGCCAGCTCCTGCTTCAGTTCTTGCTTGAGTTCCTCCTGTTTCTGGGCCAGAACCTCCAACATCTCACGACTCTGCCGCGCCACCATAGTAGCCGTCTTCTTCTGCTCCTTCTCTTTCAGTCTCAGCGTCATCGATTCCTGCTTCTTTTTCTTCTTTTCTTGAATTATGACCTCTATCTCTTTCTTCTTGTTTTCAAAGTGTATGGTCATTTGCTAAAAAGAAATATTCCATAGAAATATATATCTTACTTTGCTACAAAGCTGCTACTGAATTGATGATTGACAAACATATTTACGAAATAAAACTTTATGTTTTACATCGTGCAGAAAGTACTTATATGAAATTTATCAGATACAATTGCAAATATTTACATGTATGCAAAAAAACATGTTTGAAAAGAAGTTATTTATTTACGGTACCTTTTTCTCGTTGTCTTTCATCTTTTTCTTCTTTTGTCCAAATTCTTTGTCGAATTTCTCAGTGAGTTCCTTGAGTTTGATTTCCCATTCCTGCTGTAGTTCCGCCGACAGACGGAGGGCTTCCTGCTTCCGTTCATTATGGAATTCGTCCAACAGTCGGTCCTCCTCCCTTTGGTATTCAGCCTCCAGGCGACGCTGTTCTTCTATCAATTTCTTCCGCTTTCTGTACTAAAAAAGATGATAAAAATCA
Organism: Magallana angulata; assembly: GCF_025612915.1. Taxonomy (NCBI): domain Eukaryota; kingdom Metazoa; phylum Mollusca; class Bivalvia; order Ostreida; family Ostreidae; genus Magallana; species Magallana angulata. The sequence goes on from NC_069120.1 coordinate 54,086,338, forward strand.
ATAAATACTAATATTACTATTCATTAGTACAGCTTGTTATTGAAACACCATTATGATTCTTACGAATTATGAGAGCATCATTCTTTTTGCAACTATGTAGCCAATATCATGAATATGACTAATATGCTCTTGAGAAATGTCTCTATTCGGTGAAAAGTATTCACTTTGACGCTGTTGCTACACATTATTAATATTACACACTCACACATGCACCTATAATAGATTCAACTTTTTTGTCCCAAACCACATTGATAGCAAATGCGTACATGTACGTTAAACAAGGCTTGGTTATAATCGTTATACATATATTAGACTAATCATATTAGATGCATTAGAACAATTTTGTGTACTAGTATACGTGGTGGTTGCATGGCAAAGAAAGCAACGAAAATGTTTCATTTTTACGCACGAAAATTTAAATTGAAAAAGGTTTGTTCCTAAAAACAGATACCTTACAGGTTGAATGCAAATCTTAATTAGTTTTATGTAAATGAGGCATTTCCCAGGAATTTGGCTAGTTTGAAACGGCCTCCAGATACGGTGGGAAACTATCGTTTGAAGTCGGCGACTGCATTTTACCCATATATAGCGATGCTTTCAACATTTCTATTTCACCGTCTGGCGGTTCAGTGTATACTGGGAAACCTCGCTAAGGGCAGTGGGGCAATACACCAAACTGGACTTCAATTACATTTTTCAGAAATAAAAAAAACCTCGCATATAAACATGCGATACAGGTAGTTTGGTTATACTTCTTCATAGGTCATCCATATATATATATATATATTCTGGACAAAATAAAACTAGTACAACTCCAGGCTAAAAAAACCTTTCGTGTCCTGGTGATTTCATAATTCTGTAATTCCTGCATTGTTGTGATGTTTTATCTTATTGTGTAATAACTGTATATATGGGTTATGTCAGGCTTGTTCGTGTTTGTCCATATCTTTGCTTTTCATAAAAACAGTTCAGTTTTACATTTACAGACATAGTAAACATTAATTCTTGCAGCCTTAATCCCGTGTATTCATCTTGTTTAACCGTGAACTCATAGCCTGTTGGGGCATTCAACTTTCAACATATTGTGTAAATATATTACATGCATGTAATAAATTGAAAACCTTAGGATATCAAGTATCCACAGTAGCGATATCTTGATATTAGAACCCAGAAATTCGAGCTCAGTCGCTCTGTAATTCTTTTTAAAGCAGAATCAAGTAAATAATAGTAGACCGATTGGTTTATTGAACTCTCCTTATGCCCCCCCCCCCCCCTTACGTGACGAAAACTACCGAAACCTAAAGTAAGGTTGGTCCGCGTTCACGCAAAATCTTAAAAATATGGTTATTTCCATATTCAATAAAAATCAATTGTCTATTATCATACGTTTATTGATTTTAATTTGTTTGGCCCCCGGTCCTTAAGGTTTCTGTTTCCTAGGTTTTCCATATTTTCCTGAACAAACCCCTGTAGTATGTCATCGTGCCGCGCAGACGACATCCGCCGTGTCGTTAATGTGTCGTCTGCTGGTCTTTTTTTTTCGCCATGTCCGACATATTGTCCCCTCTGGAGATGCAGTGGACATGATTGCAATGACCATTATGCCTTATGAATAGATGTGTAACTGTCAATGTCAAATAAAACCTTCAAAGGAAAACGTCTTTTACCTGTCATTTTAAACAATTTTGTTTGCTCTATTTAGTAAACAATTTTGTGAAGACCGAATTATGATAATCATTCAAATTCTTTAAATTTCTAATAATAAAGGAAGCAATAAAAGATAAGGGTACGTTTTAAAATCCGTGTATTTTGGATATGATTATGAACAGAAAGTCTAGGAATTCCACCCCAGAATTGTCAGTCTTGAACAAAGAAACAACGAAACGAAAGAAGACGTTCTGAAATTCCTGAGAGGAAACATTGTAGGACAAGGCAAAGGGGAATCCCCCTTGGATCGTGACTGAGCTAGAAGACACACAACAATTAGCGGCTTTTATCTCCCCCCAAATCGTCCGAATCCCCCAAAACACAGTAACAAGTACCCGGATGAGTCAGACACTGCCTAGAGTCTTAGGGATGCTTGTAGCGATACACCGGACATTTCAGAAAACCTGAAGCCCTAATCTCCGCTGTAATGACCGTCAAGTACTTTGTGTTTTAGTTTTTATAATGAAGAGGTGTCGACTTTTCGTTCTTTGAGGGGTTCACGGGGTACAGGAGACTAAACTACAATAGTGATTAAAGCCTGCGTAATTCTTTTAATCCTTTGTTAAACACAGATAACGGAATAATCCGGATTACTTAATCCTAATCTCCCTCCAGACATTTCTGGTTCCCGTGTGTACATATGATCGGGCTTGTACCCGGCATGAATCATATATAAATAAATAAATACAAATATATATTGTCATGCAATGTACGGAACCCCATCCAGCCACCCCACACACTCCAATAACAAACTAATCTTTATTTTTGTTGTTCTTCTAAATGTTTAACTGCATGTTGTTGTTTTTTTTCATTCATTGTGTTCACTTACCAGTTATGCATTAACACTAAACACAAAATAACAATACCTTTAAAATGTTTGTTCTCAAAACTTAGTCGAAATGTCAATTATTTGCATTTCACAATCGCATTATAGTTAGACTATAGGGCTAAAGGTGTTGTTTTTACGATGCCTCCCCCGATAAATTCATATAAAAAGTAGAAGTTGTGTGTCGACCATTAAATCGGGACATTAGCGGTGACGGCGGTGGGATATAAATATAGACGGGAACTTGCTCGACAACTTCTCCTGTGTCAACAGTCTATATTGTCCTATTATATTACAACCGTATCAACTTATTCCACCGACAAAAGACTTCTAAATCCACTTACAGAGAGTGCTGACATGCAGCATATCGTGCTAGCTGGTCACATAAGACATCAAACCTGTTATATTGTTAATGAAAAAGGAATTGATAGACTATCTGACACCGATATCGGATTGCAAGCATCGGACATAAAGGTCCAAACAAATGCTCAATAAAGCCCTCTCTCTCGGCACTACACCGCGCGGAGGGTTTCGGAGTGACCAGTCCTAGGGTTGCTCCGTGGTTTATCGGGGGCTGATACACAGAATCTTTAATCCACAACAAGCCAGCTACTGATTAGACGGTGTATTGGTAATCAATAACGAACTCAATGAATAAAACATGCCACGACTGAAGACAGGCTTCAGAAATCAAAACACGTGTCTGTACAGTAAAAACATGACCCGGGTAGATCCTCGCACATGTCAGATCACTGTGTACGGGACAGAGTTGATTCTGATCCTGTTTTCAATACTTTTTTCTGTTAGTGTAAAAACAGCTGAAGAAGGGCTGTATTTAGAACATAATAAACGTGTTTGGTTTAGTTTGAGATACTTACAATGTTTGGGGGATAGTGGTGCTTGTCTAGCTTGCGTTGGTAGCCCTGTCGCAGGAGCTGCGCCTCTATGGGGCCCTTGATATACAGTGCATTACTATCTATGTCGGCGCCTTTGTGGAGCGCCTCCGCTGTGGCGCGTTCCGCCACATAGTCCTGAGTTTTCGGTACGGTGGTGGCGCGTTTGATAGCCACGGCCTCGTAGTTATAGCTTGGTTTTCTGAGGGTACCCGTCAAGCGAACCTCGGAGTTCATTTTCTTGCTCATCTTTTTGTACACGTTTTGACTGGCGATGGCACTCTTGATCCCCATGGCACCATGGTCAATGCTGGAACCTCCCACCCTGGGTACGTGGGTCCCGCAGTATACTTCGCGATCATTGGCACTCGTTTGGTTAGAGAAATAGTTCTTGATTGTCAGGAACTGTCCACAAACGAAGCACTTAAAACAGTTCTTGTGGAACACAACATCGTGGACGGGCCCGATCTTCTCGGCCTGGTACACCTGAGCCTTACACCTGTGGCAGGAATTCCCCTCGGAGAGGGTAGGCCGAAACAGGGAGGAGAGTCGCTGGAAGCCCCTCTCCGCGGACTGGGATTCCGCCGTGGCGACTGCCATTGATTCTGTACCGAGTTCAGACAAGCTATTATTGAGCCATAACAACACAGCCACACAAATCCAACATAAACTCAGTTAGCCCACAATACCCCTGTCTCCCTGAATCTCTCTCCAAAGTCTCCAAGAATGAAGGAAGAACCAACACAATAGCCTCGTCCCACAAAATATCGTTCCGTGTTCACTCCGACTTACTTCGATCCCCGAGATCTATGTGAAAAATTCTATAGCGGGCGATTCCATTTGACAGGTAAGCGCGCATCAGACCGTAACCATTGACACAGGTATGTAATTTAGGTAAGCGATCCACACCTGAGGTTACAGAAAAGCTGACGTCCCACACAATCAATTAACAATTAGCAAGAAATGTATAAGTCTATTAACAAGCGGCCCTCCCACGGATTAACAAAGTCGGACCACGATAAACCATCATTATTGTTTTGTAATTAATAATCATTACTCTATGAAGTTTACATTTGCTCATATTATCTCTTATTTCCTTCCGCTTTGAATTTAATTTGAACAAATCAACGTCTATGTTTTTATGGAAAGAATAATTCTGTAAAATTTAAAAAAAATTGATTTTTCTTCAAAAATTATTTTTTTAATAGAATGAATATATACTTATGTACCTGTTTAGAATCTAAATAACACTGTGTACTGCCTTTTCACCAGGACTAAGCTACTCCATGTTTTTCTAAAAAAAAAAGATTTTTTTTTGGGGGGGGGGGGGGGTTACCGACACCAGCATACCCTCGGCGTAAATCGTGATTTGAATGAAAATAGACTCGACTGATATGCGAGCATATTTTCTCTTTATTCAAAATTAAAAGACCATATCATTCGCAAGATCTAGGGCATAAATAACGATAAATAATGGATATCATCATGTGTACGTAATCAATTTAAATGAGAGAGGGGTGGTCTTGTACAGAGAGAGAGAGAGAGAGAGAGAGAGAGAGAGAGAGAGAGAGAGAGTTGATTTTGGACACGTGTTCATGAAATATAACACGTTATATATATATATATATATATATATATATATATATATATATATATATATATATATATATATATATATATATATATATATATATATAATTTCCAAATACAACAAAAAATAAATCGGCACAGTTTTAAATAATTTAAAAATGATAAATATCCAGAATAAAATCACAAATTGATCCTATTAATCGGTTAATAGGATCAATTTGTGATTTTATTCTGGATATTTATCATTTTTAAATTATATATATATATATATATATATATATATATATATATATATATATATATATATATATATATATATATATATATATATATATATATATATATTGTGGGTGGGGGGAGGCAAAAACAATGAGGTGAATATAAAACTTGCTCACCCTGTAAACCAATTATTTTTATAATGTCTGAAGTCATATAAATTTAATGTTATTTCACTTGAATAATTATTGGTCCCATTTAAATGGTAATTGTTCTGAGACGCTGTGATAGTACTAGTAATTGATATCATAAGAGTGATTAACGAATGCTGTGATTTACACACACCTGGTTTGGCAATATGTTGTACAAGGGATTAAAGGGGACAATGCTGGCCATTCACTGCTAAAAAGGTGATTTGAACTTAAATAATAATAATAGTAGATGTTAAAGATGTGCATGAAGAAGAAGAAGAAGAAGAAGAAGAAGAAGAAGAAGAAGAAGAAACATGACCTCATATAGAACCTGTGCGCCGTTTTTAATTTTCTTTCAAAGAATGCATAACGTCATCGACAATACGAAGTAATTTGAGGAATGGCAAGATATTTATTTGTCATTCAAACATATCTTGCAAAACATTACTTTGTCGAGAACAGGTGAGGTTTGCTTGACAAACACCTTTAGGGAGTCTGGGGTCGACCGGGGATTAACGTGTCCATAATCAGCCGTCGTTTACTACCTGTATTTTATACATGTAAATCAAAATATAATACAGAAAACGATCGCTCTGTGTATGCACCACATATCAAAAATTGTTATAATCGTAAACTTAGTTTTATGATTGTTAAAAAAGATATTTTTCCTTATCCGTCCGGTATGTGCATTTCTGAGTGGGTTATGGTGGATTAGGTATTTATCTGTAAGAATCTCTAGATAAATACCTGTCCTCATAACTGGGTTTATATATATGATAGACGGCCACTTTATTGACATTGATATTATAATATATCATAATGCTCGAAGGAATTTAAGTAAACATCGTTTTTAATGTTAAGAATAACAAGAAGCACTGCAATCCATCGTTATCAATCCCTGACTCGGTGTGACGGGCGCTGAATTGTTGGTGTTTGCTCGGGGATATGAGAGTAAACAAGATGGACCGTTTTGATCTGAGGAGAACTTTTCCCTCCACGGTGGAATGCAGGTTCTGATGACTGCTGATATTTGGATTTCATTAGGGTAACGTCGACACGTCTGGGTGAGGTTTTACGAAGAGTGGATCCAGATAGAGACACAGACTAAAAGTAATCCTTTGTGTGCGGATCTAGAGCGGGGGTGGGGGGGGGGGGGGTGTCAGGAGGGTCCAGACCTTCATGCAAATTTTAAATTTCTTTAAATTTACATTATAAAATTATCACCATGTAAAATGTATATTTTACATGTTCCGACTATTTTCTATAGTTTAGCTTGTTGGTAAATTAACGTTATTCACTCTTCTTAATTATCGTGAAATTCCTCCTGACTGTGATGTGATAGAATGTAAATTAATGTTTATCAAACGCCTTAACTGTAACAAAGAAATAGGACATCAAAGTAATCAAGTGTAGCTTTGGGAAAGATACTTATTAGAAAGGCGGGATTGAAGGACAATGGTTTCAACTATTGTATTGTTTATTAGTCAACAGCTGTACAGCTCATAGACATATACAATTAATATACACATGTTATAATACATATACTGGTCACTTGAAAAAAGGCAAGTTTATACATGAAGTTTTCTGATTACAAAAGCATTTTTAATATATTTACCTAAATTGCACAAATCCTTTACATTTTGTGTTGACAATAATAGAATTAATTTAAAGACAGAGGGTTTAATATAATAAAACTTCTTAAGGAATTTTTCTCTTAAGTTACAGTAATAGGGACATTTCAATATAAAATGATATTCATCTTCTATATCTAAAGTACATAGAGGACATAAACGTCTTTGTAATGGAACATTGTTATATCTGCCAGTTTCGATGGTAAGACAATGGGATGATAATCTTAATTTACATATAAGTTTCTTATATTGTAAAGGAATTCTTTTTGTTAGATATGACTGCAAGGTACAATGATCAACTAAATATCTATAGATTGTACATTTGGAAGAGGCATTTATGTCAGCTAGTAAAGACTAAGAACTAAGAAATGTGTGTTTGACACTAATAGAGTTAATGCAATTACATAACAATTAGCGGATTAACGCAGGTGAATAAATGGGCGTTTACCTGGACGATGGTCAGTTAGGATCAAGAAATATATTCTCTGATTGGGTGATTTATACATGTCAATTATTTAGAGGGTCACGCCAGTAATATAATATTATATGTTTTAGAGATGTTTGAAGTTAGTTGAATAGAGTCAGAGTTCGATAGATAGAGGTTAAGAGTCAAGATACAAGTCGTCCGTCTAATCCGTTACGTTTTCCCTCACTGTCATATGTAGGTTAACATTAAGTTAGAATTATTAATAAGCGAGTTCCCCCTTTTTAATGTGTACGGAGTGGAGAGTAACTGTTTGTATAATTGTGTTATTAACTGGAATAAATGTGGAAAATACAGCGAGTGTTGAGCTAATTCCCTAGTAATCGCCCGGGACAGAAAATACCCCATACGGTACAAAACCGGCGGTTATAAAATTACCAAAATATGCCTAGGAATCCGCCTGGAAAACTCAAATAACGCCCCCCCCCCCCGCCCCCGGAAAATGTCCTGGGTCCACTCATGTCCTTGATTAATGAAGGGGCATGACGTCCTAATTAAAACTATGTCTAGAGGCGTGACGTACAAAATGCGAAACGTATAAAGCTGTAGTTATGGGGAGTGGGTACATATTTGCAACAGACCCCTTCTATTCATTAGACAGAAAGGACAGCATATTATAGCCCCCATGAATTATAAATTATAGTGTTGTAATTAAGTAATATTGGTTAATTTTTGGTGGTTTCTTTATTTTTTTACATTCACATGCAAGATAAAACCAAAATCAAGGTGTGATATATAGAGGGTTGCAGCAAGCACCTAGTTATTTTGATTTTCCTGAATATTGGATGAAAGTCTTTCAGGAAAAAATTGCATAAAATGATGAATGGCCACTAAGAAATAACGAACAAGTTGGGGGGTGAGGGGGTTGGGGGTTGGGGTTTGTCTAAATGGTCATAGTGTATAACAGCCATGTGAAGAATTTGTAATATCATTTTAACTATTAATTCGATCATGACCACTCCGTGATCATTCCTTAAGGTACTAAATAGTTCATTAAACTTTGAAATAGTTTCTAAAATCACCAGTAGATTACTCGACTATGATAGACAACATGATGCACAAGACGTACACAAGTCAAATAGGCAAAAAAATGCAACATTGGATTAAAAAAATTGATTTTCCAAAATTTATTTCAGTAAATATATGAATAAAATCCTGAGGCGGATTCGAACTAATAATCTGCGGTTACAAGTCCGATACTGAAACCACTGAGCTATCTCGTAACGTAGTGTTTTAGAAATACATGCATTTGTCTTGGTTTATCGAGGTACCTTTTGGGATATGTTATATGCCCCGGACTTGTAAAGATAAGTCACTGCACGTGTTGTGTCTACTACCGCTTCAGAAACCCACACCAAAGGTCCATGTTACTCAGAAATATACAACAAAAGACCAAGTTACCCAGACACCCACACTAAATAACAATGTTACCCATACCAAAACTCTCTGTTAACTAGATACACACGCCAAAGGACTATCTTACCCAGAACCCTACTCAAAATGACCATCTTACCCAGAAACCCACACTAAAGTGTCAGGTTACCCAGAAACCCACTTCAAATGACCATGTTAGCCAGAAACCCACACTTAAGGGCCATGTTACCCAGAAATCCACACTAAAAGGTCAGGTTACCCAGTAACCCACTCCAGATGACCATGTTACTCAGAAACCCACACTTAAGGGCCATGTTACCCAGAAACCCCCTCCAGATGACCTTGTTACCCAGAAACCCACACTAAAGGGTCAGGTTACACAGAAACCCCCTCCAGATGACCTTGTTACCCAGAAACCCACACTTGAGGGCCATGTTACCCAGAAACCCAAATTAAAGGGTCAGGTTACCCAGAAACCCCCTCCAGATGACCTTGTTACCCAGAAACCCACACTTAAGGGCCATGTTACCCAGAAACCCACACTTAGAAACCCACACTTAAGGGCCATGTTACCCAGAAACCCACACTTAAGGGTCAGGTTACCCAGACACCCCCTCCAGATGACCATGTTACTCAGAAACCCACACTTAAGGGTCATGTTACCCAGAAACCCACACTAAAGGGTTAGGTTACCCAGAAACCCCCTCCAGATGACCTTGTTACTCAGAAACCCACACAAAAGGGTCAGGTTACCCAGACACCCACTCCAAATGACCACGTTACCCAGAAAACCACATTAAAGGGCCATGTTACCCAGAAACCCACACTGAAGGGTCAGGTTACCCAGAAACCCACTCCAGATGACCTTGTTACTCAGAAACCCACACTTAAGGGCCATGTTATCCAGAAATCCACACTAAAGGGTCAGTTACCCAGAACTCCACCCCAAATGTCAATTTTACCCAGAAACCCACACTAAAGGTCGATCTTTCTCAGAAACCCACACTTAAGGTAACTCCATATCTATAAAATTGTGGGTTCAAAGTTAAAAACTAAATTTTTTTTAACTTATTGGACTTGAATTTCATCAATAAATAAATAAAATATATATGTATCCATACTATTTACGATGTAAGGTAATAAAAACCAAAGACTGAAATTATCATCTGAAAATCACACTTTTTTTGTTTAAAAATTATATTTAAGTGGATGGATACTTGTTTGTCTATTTAAATTTTATTGCTTACTATGCCAGAAAACTAAAATTAATTTTAAAAAAAAGAAAAAAATTGTTTACATTAGAAAAATTATAGTATTTAGATATATCACTTAGAGAAAAGTAGAAAAGAGTTATTTCCCTTTGTAATTATTGAATTATGTCCAATATAAGGATGAAAAACGCTTATTAAATATCTCCAAGTAAACAATGATTTGAGTTTTTGATGTGCACCTATAATAACATAGAAATTACAAATCTACTTGCAAGAATTTTAATGAATTCATGGTTTATGTAAAATGTATGACGTCACAGGAGGGTGGATTTACTTTAAAGGCCATGTTACCTAATATTTGGAAAGTGCTTCTTTGTTCATCCTAACTATGTACTCTATTTGGCTGCTTTTATTTTTTTAGATAATCACTGCCAGACCTTTTCACACTTCGGTCGGCAAGACCTCTAAATAATACCAGAATTGTCGATCAAAAGGATTTTGGTAGAGGCTTCCTTGCTCATTGCAATCATGCGATTTTCCTCTTAAAATTCCCAGGAGTATGGTAAAAGATCATCAGTTCAACCCCCATGCTTGCGGCTCATCAGGAGGGGTGAATGATGAATTTCACAATACATGTATTGATTTTTCTTCTGCTTTAATACAACACGCTAAATTTTGTCAAAGTCTGCTTTGTAGTTCATGGTTTCAAATTTTTACGGGAATCGGACATGGATAACCATTGGTCACTTGGGTGACCTACAATGTATAATTGCACAACAATCAACATCATTAAACATACAATCTAAAGATAAAACAAATGCAATATGAAATTCACAGTTTTAAGTCACGTGTATCAGACACTAACAAATACTAACAAATACTGATCGGTATATGATAAAGCTGTGGTACCCAGCCCGTTATCGCTCTTTATCGTTCAGTGATCGTTGACCGATGCACCAAACCGCCATCTTCTTATTCTACATGTAAAGGTACACGATTAAACGTGATCATTATTCCCAGTGCAAGAAATATAACACCAATGACAATGTACGGGGTGAATCTCACGGCCCTCATGGAGATGAATTCCGTGGACAGATTATACCTCGGTTTGGGACTTCTGACGTCATTAGCTTCACTGCTTGCGTGTGTGACGCTGTTCTTTGTCGTCTGCTGTATTCCCGCCATCAGAAACAAAGCGCGTTATATCGTTCTGTTCATTGTGATTGCTAACGCTGGAGCCAGCATTGGCACTGTAGTGTCGGTTATCGTCAAAGTGGGCTACCCTGTGGTGTCGTGGCGCTCACATCCGGCCTGTGAGTCGGCCGCTGCCCTGACCGTCTTATTCCGGATCAGTGGGTATCTGTGGACAGTCACGTTGGCCCTCTTCTTGTGTCTGGAGGCCTGGAAGAAAACCTTGAATTTCACTTCCTCTTTGATCCTATGGCCCGCTCACTGCATCTGTTGGGGGTTTCCGGGTAAGTCTATGATGTCTTTCTTCATATATGACATGCTGTTGAATTCTATATAATAAGAAATTCAGTAAACATAGTAACTCATATGATTGGTTAAATTTTTGGCTAAACCAAATTTTGAAAGATATTTTTACATTTTTATTCAATTACGGTAGTGTAACTCTAACAAATTGAACTGGCAAAGAACAGTTATTTTATTGAATTACTAGTAAACATTGCCTCTGTTGGAAGAAAATTCGCAAGTTAGCATCCTATAAAATACAGTTGTTTGCAATTCTGGTTTCGTTACACATAATGGTATATTAATGTTTCCATCAATTTTGGCCTCGCTGCATATGTTTGTTTCCGTTTTTAGTTTCGTTAAATACAAGGGTACCAGATCTTGTTTCAATAAGCCTACATATACATGTATACATCAGTACATATTATGTAATGGTCACAGACCCTATTTCCTAACTTGTAGTGGCAATCATGCTGACGCTGGTAGCACTGGACGTCCTGGGGTCAGACATCGGCAAACGACCCGGACACGTGCGCCCACCTTGGTGTTTCGTGGACCGTCAGATTGCAGACTACAACACATTCGCAATTTTGGCGGGAATGGGATGGCGCATGGCGGCCATCATTTTGTGTTCCATTTCATATCTTTTTTTACAGTATCAAGCGCTTAAAAAGGCAAGTAGCGAAAACCTACAGTACTAGAGACTAGAGAGTATACATTGTAAGATTACAGTACTAGAGAGTATACATTGTAAGATTACAGTACTAGAGAGTATACATTGTAAGATTACAGTACTAGAGAGTATATACATTGTAAGATTACAGTACTAGAGAGTATATACATTGTAAGATTACAGTACTAGAGAGTATACATTGTAAGATTCGTTCCATGTTACTTTTTTCCACACTGCTTTGAACAACAATATCATTATTGTATCGCGATCTTGATTCATTACCCAAGAACAATACCATGGTCCATAACTTTTGATATCAACACCGTTCTGCCCCCCCCCCCCCCCCCCCTCCCCTTAAAAAAACTTCAGGAGTGCGGCATTGCAGTTGCAGTGTTCGAAAAAGGCGATAATAAATTCCTCATTAAGAAAAAAACTGAACTTGTGTATAGAATTGCTCTGAGGACATGGTTATTTTGTTTGATTAATTAATTACGGGAGGAAATTAAGTCTACATTTTACATATCTTTCAGCCAAAAACGAAGCAGCCTGAAAGGCGACAGGAAGGGGAAGAGCACAAGAAGCCCTCTGTAAACCCCAACCGTAAATTGCGCCATCTGCTGGTCGTCTTTGTCCTGCTAAACATCTGGGGTGCATGGCATTTTCTGATCTCCTACTATCGCCCGGATGTTGACGTAATGGTAGCAATAGAGGTGAGGAGGAAAAGTTTCTTACAGAACGATTAAAAAAAATAAAAATAAAAAATAACAGAGAAAAGAAAGACCAAGAAATTAATATAAATGGAAAGAGTGAAAAATTAAAAAAAATATTTGTAAAAACAGAGACACAAATAATGATTGTTATTTATGTCTCTGGTAAAAATAAGTATTTTTTTTGGGGGGGGAGGTTATTTGAAAGTCTCTTTTTCAATTGGTAAATTATTAAAAATCTTCGCGAGTTTTCTCCTTGAAGATGAAATGTTGGTATAGCAGGTATTTAAAATAATGAAAATTCTCCTCATGTTCAAGGTGATTTGTGACAATCTGCAAGGATTCATCAACACCGGGTTCTTTTTCATGTTCTTCGCTGAAGTACGACGCGCAATGAAGGAGTTCTGCTGCAAGCCTTTCTATAAACGTTGCTGCAAACGTCTCCGTGACGCCAATGTGTCACTTCCGGTAGAAATGGAACAGCTGAGAGAGGAGAGTGGGGACCACACCCACCTACTGGAGGGTGAGGAAGACCAGGTTCACTTCACACAGGAACCTGGTCACCCAGACAGCTAGAATCTCAACCTGTCAATCAGGACAGTGTCAGTCTTTGTCAGCCGACAGTGCAGATAGTCTGGTCACCGCTAAAAACGTCGACCTTTCTTTGTGTTTTCATTGCCATCATCAATTAACATAAATGTCATCCTTCACTGAGCATAAAAACAAGAACTCTAATAGAAATTTTATTGCTCATGATGTTTCATATTTTTGATGGTAAAAAAAATTATTTAAAATACACAATGTCATCACAATTTTGCAAAAACAAATAAAATGTATTCATTGTCATTTTCAGGCAATAACATTACAAAGTTGTCACAATTTTTTCTGTAAGAGTTTATCTGAATACAAAAGAGCTTTCAAAAACTCTCTCAAAATGTCAAATATAAATGGCACAATTAAATAATCAACCTCACATTCACACAGCTGCACACTTTATTCGTGAGATCATGGTTACCTGTACCAAGGATTCAAATACCAGACATTAATAATATCACAGTAAACGACAGACAGTCTACCCGCGGTTACATATCACTGCTGGGGAAAGTTACCTCACTTTCCTAAAGACTCACAACGATAGAAGTGTTTTCCTTCAGACCTACCAGGATCCATCTAAAGATGTCTGCATCATTTTCCGTGTTAGTTCTAATTTATGGTAGAATCTTAGGACGTCCGGATTAGCGAGCACACAGGAGCGGTCAAAGTCCAGAATACGGAGTCCCTCAAGACTCTTGGCACGGGAGAGGGCGACATATGTCTGACCTGCCTCGAACACCCGCGACAGGGACATCTCCACACAGTCCAACGTCATCCCCTAGTAATACAAAACAGAAGTATTGACTGTACACCGAGTGTGTAGTGAAAAACTACTTGTATTTCCCTCTAAAACTAGTAAACTTTTGATATATATGGTTAATTTGCTGATTTATCTTCAAAGGTACATGCAGACAAGATAAAAATACTTCTTTAAGAGTCAAACATACATTTTTGTACATTTAGAATACATATCAGTAAGGCAACATCAGTGCATGCTGAAGAGCAATGGAACATGTACATGTAATTGTTGTGTTGACATTACCTGAGATTTGTGGATGGATATTGCCCAGGCCAGTTTGAGTGGGACCTGTTTCCTGTTGATGAAGACTGCCCCCGACACCTTGAACGTCCACCGGACAGGGCGGATGACCTCCTCCTCCCCACGCACAAACTTCACCAGAGGGTAGTCTATAAGAGGAATCTACTTGTGTTTGTTCCACTTCACAAATTATTATATGAAAAATGGCAAGACTTTATCAGAACTTCTGATTATCAGTTCTTATTTAATAGATATTTACAGTAAATGATTAACATATTTATCTTAATAATCCTCTTCTTTTTATTCAAAATAATATATACATTACCAATAAAGTCATGGAGGATATTCTATCAAAAATGCTGTTTGTAACCAAATTGAAGTGAACCACAAGTTGATAACAGTCTAATACTTTACACTTCTACCACCCCTCGTACCCAATACCCTGAGTATTAACATACAATATAGCACCCATTCTTTGAGTCTCGTACACTGTACCTTGATTCTTCTTGTCGAATCCCACCACCCCACGGGCTCCATTCACTAGACCTCTCTGGACATCTAAATTCTTGGCCAACATTACCTACAAGGAAAAACAGACTGAGATAAAAAAGGGCAGCCAAATACTAGTACTTCCTTCATAAGTCTCAGTCGGTCGCCATTCAAACTGTTCTTTTATGGAGAAATAGCGCTACTGAATTGACTTACATGTACATAGGCAACATAACAGATGAAGTTTTACCTGAGCTCCTACTTTAAGGACAACTTTCTTAGGAACAGGGGAGAGAACTTCCAGTTGATCCTTGTAAGCTTCTTCTCCATCAACTGCCACAAATGTCCTCTCCTCTCCTACAAGTGTGTACATACAAATACTGTAAACGTGGACATTTTGACGATGTGTTAATTTTGACTATGTTGGCGATTTTTATTTTCTCGTTAAAATTTCCACTCGCCAAACTTCACATCATATATATAGCGTATTAATACCAGAGTTTTTTATCGGCATTATCCCGTTAGGACTAGATCAAAGTTAATGATTCATTTATGTAAATAGCTATAAAAACACGTAATTAGCATTGTAAAATCTAAACAAGCATGTTTTAAATGCAATTATCACTCAATCGTCACAACATTCTATAATAACTTTGTGTGCGTAATTATCATGCCGTGTTTGACCTACTTTGTTACCTCAGGCAATATCGTATAGTGAATAAAAACAAAATACAAAGAACAATTTTATTCCATCAAATCTGTACAGACTTTTTTTTCAATCAAAGTTAAATTTTATTAATACCTACGCTTGTAAAAGAGTTCACAAGAAAGTCGCAATCCTTGCTGATAACATCATCAACTTTCTGCACCCATTTTGCATGAAGCGGTTTAATTGTCGACGTTCTCATGTCTATGTCAACTAAGCCGCTGTTTTCCCCCGGCTTTTGATTTTGTACTTTCTGGCGAACTTTCTCAGAGTACCAGTTTTGAAATTTGGTTTTGAGACGTTCTTTGTATTTCTTATTAACTGTTTGGTCTAGCAGTACTCTAGCCTTAGAATACAATTTAATCAAAGAAAGATAACTTTAACCCTGGCATTATAAGAAATCAAAGAGAGATAACACTAGTCTTACTCTTATTCAAAAATTCGTCAAAATTAAAACTCGCCAATTGTCTCTTACTAAAAAATCGTCAAATTTTGAACTCGTCATTATAACCATGTTTACAGTATATGGTACTAAGTTAACTCATTTCAGTGAAAACAAGGATTGTACCCTGATTCAGTAACATTCTTTTCAACTGTGAATGCACACAAACTGTCCAAGTGTGTATATCTGACTATATCATAAATAAATTATAAAAACAAATTTGTATGATATATTTTTTAAGGTAAGTACTTTTCTATGTATTTTGCTACTGAGAGAGATTTCATCACAAATACATATCAACTTCTTTTCTTTTAAAGAAATACCGATAGTTTTGTGTGAATAGTACTTTCTTGATACTACAATACATAATCAGATACGTATTTGTTTAAAGTAAATCTAAGGATTTTAGAAAGCAGAGATTTAAAATGCTTTTATGAATTTGAAATTCATACTGATTTATTGCATAAAAGAAGTAACTACCCTTGTATATGTAAATTACTACTGTACAGTCTGTAGTTTTTGACTTGTACTGTACCTTGCAGTTTTCCTAGATGATACTGGTTGATCTTATTTACATCCTCTTTATGAGTACACAGTCTGGTTGCTAGGATACCATTCTTCTGAATTTCATGGTGTACTGTCTGTCTCAGAATCTGATGGGTTTCTTCACTGCATCTATAGTAAATTCAAATAAATGGCAACTAGGAGTCTAGGACATCTGACCTTATTACATGTATATTTCAAAATAACCCAGAACAACCTATAATTATCCCTTACAAACTTCATATTGAGATATAAAACACTCAAAACTTTCTGCTTTAACTTAAATGATATCACTGGTGTAAAAAAACCAACCAATATTATATCTCTTACTTTCCAAGACGAATGTTCTGTAAAATGTTGATAAATGACAAATCGTTCTGACGACGCACTTCCTTTAGCTCCATATTGACTTGTACACATCTTGACCAGGACTTTGCCTACACATAGAGATTCATAAAAATAATGAACTAAAATCTAAAAAAATATGCAGTTTCGCAGTGAGAAATATTCTTAAAAACTCTCATTTAGAGCACAGTGTTTTTTTGAAAATTTCTTATAAGAAATTGAATCAGTCTGACACAAAAATGTACGGTATAAACTTTAATTAATTTCCATAGAGATTGTATGCCTAGGAACAGTTTGATAATGAGAGATGGATATAATGATACCATACCTGAAAGCAGAATGTTTTCTTGTCTGTTCCCTTGGTAACTGGGGGAAGCTGTAGAAAGTCTCCACAGATGATCAGCTGGATTCCTCCAAATGGGTTGTCGTTCTTCCTCACAACCCTGTGGTAGAATGGTATACAAATCACTGTATGGCTATACTTATA
Source organism: Magallana angulata (assembly GCF_025612915.1). Lineage (NCBI taxonomy): Eukaryota > Metazoa > Mollusca > Bivalvia > Ostreida > Ostreidae > Magallana > Magallana angulata. The sequence goes on from NC_069120.1 coordinate 54,103,959, forward strand.
ACACATTATAACATAATTAGACAGAGACTTCAAAAACCCACAGTGTTTATCCATATTTAGACCAATAGATGTTATCTTTACCACTGTACTGGTATATAAATACACTGAGGTGTACCGGTATATACGCATATGATATTAAAGGTACCAGTATTCTCTTAACCTCTAGAGTCAAAATTGTTATCTCAAATAAGATGGGACCAAGAATATTTATTTAGATATCTGAATTAAATTAAGTCAGTGTATAGTTTGGTCCACAAGAGAACAGATGTTTGGACTTCAATTTCACTTCGACATATCAATTCCATTATAGATCATCATATCAATGTATGACTATGAGATATCAAAGTTCAACTGTCTGTATATCAATTCATCAAAATTCAAATACCTGAGACCACTTTAGCTTTCAATTAAATTGCAGTGTTAAAATTAATTAAAAAAAAGTTAACTCTAGCATGTTTACCTTGCCACGGTCTCCAGTTTGTCAAAGAAAGCTCCACTGACCATTGAGATCTCATCGATGACAAGATGGTGACATTTCCTCCACTGCTGAGCTATCTGAGGCCTTGAGGCCAGTTGTACACACTGCTCCAATGGGGCAGAACCAGAACCAATACCTACAAAGGGATAAGCTGAAGGTCTAGAAAACTGGCAAAAAAGAAATTTTAATCACTCTTACAGTTACTGCTTCATAAGAAATACAAATGCATTTCATTCATCATACCCGCAAAGGCGTGCAATGTGGTTCCTCCAATATGGCATGCTGCCACTCCTGTGCTGGCAGTGGCATATGTGTGCTGGGGTGGGAGGGAACCTATTAAAAATAAAGAATGTAGAATCAATCATAGAAGATTTTAGATGGATTAGTAATTCCATTTGATAGATCTAATGAAAACAAATGTCTGTTTGTACCTATTATTCTCCTCATTAAAAAGGATTTCCCTGTTCCTGCACTTCCTGTGAAAAACACATTCTTCCCTTTAAGAACAGCATCTAGAATTGTACTCTGTTCCTTGCTAAGTTTGACAGGCAGAGCGATGGATGATGGATTCAGACTGCTACACATCAGCTTACTGCGCTGGACGGGACGATTCTCCTTGTCATCATCATCTCGTTTTCTCTTTCCAGTCCCCTTTCCCTTTGGTGTAAACATGTCAGGTTTTGATTCTAATTCCTTGGCCCTTGCCTCATGGACGGTTTTAAGATCTTTGATAGTTAGAGGACTGATTTCTTCAAATGATTTTGGTACATCTGATAGCAGTTTCTTTCTCTCAGATATAAAACCTTTCAGACGTCCACATTCAAACTTAGTGCTCAACAGCTTTAAGAAGTAAATCAGCTTGTCTGGAGGAGAATTGCTTATCAAAAGATTCATATTTCTATCAGGAATTTTAATAGTAGACTTTCCGTCTTTAGCAAACTTTTTATGGATTGTTAAATCCCTTAGTGCAAAATTCATTGCTTTTTTCTGAAGTTCAACCTTCAACACAACATCTCGGAATTCATTGCGCCCAACGGAGATATAGATATTTTTGTGAACACTAGATTTCTGAACATCTCCAGCTTTCGACAATTCCTCAACAGTGAGGGTACACTGTAGTCTCTCCATGACCAATCGACAGATCGATGTCGTTTCTTGTGGAAATAATGTACAAATTCAATAAAATAAAATCATATCACAAACATTATTCTAAGAGTCAAAAATATAATTTCAGAAAACATAAAATTACCTGTTACGCGTTCTGCATTCAAACTAAACAGCAGTTCTGCATCAATGCTAATGTGTGGCACTTGTTTGACTTGACTATCATTTCTCTCAAATTCAAAATGTTTTCAAAATGACGTAATTTCCGGATGAACCATTTCGTCAAATTGTACAAAAAATATTCGTGTCGTTTGTTTTTTAAGTATTTTGTATCGTCGGACCAATTTTAAAAAGTAATGAAACGTTTTTGGATTTATTTATTTGAGGCCAAGTTTTTTCATATCGTTTAAATTAATTTTTGTATCGATTTTCATCAAATACGAAAATGAAAGTAGATAGATGTGAAAGTAAGAAGTTGTATACTCTAGAAATTGATCATTTGATGTTTGTATGGAGGATATATTATCATGATTATCATGCAAACATTTGAAACGTATTGATCAAATCACCTTTTAGGTAGGGATATTAATGTTGTTTGTTTTAATATACGGACACTACGAGCTAACAATGAAAGCATGACCTCATTTGGATGGAAGAGAAAACTTGGAGGTAAGGTGTCAAAGACATTGTCAAAGAACTTCGAAAACAACAGCAAGGATAACCATGACAACCTGGAGGAGGTTGATTGGCTGACCTTGGCTCCAAAGAGGAAATTGATTTGTTTGGAGGATGGTCGGGCCAAGAGTGAGCGACTGAAGCAGGAGGGGGGTGTGCTGGCAGAGTCTGAGAGGTAGGATAATTAAAATTAATTACATTATAGACTCCCAATAGGCTTTTGTTTTCTCTTGGACTCGCCGAGCCATCTATGAGATTGATCAACCCAATATATTTCTGTAATCAGTCATTGTAACAAACCTAATAAGTAATAGTATGATAAACGTAGTCTCTCCCTATCAAAATCAGTGTAAAAATAATTATCTGTGTACCAATACCATTGATTTTACATTAAGGGAAACAGATTTTTGATAAGATGGATATCAAGAGTTAAGATTATTGCGAGTTTATTGTAATATACTGATATTTAAAGAAATCAAGTAAAGTATCATTTTCCCCAATATTAAATTGTATAGGTATTGGGAAGCCATATCTAAGTGGGAAGAAGCTCTAGCCCTGACCCCAGAGGATGAAACCCTGCACGAAATGAGAGCCCAGGTTTGCAAAGCAAAGCAGTTTAACATAAAATGAGACTTATTGGATATTTCATATAGTAATTCAATTTAACTTGTAATACATGACTTGTTACAGAGTTACCTGCTCCTGAATGAGGTGTACCCTGCAGTTCAAGCAGCAGCTAAGTGTACAGAGGTCAACCCACTGTGGTGGGTAGGTCACCAGACCCTGGGCCGAGCTCAGCTGGGACTGGGCGATGTTGCTATGGTAGGTATGAAAAAGTCATGTATGATCTTTAAAGGATGGGAGGCATCAAATTTTTTAGAGGCCAGGTATTTTAGAGGGAGTTGAAATTTTTACCTTTATCAACCTCAGAGAGCAATTTGACAATGGATACATCTTTTTTTTAGTCTTCTATGGAGTGTGTGAACACACATACATGTATCTACAGTATTCCCTGTACCGGTACTTTGTTTTGTAGGCTGTGAAAAGCTTCTCTCGTGCTGTTCATCTTTACCCTGTGGACGAGGAGCTATGGAAAGAGGATCTACTGTGGGCCAAATCCCTTCTGGACCAGCATCACACGATGCTGGGGGAACAGGAGGCCGAGAGGTCCTGCTGTACATTGACCGAGGTCACTGATACCCCTGCCAGACTTACTGCAATATGTGCCTCCCCCCACAACCCAGATGGAGGGAGTGATTCACAGGATTCTGCAGACAATTGTGATCCATCAAACACAATGAATGAAAACAGTGTTCATGTGAAAGGGACTGGAAAATGTGAAGAAATAGATGACACCAGTGACGGGGGTGGTCCTAAAAAAAACCCAGGTGTTACATGTACAAACACCCACACAGACAGCTTCCGGGGCTCAGAGGATGCGAGAGAGACCAAGAGAATCCCCATAAATTATATCAGAATGAGGCAGTGGGCTTCTGACAGGGTACAAAAATAAATTGTTACTCTTTTTAATTGTTTTTTGTCTTACTGGTACAATGTACTATTAATTTCACCGCCTGAATTACCATGAGTCAGTTTCCTATTAACAAACAACAACATTGTACATCCAAAAGAAATTTATTCAAAACTGATAAACTATCCAGATTCGGTATTGAGCACACGAATTCAGACACAATGAAAAAAAAAATGACACAAATTTAATCTGTCATACAAAGGTTGACGATGCATTCAACAGTTCAATGTCTATGTAAAGAGAGAGAAAAATGTTGTTCCTGTAAAATTCATAAAAATTTCATTCAATGAATATGTGTAGAGTATATTGCACTACTTTACAAAGACTAGCATAAAAATTGATACAGGCATACAACTGAGTCGTAAAGAGAACAATTCGTAGAGAAGGTATGTATAAAAATAGTTTTGCTATTAAAAGAGTATGCGAGTCAGTAAATGTAGACCGGTACATAGATAAATAATGCTCAGTTTGACATCCAAACAACACACAAGTAGAATCAATAAATAACGCTATACTTCACGCTTCCTGTTCAGTCATAAAAAACCAACAGATCTATTGACAGTGACGCTAGCACACAGGAACGAAACACAAGATCTTTTCATCAGTGGCTATATCTTACTTCCTCATTGGATGGCAACATTTTTTCCAAACAATGAACACTAGTGATATTTCTACTGATACATATATTCATTATTACTACAGACTAGTCTTACTACTGAAAAGACTGATGTACAATGACCCTATCAAACACTCTGGAGTTGATTGAATTCATGATAGCTCCATTTTCATGGAACTTATGGGTATCCTCACATAACACCCCCCCCCCCCCCCCCATGAATTTACATCTTCTGGCAATAAATTATAAAACTATTTTTTTCCCTTTTTCTTTGCATGAATTCATAAATAACCAGGTAGAATGGAGGTAATCCTCTAAATCCAGGAAATGTAAGCCCCACAAATTTTAAATGATTCCACAGCACCTGGTGCAGTGTGATTTAGATTTATATGAAATAGTACATGATCTTTTCTAAATGTTGTACAACTACATGTACCAGCATTAGCAATATTAATACTGATGTTAAATACTAGAGTAGCATGTGCATACATGATACAATGGTAGCATCTATAAATGAAGTTGTTATAGAAAGATATGTTATTACATGTATACAAATTTTCATAAAGAAGAAATTTTCTTTGCTTGCTAGTTTAACAGATTTAGACAGTATTAAATGGAGCATATCTTATTCCCTTTTTATTTGTTTTTCAAGCAAAATTTTTCTAGGGGTGCTAGTCCAAATTTTTTTAAAATATAAATGGCCACTGATTCTAAAGTCACTGAATGTGTCAAAGAAGTCCCACATCTAAACAATACACCCGGTCTTCGTAACTGCCTACTGCCTAGGTGAGTTATAGTGCCAGGTGGTACACTATCCCAGCCCCACCCATTGTCCCCACCTGGCACCATCCTCTCTGTATGTGTCCCTGGACAACTCCTGTGACAGTTGATAAAGTCCTACTCCTGTGACAGTTGATAAGATCCTACACCTACACTGTACATAAACTCTTGGATAAATACAGACATACAGTCAAAAGCAAAGGAGATCTCGGAAAGGGGAGAAATGTTTCCTCTACTTCACAACACGGGGTTCTCGTCCTTCTGCCTCGGCCAATCCTTCAGTCATTCTTTTTGTCCTCCCGAGATTTTGCTGCTGGAATGTCGGCGTCTTTCTCTTCCTTTTTGGGCTCTGTGGCGACTGCTCGCCGCATGGCGTCCCACATTCCTCCCATAAATACTGCACAGAACAAGTTCTCAAATGGAGCGAAGGGGTCGTGGATACCAAGCAGAAGGGCAGAGAGTTTGAAGTACACAAAGAAAATGACCACACCGAAGTAGACCAGGGCGTGGGGGGCTGTGATGTAGTTCATCTTCTCCATCAGGAACACCAGCGAGGCTAGGAAACAGGCCTTAGTGACACTGAAAACAAAAGTAACATCAACTCAATACTCACATACCACAGTATAATTGAATTAAGCCCAGTGTCAAAGTAGTGTGCACTAAAGTTTACCCTTAGAACAGCAGACTGAGACATTTTTGATTGATGATAAAAAAGACTTACAAAGAGGGTTGCAAGACTTCGTTGGTTCCGGGAATCCACAAACCACGCACCAAGCGCTCAAACGTCTTCATCAAACCACTTCCAGCTCCTGTTCAGATCAAATATCAAATTTTGAAATCATTCATCATCAGTCAATATCACAGTTGTAATTATTTCAAAGACAGCAAGTTAAGAGAGTCTTCAAATCTAGCATACAGTAAAACAAACCTTGGTTGAAAATGATATGTTTTAGTGACATCTAAACTATTTATTACAATATGAGAAATCTTCACTTTTACTTTGGCTACCGTAAAATCTTACCTTTGATTGTTCCGATGAATAGGATAATTAAAACTGAGTTGGGGTAGATCTTGGCCGTGTACACCACCCCATGGTACACTTTGTGTGCCCGCTGAACTTCCTTCAGACCCGCAATGGCCAGTTTACAAGGTAAAAATTTCACCATCTTATACACAATATCAAAAGGAGAATAAAACACCAAGTACCTGCAAAAACAAAAAAAGGTGTTAATAACTGGTAAAATTTCAGGATTTTAAGCATAAGCAAAATTTTGCTCATATCAAACTTGCATTCAATTAATTAAAATATTTGGATCAACTTTAAAAGAATAAGTCTTTTATCTGAAATTCTTAGTTTTAAAATTGGAAATGATCAATGATTTTTGGCATTGGAAACAGTGACCACCTACATTGGAACTCATCATCTCCTGCCAGAGAAGTCAGATTTTGTCACATTAGACTTTCTACCCTTATTATAAAACATTAAAAAAAAAGACCTAGAATGGAAAGGATTCCATCAATAAACACACCAGGAACTGGATATATGTGGCTGATAGAATAATCAAATACTATTTGTTGTAAATAAGAATTTGTTAGTGAAAAGCTGTATACCAAACTCACCATACAACAGAGGCCGTCAGCAGTGCTTTGTGGTCTTTGAATGGGGTAAGAATCGGCTCCCCCAGTAAAAAGTTGGCTATTAAACTTCCGGCGAAACAAAGCAGCATGGATGACACCCAGCAGGAGAGAGGGTGCTTCCTGGAAAACACTGTTCCTCCTATAACCAAACAAAGAAACGTATCAATTTATAAAATTTTGGTGAAAAAAGCAAGCAGTCATAAGTGATAAAACACACTTGTGAAAGTTACAGTGGCTATTGTCAAAGCAGCATTTAAGGTACCTCACTACACCTGGACTTATACTTTTTAAGACACTACGTCACAAGATGGCGATTTAAATGTTTTGTTAAACTGTTTATATCCTTCGAAAAGGTTGTATATCGTCGTAGGTCGTAGTACATGTACTGTAGCATAATATTGATATACTTCAGAATTAATAATTAGATTTGAATATACTCAAATTAACAAGTGCAAACATTCTTTATCTAATCTTTGGAATGATAGAAGAACCCATAGGCCATTGGAATAAGCATATGTTTTCTCTCTTTTTTTCCACCAGAAATTATCTAATCCTAACACTTTTACTGTGTGTAAATCTCTAGAATTCCCCAGCCACGCAATAATCAGTACTAATATAAAACACATGGTATAAACATAATAATAGCATCACATCTGGTCAGGATATTGACGAAATTCCTCATAGTATAACATAATCTTAACCTTTCCGAAGCTTGAGTCAAACACAAGATAAAGATATAAAATGTCAGGACACAGTGCGTGAGAAAATTAAGGACATGCATAGAGAAGAAAATAACACATTTGATCTACTTTTACATACTTGATTAAAAACTCCATTAAATTACTTGTCATTAAAACAATCCAAAATGACATAATGCCTCGCTACTGTAATTGTAAACGAAGCCCGGGCAGTAAATAGCCATATATGGCAGTGCTGGGTGACCTTACCAGAGGAGTTCGCTGGTACATCATCCCTTGCAGCGACACACATTAAAGTGTAGTGGGCAATGTCGAAATACGGATACATCTTTAACTTCGTCACCTTCGTGGCGATATCAAGAAACGTCTGTGGATCCATTTTTCTCGTTAATTAATTCAACCGCTACCTCAGCGGTTCTCGAAAAAAGAAGACCGGAAGTTCGAAATGGAAACGCGGAGGGAAGTTAACTCGTACGAAAAGTCAGTTCAATAAATTATTCTCGCATTTGCCTGTTCTGTAGGAACATCTACACAAAATTGAAAAATATGTTTGAAATAAATCTTGCGAAAATTATATCTCATATATATGTGTGAGTTTAAATCTGTACAGATATAGGCAGTTTAATCAGTCATTGATTCCCCGCATCATTTTAATCCTGAACACACTGTGCAGTGTAAAGAAGGTCTTGAATTAAATTTTTACAAGTTGAAAATGTCTTTATTTTTCATTTCAATTTTTTACATACTCCCAAAATGTTTGGGGTGCGTTGGCACGCACTAAGCATCGGAAGGGGGAAAGGGCAACTCCATGATAATTCAAATTTTTATAGGCCTATGTCAATTTATAATTAGTTGCTGCTAGAAACACCCCCCCCCCCCCCCCTCCGATGCTACGTGCGGGCCATCGGATACGATTTGGCTATTTCTTTTAGCTAACGTATTGATAAACATTAACAGTTATTTAGTTATTTTAACTTACATTTTACAATCAATTTGTTAAAAGAAAGACTGATGTAAATATTTAAAAAAAACATGCTTTCTTTAGTGATTCATGGGGTTATGAAGGTAGTGATCATTGCCAAAAAAATTACAAAACCCGCTAACGTTTTCTGCATGTCGCCATCTTCATATCCCACATGCATCACAAAAGAAAGCATTTTATTTTTAAATATCTTCGAAAAACGACGCAGTTCTTAATACAATAGGTCGAACCTTTCCTACCTACACACGATTTAAGCTCAAAATTTTAAAATTCTATTTCAGTTTAGTAAACTGAAATAGAATAGAATGAAACTGATTTTACCATGCTTAAATATCTAGCATGGATAATATTGGTATATTAACCATGCTTCATCAAAATTTGAAAGTCAAATGTAAACAGAGCTTGAGTCTTGTTATTGTTTACGCTAGTGTTTTATTAGTATGAGTTTCAACTGAATGTTGTTAAATTTTTTGCTGATAATATTGTTCATGAACACATAGCATCGGTTTATCTTGTTTGCAAAGAGTCATTTAGTCAAAGAAATGATAGTTCCTTTACTTTATATTATTTGTAAACAAACATAAGACTCGAGCTTTGTTTACATTATAATGTTTTCTTTCCTCTGTATCTCGCTTGCAACATGATTTCTAACATTACATTTTTGGTCAATCATTTAAAATGCACAAGTAATGCATTTTAAACATAAAAAATAGTAATAAAGTTTTGATCTCAAATCGTGTCTAGGTCATGACACTAGGCATGCATAAGCCCTCCCCCCTAAAAACTAAAAACGAATTAATTAAAATTTGAACCCGCAAAGATAACCCTGACGTTTTTTTTCGGTGGAGTTGTCATGTTGTAAATTAATTTTAAATTTACCGGGTGGCAGTAAATACAAAAATTACAACATGACAGAGTTGTAGACGGCTATATTAAAATTTTTGCAGCTAGGACTCAGAGGAAGATGGCGAGAAAATAAGCGTAGATTAGACATGCATTTATTACAAGGATTAAAAGATTTAGTTTGAATCATTTAAATTGCTGTACATGTATTCATAGATTAATTCAATTTTACATGTGAATTATAGATAGAAAGATTTCTTTGGTATTATTTTACCATACATATAAACATACATATAGTGTACATTCTATGTTTCAATATTAAATGGTTATAATTTCATAAACAAGGTGTTTGAAAAACATAAATATGACACCAGGATAACCTATGAAAGTTCGAAAGCTTGTTTCCAACGTTACTTTTATTATTTAGTTTAGTTTTTACAATATACATGTATAAAATTTGTACAAAATACAGGCACTGTGTTAACAATACCATAAACAGTGATATAAACGAATCCTGAGTACGATACATATGATAACATTGATAATATGCATTTGGTAAAGTTATGTACTGTCTTATAGTACAACATATCACTATTTTGAATTAGTTTACAACAGGTAGCTATATATATTTACATTGTAATGTAATATGATTGACATTTTTTATCATTTTAATAATTGGATATATGAATTAATTCAATTTTACATGTGATTTCATATCAGCTTGCAAATTATTCTAATATAGACTGACTAAAATTTTTACAATGAATAATTCATTTTTTCAAATTCCATTTTTCTGTGTGACTAACTAGTCTATTGACAAAAAATCTCACAAATTTACAAGTTTTGTTTTTGATACAGAAGTTTCATTATGAAATTCGACAATACTTAGTCAACTGAGGGATGAGGTTTCAATAAAGATAAAGAAATTCCGCCCCTTTCGCCTTACGACTACTTTTTTGTTAATCTTTTTTTCACCTGTATTTCACGATTAAATGGGAACATATCCATATAAAAAGTATCATTCATGTGCTACTTTGTGTCTCTTATTAATTTTTAGGTTGTGACACACGTTTTAACTTATTTATTCATATACAATACAAATACCAAATCATTGTGGTCCAAATTGCCCCGTTCGGAAAAATGAAAACTGACCATACACTTTTTCATATTACCTTTCGCTTTATTGATCCTGTTTTGTTTGCAAGTGTTGTTATAAATGTGTAAATGCTAAATTGTATTTATTGGTGTGTTGAGGTTTAATCACCATGAAGAAAGGTACTGAAAGCGGTGAAAAATAAGATTTTGTTGGCCTTGGATAGTTAACAAAAATCCTTTTGCTCAACGTCCCAGAGAAATCGAAGCCCCGCCCACCATTCTTACCGTAGCTCAGTAAGTACAGTACGTCGTGTGTAAGTGTAAAGATGGTGACATTAAAAGTGTAATGCTTGGCTGAAAGGACGTGTGATATATTTACGTGACTTTGTGTTATCGTTTTCGAAAATTTTGAATATATTAAGAGAGAGAGAGAGAGAAACATTTAAAATGCATCATTTATTGCGTTTTTATATGAAGGCACCCAAATTCAGGTTCCAAGTTTACCAAGTACCAAGTTAATTTTTTTATGGGTACTGAGTTTACCAGCTGCCAAGTTGACTTGTTCCAAATGTTACATTTCAATAAACTTCTCTTAATTAAGTTATATTTATTTTCTACTTTGTTTTTCAATTAAATTCTGTGATCTTCGAATGCCTATATCACTGTGTATGAATTTATATGTAATTTACATAAGTTAGTATCTCCCGAACATTGATTTCTATGTTATCAGTTAAAAATATATTTCATACATGTTGTCAAAAGCAAAATTCAAGAGTTGTTTTTCATGGATTATATTTTCATGCTCATCGATCTCAACTCAACAGTCTATGTGATATTAACCAGTTTAAACCAGTTTTTAAAGCTGTTCTTGCTATTACTTATTTATTCCCTCCGTGATCTGCAATTGTAAGGGAATGTAAATATAAACATTTAATGATTTATTGTTGACATCGTCGTGTCAATAACTGCTGTCAGTTGAGCAGACGAATTATCACAACGGAAACCCGCGAAAGCTTGTTATTCAATTTGTGTGTTCACCTGGACACGACGTCAAAAATAAATCATTCAGTGCCAATAGTAAATACTTACACCAAGGATACTATAACGAAGAACATTTATTATTTTCCTGTGTCTATTTCCAGACACAGATAATGAAAATGCTCAGGAGGAAGAAATGGCTCACAAGACTTTTACAGGTAATTGCAAGCACTGTATTGCGTGAACAGGCTTTAAATTAAATAACATAAATGTGTGAAGAAATTCTTAATTCATGTACTTATATACTTTTTTTGCAAAATGCAATTTTTTGAGAGGCCAAGCATTTGAATGTGCGTGTGTAACAGCAGGGGTCCCCCAATTTTATGTGAATTACTGGTTCATCATAATTTCTGCAGAAAGATTCACTGTGCATCTGGATTCATCAAAGTCAAGAAATTAGTTTATTAACAGTGACAGTAAGCTGAAAATGTTTAAACAATTTTTTTAATGTACATGTGCAAATTGTATTTATATACAATTTAAACTCAGGTTATTGGTATGTGTACCTAAAAACATATTGTAGCCTCACACCCATAAACACATACTTTCAAATGCTTAACCTAGTATTGCATTATTGACCACTGGATTTGTTTGTCTCATACATGTATTCGTATCTCCGAATGCTTCTTGTCATTAAATGATTGGCTGGTGTAGGTTTAAGACAATCTGAAGTGGGAAAAAAGCATATAAGAATCTCTTAATGAAGAACAAGGAGGCAACATTTTGTAAAATAAATTTGGATGCAAGTTAGTAGAGAAAAGTTTTAAACTACAGGTAAATTTTACCATCATCCATTGGTCTTGGGAAGTCCAAAATATAACAAAGAATCATACAAAGTTTTTCTTAAAGGTGCCATTTCAGGCTTATGAATCTATATGCATTTTGATGTGTTTTGTTGTGATTATACCAGTATTATATAATCCAGCATGTAGGTCACAGCTAGGCATTGTTTCAGGGGTGAAGCATGTGGCCACCTCTTGTTGATATTGGTGGTGACTTTTGTTTTTTGTCCATACAGAGTGGTGTGCTGTTAATCTTGGTGGTGACTGCTATTATAAATATTTCATTCATAATGAACAGGCATGAGAGGAAAGATGGTTACAGAGGTGAGTCCATTACAGTCAACTTACTGATGACACAGGAAGTGTGTGTAGTTAAGGTCAAGATCTAGGGTGCTTTCCATTTAACCGGCATTGCCGGATTTGATGGTGTTGCCTTCGTCGCTGATTGCTGGAACACGCGTCGCCGGCGAGCGATTTTGGCAACGCTATATACCATTGCCGACTAGGAAACAATATGGCATTGAGGTTATCATATTCTACAAAATCAGCATTTCCAAAACTAAAAGTTGTCCTACTACATTGAAATACATTAAAACTACAAATAGCCAAAATTTCTGGATCAAATCTTAAGATAAGTATCAGTTTTAAGCTGCAATCGTCATCGTTGGATCATTGTGACGTTGTCAACCATTCCATTAACGTCACCGTTTCCCAATAATGTCGCCGGCCAGGCAACGTTAATGGAAAGCGCCCCTAGTAAATGATTCAAAACTGTCTTTTTGGTGCTAGAACCATTATGACATCATAATTGATTTGATGAATCTTTTCCTGTATTTTACAACTTTAAAGGAATTATGTAGAAAATAAAACAATATTTTGACATATATATATTTAATCATGGGAAAAGTAATCCCGGTTCCTATATTCAATTTGACATCATTTAAAAGGGGATGTCAAAGGCTTGTTTAATGCCGTTTTTGGAGAGACTGTAGGCATTCTAAATATATTTAATTAGTCAAAAATGGACAAAACTCCAATAAATTTGTTCCTCAATTCCTTCATATTTCATTAAAAATGACAGTTTAAAACATGGATTTTCACTGTGTTTATCAAAAATTTAAGCCCCGTACACCCTATGAAACAAAGATTTTGTTATGAAGCATCATTGACAGAATTTATATCTTGAATTTCATAAACCAGTAGGCACTTTTCTTTTACTAGATCTTGACCTTAAGCATATTCAACAGGTTAATTTATTAGATACATTTTCAGATTACGATATCGCACCTTTAATGTGACGATGATTGACATCAAATATTTTGACACTTATTGTTTAACAATTGACCACTGCAGTGAAAGCACCCTTCCAAGTATTACTCAATTATATCTTCATGTCGTTTTACAGTATATTGTAATGAAGTGAATAGTTTTGAATGTGTTCCTCTGTGTACTTATATATCACACATTCTTTATTTCCTGTTTAGAGAGTAAAACAAGGGAGGACTCGGTACCTGAGGGGGACGGGCCTCCCACACAGCTATCCCTGGGGGTCACCTCTAGCAAGTCCCTGGTCTACGTCACCGTCAACGGACAAACGGTGGGCACAGATCATCTGATTCTTTTTACATTCATTGTACAATTCAAAAAGAAGAATACTCTAGTATTTAGTTTATGTTGTGTACTCTTTCTTGATAAAGATCGAACAAAGATAAAAGTCTGCCTTTTTGTTATCTTCAGGTTTATCAAGATGATGATTTTGATGTCAACAGGGGAATCCATTTACTTGTCCTGAACCAGGCTACTGTAAGTTCTTATACATCTTATAAAGGAAGCAGTTGTTTAAGAGAAAAATGTTTCTTTCATTAAAATCAGGAATTTTATGAAACAAATAACATGATTACATATATCTTGAGAAATTTGAAAAATCGATTAGAGACCATATACAATGGCGGTATGAAATGTTTTCTTTTTCACCCACATAGTACGACTGTCATTGACATCACAATAATTGCTCATGGTATGCCTAAGATACTTGATTATATAAACAATGTTCTCTCTGTAACAAGTACAAGTACACTTGATGTCCATTAGAAATACATCTCTTTAGGCTGCCATATTATGTCTTTTAGAAATAAGGAAATCTTTGATTTTAAATTATATGTTGCCATGGTTACAGGGCAAGGTGATGGCCAAGCAGGTGTTTGACACTTACAGCTCTGGGGAAGACCAAGCCATGCTGGACTTCATTGACAGAATCTCCAAAAACCGCATTCTTGTCTTCACGATCAAAGTAAGATCACTTTAATGGGAAAAGTCTCAATAAGATACTGTAGGTTCAAGGAAAAGTCTCAAACAAAAAATATACCACTGGGGAAAGTCTCAATACATAATAAGATTTAACTGGTCTTAGGGAAAGTCTCAAACTACAAAATAAAAAATTGTAGTAATCTTTTCTTTAATTGATCATTGTTTTCACTTTTAACCAACTGGTCTGTGTTTTTTCTCCCCAGGATGAGGGTTCCTTTCAGCTGAAGCCTGAGGCCCGGTCAGCTCTGAGGGGTATGGGGAGTGTGACGGGGGAGAAACTGGCATTCCGAGACATGTGGATATTTATCTGTTACAAAGGGGGTAAGGAGCATAATCTCTCAGAGGTGACCTTTGAAGCAACAGAATGGATTAGGATATTTATTCATTCAAAATATTTTAAATGCATTCTTTTGCTTCAAGGAGGAAGACATGAAGCAATTTGAATGTTCAGAATTTTTTGTGGTCTAAGAAATGTTGAGAATTTTTTTTAGTTATAAAATGCAACTTATACCACTGTAAGACGTGGAGTTGATGAATTTGCAAGTACATGTATATGTATTGCATGATATGCATATCAATGTTGGTTTGAAACAAATTGGAGCAAATTGCTTCTGCTGATACTGTGGAATCATCATTGTTCGTAGGGGACCAATGTTTGTGGCTTTCATGGGTAACTCTTTCCCATGAATTTACATCGCAAAAAACATATATAAAAGCATTTGTTTGATAATTATTAAAATTATTCGGAATTGCCACCAACTAAATTACATCCCTGTGAACCTGAAAAATTCAGTTAGCCATGAACATTGACCCCTACGAATAGAAATGATTTCACTGTACTGCTTAGAGATGTTCAATTTCAAGAAAGGCAGAACTTTTGTTAGATATTGATTTGATGTTGAAAGAATGATTGACAATTTCTATATGGTATGTTTTGATGTTTGTAGGTCAAGTTGTCAGTGAGCGACACAGTAAAGCCGACAAGATGGGGGAATGGGGCGAGAGAATCACGGTGGAGGAGGTCCTTAAACTGGTGCCCCTGCAAGGTAAGGACAGAATGATTTTTTATTTGATACCTCTTTAAAACAGAATTATTCTTTATTTTAAGGAGGTTGTGTGGTCAACAAACTAACCATCAGATCTACCTTCAATATTCAGAAATGAGTTGTTTGGTTATTAACTATTATATAGTAAAGAAATATTCCAAATATTTTAGATTTGAAACTTGAATATGTGATATATTTTTATACAGAGCTCTTCTTATTAGGAGATTATATTAGTCTAAAAATGTACATGACCATCCAGCCATCTTAATGTTAAGGTGTTATGCAGCATCAGTGGTAACGCTCCACCAGCCATGGTCAATTAGATAGGATTGTTATTGAATGCTTATTAAGTATATTTGGTTAATCAATCCTGTAGCAAGGCACACACTAAGTTAAAATAATATAACTGTTTGGGTTTCTAAAGCATTTTACGATATAAGGTACAACCTGATGATATTAAAAATTAATGTAGACATTTCAACCAATCAGAGCTTAACATTTTAAAAACTAAATGGACTGGTGTTTTCTATGATATATACATGTATCGACATATAATGGATACTATTTGATTTATGATTTATATGAAATAGATACTAAGTGTCCTTGGTCTACCACTGATAGTAAGCGACAGGAGTTCTGTGATAAGGTCGAGGGGTACAGCCGAGTGTGTGACTGCGACGACCCCGCCCCACTCACATTCCATCCACCTAAGGTAGGAAATATCACCTAGACCTCAGCAGTTAATATGGAAAAGTTTAGGAAAATATATCAAGGCCACACCAATTTTTAAAAAAATTCTTCAGATTTTCAATATAAATCATTGGGATAGAAAATAATAAGGCAAGCTAAAACTAGTAATATTTAAATTAATATTTGAATTAAGTGTGATTTCAAAAAGTATTAAAGCTCAACGAATAGCATAAGGATGTATCGACTTCATCACACCATATCAAAGTCTAAAGTCATTATAGAAAAGTTCCAAGAAGAGCTAGATTTGTCAACCAGGGTGTTTGTATCATATTGCATGAGATTTGGAATCTAGCATTCTATTTACAACCTCTTTATTTAAACAATATTTCATTATGCAATATATAAAAAAACGGATGGGATAGCAGGCATTGCCTATTTAAATCCTCTCCGACATACAAGGTCAAGCTCTGTACCATTGAAGGCTTATACATGGCAATTAATGCATTTGTCTTGATTTATAAACAAAGTTCACTAAGCTACACTTATCACGTATGCTTAGTTTGCTTTTTATTGAGTTTTTATGCAGGTTACACTTGTGTTTGAGTTGTATAATAAGAAATCATATTGACGCAAGCGTCAAATGGGCCGCATAAAAAGCGTAAACAATTGTTGTATGAATTATCATTGGTTGTTTACATTCACACACCACAAAGAAGAAAATAAAGAGTTAGTTGTACTAATTTTAATGGTAGATTTTAATTTTAATTTCTATATTTTCAGCAACACGTTTTGAATTTTAACATTTCACTATTATTATTAAGAATAGAGTTCGTTACTGTAAGCATTTCCAACGGTAATTGTATGATTATTGCTATAGTATGAAGTAATGGAGAACACATTGATTTGTACATCATTTTAATTTTAAGTTCAATTCATCATTATTCTATTGGAGATTATATATTTCAAACCATCTTGATTTTCTTGTTGCATTGTATTGAATTAAAACTTAATGCATTAGTTTATATAATTTCAAGGGACCACATAATGAAATAGAAATGGATTAATACCGGTATAAAGGAACATGTACATGTATTATAAGATCATGCTCATCCGGTAGAAACTGCTTAATTTTAAAGGTAAAAAATAAGCCAGATCGTGTTTTTCGTAAATGGAATTGTAAATCTTATCTGCACTACAGTTTATGAAGATAATCATGGTTATTTCAAAGGAATTAAAAATAAATCAGGTTCGCTCAAATGTTCAGGTTCATTCAAATTTTTAGTTCTTTCAGATTTTTGCGTAAATAATAAATATGGATGTCATTTCGTGATAATTTTCTACCACAAAGCACATGGCAATACAATAAATTCACAAACAAAGTCATTTTATTTGACGCAACACATCGAAATTCAAATACACCATTTATATAAAATTTCATGTCATTCAGGTCTTTAGTATTTCAGGTCTTTAGTATGTCCCGTATACCGTATCTCTACTCGTCGGAGATTTACGAAGAAAGCCGAGTGTTTGGTTGAACGAGACTAATCCCAATACAATGGAAAACTCCGAAATTTTCCGAATATATTATAGTCTTGATAAAAACGCGACTAACACGACAGTCTATTACCAACTTCTTATTTACGAGTAAAACAAAAAATATGTAATATTTTTTAAAAGGCATAAAACATATTTCTACATGCAAATTTACTTTTTAATTGATAAAAATGAGCATAATATTAATTCATTTTAAAAAAACTATACCGCAGAAATGCAGTAACAATATTTAAATGTGTATCAAACAACGGACCGCCTCCTGGCGGCCCGTAATAAGTATATTTACTAAGACCATGTATTAGGAATTTGCATATACCGGTATAATAATTCTACTGCTTTTCTTAGATGTCTACCTGTTTTTAGCCGGGCTCTGCTGTAAGCAGAGTCCTGGCTCTAGGCAGGCAAATCGCCAATGTTACTATAAATAGCACAACTTCAAAAGTAAACAAAAAACCAAACAGCGTCAAAGTAAAAGCTTCCGCTATACCAAATAGTTACACAAAGAGCCACGCTTTGTCAAAAGTGCTGGCATTTTGTTTTTGTTTTTTTTTTAATTCGAGAGAATTGTCTATCTTTTTAGCTCACCGAGACGAAGTCAAGGAGAGCTTATGCTATACCCTTGGCGTCGGAGGTGGCGTCGGCGTCGGCGTCCGGACCTGGTTAAAGTTTTTGTTGCAGGTCCTGTATCTAAGCTATTACTTGTCCTATCTTCACCAAACTTGCATGGATGATGCATCTGGACCTACTTATGGACTTGAAAGACTTGGATGCTGAATCTGGGTCCTAAATTTCAAATGCTGGAGGAGGTTAAGGTTGTTGGACCAGGTTAAAGTTTTTGTTGCAGGTGCCCTTTGATAGCAGTATCTTAGTTACTGCTGGTCTGTACTTCACCAAACTTGCATGGATGGTGTGCCTAATGATACTGATGCACCAGACAGGCTTGAGTGCTGAATCTGAGCTATAGGTTTCGGATGCTGGAGGAGGTTAAGGTTTTTGGAGCAGGTTAAAGTTTTTGTTGCGGGTGCCCATTGATAGCAATATCTAAGTTACTACTGGTCCTAACTTCACCAAACTTGTATGGATGATGCGTCTTATGATACTGATGCACCTGACAAGCTTGAATGCTGAATCTGAGCAATAGGTTTCGGATGCTGGAAGAGGTTAAGGTTTTTAGAGCTGGTTAAAGTTTTTGTTGCAGGTGCCCTCTGATGATTAATCTTAGTTACTTCTGGTCCTAACTTCACCAAACTTGTATGGATGATGCGTCTTATGATACTGATGCACCTGACAAGCTTGAATGCTGAATCTGAGCAATAGGTTTCGGATGCTGGAAGAGGTTAAGGTTTTTAGAGCTGGTTAAGTTTTTGTTGCAGGTGCCCTCTGATGATTAATCTTAGTTACTTCTGGTCCTAACTTCACCAAACTTGTATGGATGGTGCGTCTTATGATACTGATGCACTTGACAAGCTTGAATGCTGAATCTGAGCAATAGGTTTCGGATGCTGGAAGAGGTTAAGGTTTTTAGAGCTGGTTAAGTTTTTGTTGCAGGTGCCCTCTGATGATTATATCTTAGTTACTACTGGTCCTAACTTCACCAAACTTGTATGAATGGTGCGTCTTATGATACTGATGCACCTGACAAGCTTGAATGCTGAATCTGAGCAATAGGTTTCGGATGCTGGAGGAGGTTAAGGTTTTAAGAGCTGGTTAGATAAAGTTTTTGAAACAGGTGCCCTCTGATGATGATATCTTAGTTATTACTTGTCCTTACTTCACCAGACTTCCATGGATGGTGTGTCTTATGATACTGATGCACTTGACAGGCTTGAATGCATAGTCTGGTTTCGGATGCTGGATAAAGTGAAGTTTTTAGGAACAGGTCACGTGTTTAATAGATGATAGTACTATTTCAAACTTGCATAGTTGATTTAACTGTAATATGAATGAATCGCAGAGGTAGCTTCAGATGCAGAGCTTGATCTCCATTATCAAGGATGCTAAAAAATAAATCTTAGTTATTACTGGTCCTAACTTCACCAAACTTGAATGGATGGTGTGTCTTATTATATTGATGCACCTGACAGGCATGGATGCTGAATCTGAGCCATAGGTTGCGGATGCTGGAGGAAGTTAAGGTTTTAATTGCTAGTGCCCTCTGATGATGATATCTTAGTTATTACTGGTCCAAACTTCACCAAAATTGCATGGATGATGCGTCTTATGATACAAATGCACCTGATGGGCTTGAATGCTGAATCTGAGCCATAGGTTTCGGATGCTGGATGAGGTTTAGTTTTTTGGAACAGGTCACATGTTTTATAGATGATAGCTTGCATAGTTGATTTAACTTTATTATAAATTAAATGCAGAGGTTGCTTCAGAAGCAGAGCCTGATCTCCATTATCAAGGATGCTAAAGAAATCTCCTACCTCACTCAAACCAGCTCGATAGATAGATGTGTTTGTTGATAAATGATATAACATGATTCCTATGATAAAGTATTGTATGATATGAAACAATATTGTTTGATATGATACAATATGATATCATATGTTATATTATAAAAAGTTATACCATACGATATGATATTGTATCAATTTTTTTGATATTTTATGATATGATTATGTATCATGATATTGTTATGTATAGTATTGTATATTATGATACAATATTGTATAATATTATATTGTATTTTTAATTTATTATTTTATCACATGATACAATTACATAAGATATTGCAAAATATTATATTGTATCCTATGATACAATATTGTATATTCTCTAATATTGTATCATACAATATTGTATAATATGATATTGGTTTCAGTAATATAGAATAATATCACATGAAATTGTATTATATGATATTGTAATATTATATTATATTGTATCATACAATATTGTATGATATGATATTGCTTTATATGATATATTATCATATCACATGAAATTGTATTATATGATATTGTAATATATTTTATTGTGTCATATGATGCAATATGTATAATATAATAATGTATTTTATAGTATTTTACCATATCACATAATATTGTATCATTTGATAAGATACAATGTTGGAATCAAATTATATTGTATTATATGATATAATATCATATAATGTATCAATTATGTTTCAGTGTCATTCAATACAATAACATTCTATATCATACAATATAATATCATGTTACAGTGTTATGATGTATTATGTAATATGATATTGTAATATGATACTATATTGTATTATATTTTTCGATATTGTATTATGTGATTAAATACAATAAGGTATAACACAATACAATGTCATATCATACGTTACAATATCAAATCTCATTATTGTTTATTACGGTATTTTATTTATTATATGATATATATTATATTAGAAATATGACATGATGCAATATTTAATTTTATATCATTGTATTGATTAACATATGAACATATGATTATCATAAAAAAATTTATCAGATGATATACGATATTTTGTCAAAACAGAATCCATGGATATCCAAGATTAAAGTATGATTTTCATATAAAATGATAAAGGTGGTCTTATGAAGGTGATGTCTCATAAGGGTGATGCTCCGTCTCGGTGAGCTTAGTAATCTATGATTACCTATGTTTTAGTTTTCTTATTATTAACGTGCTTTAAAAAACAAGACTATGCATTTTGGATACATATAATGCGCATGAATTGTTATGAACTACTTTGCTGCGCGTTGAAGAAATGGGGATTGAATATATAACACTTGTTGCAAAATTCAAGGCAGCAACTGTTGAACTTTTTTCTACTAGACAGGCATATTTTTGTTTATAGCCGCTTACAAAATTTGGTCGCTCTCTGACGCTTTGCCAACATTAAAAGCATGAGAGAGAGAGAGAGAGAGAGAGAGAGAGAGAGAGAGAGAGATTTTCAGTTTTTACTACACAATATGCGTAAAGACACACCAAAAGAGCCCAGCTTTCAGTACTTCAGTACTTTGATTTGTTTAAGTCTGCATGTAGGATTTAAAAAAATGGACCATGTCATTTAAAATTGGATGATATATATATATAATATCTACTTGGTTACCTAATTTCTTACTGCAACCATCCAACCATGCAATCATTTGTTGTTATCAGTGATATCTGTAGGTCTTGTTCTGTCAGGACAGGTTTCTTATTTCACTATTCATTGATTTTATATATGGAATCACTTTGACAATTAACACAGTAATGTACCAGCTTGGCATTTAATATGATTTTAGCTATACACATTCTAAATGGATTTCTTAATTTTAAATTTCTGTAGCTCCCTCTTCATTCATCTCTCTCTCTCTCTTTTAAGCAAACTTCTTAATTAGAAATTAATTTAAAACCAGCAATCTTATCAAAGACAATAAAACACACAGCTGAAACAAAGTGAAAGTACAATAAAATAAAATTCCTGCAGCTAAAAATAGCATAAAATTTCCACAGGTGTAGAGTTCACCTTTAAAATGGAGTCTTTCCCAGTGGAAATGTAAGTTCATTCAAATATTCTTATAATTTTCATTTTAAAATGTAAGCACTACATTATTGGAACATTTTCTATCTGAAGGTATGAAAAATATGATTTACAAATTGACAATTTCACAACACAATACACACATCTAATTCTAACAGATGTGGGGGACTCCAGCACATGTCAGAGTCAGTGTTCGTGGTTCTGTGTGAGATACTGGGGACCCCACAAGAGGTGGCCATTAGGAGGGAGACACAGGACATCGTGGAAATGGTGGAGAGACGAGTGACACCTTATGATGGGACCATTGAGATGATGAGTGGAAGTATGAGGGAAGGATTCAGACTAGAGGGATCAGATCTGGACTGGATGTACTGGCCAAACAACCACCGAGTGATCATGGACATGTCTCAGTCTGAGTATTACAACACAGCCAATACAACCTTGATTCTTGCTGACAGTCCTGAGAGTCCACCAGGATTCACTCTACTTCAGTTACTAACACCAACAACAAACAGAAAAGTCTGTTCAGCATGTGTCAGAATGAATGGCAAAGTCCATATATCTAGTTCTTTATACAGACAGTTAACTTGTTCAGCAGCAGTGCCTAATTCTACTGTACATGGACCCTGTGCTAGTGGTAATCTAGCAGGGAGAGAATATGACACTGCCTACTGTTTTGTTTGTGACTTCTGGCCTCTGTCTGCCTCCTCATGGAAAGACAGATGTCATGCATGGCCTGATCCTGAAGTTGTCAATGACATTGTCAGAAATGGATGTCACTTTGTAGCAATAGGACACCTATTTGGATCCCATGAATATGAAGAATGGAGAATTTCTTTTTCACAAGCAGAGTATAAATGTGTATCAGCAATGAACCACAGTCAGTTTTTGACTTATGGATTGTTAAAGCTGTTCTTAAAAGAAGTTATAAATGAACAATCAGAAGAAACCAATAAACTGCTGTGTTCCTATCACATGAAGACAACAGTTTTCTGGGCAATTCAACAAAACACACTACCTCACTGGTGTCCACAAAACCTCCTAGTCGGTTTCTGGGTCTGCTTTAAACTCCTCCTTAAATGGGTGTATGAGGGGATCTGTCCTAACTTTTTCATCCCACAAAACAACCTGTTTCTGACAAAGGTTCATGGCTCAGCACAAAACAGATTGTTCCTAGAGTTACATGAATTGTACAAGAAAGGTCTGGCCTGTCTGTTACAGAGTTCCTCTATCAGGTTCTTCATCATTGATGTCCTGTACAATCCTAGAGCTTTTGTTTTAACAGATGAGAGTTTAATTATGCCTGAAGTTGACTATGATATAGAACTTTTCAACACAATGTTTACTAATGTAGGATCAGGTAAACACCGATATATAAAAGCCATACACACAATAGAACAGTGTGTAGATTCACACCTTACACACTGTCAAGTTGTCACGTTACAGAGACTTACAGCCTCTGCCCTTCAGCGCATTGCTTTTATATTACACAACATGTACACTAATACAGGTGTCAACAAACAGATGTATATTGCAGACAAAATGTCCTATCACATGCTGAAATTAGCAGCCAAGTTTGGGTGTGTATCTGACATGTTGTACATTGCTATGTATTATTACAAGACACTCAGATACAGGGAAGCTTTATCTGTTATAGAGATGACAAAGGTCAAGTTAGCACAGCCATATCTGATGTATAGGAGACGTGTAGACAGAGAGAGGTATACTGAGGCTGTAGGGGGACAGTCCTGGTCTACAAAGACGAGACAGGCTGGAGCACGGGATATTAGACTTTACAACAGAATCTGTTATATCAATGAACTAATACCAGAACAACAGTCTGCTCTACAGAACAGAATGCCTACGTTATATATCCCAGTGTTTGTGATGTTACACTTCCTAGAGTTCTTGTGTTACAGACACATAGATACAAAATTATCACGAGCCGCTCTAGATGAGCTACAGGTCCTAGTCCACCATGATCAGGGACTGTATGTACGTGATATATACAGAGACATCTCCTGGGAGATGCTGGGGATCTGTCAACAGATCACAGGGAACCACCAGGCTGCTCTATACTCATATCAACAGTCACTTCTCACACAGTATCCACTTCACAACATACAAACTGCAACACAGAGGAGAATTCAGGATATGATTCAGTCAACACCATACCAGTAATAAAATTTTAGCCATCAACAAAACAAACTTTGTACATAGACATTTTCAAGTCAGTCATCCTATATTATTCACAATACCTTAGATTTAAGCGTTCAATGAAAATATATTATTTTATATATAATTCAATGTTTATTTGTATTATATATCTTTATATTGTTGCTTTAAAGCCATTATATACATGTATGTTTTTTGTCAGGAATATGAATATATATATATATATATATATATATATATATATATATATATATATATATATATATATATATATATATACTGTATATAAAATTTATATTTTCATCCACCGAGTATGATTCTCTTTATTTCTTATGGAAACTTATTGTAATTCATAGCTCTGTAGAAACTGACAGCACTGAAATCTACACACCTGTTTATTGATTGATGGAAACATACAGTGACCTAAAAAAAAAATCAGGGACTGTATGAAATAATCGTAATGATGTCAGACTTAAATTCCTGTAGGAGATGATTTGGCTGTTTCTTTAAGCTACCGGTAATGTACTGATGTACATTAACAGTAATTAAGTTAATTTTACTTACCTTTTACAATAAATTTAGAAATTTTTTGAAAGAATATATATATGAAGATAGCAATCATTGCATAAAAAAATTTACATAACCCATAATGTGGATTATGTATTTTTTCTGCAATGTTGCCACCTTCATATCCCGCATGAATCACAAAAGAAAGCATTTTATTGTATAAATTAGCACTTCTGCAGGTAAAAATATAGTTTCAGATGCTGGATGAGGTAAAAGTTTTTGGAGCTGGCGCCTTTGAATAGATGATGCATCTTGTGATAGTGAGGCACTCCACAAGTTTAAATGCTGAATCTGAGCCATAGATTTTAGATGCTGAAGGAGTTTATGTTTTTTGGAGTATGCCACTTGTTTTTTTAAATGATATTACTAGGACACATGTTTTGGAAATCATGCTAAATAAATACAATCTTTGGATTTCCTTAGGGTGTGTAATATCAACTTATGCTCTGCCTCTATCTCTCTGACACGAGCAATTCGAGAACATGTGCCATCACTTCATCCTATGACTCCACTTTTTTGGTAACCGATATTACTATTTCTTTCACTTGCTCTGATTGGTTAAGATAACTCATGAATATTCTTGAATTAAAGTTCACCAGGAGGGGACCTCAAGCAGTATTTCTTCAGATCCTTGTTTTGTGACAGTAGAAAAACAAGGAGCAGATTGAGGATCTGATTTTAATCAGATTGATGTTCACCCATTTTTCACAATTCGGGCATTATAAAGAATACTTTTTAAGCCCGTGCTTCTGTCATTTCCTACCTTGTGTGTTGTCAGGTTTTAAGTGAGTTTGGTATAATAAGTTGAAAAAACTTATACCCATATATTTCCATATATGCAAAGAACACATTTTTTGGTTATATATTAAATTGTGTTTGAAATAAATTGCAGAGTCCAACGAACTATATTACGAATTGGTGTAGGCCAAGATACATTTTATCTGTTATATGATAGATATTTTATGTGTATGAAAGTATCAAGCCAGCAAACATTCTAAATTTTCTCAAATCTTTTAATTTGAGAACAGTTAGAGGTGGACAATCTGAAGAATGTGGCAATAACTGTGATAGCCAGCAACCGTCCACAGTACCTATATAGGTGAGTTACTGTAAATGATGCAGTACTTTGTCTGTCTGTCCGTCCATCTGTCTGTCCATCTGTCTGTCTTATGTGATAACCAACAGCCATCTTCAGTATCTCAATAGGTAAGATATAAGTCCCCAGAATCTCTATAGGTGAGTCCATTTACAGTATCTCTTCAGGTGAGTTAAAAGTCTATAGTATCTCTATATGTGAGTTATAAATCCACAGTGTCTCTATGGATGAGTAATACTTTTGTCCCAGTGTCTCTATGGATGCGTTATAAGTCCACAGTATCTCTATAGATGAGATTAAATACTCAGTATCTCTACACGTGAGTAACATTAAGTCCCCAGTATCTCTATTGGTGAATTATAAGTCCTAAATTTAAACCACCTTTAACTGTCTCACCCTAGTGCCTTGTATACTTGTACTTTAAGGGAGTGTTCCTAACCCTGATACCTTTAACTCCTCCACAGGATTTAATGCTTCTGTAGTCATAGCTGTCCACCTATCTTTATGTTTCTTTTCATTGACCATTGAAGTGATATAATGAGCATTGATATTATATTCTTTTTATATCATCAATGTTTGATGTGTGATACCCTGCTGTTATTGTACCTCCCCAGGATGCTGGTCAGACTGTTAGGTACGTCTGGAGTCCGAGCCAACATGATCACGGTGTTCATCGATGGATTCTTCCAGGTCTGTACATCCCTAACAGTTGTTGTTACAATAGACTGCATAACACACAAAGTTACCACTATGTTTACTGACAAGCTTGTGGGAATTAAATTGTGTGTGTAATTTTCCTGTGTCAGGAGCCCCTGGAGGTGACCAGACTGCTCGGGTTGAGAGGGATACAGCACACACCCCAGGGGAAGAAGAACGCCAGGGTCAGCCAGCACTACAAGGCCAGCCTCACTGCCACCTTTGACCTTCACCCAGTAAGTCCTTGACTTTCTATTCTCTACTTTCTACTATGGTTTTTAGAAATATGTACATTTATACTGTAGATAAAACTTTTGTATCAAGGAAAAACTATTTTGTCAAACGATATCATATGATCATCAGTGATTGTGTGTAAGATGGTTTGGGGGTCACAGCCGCAATACGTAGGTACTCTTTGGATACCCCAGCTTCTTCCCTAATTGTTGACTCCTTTGTGTCAACATTCATGTCAACAGAAGATGGTTATATAAATTATTTAACTTGTTTATCAATCGTGTAAAATAAGTTTAGTTTAAATGCAAATCATGTAATTTCAAATTTTCTCCCCAGGAGGCTTTGTATACCATTGTCATTGAGGAAGATCTAGATGTGTCACCAGACTTTTTCAAGTAGGTCAATTATGTCTGCTATGAACTGTAAAGCCATTTATATTTATTTCAGAGGAACAAAGAAAAGTAAAATTCTGTCTTTAAATGTTGATGCTATACTCATGTAAATGTCATCAAATTTACAAATGGAATTCATCCCTCCAAAAACTACTAGTGTTCTGCTTGTTTCAGTTACTTCAGTCAGACCCTGCACCTGATGGAGAAGGACAGCAGTTTGTACTGTATCTCTGCTTGGAACGACCAGGTAAATAAAACCGAACACATTCCAACATCAGTTTATGCTGTATGACCAGATCAGTCTACGCTGTATGACCAGGTGAGTAAAACCTAACACATTCCAACATCAGTCTATTCTGTATGACCAGGTAAATAAATTGAACACATCCCAACATCAGTTTATGCTGTATGACCAGGTGAGTAAAACCTAACACATCCCAACATCAGTTTATGCTGTATGACCAGGTAAGTAGAACCATTTTAACAAGGCCTTGGACTTTCCGTAGGACGTAGCTATCATTTCTTGTGTCAAAACATGTTAAATATGACGCTGGATTCAAGTGAAGTATGCCCCGATTGGGTAGTCTTAGCTCAAAAGCCAGACAAATCGTGTTGATTTCAATTAGCTTTCACTGAGTGGGCAACAATGAAATAGACAGGCATACGTCACATTGCTGTTTGACACAACTACCCAAAGTCCAAGCTCCTGTTATAATGGTTCTAAAACCGAACACATCCCAACATCAGTTTATGCTGTATGACCAAGTTAGTAAACCGAATGCATTCCAACATCAGTTTATGGTGGTTGAGCAGGTAAGTAAACCGAATACATCCCAACATCAGTCCTAGCTGTATCTTTGCTTGGAATAACCACGTGAGAAAACTGGATCAAATGATACATGTAATTTAACGGTTGTTATTGGAATCCAATTTCTTATTAAAAATTGAATTGTTTTGATAAAAAATTACTACCCTATTATGTATATTTATAAAGGTCACATCATTGTTGGTAATGTTGACCTTGTTTGTTTTGGTTAACAAGAGAGTCCAACTCAAGTAAAGACTGTCAACATAACATTTTTCAACTCAAAAAAGTATTAGCCTCATTCTGTGCTTCAATCCCACTCCACTTCTTTAAAGACACGAACCTTGGCTGAAGGTCAAATTGTTGTATGCTTAAGGTCAAATTTTTGTTAAGATATGGCCTGGTTCCTTGCTTAAGGTCAATTTTTTGTGAAGATTTGGCCTGGTTCCTTGCTTAAGGTCACATTTTTGTTAAGATTTGGCCTGGTTCCTTGCTTAAGGTCAAAGTTTTGTTAAGATTTGGCCTGGTTCCTTGTTTTAGGGTTACTCCCACTCGTGTAAGGACCCACGTAAGCTGTACCGGGTGGAGACCATGCCGGGGCTGGGCTGGCTGCTGAAGAAGAAACTCTTCAAGGACGAACTGGAGAAACAGTGGCCCTCTTCTGACAAAGTAAGGAAAAACTGATTTTTAACAGACAAATTTCTTTCATAAGTTTAAACCCTTACCCAACCAAAAATATGCTAAAAACTTATTTTTACTTACCGGGTAGTTTCATTTTCCTTTATTAAAACTAAAATACTGTTTGATATTTCACAATGATATGATGTCAGTCTTGATGTAGTTTTACTTCCTTTTACCTTGTAATTAGTCACCTGATGACTTACCTTTAATTAACACCTGTGTGTTTCTGTGATTGACAGCAGTGGGACTGGGACATGTGGATGCGTCTCCCCACGGTCAGGAAGAACCGGGAGTGTATCATTCCGGACGTCTCCCGCACCTATCACTTTGGATCTAAAGGACTCAACATGAATCCGTACTTCCAAGAAGTCTATTTCAAAAAACACTCAATTGTTAACGAATCTAACGTCGCTCTGAAGGACCTAGACAGGTAAAACTGAACTTCTTCCTTTGTAATTTATAAACTCCTCCATGAATTGATATATTAGAATTTTCTTATGTAACATGTTACATTTTTCAGTGTGTTTGTCTTTGATGACACTACAAATCAATTTTGTATTGTAGAGTCCAATAAATTCAAATGACGTATTGTCGGGGCGCAAGCGGGGTTTTTATGATTAAAAGAAATAAAAATCACATAAATATGCCAATACTTTAATATTTAATCATACAATCGCTGAAAGTTATATACCAATATACGTACATGTAATAAGGACTCATTTTTTTAATATTATGAGGTGATAATTATCTCCTCATAATACTTAAACAAGAGGCCCATGGGCCACATCGCTCACCTGAGGAACAATAGGTATGATAAAATCAGCTCAATGGAGTCATAATACAAACTATCTAGACAATGTACAATAATACATGTAGATCCTGTATAAATAGATTCATTTTCCCCTGGATATTCTTATGTTTATAATCATTAGTCCCTTTTCTAACAGGATGATTTTATAGTCAAATCATATGTTGGGTATTGCAGTTCTCAAAAAGATCCCTTACAATAGTTTATATATGGGATATAAGCGTACATCAAACTCTGAACCTTCTCGTGAGGCCAAAGAATTGTCCTGGGGCCAAAGTCTTAACAATTATAAAGAATCATCTGGCTGATTAGTTTCTGAGAAGATTTTTAAAGATTTACCCTATATATTCCTTTGTTAAACTTTGACCCCCCCCCCCATTGTGGCCCCACCCTACCCCTGGGGATCATTATTTTCTCAACTTTGAATCTACACTACCTGAGGATGCTTTCACACAAGTTTCAGCTTTCCTGGCTGATTAGTTTCTGAGAAGATTTTTAAAGATTTACTCTGTTTATTCCTATGTAAAACATCGACCTCCCATTGTGGCCCAAACCTACCCCCAGGGGTCATGATTTTCACAAATTTGAATCTACACTACCTGAGGATGCTTCCACACAAGTTTCAGTTTTCCTGGCTGGTTTTTGAGAAGAAGATTTTTAAAGATTTACTCTATATAATCATATGTTAAACTTCGACCCCCCATTGTGGCCCCAACCTACCCCCAGGGGTTATTATTTTCTCAACTTTGAATCTACACTACCTGAGGATACTTCCACACAAGTCTCAGCTGTACTTGCCGATTAGTTTCTGAAAAGAAGATTTTTAAAGATTTACTTTTTATATTCATATGTTAAACTTCGACCCCCCATTGTGGCCCCACCCTACCCCCGGGGGTCATGATTTTCACAACTTTGAATCTACACTACCTGAGGATGCTTCCACACAAGTTTCAGCTTTCCTGGCCGATTAGTTTCTGAGAAGATTTTTAAAGATTTACTCTATATATTCATTTGTTAAACTTCGTCTCCCCATTGTGGAATCCGGGATGGTTCGCACCTATTCTGTTTCGCGCTGAGATGATTCGCACCTCGATGTATCGCACCTGCCTCGGAGCGAAACATCTCACTGTATTAAGATATTTTTCTCGTTTTATTATTGCTCTGAAGTTAATTATAATCTATATAAGAATTGAAATAAGTTTAAAAAAACATTAAAACGGTGTTTGCATTAAATATAATATGCGCCACTAGTATAACGTTTTTTTTGTCCTGTTTTCGCGGTGGGGTTTTTTATGAGGCCTTTGAAGCCATTGCGTTATTATATAGGTTCAGAACAAGAGGTATTAATTGTGTTGTGATAACAATTATAGCATGACTTTCTCTTGAGATTTACCTGTTTTTTATGAAAAATTAGGGGTGTTATTGCAGGTAATTATGTACTACAGATCTAAAGGTGGGGATAATTTAATTACATCACTTTTCTGCTTTAAACTTTAAATTGCCGCCTCTGCATCCATTCAACTACCATTTTTGTACTTCTTTTGAATAAAAGTAATGTTTGATACATATGTAATTTCCATTCCCATATATTTATAATATAATAATTTCGTCATTGGAGAATGACATACAAATTACTGAAAAATACACACGAAAATAACACACATATAGTTCTATATACAGAATCATTACTCCTAATATAAGAAATAATCTGAGATAAATATTCAGAGACACACTAATTGTACATCTTGTACATAGTGGTAAAAAAAGATATTCATAAATTATCTTTTAAAACAACTTGCAAACGATTTTTTTGTTCTCCGATTTTTTCAATGAAAGCATTATTGATGTGCCTGCACGTGGCACAGATTGATTCAATTCAATAACGGATTAATGTTATGATTAGTAATGCAGTTATACCGGTAACATTTTTTTTATAGTTGCTTTCTAGTATTGTTCACCAGAGAATGTTAAAAAATTGTCATTAAAGATTTAATTGCCAAATTTAGAGGGTGTTGTCTAAGCTTTTGGTAATTGATAATTCCTAATGACTTAATTGTTTGTGCAATTAATTATATGAATTAATTATTGTGTTATTTCAGAGAATAATTAGTATGGTCTTCGAATAGTTACCGGTATTACTGCATTACTAATGATAACATTAAATTTTTATTTCATAAATATTTTGGAATATTAACTTAACATTTACATGTATATGTTTCATAAATTATTTATTATTGAGAATGTATTCGATGTGAAACATTGCGGTGCGAACCATCTCAGAGCGAAACAGAATAGGTGCGAACCATCTCAGCGCGAAACATGTATAGGTGCGAAACATCCCGTACCCCTCGCGGCCCAACCCTCAGGTGAGCTAAAAAGGTTAAGTTTACAATTCAATAAGTTGGTTTCTAGAAGAACAGACTTTGAAAATTTTGGTAATAAATATTGACACATTTTTTACTTTTTTAATCTTTAGCTTTTAAGATCTGTATACAAACATAGAATTGTGAGCAAATCTCTGTATCTTGCTTATAATTCGAAGCTTAACACTCAAATATGGTTAGTAAATAGAAATTGTAGGGTAACAATTAAACACAAGAAACATGCACTACATGTATAACAAATAAAGAACACAATTTATTTTTCGAAATGAATCATATATATACATGTATATACCTACATATTTCCGTCAGCGATATCAAACTCTATTTAAACTGAATAAACTCGAGAAAATGCCGAGCATCTCAACAAAACCTATTGCATTAATCTACCATTACGCAAAAGATAATGCCGAATTACCGATAGAATGAATTGTATTTCAGTACCCCTACATCAGATTTTGCTTAATTTGCGCAGGTAAACAGTTAACTGTTTGATTTACCGAAGTCTCTGTTTGATTTGATACGTAAAAATCACGAAATACAGACGATAGTTCCCAGGTTACAAAGCATAAATAATGAAAACGAAACGAAAATCAGAACAAGCGAACACCAACGTCATGTGTGAAAACTGTCAATGCATTGAAATATTCAGACTTAATTTACTTCACAAAATCGGCACCAATATATTTTGCATGTTTCAAAAATTTCCCTTCATACGCGAACGGTTGCATAGCAAGCAAATTCATCATAGTCAGGTCGACCCTTTTTCGTTTAATGTCATGGCTGCTTTAAACAAAGAACCTCGTTTTAGAAGTATGGACTACGAGTCTTGGTAAAATGGGTATGCAAACCCGGGCCGTGGCAAAATAAAAGCCGGGGCAGATCGGCAATCGTCAATTCCAAATACGCATTATTTTGAAGCAATATTTACAGCGAATACAAATATACTGGTCCATCAAATATCCCGAAATTTTAATGAGATTGGCAGATTAATACCTGCCAATCTTTTGTTTTGCTCAGGCCAAGCCTTGCCTACCCATTTTACCGTATGCCGAGCCCGAAGCTATTAAACTGATTGAAACACGTCTTTTCTTTATTATAATTTTCGTAATAACTCAGATTTGAAACAGAATTAGCACTTAATTTTTGCAATTTATATTTTCCTTCCCATAAGGATAATTTATGCTAAACTACGTTGAATTTAACTCGGTAGTTCTTGAGAAGAAGATTTTTAAAAATGCACCCCCCTTTTTCTACAGTTTCAAGGTTTTCTCCGCTTTGAATACAGGTCGGACTTTTATTTCTGCAATTTATATTCGCCCTATCATAAGGATGCTTTGTGCCAAATTTGGTTGAAATTGGATAAGCGGTTTTAGAGAAGAAGTTCAAAATGTAAAAAGTTTACAGACGGACAGACGGACGGACGGACAGACGGACGACGGACAAAATGTGATCAGAATAGCTTAATTTGAGCTTTCAGCTCAGGTGAGCTAAAAATGATTCCTTACTGTAGATTCTAAATTAAACGCGAGGAAATAATAGGCCTATCCACGTAAAATCGCGAGAAGCATCCTTCGCAGATTTAAAAATCTTGCCATTATTTTCTGAGAGTTGAAAACTATAAGAAATAAGGAGAGCACTTCCATGTTCACGATTTTATATTCTCGCATTTTGATACAAACCAGCAGGATCGCAGAATTAAGTACTCGTGTAAATATAAGGAATTTACAGTATTCCTTTAGTAAAATCAATACCTTTGTAAGTTTTTATATATAAGTCACCTGTGTTTGTTTTTATTTTTGGTCATAAATTTACATCTGTCTTTATAGATTCATAAATTTTCATTTTTAAAGCTAAAAACTTATATGTGTTTTAATGTACATATATATGTAATTACAAATGTCAGATGAAGAAATGCATGAATAACTCATTTGTATAATTATCTTGATGCAAATTTGAATATAAAAATGTAATCTGAATATTTTCCAGGATGACAGCTGACAAATACGAAGTGATGATAAATGAGATCCTGAAGTCAGGGGTAGTAGTGGACCACAGCAAGGACCCGTGTGATAGCGGGCTGGTCCCCGACAACAAGGTACATATGGTACATTATATATATAACTATAGTACATATAGTATATTATATATATAACTATAGTACATATAGTACATTATATATATAACTATGGTACCTATACATGATCACAGCAAGGATCCGTGTGATAGCGGGCTGGTCCCCGACAACAAGGCACATATGGTACATTATATATATAACTATAGTACATATAGTACATTTTATATATAACTATGGTACATATACATGATCACAGCAAGGATCCGTGTGATAGCGGGCCTGTCCCTGACAACAAGGTATATACATGAAGTAAACATATACATTACTCTAGTTCCTGTCCATGAGTGCAGTACGTTGAATTTTGTCTATTGACTATTTTAAGGACTTTTTATAGTTGAATGTTAATTCTGAACTATTTACTTTCTATAATTAAAAGTTCTTATAGTAAAAATCAGCAGGCACTGAGGCTGTG
This sequence comes from Magallana angulata, assembly GCF_025612915.1. Lineage (NCBI taxonomy): Eukaryota > Metazoa > Mollusca > Bivalvia > Ostreida > Ostreidae > Magallana > Magallana angulata. The sequence continues at coordinate 54,138,683 of NC_069120.1, forward strand.
ATGCTTAGATAACAGTCATAAAAGAGACAGTCAGTCTGTGATGCTCATCAATAACCTCTATATCCCACCAAAATAATGCCGGTGGACAGTTCTTCTGTTTTAGTTTTCTAAAGACTGTTGTACATTTCAAACATATTTATGTTGTGTCTAGGATACTGTACATGTCATGTACATACAAATGCAACATCCCACAGATTTTACCACCTGGAAACAACTCGCCAAGGTGAGAGAGAGAGAGAGAGAGAGAGAGAGAGAGAGAGAGAGAGAGAGAGAGAGAGAGAGAGAGAGAGAGAAAGAGAGAGAGAAAGAGAGATTTATTTGTGGAATTGGTATTTTACATGGTTGCCTGATATTCATGAATTTATAGGGTACACCTGCCTCTGAATTTAAATCATTAACAAATTATAAGACCTGATCATTGTATCCATTATTAAAAAAATGGCAATTAACAAAATTTGTTCAATTGATTTTAAGCATTGATTTAAAATATTGTAGATTTAGTTATAGTTTGAATAAAGAATGAGTACTATAACTTTATTGTGTTACGTATATATATATATACATACATGTATTTGAGATCAATAGATACAATTTCGTAAGATTTCTCCAACAGTGTTATCCTTTGTGATCACTCATTTAAACTACATGAATTTCCTGTTTCTGTGTTTTAGTGCTACCATTTGTGGGATCTAGATGTGCGAGGATTTCACAAGGTATGACTTCTTACTATAAGTAGATGCAGATGAAGTTATTCATTGTATTATATATTACTTTTATGACTATTGAAGCAACAATCAGTCCATGAGAATACTAGTATAAGTTTTGTGTTTGCTGATTTCAGAGTATGTGGAGACTCTACCTGAATGGAACACCTGTAATACTAGTGGGGGTACCTGCCTCCCCCTACCAGTAAGTCTCTCTCTCTCTCTCTCTCTCTCTCTCTCTCTCTCTCTCTCTCTCTCTCTCTCTCTCTCTCCACCCTTGATCTTATTTATAAGGTTTTAAGCAGTTAAAATATGGTTCTTGTTATTCAGTCATGTCTTTTTATCTAACTCTGCAGATATATTACATTGTTTCCTTAAATAACTGAAAATATTTTCTTTCCATCAATTATTAATAAACAAAGGCCAATCAATTTTTATCTAGTCTTTGACATACATTTGTTTATTTATTTACACAGCTCGCATAAACCAGACAGTGTGAAGCCATTTGCACTGGAGGAACCATCAAAGAAAGCCAAGGCCCAGTAGTGGGATGACCCCTGACCCCTAGTAAAGGGCTGTCCCCTGCCAGCAATACATCCCCACGGTAGATCTGGCTCCGACTACTTGTAAACTTAGGAATTTGACTTGGCTGTTCCTCCTCTTGGACCAGGATCTAGACACAATTTACAATAAACAGTGTAACAGGAGCGAACCCTGTAAGGAACTGTTGGGTGCAATATTATCATCTTGTTGGAGTTAACAACTTCTTTATTGTTATGATAAACCAATGTCTGTTTTAAATACATTGGCGTGTATTGGTAGCTTTAACATGTGGATATACTGCACACATGTCAAGAATCTATAATAATACTCTTGAGTTTTTGATAAGTACATGTTATTATTATTTTTGATACATGTACAACGTAGCTGTACCGTAGCAGAAATAGTCTCCCTGTGATTGTCCTATATCCCTGGGTGATTTACATGTAAAAGACAAAAGTTGTACAGAATGTATTTTTCCTGTACAACTGCAATGAAAAACTAATTCCATGAATAAGGTCCAAGTAAAAGAGTTATAAGCTGCACATAGCGTTTGATGGTGCAAAGTTTTCTCTTTATTCTGTTTAGTTTTTTTTTCATCTAATCAATGAAGAATATTTTTGATGCCAATGTTTTTCCTAATGACAAACCATCAATATATCTTGTTCCGATTAGAGTCAATGTTCACCGCCTACCAGCTGTAGGGATACTTGTTATCTTAACATCTCCTAACGAATCTAGCATTTACAGTAACCTGCTTTTTCATTGTGTGGTATGTTTACCCTGCTCAAAGTTTGATTGGTGATGTCTAGTGATGAAAAACAGGCCTTTAAGCTTTCAGCTGATATTCTAGTAATACATGTACACTCAAAATTGTGATAAATTCTTTACTTATGAAACTGCATTACTAGTATATTGAATGAACAATAAACCGTGTTCAAGGAACATCATAGCAATGATTTCTTATGAGAGATTATTGTAATGTATATGAATGTATATTTATATATCAAATGCCAAATTCCAAAAAACAAAGGACATTTAAACAATCTAAAGATTTGCCATATTCTTTTCAGATGATTTTTATTTGTTGACAGACATTTAAACATTCCTTGATGTTGTTTTAAGCATTGGTGATATGTTTTCAGACTTTCACATCAACATAATCTGTGTCTGTTAGGGTCAACCTAAGGTCATTGTATGAAGGTCACATGTCCTTCTACAATATTTACATCTCTCCGGAACTAAGGGTGCAAAACACAGTTTTATATGTAACGTTATAAGGACGTTTTCAGATGAGGGGCAAGCAAAACTGTCCCCTATAAAAATAAATTGTTAAAACATGTTACATATATATCTATATATCAATAGAAAGATAAAATCGTGAAATTTTTAAATATTTAAAAATAATGCACATGTAACTTAATGCTAGAATTTATTTGGCACTCAAAACATGCGGAAAATAGACAAAAGGATGCCTCTAAATGCAGTACACCCATGCATTTTAGGCTCCCCCTAAAAGTAGAATGCAACCAAATCAGCCATTTTTATTTCTCTCCATTTTCAAGAACAAGTCCTGAGGCATCATTTCATAGTATTTTCAGGGTACATTCGCCAGCTTTTTAAAGAGCTATGTTATCCGCTAAAAAATTCATGAAATTCTGCATGTGTAAAATCCGGATGTTTTTGGAGTTACCGCCCTTTATTTGAGAGACTCACAAAAAATATTTTTAAAATTTTTCTACATACTTTTTTCATGTATTCGAAAGATAATTCACTATATTATGCAACTGAGAGTTTAAAAATTTGATTTTCATGCATACCGCATAAAAATAGCAGGAAAATCCCTACCCATCATCCTTTTCCCCACAGAAAAACCCCCCTGGATTTTATACGGAACTGTGTTTAGCTACCTAAGTCTAATTTACTCTCATTACGGAATGTGTTTTGTGTTGTAAATTGTTGTTTCATACAATCCAAAAAAAAAAAAGGATTGGAACAAAACTGTCGAAATTTTGTTGAAAATACCGGTATATGTTTTATTAAAAGTTGACATTGCACAAACATATAGGTTTTGAAATGTGATAGTTGTCCACTGTGATATTCTCTGTTAAAAGAATTTTCACTACTTAATACCTTTGTTAGTGTTACCATAGCAATTTTCATTCGACCAGTAATAAGGGCCAACTTTTTAATTTTCTATGCAAGAAAAGAAAAAATTATTGCAACTTAGTGTATATTTAGGACTGATTTGTATTGAAGTAGTTTGCAAAAAAGGGCAAAAATAACCCTGTTTACAGTATTTCAAAAAGGTAATGAAAGTTAAATATAGATGATTAAAGTAAGAACGTACTGGTAATTAAAGTTTCTCTAATTTTGTTAATTAAATAAAATGCTTAACATAAATTTTAATTAACTATCCTCTTTTGTTAGAGTTCTGGGCATTCAAAAGGAAAATTATACTGTATTTTTTATGAATGCTCTAGTCGATTAATTTTAGTAAACTCATCAATGCTCGGCATCGGCACTGCTTTTACGTCTTTTACACCTGCTTGTTTGTGCTTCATTTGAACTGCTATTGAAACAGGTTGTGATTCAATATTTCTATGCAATTTTTTTATGGCTATTATTTTTTTCAACGAAGGTAATATACAAGTAAATATACTTTCACTGTTGTATATGTCTTTGGCTTTTTTACTTTAAGATTTATATGTACTTATATTTTTGATCATTTTTTTCTCTAAAGAAAACTGGTGTGCTTCAGAAACTATGCTACGAACACTGATGATAATTTATTTTAGTCTGACTCTATATTGTGTTTTTTCATCTACTGATATTGTAATTATTGATTTTCTACCTGTTTTGGACCCTTAAAAACCTGATATTATTTGGATCATGTCTATTACATTTCAAAATTAAGTTCAGTGGTTAATTATCTGCCATGATTTGAAGTTAAACTGCAGTGACTCAGCTTTTGTTACAGTGGTTTTTTGTGCAGTTTTTAGATGTTGTAGTTTGGTGCCATTTGGTGTATTTGTATTCTTAAAAACAGCTAGGTTATGGCAGCTAAGTCTGGGCTGTGCTGAGATCTAAGTAATGAATGTAAAGATTCTGCTTGTGTGTAGGGGCTGGGGTAAAATTGAAGTAAAGTTAGGATAGCCCAGACTGATCTTGCATCAAAATTCAGCTATTTCTGATATGATTGCTAACTACGCCAAACAAAATGTGGTGTACATTGTGTGCATGCATGTAATCTTATCTGTATAATATTTATTTTATCATAAAATTTTTTTATTTTTTTTCAATGAAACACCTCTAGTCTTATAATAAAATAGATCTGAATTTACAATAATTTAGTAAATTCAATTTCTGGTTATTTTAATAAAATAGATATAAAAACAATTAGTGTTTTATTTTGTTGTTTATGATAAGAGTGTCTCAGCAATGCCAGGAAATGTGTTCATGACGTCACCGTTTTGAGCTAAGTCAACCTCAGGTGAGCTAAAAAAGATATTAATAAAGGTAATCAATTTATTTTAAAACTTTATTTTTATTAAAATATGTTGGCAATTTTCATTTGATAAATATTATTAATGATTACACATGTTTTCGTCAAAGAAAAATAGTATTTTACCGTGCGTGATTTGCAGTGCTAGAGTTACATGTACCTACCCATATTGATTTGGCGGGGGAAAAATTATTTTTAGAAACTACTAACTCTAACCTATCAATATAGTACATAGAATATATACCTTACACAGGTAAAATTGCAACATATGTTCAACATATGTTTCGAGTAACATATGTTGAACATACGTTGAACATATGTTAAACATATGAATTTTTCATAGTATGTTGAACATATGTTTGAAATATATTGTTAACATATGTTTGTAAAATACGTTAAACATATTACAGATTCAAAACATATGTTTAACATATATTTGTGGTAATCATATGTTCAACGTATGTTTAACATATTTTGAACATATGTTTGTTTAAAACATATGATCAGCATATGTTTTACATTTGCGTTTTGTTGATTAGACATGTTTGTTTTCTTAAATTTTTACATATGTAGTAATGAATTGAACCTCTAAAGCTGTTGAAATTGTTTTAAAAATACAGTGAATAAATCATACAGTAAATATCATGTTTACGAATGACAGAATGTAGAATATCTCAGAAAAGGTTAGGTCTGTAAATTTCTTCACACAAAGCTACAACTCAACAGCTTACCGGCTATAGTTTATTTAGACCTAATAAGTTTGATGGTAAACAAGCATACAAATGTGGTTTTGAAAGATATATTAAGATCAGACGCATTTAAAAACTTGGAAAGTGAAAGTAGCCCCCAAAACTAGAGCAAAGTTCATTGCAAAGCAACGAGTATGTCTTCTATTGCTGTTTTAAATCAGTTCTTAATTAAAAAAAAAAGTCTTTACAATTCCACAGGGAAATTCCTAATGAATTGTTTTGTGTCAACACAAATTGTACAATATCAATATTTAAAGTGTAATTTTTATTACATGCTAATTGAAAAAAGTGTTGTTATTTTAGGAATGTAGTGACGACTAATGGACACATCACAGATGGCATCAATTAACACAGTATCAGAGATTATGAAGAAGTAAGTACATTATTATAAAAATTTCTTACACTTTCAAAACTGCAGCATGATGGATATTTTTTAAACTTGTAATATTATTGTAGTAAAGTTAACTAGGTTCAATTAATATCAAATAATGAGTGACACTGTTTGACAGAGTATTATAATTTGTAGCAAATGGAGTAGTAGTGCAGAGGTTTGTAAGATTTCTTGGATGCAGTTTGAAGATGATGAAGTGATGAAAGATCCAGGATCCAGATATATTCTTCTTGTGCTCAAAGATATCTGGCTGCACTACATTTGCTAGAGGTACTTCACCATGGTGAATTGGCGGGAAAAAATCTATTTTTAGAAACTACATACCCTTACCTATCAGTCTAGCATATAGAATATATACCTTACCAGGCATCATTTTTTGGTCAATTGTACATTGGATACCTTAATTGGCATTATAAAATTTGAATTTATGAGTAGAATCTCGGTGGAGGAGGTCCTTAAACTGGTGCCCCTGCAAGGTAAGGACCAATCACAAACCTCTTTACAACAGAATGATTTTTTAATGAGGCTGGGTGGTCAACAAACTAACCATCAATTTTCAGAAGTGAGTTGTTTGGTTATAAACTATCAACATAGTACAGAAAAATTCCAAATATTTTAGATTTAATTGATAATGTGATCTATTTTTATACAGAGCCCTTCTTATTAGGAGATTATGATAGTCTAAAAATGTACATGACCATCTGTCCCTCTTAATGTTATGATGTTATGCAGCATCGGTGGTAATGCTCCACCAGCCATGGTCACTTAGTTAGGATTGTTATTGAATGCTTATGAAGTAAATATGGATAATCAATACTGTAGCCAGGCACACCCTAAGTTAAAATAATATAACTGTTTTGGTTTCTAAAGCATTTATATACGATATAAGGTACAACCTGTTGATATTAAAAATTAATGTAGACATTTCAACCAATCAGAGCTTAACATTTTTAAAACTAAATGGACTGGTGTTTTCTATGATATATGACATACAATGAATGCCATTTGATTTTTGATTTATATGATACAGAATCTAAGTGTCCTTGGTCTACCACTGATAGTAAGCGACAGGAGTTCTGTGATAAGGTCGAGGGGTACGGTTAAGTGTGTGACTGCGACAACCCCACCCCACTCACATTCCATCCACCTAAGGTAGGAAATGTCACCTAGTCCTCAGCAGTTAAAAAAAGATTAATATGGAAAAGTTTAGGAAAATATATCAAGGCAACACCAATTTTTAAAATAATTCTTCAGATTTTCAATATAAATCATTGGGATAGAAAATAATAAGGCAAGCTAAATCTAGTAATATTTAAATTAATATTTGAATTAAGTGTGATTTCAAAAAGTATTAAAGCTCAACGAATCGCAAGAGGGCTTATCGACTTCCATCACCCCAGATCAAAGTCTAAAGTTATAGAAAACTTTTAAAGGGACTTGGACACAATTTGACTTAAAATTTTCAAATTTTATTTTTCCATTTTTAATGTTTATACTGATCAATATAGAAGTTTATAATGCTATGTCAAAATTTGAAACTCAAATATCAAGTTATAAGCAAGATACAGAGTTCATAATTCTTTGTTTTGTAAACAAAGCTCGAATATTGCCATTTTTTTTTTACATATTCGTTTTATTGGTATAAATTTTAATCAATTGTAACTTTCTTTTGTTAATAATAGTTTTTAAGATATTATTGAATTAGTTTAAATTGTTTTTTACATGTAATTTTGTCGAAGAAATGGTAATTCTCTACATTACATTTTTTGTAAACAACTATAAGACTCGAGCTTTGTTTACATAACTATCAATTCTTACCTCTGTATCTCGCTTGTAACTTGACTTTAACATTTAATATTTTGGTCAATCATTTAAAATGCACCAATAAACCATTTTATACATAAAAAATAAAAATAAAATTGTTGGTCTTAAATCGTGTCCAAGTCCCTTTAAGAAGAGATAGATTTGTCAAATAGGGTGTTTGTATCATATGGCATGAAAGTGGGAATCTCGTATTATATTTACCTCTTTATTTAAACAGTATTTTATTGTGCAATATATCAAATATATGGATGGGATAGCAGGCATTGCCTATTTAAATCCTCTCCGACATACAACGGTCAACCTCTGTACCATTGAAGGCTTAGACATGGAAATTGCGTTTGTCTTGATTTATAAAACAAAGTTCACTAAGCTACACTTATCATGTATGCTTAGTTTGCTTTTTAATGTTTTCCGCTGGGAGCGGAAAACCTTACTATTATTCTGAAAAATTTTCAAATTTCTTATTAGGGTCTTCCGTTTTCAACGGAAGACCCTCTTGTTATTCTATTGTTAGGGTCTTCCGTTTTCAACGGAAGACCCTCTTGTTATTCTATTGTTTTTTTTATTAGGGTCTTCCGTTTTCAACGGAAGACCCTCTTGTTATTCTATTGTTTCTTTTTCATTAGGGTCTTCCGTTTCCAACGGAAGACCCTCTTGTTATTCTATTGTTTCTTTTTATTATTAGGGTCTTCCGTTTCCAACGGAAGACCCTCTTGTTATTCTATTGTTTCTTTTTAGGGTCTTCCGTTTCCAACGGAAGACCCTCTTGTTATTCTATTGTTTCTTTTTAGGGTCTTCCGTTTCCAACGGAAGACCCTCTTGTTATTCTATTGTTTCTTTTTATTATTATTTTTTTTCTTTTTCTTTATTTTTCTGACTTTTTCAAAGCTTAATATCTCAAAAAGTTTTCAACAGATTTACATGAAACTTTCAGGGATTATGAAGCATTGTTGTGCCTCAAAGATGTTAAATTTTCAACTACAACGTCACCTCCATTTCAACGTTACGTCAATTTTTAAATTTTAAAAATGTGATTTTGTCCAAGGCGTTTTAAAAAAACGCTTAAAGATAGAGACTTCAAATTTTCTGTGTTAAAGCATTGATCGTTTTTCTTTGGACATAAGGCTGGAATTTTGTTTCCGTCACTTCCGGTCTAAACCGGAAGTGTTTTAAAATTTTCGAATTTTCGATTTTTTCGTTTTAATTTTAAATGTTTATGCAGTTTGTAGAGTTGGTTATGCTGAATACGAAACTGAAATCCGTTTGAAAATCGAACGACGCATTACAGAGATATCGGGGTTTAAAAGTTGATTTTTCCGGAAATTTTGATTCCGCGTCCTTGGTTTAAAAAATAGTGTAATGTTCAAAGTAAAATTAACTCGTGCCAAAAATAATTGTGAGGTCGTACTTGAACACATTCGAATTTTTTTATTAAGTCGTTCTTGAAATCAGAAAGGTTTTTGTTAATTCGTACTCAAAATCATTCGGGTTTTGTTAAGTCGTACCAGGAATAATTCGATTTTTTCATCTTTTTATTTTAGTTACTCTTGTTATTGGTTTAAGAGCTCTGCTTTTTACAGGAACTTCCAGCTTTACTTCCGACATTAACGGAAGACCCACTCGTTGCTTTGCAACGAGCTTTGCTCTAGTTATTATTATTATTATTATTCTTTTTCTTTATTTTTCTGACTTTTTTAAAGTTTAATATCTCAAAAAGTTTTCAACAGATTTACATGAAACTTTCAGGGATTATGTACCATTATCGTCCCTAAAAGATGTTAAATTTTCAACTACAACGTCACTTCCGTTTCAACGTTACGTCAATTTTTAAATTTTAAAAACGTGATTTTGTCCAGGGCGATTTTCAAAAACGCTTCAAGATAAAGACTTGGAATTTTTTGTGTTGAAGCATTGATCGTTTTTATTTGGACATAAGGCTGGAATTTAGTTTCCGTCACTTCCGGTCTAAACCGGAAGTGTTTAAAATTTTCGAATTTTTCGTTTTAATTTTAAATGTTTACGAGGTTTGTAGAGTTATTCATGCTGAATACGAAACTGAAATCCGTTTGAAAATCGGACGATGCATTACAGAGATATCGGGGTTTAAAAATTGATTTTTCCGGAAATTTTGTTTCCGCGTCCTTGGTTTAAAAAATAGCGTAATGTTAATAGTTAAATTAACTCGTACCAAAAATAATTGTTAAGTCTTACTTAGACACATTCGGATTTTTTTTTGTTAAGTTGTTCTTAAAATCAAGAAGGTTTTTGTTAAGTCGTACTTAAAATCATTCGGATTTTGTTAAGTCGTACCAGGAATAATTCGATTTTTTCATTTTTTTATTTTACTTTCTCTTGTTACTGGTTTAAGAGCTCTGCTTCTTACAGGAACTTCCAGCTTTACTTCCGACATTAACGGGAGACCCACTCGTTGCTTTGCAACGAGCTTTGCTCTAGTTATTATTATTATTCTTTTTCTTTATTTTTCTGACTTTTTTAAAGCTTAATATCTCAAAAAGTTTTCAACGGATTTACATAAAACTTTCAGGGATTATGACACATCACTGTCCCTAAAAGATCTTAATTTTTTAAGTACAACGTCACTTTCGTTTTTACGTTACGTCAATTTTTAAATTTAAAAAAAGTGATTTTGTCCAGGGCGTTTTTCAAAAACGCTTAAAGATAAAGACTTGGAATTTTCTGTGTTGAAGCATTGATCGTTTTAATTTGGACATAAGGCTGGAATTTAGTTTCAGACACTTCCGGTCCAAACCAGAAGTGTTTTAAAATTTTCGAATTTTCGAATTTTTCGTTTCAATTTCAAATGTTTATGAGGTTTGTAGAGTTGGTCATGCTGAATACGAAACTGAAATCCGTTTGAAAATCGGAAGATGCATTATAGAGATATCGGGGTTTAAAAATTGATTTTTCCGGAAATTTTCTTTCCGCGTCCTTGGTTTAAAAAATAGCGTAATATTCAAAGTAAAATTAACTCGTACCAAAAATAATTGCTCAGTCGTACTTAAACACATTCGGATTTTTTTTGTTAAGTCGTTCTTAAAATCGGAAAGGTTTTTGTTAAGTCGTACGTAAAATCATTCGTATTTTCTTAAGTCGTACCAGGAATAATTCGACTTTTTTTATCTTTTTATTTTAGTTACTCTTGTTATTGGTTTAAGAGCTCTGCTTCTGACAGGAACTTCCAGCTTTACTTCCGACATGAACGGAAGACCCACTCGTTGCTTTGCAACGAGCTTTGCTCTAGTTATTATTATTATTCTTTTTCTTTATTTTTCTGACTTTTTTAAAGCTTAATATCTCAAAAAGTTTTCAACGGATTTACATGAAACTTTCAGGGATTATGAAGCATCATCGTCCCTTAAAGATGTTAAATTTTTAACTACAACGTCACTTCCGTTTTTACGTTACGTCAATTTTTAAATTTTAAAAAAGTGATTTTGTCCAGGGCGTTTTTCAAAAACGCTTTAAAATAGAGACTTGGAATTTTCTGTGTTGAAGCATTGATCGTTTTTATTTGGACATAAGGCTGGAATTTAGTTTCCATCACTTCCGGTCCAAACCGAAAGTGTTTTAAAATTTTCGAATTTTCGAATTTTTCGTTTCAATTTCAAATGTTTATGAGGTTTGTAGAGTTGGTCATGCTGAATACAAAACTGAAATCCGTTTGAAAATCAGACGATGCATTACAGAGATATCGGGGTTTAAAAATTGATTTTTCCGGAAATTTTGATTCCGCGTCCTTGGTTTGAAAAATAGCGTAATGTTCAAAGTAAAATTAACTCGTACCAAAAATAATTGTTAAGTCGTACCTGAACACATTCGGATTTTTTTTGTTAAGTCGTTCTTAAAATCGGAAAGGTTTTTGTTAAGTCGTTCTTAAAATCATTCGTATTTTGTCAAGTCGTACCAGGAATATTCGATTTTTTTCATCTTTTTATTTTAGTTACTCTTGTTATTGGTTTAAGAGCTCTGCTTCTTACAGGAACTTCAAGCTTTACTTTCGACATTAACGGAAGACCCACTCGTTGCTTTGCAACGAGCTTTGCTCTAGTTATTATTATTTTTCTTTTTCTTTATTTTTCTGACTTTTTCAAAGCTTAATATCTCATAAAGTTTTCAACAGATTTACATGAAACTTTCAGGGATTATGAACCATTATTGTGCCTAAAAGTTTTAAAATTTTCAACTACAACGTCACTTCAGTTTTTACGGTACGTCAATTTTTAAATTTGAAAAAAGTAATTTTGTCCAGGGCGTTTTTCAAAAACGGTTCAAGATAAAGACTTGGAATTTTCTGTGTTGAAGCAATGATCGTTTTTATTTGGACATAAGACTGGAAATTAGTTTCCGTCACTTCCGGTCTAAACCGAAAGTGTTTTAAAATTTTCGAATTTTCGAATTTTTCGTTTTAATTTAAAATGTTTACGAGGTTTGTAGAGTTAGTTATGCTGAACACGAATCTGAAATCCGTTTGAAAATCGGACGATGCATTACAGAGATATCGGGGGTTAAAAATTGATTTTTCCGGAAATTTTGATTCCGTGTCTTTGGTTTAAAAAATAGCGTAATGTTCAAAGTAAAATTAACTCGTACCAAAAATAATCGCTAAGTCGTACTTGAACACATTCGGATTTTTTTGTTAAGTCGTTCTTGAAATCAGAAAGGTTTTTGTTAAGTCGTACGTAAAATCATTCGTATTTTCTTAAGTCGTACCAGGAATAATTCGATTTTTTTAATCTTTTTATTTTAGTTTCTCTTGTTATTGGTTTAAGGGCTCTGCTTCATACAGGAACTTCCAGCTTTACTTCCGATATTAACGGAAGACCCACTCGTTGCTTTGCAACGAGCTTTGCTCTAGTTATTATTCTTCTTCTTGTTTTTCCTTCTGACTTCTTTTTTGCTTTATATCTCAAAAACTATTCAACCGATTTGCAAGAAATTTTCAGGGATTATGTTAAATACTTGTCCCTTGGAGCTTTTAAACTTTCAGTCATTAAGTTACTTCCGTTTTCTAGTTACGTCATTTTAAAAATTTTCAAAAAGTGATTTTGTCCAGGACTTTTCTCCTAAACGGTTGTTTATAAAGACTTGAAATTTTCTGTGATTGTAAATCTGCGGATTTACTTATGGCATTTTTACAAAAAAAATTTTTTGGTCACTTCTGGTAGAAACCGGAAGTGATTTTAATTTTTCGAAAAATTGATTTTTTTGATGGAATCAAAAACGAATATGTGTTTTGTAGAGTATTTTAAGTTGAACCTAACACTGAAAACCGTTTAAAAATCGGACGATACATTACAGAGAAATTTGGCTTTAAAAATTGATTTTTCCGGAAATTTTGATTCCGCTTATTTGGTTAAGAAAGTAGTATCAAGTACTTGGTTAAATTAACTTGTACCTAAAAATTAATTGTTAAGTCGTACTCTAACACATTCGGATTTTTTTTGTTAAGTCGTTCTTGAAATCGGAAAGGTTTTTGTTAAGTCGTACTTAAAATCATTCGGATTTGTTAAGTCGTACCAGGAATAATTCTATTTTTTTAATCTTTTTATTTTAGTTTCTCTTGTTATTGGTTTAAGAGCTCTGCTTCTTACAGGAACTTCCAGCTTTACTTCCGACATGAACGGAAGACACACTCGTTGCTTTGCAACGAGCTTTGCTCTAGTTTTTTTAAATTATTATTAATCTTCTTGTTTTTCCTTCTGACTTCTTTTTTGCTTTATATCTCAAAAACTATTCAACCGATTTGCAAGAAATTTTCAGAGATTATGTTAGATTCTTGTCCCTTGAAGCTTTTACAGTTTCAGTCATCAAATCACTTCCGTTTTCTAGTTACGTCATTTTAAAAATTTTCAAAAAGTGATTTTGTCCAGGACTTTTCTAGTAAACGGTTGTTTATAAAGACTTGAAATTTTCTGTGATTGTAAATGTGCGGATTTACTTATGGCATTTGACCAAAAAAATGTATTTTGTCACTTCCGGTCGAAACCGGAAGTGAAACAAATTTTTCGAAAAAATGAATTTTCTGATCAAATCGAAAAAGAATATGTGTTTTGTAGAGTTTACTAAGCTGAATCTAACACTGAAAGCCGTTTTCAAATCGGACGATGCATTACAGAGATATCGGGGTTTAAAAATTGATTTTTCCGGAAATTTTGATTCCGCGGCCTTGGTTTAAAAAATAGCGTAATGTTCAAAGTGAAATTAACTCGTACCAAAAATAATTGCTAAGTCGTACCTGAACACATTCGGATTTTTTTTGTTCAGTCGTTCTTAAAGTCGGAAAGGTTTTTGTTAAGTCGTACTTAAAATCGTTCGTATTTTGTTAAGTCGTACCAGGAATATTCGATTTTTTTCCATATTTTTATATTAGTTACTCTTGTTATTAGTTTAAGAGCTCTGCTTCTTACAGGAACTTCCAGCTTTACTTCCGACATTAACGGAAGACCCACTCGTTGCTTTGCAACGAGCTTTGCTCTAGTTATTTTTTTTTTCTTCTAGACGCCAACTTTGATCCTTAATATCTCGCTCGTTTTTTCACCGATTGTTTTGAAATTTTCAGGACTGATAACATGCCGCGTGATGTTGTCGTTGCATATTTTAGTTGAGGAAAATCCCAATCCGGTTTTGAGTTATTCCCCTTTTAGTAAAATTTAACGACTTCTTTTGTCCAGGGGGGTTTAGCTTTAACGATGACTGGGAGAGTCTCAAAGATGGGCTGGTTTGGAAGCTAATACATTGAATTTGTGCGAGATATATTTTATTTATTATTTAAATGCAAATAAATGGGGTGGTATAGATGTTGAAACAAAGGTAAGAAAAGAAATCAAAAAAATTCGCGTATTTTCCGTGTTAGTTTTCTACCTGATAAAAATTTGTTATAACATGTATTTTAAAAGTTCTTGGTCTTACCCAGACCTTTCATTCGGTATACCGAAAAAGGGGCTGGCCCTTATAATTAGGGAGTTAGAGGCGTCCAAAGTTTCTTGTCAATAACTTAAAAAGGAATAAAAATTTCTAATGCATTATTGAAGCAAAGTTGTAAAGAAATTAATTTTTAATCCTTCTATAGTATTTAATTTAATGTTTTCGTAATTTATAGTCAGTATTTGCAGAAACAAATGTTGTCAGTTCGGTCCATTTTTGTGGGGGTGCGCACGTTTATGAGGTTATGAAAGGGCTTCTTGTAATGCACTAACTGATACATGTAGCGCGCAAAAATAATTCCACATAAAATTCCCAAATGTTTTTATTCATATGTACATTTTAATTTCATAAAGATGAACCTTTTTGACCTTATTTTTGTTGTTTGTTTCATAACTGTGCCCCTGTCTATATTTAGATGCATTACGAGACTCAGGTAACCGATCGATAGGAGACTCGCTAGCTGTATTCAGGCCGTCGTCTAGACGACAGTGCATGTGCTCGTAGATCTGGACGTACACGTTTAATGCCCCACTGTGTTACTGTAACAGAGACATTTTGAATTGTTTCAGTACTGGGAGATGTGTTAATGAAATGGTTCAAATGCATGGTAATTAAACTCAACTTTTCTACAATATACACGGCCGTCTGATAAAGCACAATGTGTATTACAGACATGACAAATGTACGCTGGCAATTTAAACGAACGCGGGATTGCTCCCGATAGAACAATTCTTTTAAAGCAAAAAAAAAAGTAAATAAATAAAATACTGATTTGCGATGGATATCATATAATTATCATCGTGGAGATGATTTTAAAAAGTGAACTTGATATTCGTATACGATAATATTTGAATCCAAAGCCTCTAGTTTTAAGTTACGGTTATTAGGGATATTAATTATGACTTGCCCCGCGTTTCAGGTTTTTTACTTGCAAAACATCTACAAACGAAAATACCAAACAACCTTCAGCAGCAACTTATAAACTATTTATTCCATACACAATTCTAAAGAGGTAATTAAATAAATTTTATAAATGCTTTATACTTGTATTCGCTATCTTCCATAGGAAAAAGTGGCATGGAAAAAATGTTGTTCAGTGTTCATCAAATACGCTGTAGCCTTAGCAATCGAAAATAATTAACAAACTGTATATTGATAGATTGACATATCAACACACATTCAGTTCTATAAAATGTAGACTCAATGACTGAATTCTTTACCGTTTTCCGTCTGGGTTATTTTGAATCACGTGTGTACGTTATGTGTAGCCATATAGATAAACACTTAAAGTGTTTAATTTTTAAAAGAAATTGTGTACATGCAGAGCAATGCAATACTAGGACAATTTAATTCCAACAATGTATATGGTGAGGCCGGTCAGACTGATACTGGTTCTGCTTATTCTACAAATAGCGAATGTAAGACGAAGTATTTGGGTGTTATATTTTAAACAAATGTAAGTCTTGCATTACTCAACAAAGTTTGTTATTGGAATCATTCTTAGTTACCTTAGCTGCATATATGTACCGCTCGGTCTGTATCCCGGAAAAATTGACTACCATCCGAAATTTTTCATACAAGGTCTACAGACTTGCAGCTAACATTACCTTTAAAAATACATTTTAGAATTTGCCGCTGTTTATAATTTCATTAAAATGACGCGCAGAATCAAGTGGTAATATGTCGGTTGATATGGGATTTATGACGTCTATTTATATTGTTATCATGTTTTCAATAAAATTATTTCATTATTTCAAGCTTGTGGGTGGAATGAAATCAGTTTCACATGTTATATGACATAAAGATGTCCTCTCCCCACTTTTTCTCGCAGCAACTATTTTTTTTTAGATTTACATAAAAAAAAATGAATGAATTATCATGGAGTTGCCCCCCCCCCCCCCCATTTTGGTAGCATGTAAAAAAATGGTATGAAAATCATGAAATTATGAGTGAAATTTTGAAAATTTTGGAAAATTCAATTTTTTTTCCCCTTTTTTTGCTTGTCAAGATTTGTTGGTTGAGTTTGCCCCCCCCCCCACTTTAAAAAACGATGCTACGTGCTTGGAAATTACTCATTTCTTTATTCCCCTCATTAATAAACAAAACAAACTAACAAACATAACCGATCCAGATAAATATAATTACATGTATCAAAAATAAACTTCAAAAACAAACAACACATTCATCCTTCACCCACAATATTGCCTTTTCGATATTTGTCATCGTAGTAGACCCGTGTAACAATCTGTTAAGTAGGTGCTTGCACGACAAAGAACCCCTTGCTGATCTACATTTTCATTAACGCATACAAAGAAAAATTATATTTTGATTTATTTTTGAATTTCTTTTGATGTAAAAAAAAAAGGAGAAGAAATTGGTTCTCAGTCTCTATTTATGCCTGTTTGTTAGCGGTTAATTCAAGTTCATTTTGAATATCCTTTTGTAATTTAAAAAATGCGATGTAAATTTTTTTTCATGCAATATTTCGGATAAAGCAGTGAAGAGTTGTTTCTTGAAATTTTATTCGACCATAAAATTGTAAAATGCTAACATTGAAAACTGTGCCCGATTTCTTTCTTTTATTAAGGTAAAACTTTATTGATTTAAAAAATGATTCTTTGAGACAAACAAATTGACATAATCAATAAGAGTTTGACAATCTCTAACCGCAGGTCTGTAGCTTTTAGTCAGAAAAAGAATCGGATGGACGACCTACGACACAGATCGTCCATCCGATTTTCTTGAAAATTGCCATTATTTTCGTACGCGGACGCAATACTCACCGAGACTACATGGTTCGTATCTTGAGTTTTAAGTTTTAACTGCTTTGAAAGGTAATATTGGTTTTCTGATAATTATGAACATAAATAATTAAATAAAAATGGTTAAAATTACAGTCAAATTACCGGCATCGGTCTTCTCCGTGCGCGGATCTAGAAGGGGAAGGGTTCCAGACCCCCCTCCAGCGAATTTTTTTTCAATTACGTGTACATTATAAACTTACCAAATATGCCTCGGACATCCCTTGGCAAACTCAAATAACCATCTGACTTTTCAACCCCCACCACGGAAAAATTTTCTGATCCGCGCATGTTCCCCCTCCTCGAAATACAAAATTATTCTTCAAAACCCCTTGTAAAATTTCCAGGATCTCCGCATATATACTAAGAGATTCATTGGCGCTTGCGTTCGATAAAGATGCGTGTAAAACGTTTGCCAATGGCCTTTTTACCTTCGTACCGGGCATAACCACAGTCCCACTCTGTGAATAAAATGCGGCGAATCAAACTAGAGACAACGTGTTAAGATCAGTATTTGCTTATAAACATGTAGTATCATCGTACAAAATGCACTGTTCAATTATAATATTTTTTTTACTTGTAAAATTCAACATCTGTTTCGTAATTTTTTCTCACAGTTTATTTCTTACAAAGTTACTCTTTTATTTAGTGATTGACACTTTTCAGACTTTATATATAGTGATTTTAAAGAGACAAGGTGTCATGTCTCAAGGA
This sequence comes from Magallana angulata, assembly GCF_025612915.1. Taxonomy (NCBI): domain Eukaryota; kingdom Metazoa; phylum Mollusca; class Bivalvia; order Ostreida; family Ostreidae; genus Magallana; species Magallana angulata. The sequence continues at coordinate 54,156,856 of NC_069120.1, forward strand.
CTGTTAATCTCTTAAAACAACATTGTGCAATTATCAGATTTTCATTTCTTGGACATCAAAGACTCATTGAGTTTATTTAATTATTTTATATCTGTGAACCTTTCACTCAGCTTACTTATATCATTACCTGTCAATTTATACTCATTGTTAAGATTCTTATAAATAGTTATGTACAATTGTCAATGCGCAGTCTGGAATCGGCGGCCAGCCCCGGCCACGTCCGACTCTCCCAGAGTCTTGAGTCAGGATGCCACTACTGGCCATATCCGACTTGTTTGTAACATGTCTGTCTGTTAAATTGTTATGTTGCCATCGTTGAGTCTCGTCCAATAATGTGGAATCCTGCATCAATTGCCTGTTTATTACTCTGGAACTGTATACTGGTGGACCTTCGGGAATCCGGCAAACCTACCCTTCGTTTTAGCTTACGGCCCACAGCGCGCCACAACCTTATACCTTTTACACTTTACGCCAACATTCCCTCACCCGGTTCGTACTGCACACGACCGATGCAGATCCAGACGAATTCTCTATCACCGTAAAATCTACGCGGTCACAGAAATAAAATAGTTTATTTCTCAGTGTTTACACATCTAATATTGTACTATGGTCAGCTATCAATTTTTTGTTATACGTCACAAGTATGACGCAGCTACGACGGAAAACCTAATCGTTGCTTGCAACGAGCTCGTCTCTAGTTTTTTTTAATAGTTTTTATGCAGGTTAAACTAGTGTTTGAGTTGTATTATAAGTATATTTACCAAGTATTAGAAATTTGCATATCTAATCATAATTTTACTGCTTTTCTTAGAAGTCTACCAGTTTTTAACTCTGTCTCAGACATACTTCGTTAATTTGAAAATCTATTTTTTTCCCTTAATCTGTTTTGTTCTTTTGGTAGATAGCTTTTTTAGAAGCCATTTTGGTCCAAAATTCTTGTCCATTTTAAAATCAGTGAGTGACTTGAATAAACATCTTTTTTAAAGACTGATGATTGATAATATTTCACACGGTTTATACAGCACATGATTTATATTAAATGATATAAGAAGCCACTACGGTATGTTGATATCCTCATCAGGGAAAAGAAAAAACTTTTCTATTATCAAATTATGACTGAATACAAAATATTGACTTCGCCATTAAAGTAAGCTTGAATTGCATTCAATTTGTACTATTTTTGCACCAGTACTGGTAAGTACTGGTAAGTACTGCATGATTTGTCATTATCATGTATCGGTAAACATCATTTCTTATATTAAAAAAGAATGTATACAAACTACTTCTAGTTCTTATTTTTCATAATTATCAAATTTCGGCAAATAAACCCATGTTTGCTGAACAATGGCAATTGATAAAGTCTGCGCATTCAAAGAATTTTTTTACACAGTTGCTTAAGGAAGGAGTCTTTGACGCACCAATATATTTATTTATATGATACATCTATAAAGAACCCTTTTTTAATACAGTTGGCATGCATTTAATGATGATTATATTCTACATCAACTGAGACCAAATATTTTAAGCTCTAGAATAATACTTTTGCAACCAAAACAATATTTCCTGTTTCTCTGAAAAAAGAAAATAAAATTCATTAAAAATAATTGAATGCTGATATCGGACTCTTTTTTGTGTAATCATATTAAAATAATTTCTTTAACTATCCATCACATAAAATTTTGGTGTTTCAAGAAACCGTGATATGTGTTTGAAGTTAAAAAAAAAACCAAACTTGCATATAAAATATTATTTAAGTTAACTTTATAGTTAGTTTTTCTTGGAATAAGAGTACCGCACTATACTCGGTCCAAGATATCTATGTAACACATTTTCATAAATTATTTCAAATTCAAAGATATCTTAGAATTCAAGCAGTGTTCATTCGATTCACTATGAAAAATCCATTGGTTTCTGTTTTGAAATGGGGCTTGTCAATATCATACATAGCTAAAGATAAAAATTATACTGGGATTTTACATTGCAAGTGACATGAAGATACCTGGACGAAAATGTTAAAAACATTATGCAAGGTGTTCCTATTGACTTCCAAATGATTAAGTTGTCAACATTTCCCAATATTATTCCCATGAGATTTTTGTTTTTGTTCATGTGAATTTCTTTGAAAATAGATGAGGTGTCAATGAAGAAATCTTGATTTTTTTTCCTTTCATCAATTTCATTTGTATTGCTCTGACTAGCTGTAGAGTTGTATCTTCATAGGAAATTTGGGTTGATAGACCATCATCCTATATATAATTCCCGTTGAGGTATTCTTTGACAATAAAATGCATATTTGTTAAAAATCGGGAAAAGTGACAGAAATAATAACTTGGGACTGACTTTAAATGACTGGATCAATGACTCATTCTTTGTTTAAGACTGCATGTAAACTGTATATAAAGCATTATAAAAATTGGACATTTAAAACTGGATGATATATAACATCCACTTGTATACCTAATTACTTCCTTCAACCATCCAACCAATCAAAGCAGCATTTGTTGTTATCTGTAGGTCTTGTTCTGTCAGGACAAATTTCTTATTTCATTATTCATTGATTTTATATACGGTATCACTTTGACAATTAACACAGTAATGTACCTTGGCATTTAATATGATATATAAATTAGTTATACACATTCTACACGGATTTCTTAATTTTAATTTTCTGTAGCTCTCTCTGATTCATCTCTGTCTCTCTCTTGAAAGCAAACTTCTTTTGACAAACAATTAAAAGAAAATAATTTAAAATCAGCAATCAAACATGTAGAATTATCAAAGACAAAAAAAACACACAGCTGAAACAAAATGAAAGTACAATAAAATAAAATGCCTGCAGCTAAAAATAGCATAAAATTTCCACAGGTGTAGAGTTCACCTTTAAAATGGAGTCTTTCCCAGTGGAAATGTAAGTTCAAATATTCTTATACTTTTTATTTTGAAATGTAAGCACTACATTATTGGTACATTCACTATCTGGATGTATGAAAAATATGATTTACAAATTGACAATTATTGCTCAACACAAGACATACATCTAATTCTAACAGATGTGAGGGAAATCAGCATATGTCAGAGTCGGTGTTTGTGGGACTGTGTGAGATACTGGGGACCTCACAACAGGTGGCTATCAGGAGGGAGGCTGAGGACATCAGTGAGATGGTGGAGAGACGAGTGACACCTAATGATGGGGCCATTACGATGATGAGTGGAAGTAGAAGAGAAGGGTTCAGCCTGGAGGGATCAGATGTGGACGTTATGTACTGGCCAAACAACCACCGAGTGATCATGAACATGTCTCAGTCTGAGTATTACAACACAGCCAGTACAACCTTGATTCTCTCTGACAGTTCTGAGAGTCCACCAGGATTCACTTTACTTCAGTTATTGAAACCAACAAAAAACAGAGAAGTCTGTTCAGCGTGTGTCAGAATGAATGACAGAGTCTATATATCTAGTTCTATGTACAGACAGTTAATTTCAGCAGCAATGGCTAATTCTACTGTACATGGTCCCTGTGCTAGTGGTTATATAGCAGGGAGTGAATATGATTCTGCCTGGTGTTTTGTTTGTGACTTTTGGCCTCTGTCTGCCTCCTCATGAATAGACAGATGTCACTCATGGCCTGGTCCTGAAGTTGTAAATGACATTGTCAGAAATGGATGCCACTTTGTAGCAATAGGACACCCATTTGGACCCCATGAAAAGGAAGAATGGAGAATTTCTTTTTCACGAGCAGAGTATAAATGTGTATCAACAATGAACCACAGTCAGTTTTTGACTTATGGATTGTTAAAGCTGTTCCTTAAAGAAGTCATCAATCAACAGTCAGAAGAAACCAATGAACTTTTGTGTTCCTATCACATGAAGACAACTATTTTCTGGGCAATTCAACAAAACACACTGCCTGACTGGTGTCCACAAAATCTCCTAGTCGGTTTCTGGGTCTGCTTTAAACTTCTCCTTTAATGCGTGTATGAGGGGATCTGTCCAAACTTTTTCATCCCTCAAAACAACCTGTCTGACAAAGGTCCGGGGCTCAGCACAAAAGAGATTGTTCCTACAGTTACGTGAATTGTACAATAAAGGCCTGGCCTGTCTGTTACAGAGTTCCTCTATCAGGTCCTACATCATTGATGTCCTGTACAATCCTAGAGCTTTTGTTTGTACAGATGAGAGTTTTAATATGTCTGAAGTTGACTATGATATAGAACTTTTCATCATAATGAATATTGTTAATACTGTAGGATTAGATAAACGCCAGTGTATAAGAGCCATACATACAATAGAACAGGGGATAGATTCACGCCTTACACACTGTCATGTCGTCGTGTTACAGAAACTTGCAGCCTCTATCCTTCTGAAAATTGCTTTTTTATTACACAACATGCACATATACACAGGTGTTAACAAACGGGTGTATATTGCAGACAAAATATCCTGTCACATGCTGAAATTAGCAGCCAAGTTTGGGTGTGTTTCTGATATGTTGTACATTGCCATGTATTATTACAAGACACTCAGATACAGGGAAGCTTTATCTGTTACAGAGATGACAAAGGTCAAGTTAGCACAGCCTTATCTGATGTATAAGAGACATGTAGACAGAGAGAGGTATACTGAGGCTGTAGGGGGACAGTCCTGGTCTACAAAGATGAGACAGGCTGTAGCATGGGATATCGAACTTATGAACACAATCTGTTATATTAATGAATTAATACCAGAGCAACAGTCTGCTCTACAGAACATATGGCCTGTGATGTATATCCCAGTGTGTGTGATGTTACACTTCCTAGAGTTCTTGTGTTACAGACAAATTGATACAACATTATCACAAGCAGCTCTAGATGAGCTACAGGTCCTAGTCCACCATGATCAGGGACTGTATGTAGATTATAGATACAGAGACATCTCCTGGGAGATCCTGGGGATCTGTCAACAGATCACAGGGAACCTCCAGGCTGCTCTATACTCATACCAACAGTCACTCACACAGTATCCACTGAACAACATACAAACTGCTACACAGAGGAGAATTCAGGATATGATTCAGTCAACACCATACCAGTAATAAAAATTTAGCCATTAACAAAACAAACTTTAGATATTTCCAAGTCAGTCATCCTATATTCACAATACCTTAGATTTAAGGGCTCAATGACCGTGTGAGGGTACATAAGCAGCAGATAAGGGATCCTTCGGTTCGTAACACTCCGTGTAGTGAACATTTTGATGTGTGCGGGAGAGGCCGGTTTGAAATTTTTCCATTTTACAAAGTACGCGAGGAAAGTGATCAGCTACGACTTGCAAAAGAACAATATTTCATAAATAATTTTAAACCTAAACTTAATAGATAATTGCATTATTTATTCTGCATTGACTTTATTCAGCTTTCATTTTAATAACCTCTTATTTTAAAACAATATCATCTGTACATATTTTATTACGTTTACATGTGTTTGTAAAAAATATTTGCCGCCATCTCCAAATATTGTTTACACTGTTCGTTACGTTGTCTTCTTTATGACGTCATAATAACGACGTCAACGTTTGTTATTTCTGTTACAATTTGAAATCCACTGAAGAGCCAATCGGGCGAAAGCGCTTTGGATTAAATTTGAGAGAATTGGATTATTGTGTCTACTGAAAACCTTTTTCTATATCGTTACCTATACCAAAGACTTATTCTTTTATATATATATATATATATTAAACATTCCTGGAAACGATATTTAGATGACTGCTTCATTTTCTGGGAAGAATCCGAGGAAGATCTTCATGAATTTCATAGTCTTCTTAACTCTTTAAATCCAAATATTCAATTCACCATGGAATTCAGTGATTGTTCTATTTCATTTCTGGATATCATGGTTTTAAAAAACCAATCAAAAATTTCAACAGATGTTTATTACAAAACCACGGACACTCATCAGTATCTAAATTTTAAATCCTGTCACCCTACGCACACCAAAAGAAATATCCCGTACAATTTATCAAGAAGAATTTGCACTATTGTTAGTGAAGACAAAACCAAAGATCAAAGATTGATGGAATTAAAAATGTATCTTAGTGCTCAAAATTATCCCGAAAAACTAATAGATTCGGCCATAGAAGAAGCAAAGAAAATACCACAGAATATACTCAGAACAACCAGAAAAAAGGAATAAGATCCATTTTTAATTCCTTTTGTTACAACCTACAATCCCAAACATTTTAATATATTTCAAGAAGCAAAAAAGAATTTTTCTATCATTGAGCGGGATCAAGAACTTCAACAACTAATTAAACAATCTGACCTACTCCATAGCCAAAGACAACCACCCAATCTGAAGAAAATATTAACAAGAGCTAAATTTCATTCAACACCAGAAAAATATGTTGTTTCCAAATGCGGAGATTCAAGGTGCGGCACGTGTCCTTATCTAAAGACTGGAGATTCGATTTCTTTTAAATGTGGCAAGACTTTTTATGTTAATGAAAATATGTCGTGCAAATCCAAAAATCTGCTTTACTGTATTACATGTAACCACTGTGGCGAACATTACATCGGCCAAACCGGAACACAGCTTACCGCCCGCATGCGCGTCCATCGCCAGCAGATTAATGATCCCAGTACCAGAAACACCCCATGCAGTGAACATTTTGACAGATGTGCTAAGGGAGATTATGAAGTATTCCCATTTTATAAACTTAAAACCGATTCAACCGCCATGAGACTTGTGAAAGAGAACTATTTTATTAAATTATTTTCCCCAAAACTCAACAAACATTTAATATATGTTTATATAATCATCTTTATTCTAACCAGTCTTTGTATTTGTAAATTTATTGATGTCGTTATGATCATGTTTGGTCTAATTCAGTTTTCCCGAACTTTAACGTTTTATATTGTATTATGACGTCATGGATCTATTCCTTCCCTGAAAAGACTCTCGTTACATCATGACGTCATAGTAAACGTTTCTAAGGAAAACAATTTCATAACTTATGTACGTTCACCTGAAGAAGGATGTAAATCCAGAAAGCGCTAGTGAATAGAAACTTTGGAACTGTTCATTTTCTTTTTCTTTTTTGATTATTTATACTGTGTGATATCACCTTTCACTCATTTTGGATTATATATATATATATATATATATATATATATATATATATATATATATATATATATATATATATATATATATATATATATATATATATATATATAATCAAAAAAGAAAAAGAAAATGAACAGTTCCAAAGTTTCAGTTTACTTTACATTATAGTACAAGCTAATCAACATGTGTATTGGGTACAATTAACAGTCATCATTAATCAGTGATTAATAGTAATTAATAGTGAATAGAAACTTTGGAATTTTCTTTTTCTTTTTTGATTATTTATACTGTGTGATATCACCTTTCACTCATTTTGGATTATATATATATATATATATATATATATATATATATATATATATATATATATATATATATATATATATATATACTTAAATAAATAAAACAGAATGCGACAGTCCAAATTAAATAAATTGTTTACTGTTAGCGCTTTCAGCCATGTCGGCTCTTCAGACAGTTATACAAAGTTAAAAACGTTGTTTGTAACGTTGTCAATGACGTCGTGTTTTTAAAGTTCATTATGACGTCACAATGTACATCAAGGTAGCAATGGCGTGAACTTTATCAACGCCGTTAAGCAATGCATAGACATATAATACAATACGAGGGTCAATCAAAAAATACGAAGACTTTTGTCATAGCTATGTTACTTAACGTCATATCATTACTAAATTTGGTAGACATAATTTAGCAATAGTTTCAGACAATTTGCAAGAAAAAAAGTTAGTAAATTTCTTTATTTCTAAGAATTATTTAGAATTTAATCCTGCAAAAATGAGGTCACGGCGCACGGCCAAAATTTGTGTTATGTCAAAAATAAATCATATAATGTTGAAAGTATTATCTCTATAAATTTGGCTCGAAACCAAATTATATTGAAACTTCAAATTTAGTATAGTCATGGTATTCTATGTACCAAATAATGACGGGATATATTGTTTTGTCGAACAGATATTAGTAACTAAAGTCAGATAGTCCTCTTTAGAATTGACTAAAAACATCGACGTCGCCTGACGTCACGGCGCAACGAGAAGTACAAATAAAATGGATTTAACTCAGGAAAAAGCCGATACAAGCTGTGAAAATGCTCCATGGTGCAAAAAATTAGCCATCAATTATTTGCAAGTTTGTGTTTAATTGTAATAAATTTTGTTGGGGTGGTGGTCATTGTATTTTGAATATAAAACAGTCCAAAACAGAGTAGAATATCTGTAAATATTTGGTCATAAAAGAAGTAACGTCAACCGACGTTCGGGGTTATCCTTACTGTAAACTAAGATATACACGGTTAGAAAATGAAAACATTGAAGAACTAACTTATGATTTTCGAGTAAATGTGTGCAAATAAGATGTTAAGTGGTTCAATGCCATTTTAAATTGTAAGAAAAAAAAGGCACAAGAGACTAAGCGTGATATAAAAATATATATATCTATAAACTGTGCGTGTTTAATTTTGACGTCATGTTTTGAACGTTACCGTGCGCCGTGGTGACAAAACATGTTGGTTTTAAAAAGGGGTAACAAAAATACCCTTTCATCAAATGGACTTAAACTTCGCATATCAATAACATTAGTGTTGGTGCGCAGATTAATCTGTTAAGTATGACTTTCATGAAAAATATATGATAGACAGCCGCATTGTCTTCGTATTTTTTGATTGACCCTCGTACATATAGAAATTATATATATGATAAATCTATTTTCGATTAAGTTTCGGGTTAAATATTTTAATAAAATAGTCCTCTTTTGTGGTTCGGGCGATTTCATTTGAATTCCACATTTTGTAAAACGGAAATATTTTAAATGTTCCCTTTCCGCACTTCGCAAAATGTTCCGAACATGGAGTGTTTTTATACTGTGTGATATTTGGAACTGTTTTTAAAAAAAATTTTAAAACCTAATGCCCCAATGAACTGCAAATCGTCTAATTTGATATATTGTGCGACTTGTCCAACATGTGGAGAAAATTATATTGGCCAGACTAACCAGCTCAACGCCCGAGTGAGAGTCCACAAACAACAAATAAAGGACGAAACAGTGAGAAACACTCCATGTTCGGAACATTTAAGTATTTTTTGCTAGACCAAGGCTTTATTTATCTACATACATATATATATATATATATATATATATATATATATATATATATATATATATATATATATATATATATATATATATATATATATATATATATATATATATATATATATATATTGAAACACAATAAAATCCACAGTGGTCGGCGAGTTATAGATAAAAATTAAATAAGAAAACACGAAAAACGTTCAATATAGCTTAAGGGTGTTATTTACTCAGGGTTTGAGTTCTCAAATTCCGATTGTTAAAAAGTTCAATGTAATGAGTAAAATTTGTTCTAAACACAAAAAGTATTTATGAAATGAATTATTATTGACAAAACATTCAATATTTTTACTTTATTATGGAATTATGTTCAAACAAAAATTGACGTTTAGCCAAACAGAGGAAATTCGGACTAAATTTTGCAGATTTTGTTTTCTGCAAAAAGTTTTTTGACAATAGTCTAATATTAAAAGTTAGGATTTTATATTTAAGTCTACGTAATTTTGCATATTTTCCGTTGGTTTTACCTCGCTTATTCATTGAAATAATCTTATGGCACGAATAATAATAATATTGAAAAATGCTTAAAAACGATAAAAGACATCATATCTCAAAATTTTGATCATTGACCTCATATAAATTTTATGCCAACAGAATAAGGTCAATATAAGTAGTTCATTATCATAAATGTTTTTGTATTATCATCATTCAATTTTTTGTAAAATTGAATCAAAAATGGGTAGGGATTTGAAAACTGATAGAGGAAATTCGGACTAAATTATTTTTAAAAATTGATGCTGAAATATTAATGTTGTGTACTTATTTAGTGCCACTACCATTCGTAAACTGTATCTTATTTTTTAAAGTGTTTAATTATTTGTGATATTTTTATAATTAAGAAAATCTCAATCGTAGTGTAAAATTTTATGGGATTTTTCTTGAATTTTCAATAAATATTCAATGGCCATTAACTCAAAAAGTAGGTCATTGACCTACTTTTCTGAAAGTGAAAAATAACAATACAAGCAAAGGTCTATAACACACAATAGATGGTTTTTCATCATCATCAGTGGATTTTTTTTTTCATTCTGAGTAAACGTCATCCTTAAGCGCTTTCATTTTAAAATCTTCAGAAGCTATATAATGGTAACATAGTAACGTGACGTCAAAAAACTTGAACGTTGAACGGCAATGTCTATTATGACGTCATAGCTAGATTTAGCGGAAAAAAATATAATTTGCAACATAGTAGATAACATACAATTCAATACATTATTATTACAAACAGTTCAATTTGGGTTTAAAAATACGGATGAAATGTTTTTCTTTTTCTCTTCTTTGTACATTACTGTCACTCAACAGTTTGTAAAATGGAAATATTTTAAACTGTTTATTGCCGCGAGTGTCCAAATGCTCACATAACGGTATCTGTCGATATCCCGGGGTGTTTATGTGTTGTTTGTGCACACGCACACGGGCCCGAAGTGGATTGCTTGTTTCCCCAATATAGTACTCGTTGCAGCCTGGACATGTTATAACATATAATACATTCTTAGTGTCACATGACATGTCCGTCTTTACGATGAATTCTTTTCCGCTGAAGTCGTACTTAGATCCCTCTGTAATATGGTCACAGGTCCCGCATCGTGGGTTTCTACACTTAGTAACTGTGTGTTTAGTATCAAGATGGGAAGTGCACAATATTCGTTTTAGATCTTTAGGCTGACGTCTGCTGTTAATGAAGTTCACATCTTTGTAAATTTCTTTCGTAGATTGGTCGTTGATGAGGATATTATTAAACTGATGAATTATTGGCGTAATGTTCATATTTCTTGGATTAAAAGTATGTACAAATGGAATAATATCAATGGTTTTTTCCGGATGTTTACTGGCTAATAATTCCGATCTATCATACGTCCTGGCTTTACGAATTCCGTCGTCAATGAGACCTTCGGGATAACCTTGGTTAGTGAGGTAATGTTTGAGTTCCCCGAGGCGTATGTCTTGGGTGTTTTCATCGCTCACAATGGTACAAATACGTCGAGCTAAATTATATGGAATAGCAGTTTTTGTATGATGAGGGTGACACGAATTAAAATGAAGATATTGATGTGTGTCAGTTGTTTTGTAGTATATATCAGTAAAAAGTTTTGAATTCTTCTTTATAACCAGAACGTCCAAAAATGGTAATTTGGTGTCACTACTTTCTAAAGTAAATTTGATGTTGGGATCAAGGTTGTTCACAAGTTGATGAAATATCTTTAAATTTTCGTCACTATTATTCCATAAAATAAAGCAATCGTCTAAAAATCGTTTCCAACTAGATTTAATAGATCTGGCTTCTTCTTCTCCCCAGAACGTCACGTTACTATGTTACCATTATATAGCTTCTGAAGATTTTAAAATGAAAGCGCTTAAGCTATATTGAACGTTTTTCGTGTTTTCTTATTTAATTTTTATCTATCTATCTATCTATCTATCTATCTATCTATCTATCTATCTATCTATCTATATATATGATTGCGTCCATGAGAAAAGGGTGCTTATGACATATTTGACAAAACAGAGAAATAACGTCACAAACATGACGTTACGTCATAACGTCGTCTGAAAAGCGTAAAATATATAACCTGTCATTTTTATCGCGTATAGTTTTTATACATTTTTCTAAATCTAGTTTTCACATTATTTTAAATAATCTCTTATTATACTCTATTTGCACACAAATTTGATTAACTACATGTATTTCTGTTTTTCTCCATATTAATTATTGATCCAAATTGGCTATGATTGGTGAAGTTTTACAGAAATATTTTGCTATTAATTTTATGTGTCTGCTTCACCTTTTTTTTAATAGCGCATCGATATTAACATATTTGCATCACAAATAAAAAAACAAGAAATCATATTGACGCAAGCGTCAAATGGGCCGCAAAAATATAATTGTTGTATGAATCATCATTGGTTGTTTACATAAAAAACACACCGCAAAGAAAATAACTAATTGGTTGTACTAATTTTAATGGTAGATTTTAATTTTAATTACTATATTTTCAGCAACTCGTTTTGAATTTTAACATTTTACTATCATTATTAAGAATAGAGTTCGATAATTTTTTTTTCTAAATAGAATCATAAATCTTACAGTTTATGAAGATGATCATATCATTGCTATTTCAAAAGAATTAAAAATAAGTCAGGTTAGCTTAAATTTTCAGGTCCATACAAATTTTCAGTCCTTTCAAATGTTTGCGTAAAAAATGATATGGATGTCATTTCATGATAATTGTTTTAACCAAAAAGCATATGGCAATATAAATTTACACACAAAGTCATTTTATTTGACACAGCACATAGAAATTCTATAAAAGTTCATGTCATTCAGGTCTGCAGTTTTTCAGGTCTTTAGTATGCCCCGTATACCGATCCCGATACAATGAAAAACTCCGAAATTTTCCGAATATATTATAATAATAAAAATGTGTCTAACACGACAGTCTTTGACCAACTTTTCATTTACGAGCAAAACAAAAAATATGTAATATTTTTAAAAGGCATAAAACATATTTCTACATGCAAATTTACTTTTAATTGATAAAAATGAGCATTATATCAATTCATTAAAAAAAAAAACTATCCCGCAGAAACGCAGTTACAATATTTAAATGTGTATCAAATAACGGACCGCCTCCTGGCGGCCCGTAATAATCTTATTTTAAAGAAAGGAAATCATTATTCAGACCATATACTGTTGATTCCTTATTTTACGCGAGTACTTAATTCCGCGATTCAGCAGTTTCCATCAAATTGCGAGAACATAAAATCGCGAATGCCAAATTTTTATCATAGTTTAATGTAGGTTACATATGTCCAAAAATAAAAGCGAGATTTTAGAATTCGCGAGATGCGCTTCTCGCCATTTTACGCGAATATAAATTCCTCTCGTTTAAATATACGTAGGAATCTACGCTAATAGTGCGTGGATTAAGAAAGCAAAAACAAAAAAATTTTTAAAAATGAACCTAACAAATACATGTACTTGAATCGTCATAATTCAGCAAGTACCGTTGCCGGTATTGTTTTAACTTTAAACTTATTTTCCTAAATCCTTTTCTAATTAATTACTAAAAACGCAGTAACTAGAAACATTTCTGGTTAAACAAGCTGAAAGAATTATTCTTAACGAGGCCGAGTCTAAATATTTCTACCCTATTTTGATGAAATATCTTGCAAGAAGTTGTACTGTTATATCAATGTTTTTAGATAAAAAATATTAACGGCCCCGATTTCCTATGTAGTCTTGAATGTTATCAAATATTTAGAAGGCACTATGGGAATTTGTTGAAAATGCGCTAAATCTCACTTTTTCCGCATATATTTTTGTTTTCTCTGCCCATGATTTTTTTTCGACCGATGGATTTAATGTTTAAAACTGGATCGTGAGGGTTTCGGCTCTGTCAGTATCTATAGAGCTATGATTCACACCTGGTTTTTTATGAATTGGAGAGGCAAAACTGGGTGTGTATAGTAAGCCCAAATCAAACAAATAAATGCTTTCTCTGGTGATTTATGCATGATATGAAGGTGGCAACATTCCAAAAAAATAATAATAATAATAAATAAATGAATAAATATAATTAACATAACACGCCCTAGCGGTTTATGTAATTTTTTCTGCAATGAACGCTACCGTCATAATCCGCATGAATCATCAATGAAAGTATTTTGTTGTTTCTATCCTTATTTTAACAGATTAATTCCTAATGTACATCAATACATTAAATAAACGGAAAGGGTAAATCATCTTAAGGAGGTTGAGTCTGACTTCATCATGATTCTTTCGTGCAGTCCAGATTTTTCCTAGCTAGGTCGATTAATGTTTCGACCAATTGATAAACGGAGCGTGACTATTTCAGTCCTGTCAGTTTCAATAGAGTTTGAATTACAATTAATTTTATTTAGAAATAGAGGGAATCATACTTGGTTGATGTGATTATAAACAAAGAAATTAACTCAATGTACAACTTAATAAAAACACCATTTCATGTTCCTATCATGTTCCTAACGGCGATTTTGTTTTTAATACTGTTGAATTTGTTTTAAAGGTGTTAAACAGTCAAAATCTTTAGTGGTCCGATTCAATGTAATGAACACAAGTGAATTTAAATATGCAGAAAGTCACTATCTGGATATTGTTTCCTGAGAATGATTCAGAAATGATGTAATCATATACTCTTATACTTTTAAAAAAAATTAAAACTTCCTATTTCAGGTTATATATTTAAACAAAGAGCCAGAACAAAAATGGTCATGAAATAGTACCAAATAGATAAAAGAAAAGAGTGATTACTTTTACATCCAAATTATACATTGTCATGATTTCTAAATATACGTTACAAACAAAAACTAGACGATAAACAAAATTGTACATTATGTTCATGCATGTTTTTTATATACCAAGATTCTTTAAGTCGCACACATTATGCTTAAAAAAATGAGAAACTGTTATCGTGCCAGTACCTACGGTGTCGCCAGAGTTCGGAATATTTTTCCAAACAGGAGTAGTTAGGCATAATGTATTACTAAAAATGTTTGACATCATAATTACAGCTCATTTTTTTACTACCATATATGAAATTATTGACTCGCTATTTTCTGCTTTAATACCGATAAATCATGATCGAAAAAAACTGTATAATATTATTTACGTTGAACATACCTCATATCTTTTATCGGAACTTATTTTTTAATTCGATTAGCATTAATTAATCAATAACTTTGTAATCGTCAAGACCAATCTCGATATATTTTCATTTTCTTGTGACAATTACTGAAGAACTTGAGAATATCAGAGGGTTTCACGATCCCGTCCGAACCTTGGCTTCATTAAGGTCTTCCGTTTCCAACGGAAGACCTTTCTATTATTGTGCGGGAAACAATATTTTTAGGGTTTTCCGTTTTTCAACGGAAAACCCTTCTGTTATTCTACTGTTTCTTATTATTATTTTTTTTTTTTATCCGCAAATTTTGTGTAGGCCATTTCTCGTACATTTGTTGTCTGATTGTTATGAAACTTTCAGGGTATGTAGACAATGTTAATATCTAGGGACGTTTTTTTCAAATTTTTAAAATTCACTTCCGGTTATGAGTTATTGCCCTTTAATTGAAAATTGGGGGGTCTTTTGTCCAGAGTTGATCTCGGGAACTACAAAAGATAATTGCATGAAATTTAGCAGAATTGTTGGTAACATTTTATAGTTTTGCTGGCATGAAAATTTTGGCAAAATGGTTTTTAGTTTTTAAGCTATTTGCCGGTAAAGTTTAAGGTTTTGGGGGGTCTGAAATTTTGTTGCTTTTTGTATAATAACCTTTAAACTAAAAATAATTTGTTAATACATATAGAACAAAAGTTGTTAAGAATAACGAGAGCTTTCATTTAAAATTAAGAAAAAAGGGCTGGCCCCTATAATTAGGGGTCAGCAGCTCATACACGTATTTTTCTGATAGCAAAAATCGTTATCATTTTATGAAAAAAAATTAATTCAGTTATTGTTAATATATTAAATAATGTCATTTGGTGTCAAATTAAAAAAGTTCTGTGCCCTATTTTTTTCAAATTTCATAAAACAAATATGTGTGAATCGTACATGAAAGAGTTAATTTGTCTACATAGACACACAAGCGAACAAATGCCGTTTTAAGGCCCAGGCATTTACTGCATTACATTGTGTTGCGTCTTAGATAAATTGTTGTGATTCAATTTCATTTTTTTTTTCATCTAGGCTATATCATTTTTGAATTCAACTACTTATTTAACACGTTCTAATCGGCCACGCAGAACAAATGTTTGCAATGTTTGTCGCGGACCCGCGAATGTAAACAGTAACGAACGGCATTGTAGTAAAGAGAGAGCGTAATGCAGAAGATAAGTTGTGCATTTTTCGGTGTACACATGCATTTTCAAGTTACTGTGAAACATATGAACATGCACAGGGAACAGGGATATATTCTCGTGTGAATCGTTTACGAGGAAATTCTGACAGCCACACTTCTGTCGACCATGTCGACGGATGTTTATGTTTCCATTGATCAGCCGTTGATAAGCTACGAGTAATAAAGGGGAAAAGATGGACATTAAAGTGTGTGATCTATGTGGATGTTACTGAAGAAGGTGAGGCCTTTTATTCCTTTTAAAGTTTCTTGTCTATAGTGGTTAAAATGTCAGCATGTTAACTGGTTAACATTTAGTCTATAGATGTACATGTAAGTACGTGCACACTGTCACTGATGTATGTTATTTTTCTAGTCCAGACAATATAAATCCTTTTAACAGAATTGAATCCCAAATGTTGTACCTTTCACTTGTTTTTTTCTCCTTTTTTACCAGAATTTTGTGTAAATTAAAATTCAATTTATTGACAAAATCCACATGTGGCGAAAGTCATACATACAGTATACAAATATACATGTAGTTGGTACTGTACATAGATTTTCTTATTATATGTCCATCGCGTATGAATTTACAAATATATCTTGATGATTTAACATCTGCTGGGTTAAGAATTTTATAAGAATTACAGAGTTAGATGTTTTGTTATGGTGTGGGTGTTTAATGTTTACTAACGTGTAATTTTTACATTGTTTACTGGATGTTTAGACTTGCTCGAGGTTCATTGGTGACTAGCTAGCTGGAAAGGATGACCGAATTTATCTATTTAAAAAAAAATCAGATTGTGAATTTTCAACTCAAAATTCAAAGCAGGGTCTAATTAGAAACATATGATCATATTCTTGTGCGGAAGACTCCAAATGTAGACATAAATACCCTGTAGACATACATGTAACATCAAGTAAATAAAATTGTTTACTTCAGACTTCAGAGTTAAAACATGACTAAAAAGTCTTTAATATTTTTATGATGCCGATCAATGTATCATTAGAGAGGTTTGGCAGACCAACGGGTACCCGGTACATGTACTTGTACATGTAGTTTACAAGTTAGAACTATGCTACCACTCTACCAGTTCACATAATTTATCTTGTTTAGCAGTTTTGATATGTACTTGAATTGTCCTTGTTAATGTTTAAAATGTAATTTTTCATTTATATTCTCTTTTTTTAATCTGACTACTGGCAGTACTGGCATGCCAGCAGTTCTTGTCAAGGACCATTTCTCGCTGGTGCAATGTTACATCATATTTTCGTATATAATTTTATGTGTTGATAAAATGACGTAACAATGCACTGATGAAAAATGGTACTCAACGATAACTGATCGCACGCCAATATTGATTAATTACAGACAAAAACTGAAGGTTGCAAGTGTTATTTTTTTATTGAACACCATTGTTTAAAATAACTTTTTATATATGTGACGGTCAGACCGGTTTAAATACCAGTGTTCAGTTGGTAGAGCACCTGACTAGAGATTCAGGGGGCCCAGGTTTAATTCCTGGTTTGGTCCTTCATTATTTCTCCCATCCTGTTACAATATTAAGGCTTGGACGTTTCTGTACTTAGCCGATTCGGTACATATCACTATACATGAGATGCGATACGATACATATCACGATACATTGCAACTAAATGAAAACATTAATAAGGGTTAAAAATTTATTCAATCTGTCGATGTATTACCGCATGTCCAAAGTTATTTTGATATATTTAAAATGAGCGTTGCACAATTTACAAATTACTTAAGTCTCATATACACTACTTTTTCATTAACAAGTAATCCAAAAGTTGTCCACACTCCAGATTTAGCTTCCTAACAGGTTTGACAACTTTACGAGGTTTTCCGCCATCTTTGTACTTTCATATTAGGCGCGCAGACTAAAAATAGCCGATATATGAAGCTCAGATATTTTTGGAAAATAAAAAAAAGACCGCATAGGTATCGTAATGTATTAATGGTAAATGTAACAATCCAAATATCGTCAAAATAAATACCGTGATGCACCGGTGCATCGGTGGATCGTTCCATCCCTATACAATATTGGTGTTGTAACCAACCCCTGGAACTGACAGGTTAACTCCTGCCAGGGGAAGAGCCAGGGGTGATCTTTGAGGGTGAAGATCATTTAAGGGGGGGGGGAATGTGACGGTCAGACTGGTTTGAATACCGGTGCCAGATACATGTAGCTCAGTTGGTAGAGCACTTGACTAGAGATTCAGAGGGCAAGGTTCGAATCCCAGTCTGTTCTGTCATTATTTCTCCCATCTTGTACATATATATCAGATCTATTCAAGTCAGTGTCAGCTACATTATGCATAAACAATTTTACCCGCTCCTAAACCACAAACTTTCTTATAAGTGGATTCAGCTTACCGCTGATTGGCTGCTGTTGCAGCAGACTTATAATATATGCACGCACAAAACACAATGAACTTATCAGAGAATGAAAAATTCGAGTTACTTTCAACTGTTGGAATTTGGGTATTTTTTAAAAATGTATACTTGTGACAAAACATTTAAGAAATAAACAACGTTATTTAGTGAACATGGCGTTATGAATAGCAATTGCTCTGTTGGCATATTCCATGATGCGCGCTAGCGCATCATGGAAAATATGCCAGCAGAGCAGTTGCTATTCATAACGCCATGTTCACTAAATAATCGTTGTTTATTACTTATATTTGCATTTTACCACTCGCAAATACCCTGTATTAGCCTAGACCTTGACATTTAGCTATTACATCAAAAGTAAACATTCAGACTGTAATGTATCTTTTTAATTCACATAGATTTGTTAACAGAATCAATGATATGTTATAACAGTAATTCCTTTAAATTGTTATCAAAAACATGTTTTAATATTACATGTAAATGCGTCAATTTTAATGGAGATGGAGAAAAACACATGATGTATCGTATAGTGGTATAAATCTATAACGTCATGGAAAAGTATATATAACGTTACACCTTTATGACGTCATAGTATACTGACAGAGCAATTGCGATTATAGAGATATAATTGCAGCTCCTCCGTATGGGCTTACAGTGGGAAAGAACAATGGAAATGCAAATATATGATTATGTGGTACATACAGCTGTAGCTTTATGAAGAAAATTTGGGTTAGACATATATATCTACCATGCAAGTAAATGATATTTACTAAAACTTCCAATTTATGACGCACAAAATATACGCTAGTTTTATAAAGATTGACATACATGTAATGTAACACATTCTGTGAAAAATAATCTATTAAAAATTCTTCATTAAAGCTGCTTGGTCCGATTTTTTTGTAAATACAGTATCAAAATTTTTTTCATACAAATCATTAATCTTAGAAAGTTATGGACTTTCTCCTATTTACACCAGCAGAATCAGTCTTCTTTCAAAGTTAGAAATATTCAAAGTAAATAAAAATAATTTCTCTTTGGGCAAACGAAAAAACAAACCAAAATGCATCACGGGAATGTTTAGAAAAGGAAACCGCTTGGTTTCGTCCCCCGAATGATTGGGGTTATTCAACCCGCATGCTATGCATCGATTGTAAAGAAAGCAGACTTAAATTTGGAAATATTAGCGAACAAAACGTACACATGTTTATTTGTAATTGTCTGATCATTTCGACTTTTATTTAAAGCGATGTCAAAGTCGTAATACAACCATACCCGTCTCGTCGTCAGGGGTGAAATTTAACATGAGGCGAAATAACGCGGTACCTTTTAATGTCGTTTGTTTTGTTAGCAAATTTTGTACGTATTTTTCTTCATTGAAATTTGGCATAATTGACGGGTAAAACTACTGCAATGTCTATTATTATACATATACTAAGCATAGCCATCGTTTAAAAGCGTGCATCAAATTTGATATAAAATCGGACCAAGCAGCTTTAAGTTTACTCATACATGTTTTATGCTTATTACACATAGTATTGTTTTTAAAAAATGTAATTTAAAAGAAAAGAAACCAAAACCCTTGCCAAATTTATTTGCAAAAAAAAAACCCGGTAGAATTGATAAAACATGGTATACCAGAAGGAAATACATGTACTTTGACGCTGTTCAGATGGGTAATATTCCTTTGTAATTTTCGAATTGAAATGTTTGACTGTTGCACTACAAGAAATAAACTCTAGCTCTCTCTCTCTCTCAAACTCTCTCTCAATCTAATAAGTGTCTATACCTAAGAATTTTTTTAAATATTATATTATGACTTGATAAGCAAATTTT
Organism: Magallana angulata; assembly: GCF_025612915.1. Lineage (NCBI taxonomy): Eukaryota > Metazoa > Mollusca > Bivalvia > Ostreida > Ostreidae > Magallana > Magallana angulata. Next base: position 54,177,244 of record NC_069120.1, read on the forward strand.
TGATCTTGTACTGCCTAAATGTTATGTCATGTATTGGGATATGTAATACTTATTACACTGCATGGTCAGTGTATTTTTACCAGAAATAATATGCATATGTTAATGTAAACACAGCTATTACTAGAACATGTATGTAAACACAGCTAATTATTTATTTTTCATTTCAGCTCAAAACGGACTCTTGTTCCGACATGGCACCACATTGCTTTTACCTGTTGATTCTTGTGGGTCAGCTCTTGAGATTAACCTGTCACCTCTATCCACATGCATATTGCTTGTGTTCTACAGACTTTTTACCGGTAATTCAAATTAAATCGGATAATGCATGAACAATAATGGAACTTTATGAAAGCATCATCCCATGTTGTGGTTTGTGTTTGATAAGAAATTATGAAAAACAAAATTAAGGCTATTTAAAGAAATTCATAATTGTTGTGAAAATTTGTTTTTCAATAAAAGTATGCAATTATGTTTCCTTTATTTTTTATTTCATAAAGGTATTTAGATGTGTTTACATAATTGAACCCCCCCCCCCACCCCATCCAATTGTCTGCATTAAGATTACATGTAGGATATGTGAATGTACATTTGACTTTGAAATAATAACTGCTGTGATAATTACTTTTGAAATGAACATGAAACAACCTATTTCTACCTTTCTAAGGTATATATGCATAAAAAAAGGAGAAAAACATGTCAAATTTTGAACATTTTTCATGTCTCCAGCTACCTGGGTGTTTGAATTTTATTTTAATTTAAGGCAGATGTCTAACTTGTAGGTTGTATCTTACTGTTTTAGCATGGTTAGAAGGAGACTAGAAATCAAAATAGATTAGATATTCACTAAATATGATTGTTAGCTTACTTTTTTTCATAAAAACAAGAAATCACAAGCAGGACAGCTGTCTATTTGTTAATTAAAATGGTGTAAATCATAAAATAAACAAATAATTAGGATCAAATTTTAGAATCATTGATGATTGTTTTCAAATATGTGTGAGAAATGACTCAAGGAAATTGCCATAAGTTTCATAAAATTAGGTAAAACATTTTTAACCATGACTTTTTATGAAAATCAAAAGATGGGGGGGGGGGGGGGTATACATGTAAGGATATTTCTAAGTGATGTGAAGCTTTTATCATGATTATATAATGTAGATGCATGTTGTATTGAATAAGGTTTCTTTTCAAAGGTGGTTGAACAACAATTGACCTCTAAAAGGTCAGGTAAAGATGTTTTACTATGGAGAACCCTGTAAATCTATGTTTACTAATGGAAATTGGAAATGGGGGGTTCACTTAAATGGCCATATTTTTATTAAACCTCAATGGAATTTGCAATATGTGGTATTCTTTTTCTCAGAATAGCATTAGCTTTCTTATTCTAAGACAAACCGTCTTTTCATAAAATGTTAGTGTACTAAGTTAAAGGTACAAGGAACAGTTTTGGATAAAGAACCGTCAATATTTTTGTAAAATTGATAGTGACTGTACTTGAAGATTTACCAGTGTTGCGTAGATTCATGAAATGAATTTTGATGTTTATCAATAGTTAATGGGATGTCTCTTGTTGGAATTGGTAAGGCCTAAAAAAAAAATAGTGTGTTTAGGGTAACACTGATGAAAAAATTAGGTTAGGTAGGTGGAGATTTTTTTTTATTTTATTTATTTTTTTTGCCTGAATCCTAAGAATGTTTGTTTGTTTCATATTTAAAAACGTATTTTTTTATTGGAAATAAGATAAAATTCACAGTCGGATAAAATCAGGCATCTAAAAATGGTAGGATCGGGCCATTTTTGTAGGTTAGGTCGGGTTACCCGAAACACACAACTTTTTTTTTAGGCCTAAGCAATATTTAGGCCCCTAATTTTAAGTACATGAGAAGCAGAAATAAATTGTGAAACTTGCGGCTTTGACTGTTGTGTTGACTTTACACAGTGAAATTGAAGGTTACAATGGGAGGTTATATAACATGAAATGGAGGTGGATGGGATATTATATGCCTATTTAGTATCTACTGGGTATGAGGACAATAGGAAGTTTATTGTCCCCCAAGACAGCAACTATTTCATGAGGCAAAGCCAAGGGAAATAGTTGCTGTGGGGTGGGACAATAAACTTGCTATTGTCCAAATAGTCAGTTAATTGGTATATTATTATTCCGAATAAAACTTTATTTGTCGGCGATGCAGAATTTCTTGATGATAAACAAATTAGAGTTATCAAACTTTGTATTTAATGCGGCGATCTGATTAGGTCAGAGGTGTTCCGAGTTTAAAAAGGAGGGAAATCAAATTCTGCTGATGAATGGTTTTGATGACTGTTCACCATGGGCAGATAGCATGGATACTATTTCAAATTAGATAGAAAAGCATTAGTTTGTGTGGGCGCCTTCTAGTGATCAGTTTGTCAGTCTGTCCATCCGAGATTGCTTGACCGGAGCATAGCTTCTCTCCCCTTGGCCCAATCTGGCTCATACCTCATCCACAGGGTTCCTTTGGGTTAAGGATGTGCAGTGACCTTGAACCATGTTGTTAGGTATAAGGTTAAGGTCATAGTAGAATTACATATATAAAATCCTTGTCTGGGGCATATCTTCTCTCCCTTTGGTCCAATCTGGCTAATACTCACAGACTGTCTCTATCGTTAATCGATGAGCAGTGACCTTGCATAAAATTTCTAGGTAAAGGGTGAAATATCATATCGGATCATGCAAAAATCCTTTTTTCAGAGCATATATACTTTCTACTAACCCCTATTTGGCTCAGACTTCACATAAGCAGAGCTTTTGAGTAAAGGGTGTGTAGTGACCTTGAACCTATTTTCAAGGTAAACTGTGAAGGTCATAGCAGAATTATATTTAAAAAATCCTTGTCTGGAGTACATCTTATCTCCCTTTGCTCCAAACAGGCTCATACTTCACCCACATGATGCCTTTGATCAAAGGATATGCAATGACCTCGAATGATATTTGTAGATCAAGTGTCAAGGTCATATCAGATCACTCAAAAATCCATATTTTAAGAGCATATATATATTCTCCTTTTAGCCCCTAATTGGCTAATATTTTGCCTAAACAGAGCTTATTGGTTAATGGCATGCAGTGACCTTTAACCATGTCAATGTGAAGGTCATAGCAGATCTTAATAAAATTAGTTTTAGACATAAGATTATTTCCTGGATATGCTTAATCTTGGTCAGATTGAACAAAAATGCCTGTATGTTAGGGGCAATGAAATTGAATTAGAAGTTCTATGCCAGCTGGAAAAATTTCAAGTTATAGGTCAAGGTCAAAGCAAAATTCTCTTAAATAACATCAGCGGGGCCCTTTGAAATGTTCACCATTTCAATGTTGTCTGGTTCATAGTAATTTCAAATAAAAATATTCACAGAGGAATAATAAAATTAAGTAAACTATACATCGATAAGTTTCTGACAATTGATGATGCAACAAGCACATAGTACGAAAGGTCAACCCTTTGAAAAGCAGTGTAGAGGAAATGTTGCTCAGATTTATGTTTTAAACAAAATTGATTTTTTACGGAAATTTTAATTTTGCATTCTGGGTTAAAAAATTAGATGTTAATTCCAGGTAAAGTTAACTTTTACCTGTAATTGAAGTCAAATTTCTTAAGTCGTACTTAAACACATTCGGATTTTTTGTTAACTCGGTCTTGAAATGTTTATGTTTTTTTGTTAATTTGTACTTAAAACCATTCGGATTTTGTTAAGTCGTACCAAGAATCATTCGATTTTTAAAATCTTTTTTGTACTTAAGTTACTTTTGTCATTAGATAAAGAACACTGCTTCTTAGAGGTACTTCTAGCATTACTTTCGACATTAGCGGAAAACCCACTCGTTGCTTTGCAACGAGCTTTGCTCTAGTTTTTTTTTTTTTTTGTTTCCTAGACGCGAACTTTGAGGCTTCATATCTTGCTCATTTCTGAACGGTTTTTGCTCAAATTTTCAGGGCTAATGTACTTTACAAAACACTATCTTAAGCAATTCATAAAATTTAGAATTCCCTTTCCGTTAAAGAGTTATTCTCCTTTTAAAATTTTTTAGGGCCTTTTGTTTCCAGACAAAGGCTCCGAGACTATGATAGCAGGGAATGGGAATCCAACGAATTTAAATAACAGAGATGTTGTAGTTGTGCACATTTGTTTTTGTTTTTATATTACGTTTTTTATTTAGGAAAAGGTAGGGGGTCAAAAAACAGGATTAAAAAAAGTGCGAAAATTTAGACATATTTTACCTTATATCTTTTAAACAAAAAATATTTTGTTAAGACATGTAGAATAAAAGTTGTGCAAAATATTGAGGGCTTTCATTTGACACCAATAAAAAAGGGCTGGCCCCTTAAATTAAGGGCCAATGGCCCCTAACAAATTTTGCTTAATAACTCAAAAACGGTTAGGATTTTGATATGGCTGTCGCTGGAAAAGTTGTTTGTTGGGATCTCATAAAGGTCGTTACAATGTTATTTTGTATGTGATTTGTGTAGTATGAGTGTAAAAAGCTTTACATGTTAATATGTACCTGTTTTCATTTGACAAGTTAACGAAAGTCTTTGTGCGTACAACTGGCATAAAGTTACCGCAGAAAGTATGCTGGTTTATACAAACGGCATTAATTCATAAGAATTTTTTTTTTTAGAATACGTGCTTTTTTTTAGGAGTTTAATTCATTGTTGTTAAGTTCTTATAATGCTCAATCCTTAAAAACGGGATTTGGAAAACAAATCATTGTTTTTCTTTTCTAGTAAACCACAAAATATGGAATAATAAAAATTTATACATTACATTTTAGTTATTAACTCCATACATTTAAAATCTACCTTGAATCAGAGCTGTGTGTGTACCATTACGTAAGCTCTCCCTCGGCCGAGAAAATCGGTCACCATGGTCGCGGCTGGACTACCTAGCGGTCAGCGGTTATCTACTACACGAGAGTTGCGTCTCTCATTTTTGAGTTTATTTATCCGCAAACCCAAGAATTGTTTTCGTTTTGATTACACATGTTTTTTATGGATTAAACGATTGGGTGTCAATTAAGAAATCGTTCAGTTAATTAATAAAAGCAATGTCATTCTCAATCTAAAGCAATAATAGACATAGATCAGTTGTGTGTTTTAAGTTTAAAATAAATAACTTCTATTTGATAGAGTAAGGCCATTATACTGCAATTTTCAAAGCTTACTGGGTTCTGAGCTGTGCGGGTCTGTGCGTTGTACCTTTACGTAATCTATCGTTCGCCCACGGCCGAGGATCTCAGCCACGGCTGCACTACATAGCGGTTATTTATACACAAGATTCGCACACCGAGACGCACACTTCCATGCATATGAACGTGTTTGAGTTAATATAGCCGTAAATACAAGAACTGTTTTAATTTTATGTTATAAAAGTTTGTCCATTTTGTATTTATTTAATTAGAGTGTAAATGAATATTAATGAACGATATTAAATGTACTCCAAATCGGAAACATCGTCAGACATAAATTAATGGTCGGTTTGTTTATAAAAAATATTTTATAAACTGTACAAATAATGTTTTAAATCAACAACAACAAACCCCCCCCCCCCTAAATATTAAACATTTAAATGATGATCCTCCATCGCCCATGGCTGAGGAGATCCGGCACGATTGGACAAGTGATCCGCGGTCGGTTCGTGATCTTTTACATGTATCTTATCACGCGTTCATGTTTCATATTTTGCACGGACACAACTATATTTTATTATGTTTTCACATATTATTTTGGTTTAAGATGAAAAGATAAATTTATTTTACTTGTACAGTTGATTAAGCATTGGTGTATACGATAGCGTACAAGGTAGTTTAAAAATCAAATCAAATTATAATCAAAGTTCCATGTTACATGTTTGCGGTAGGTGCTAGCACGATAAAAGAATGTCCTGAGTTGAGGCATTCGATGATTATTTAAAAGAATATTCACATGAGTTTTAAACAACTTTAGATTAGATTCTATCGGTCACATATTAATCACTTCTGTAATTTTTCTTCATGTTCGTTTCATTGTGGAAGCGAACTCATTGCTGCCCCCCCCCCCCCTCCTCCCGCCCCGCTGACAGGAGCTCGCGCTGTATTTTTTTTTAATGGCGGAACGATATCAAGATCTGTAGAAAATCATTTTTGGTGGTTTCTCCTTATGTGTAACATTTTGTTTCACTTTCCCACCCGGTAGTTTTTTTCGGTCAGTCTGTGTTAATTCGATCGCCACGTGCGACCGAGAATCTTGTGTCGCTTCAGCGCACACAGCTCATAACATATATAGCCCCGGGTCATCAATTGTTATGTAATTGAGTAACAGTTGGAATGGTGCTTTTACAACATAAAATATAAATATAAAAAAATCATCCAGAAAAAATGTTTACGTAACTCAATAGTCAATACCAAAAATAAAATCCGTATGATTACAAACTGAAATCGGTTTTTCAGTATTCGGCGGGATTTGATTTTTCTTCTAACATTAGTATTTTTATTGGTTTCAGATAATACGATGTAAAAATACAAACAGTAAATAAATCTGATATTATTTACATTGATAATGTTGAAAAATATTTAAAATTAAATTAGTCACATTCGTTAGAAAACAATGTTATACAAACATCCGATAATTTTTTTCCTATGTCGTATCATTCGCGTAAATAAATATGTTCTGTACATATTCATGTACCTCAGAAAAAATTCAAATGATTAAACAAAAAAGAAGGTTGTAATTACTATTTCGGATTTTTTTTTTCAAAGTAATTTAACATTTTTTTGAAAAGAACAAGAAATAAAAATAATTTAAATTTTTGACTCAATCTTTGTATATATTACCGGCGCTCCTTACATGTATAACGGCGTACAGTGTATATAGATTATCATGATCTATTTGAATTAAGTTCCATTCGTAAAGATTCCCATAATAATTAATTGCATGACTGTGTACATTGTAGGCAAATCCCTGTGCGTTAATTACTTCTAAGACGTCTTGTTTTCCGTTAACAGTGGTTTAAATAATTAAAATAATTACTTGTAAAAATATCTATAATCGGGATTCCAAAGAACTTACTTCCCGCAATTCATAGAAATGATCAGTATGTTTTCTTTCTATGGTTACATTTAATTTTGTTCAAATAATTAATAAATTTTCTATCATTTAAATTGTGTGCTTCATCAAATACTGATTATGATTACCTTGAAATCATTAATTTTTCCATTGGCTATTGACAAAAAAAGAGACGCTTGACCATCCAATGAAAACAAATACACAGAGTTTGATTGACAGGTTCAGCCAGGTGCAGGTCTCACCCGATGTCCGAGGTTATGTGTGCCGCTTGTACAAAGCCGAGTGGTCTCAATAAGAGTTATCGATGTAAATAAATAAAAAAGATACATGCTTATCAAAACATGCTCGTGTAAGTTAAAGTTGTTCCAACAGAAATCATGTTTTGCTAACTGTATTTAATATTTTTTATGTATAGCGAATTTTAATATTGTACAGTCATTTTACCGGTAACGAATCAGTATGCGGTTTCTCGTGCATGCAACTATTATTATCGGAATTCCAAATGTTTTTATTTTTTGTTTAAATCGCGTTTCTTTGTCCTTCTAAACTGTAGTATCAAACTTCCGAAAATATAAAGGATGAATTACGGAGACAGTAATTTCAACACCCCCTCCAGTTTCCTAGTTTCGAATTCGTTTCCCAGTATCGAATTAAGCGCCTTTTATAACTTCTGACCGAATTTCAAAAATATAATAGAGGTACATGTTAATGGACTTATAAATGAACAAGGAAAAACAATTGTGGGAATATGTCATTTAATTAAACAAATAATATGATCGTTATTTTTATCATACCGTTTTCCCGTCAAATTGAAACTGGACTTGAACAGTTTTCATGTCCGTTACTTTATAATATTGAATTTTCATAAAAACACTGTATAATAGTAATTAATGATAAGTAGTTGCCATTTTCCTTTGTTTTTCCCGTATATCTATCAATTTTTGCAGCCAAATAATACTTCTGTCGCTATGAACCGTAACTAGGAAAACTACACGCGGTTCTATTTGAAGTCGTAATTTCATTCAAAGCTCCATTGTTATTTGATATGATGCATTATCTTTTTAAATGAATTATATTTACTAATTATTCACTAAATAGGGATCAATGACAAACTTATTTTCATAATTAGGCTTAATTGTTTTCACACTTTCGTTTTTTCTGCTTTGAACTACCGGCAGGTCATATGTTGGGCACATTTTTAATTTGTAAACAATTCGGTAAATAATCGTGCAAATGGCAAACAACTTCACGCACTGATATAATATTTATTTCTGTGTTATAATTACCTAGCTAGGATTTTTTAAAACCTCAACTTTGTCTTCCACCAATAATTTTTCTAAAAATTATTCGATACTTACAAATATTCGTTACCGGTAAAACGACTGTACCAGTACTGAAACATCGTATGAAAACGTTATATATACATGTACTCTGTAACTAGTCGTCTTTTAATACATATACCTTTCTTTTGTTTGTAAAAAATAAATTCAATTTTGTAAAAAGATAAGTACATCATTTCTTCTAGATTTTTTTTTTCATGAAAGAGAGTTTTGCCAATCACAAACAGTTTAAAGTACATGTAATGTAAAACACGGGCGCCATTTTGAAACAAATTGTCAGAGAGTTCCGAATGAAATCTGATGAACGTTTCACATGGTTCTCGCACGCTTTGCTCGAAACGATTTACACGCATTGTCCGAAACTCTGCACGCTTTGTCATAAACGCTAAACGGTTTACACGAAACGCTTCACGATTCACACGAAACGCTAAACGGTTAACACGAAACGTTTTTTCCGACAACGGACAATGGTCATATCACGTTAATATTGTCGTGGCGAAGGCATCGTCTAGGTTACACTTTCTACGACGACTCAAATTTTTATTAGATAGAAAATCCTTAGAAAAACTTTACATTTCATTTGTAAGACCAGTCATTGAATACGCAGATGTTGTCTGGGACAATATCTCAAACGATTTAGCCGATAAACTCGAAAAAATCAATATTGAGGCAGCTCGCATAGTCTCAGGTGCGACAAAACTCGTAAGTTTAAATGATCTGTATCGAGAGGTTGGATGGGACACTCTACACAATCGTAGACAAAAACATAAACTAATCAAATTCCACACCATGGTCCATAGAAGTGCTCCAGATTATCTATCTTCTCTAATCCCCTTAAGAATCAGTCAAACACATCATTATCCCACAAGAAGATCGCACTGCATTACTCAACGAAAATCTAATACAAACCACTATTCACAATCTTTTCTACCGTCCACTACAAAGCTTTGGAACGATCTTCCGATAAGTGTCCAAGAAAATCCTTCAGTATCCAATTTGAAACGTGTGCTTAACTCAAACTGTTGTAAAATTAACCCCAAGACACTTTCTATTTGGTAAGCGCACAGAACAGATCTTACACACACGACTTAGACTCAATTGTAGTATACTTAATTCGCATTTATCCAAAAAACATATAATAGATAATCCTAATTGTGCCTGTGGACAAATTGAAACAACACTACACTTTTTATTAGAATGTCCTCTATACACTGATGCAAGGAAAAAATTCATTGACCCATTAAGACCGGTCACTTTAAACATTCTGTTATTTGGAGACCCAGATAGAAATTATTCCTATAATACAAACATTTTCAAACATGTACATCATTTTATTTCTGCTACTAAACGATTTGTAACTTAATTCCACTTGCTACCGTATGGTCGATTTTGTTATTTTTGCATCGTACGACTGTTTATTACTCGGTCACTTTTAATGTTAATTCAAGTTATGATATCTCTCTCTGTATATTTTCTATCATATTTTTCCCCTTTCATTTTTTCTGTTAAATTTTTCCATCAATTCCATCTTTTTTTTTCATTTGTTGTTCCTAATATACTTGCCATTCAGCAAGGGCAACTATCGTTTTTAATAGTTGAAAGTCAATTTAAGGAAACGGATTAATATAAGTTGTAACAACTTGTTTCCGAATCATGTTTGCATTATTTATTGTTTATATTGATGTACAATTCAAAATGAAATAAAGTTTAAACTAAACGTTTCTCGCACGTAAGTCGCACCTTTTTTTTGTTGTAGTAGTACGTTTCAGGGTCTGTAAATTTTGTCAGCAGGCAACAATTCTAAATTGTATATTGTCTTCAAAAATTTACAAATATTTAAATAAAAAAGTTATTTTAGAGAAAAGGTTACGTGTTTTGTAAACGGGTTCGGTTTTAAAAAAAAAACCCACACAATTCCTGACATGACACATAAGTACATACTGTTTATAACAATGCTTGCTACCCTCTGAAAAATTATCTCGCCATTAAATATCTCATTCTTTAAATGTTTGTCACAATTACATAAACTGTGTGCGACAAATAGTTTTCCTAAAACATTTTCTTATTTTCTTTTTCAAAACACGTTTTATATGCAGGCTTTCAATCACAACACGTTTTTATAACAAAAGCAGAACTGAAAGTTTAGTAATTATAATCGTTTGACACCATATCACATATATTTTCAACTCGCAGCAACAACGGAAGACCTACTCGTGGCTTTGCCACGAGCTCTGCTCTAGTTTTCATATCTATTTTATTCGATGGAGCGGATTCATTAAATTATTTACGACTTTGATGAAGTGTGTAAGATCTACAAATGATTTTGAAATATAAACATGTAGGATACATACAGACTTATTATACAGCTTGAATACAGCGCACTGACAGTGTATCTATATGCATGCATAAGCTTTGTATTATAAGTAATGGACGGTTGAGAGTAATCATAAACCGATGGTGAAATATACATTCATAACACGGAATCAATCTCTGCATACTGCATGTTTTCTCTATAATACTACACCTACATATTTGCTGTGGAATAGCCACACACAGTTGAAAAGTGTCTGGATGTTCTTTTTCAGGTGTGGGCACGCCAGAAATGTGAATAACAAAGGCGGTGTGGGGGGGGGGGGGGGCTTAAAAATTGTAGAAAAAAAATCACAGTAGTTCGAAAACAATGTGTCGAGGAAAGTAAAAAAGATTATTCCACATACACTAAAAAATACCTTTTTAAATTATGTGAAATTTATCAATATTGGATGGGGGTGAATATCATCCGATCCAGGAAAGGGGTGCTATTTTCCATAAATTCTGCATAAGGTCGAATGGAAAAAATCTTTTGAACAGGAAGGGTGGTGTGGTGTAAAAAGCATGATCCCGGCAGTGGTAGAATTAACTACTTTTTTCTTATTGTGTTTATCTGTGAGTATACAGGTTAAAGTCTAGTTACCGTGGTGAAAACTTAAAAAGAATAGTTCAGTGCTGCTACTGTAATTGCATCAATAAGTTGTACAATGGATTATGATTAAACAAAATTGTATAATACGATACTTCTGATACTGTTTTCAAAGTTCATTACTAAAATATGACATATTGAATAATGTCACGAAAATTGCATAATTTATGTTGTTTAAGAACAAAAGCTAATATATTTTAGTTATTGATTGTTTATATGGAAAAGACAGTGTTTATGTAAATGAAATATTTTCACATAGAATACGCCACTAACTAGTTTCTCGTTGATATCCTCAAATAAACTTAAACTAAACAACCGCCATTTTATTTTTTTTGGAATAATTACTTTTCACTGGCAGACAACTGCGCTGACAGTAGAAATAACAACAAACCTTTGTTTCTGAAATAAATGAATAGCATAGATGCAAGTATACAACTATATGCAGCAATGTTAAAAGATACTGATAACAAAGTGCTTTATTTTATTTTATATAACTTTATTAAACGACTAATTCACAGTAATGATTGTTGACGTTGCGTATGTGAAACACGACGTCATGATTTTCCTATTGAAAAAGCATTACTGTAAATGGGCAAACAACTCTACTTAGAATAAGCGTATAGCCATAAAATTTTAGATTTGAGAGCTTTAAGATGTGTTTAATTCAATTATGTAAAAATCTAAAAATGTGCAAAAAATGTCATAAGCACCCTTTTCTCATGGGCGCAATCATATATGAAAAAAATCACAACACCGAAATAAACTCATTTGTAATCATAAGATTTTTTTCATATAATACTACGTGTGTGGATTTATACTATATATATATATATATATAGTCAACAAAAGAGTCAACACTATTATAATGATAAAAGTTCAGTGTCTCTTGTACATAATTATATACATGTATATATATGTTAAAGAGATATTATTTGCAGATGTTAAAAATACATAATATCTAGAATTTAACTTAAGTTTAAACAGTTTAACAAAATGATTTTCTTTAGCTTTACGCAATTGTTCATTGTTTTCTTTTACTTTATAAAAGGGAAAATATAAAACATTCCCTTTCCACATATATCGAAATGGCCGCTGCATGGTGTGTTCCTCACAGATGGGTCTCTAATCTGCTGCTTGTGGACGCGCACTGTATATGCGAATTTTGGTTCCAGTTTGTTCTATATACAATGTAGTTGTCACCACAAGTAGGGCACGTCATGCAGTAAATCAAGGTCTTTGATTTGCAATTCATTGTTGAATTTACGTTGAAATGTTGAAATGCATACCGTTCTTGAACATTATGGATGGGCCGGTTTGAAGAAAAGGACATGTCCCGCATCGTGGATCCTCGCATTTAGATACAGTTGGTTTTACGGGGTTTGAAGTGAATTTGGCTTTGATAAGAATGTTCTTCAGATTTGGAGATTGCCGTCTGCTGTGAAGTATATCATTAGGTTGGGTCAGTTCTTGTAAGTTTTCCGATTGTTGTAGAATAGGGAAAAACTGTTTGGCTGATTTAAACATGTTGTGATTCATCGGGTTGTGGGTGAGAACAAAAGGAATTTTGGTACTGTTGCTTTCCTCACGTTGTTTAATTGATCTAAGTTCTGCAATTGGTGTTTCTGTCGCCTTACGTATTGCTGATTCGATGAGCTGTATAGGATATTTTTGTCTGGTAAGAAATGTTTTAAGTTCGGACAGTCTTGTTTTCCTCCGTTCTTCATCTACAACGATGGTACAGATTCGCCGGGCCATATTAAAAGGGATGTTTTGTTTTGTATGAGAAGGATGACATGAATCAAAAATCAAATATTGGTGAGAGTCTGTCTTCTTGTAGAAAAGATCCGTAGTAATTTTCATTCCCTCTTTTATCACTAAAATGTCCAAAAATGGTAATTCTTTTTCAATAATTTCTATTGTAAATTGTAGGCTGTCATGAAGAGAATAGAGAATTTTGTGGAAATTTTGTAAGTCGTCCAGTGATTTTGTCCAAAAAATGAAACAATCGTCTAGGTAGCGTTTCCAGTTGTTTTTGATGTATAAGGCATATTCTTCTCCAAAAGATGTTTTGCGCTCCGAAGTAAGTTTTTCTTCGAGGTAGCTTTGACAAAGACTTAGCAATTTCCTAGACATTATACTTAAACCGCTCTGTAAATTAATAGCGAGCTATATTCGGGATGACATGGACTTTTTAAATCATATACCAAATACCGTCAAAGATAATACACATCTAGTGAGTTTCGATGTAACTAGTTTATATACAAACATACCTCACAACCTGGGCGTTGATGCCATTGACTACTAAAAATGAAAGCATTCTACAATCAACATTTTCAAAAGAATTTATTCTTGAGGTAATTACACTCCTACTGGAAAATAACCATTTTTTCTTTGATGACAAATATTTTCTACAGACAAAAGGAACAGCCATGGGAAAAAAGGTTGCCCCCACTTACGCCAATTTGGTTCTTGGTTACCTCGAAGATAAATACACAGTATCTCTATAGATGAGTTAAAAGTCCCCGTACAGTATCTCTATAGATGAGTTAAAAGTCCCCGTACAGTATCTCTATAGATGAGTTATAAGTCCGCGTACATTATATCTATAGATGAGTTAAAAGTCCCCGTACAGTATCTCTATAGATGAGTTATAAGTCCCTATACAGTATATCTATAGATGAGTTAAAAGTCCCCGTACAGTATCTCTGTAGATGAGTTATAAGTCCCCGTACAGTATCTCTATAGATGAGTTATAAGTCCCCGTACAGTATCTCTATAGATGAGTTATAAGTCCATATACAGTATCTCTTCAGGTGAGTTAAAAGTCTATAGTATCTCTATAGGTGAGTTGTAAGTCCACAGTATCTCTATAAATGAGTTATAAGTCCATAGTATCTCTATAGATGAGTTAAAATTCTACAGTATCTCTACACGTGAGTAACATTAAGTCCCCAGTATCTCTATTGGTGAGTTAACAAGTCCAAAATTTAAGCCACCTTTAACTGTCTCACCCTAGTGCCTTGTAGACTTGTACTTTAAGGGAGTATTCCTAACCCTGATACCTTTACCTACTCCACAGGATCTGCTTCTGTAGTCATGGCTGTCCACATATCATTATGTTTCTTTTCATTGACCATTGAAGTGATATAATGAGCATTGATATTATCTTCTTTTTATATCATATTTGTTCGCTGTGTGATACCCTGCTGTTATTGTACCTCCCCAGGATGCTGGTCAGGCTGTTAGGTACGTCAGGAGTCCGAGCCAACATGATCACGGTGTTCATCGATGGATTCTTCCAGGTCTGTACATCCCTAAAAGTTGTTGTTACAATAGACTACATAACACACACAGTTACACTATGTTTACTGACAAGCTTGTGGTAATTAAATTGTGTGTGTAATTTTCCTGTGTCAGGAGCCCCTGGAGGTGACCAGACTGCTCGGGTTGAGAGGGATACAGCACACACCCCAGGGGAAGAAGAACGCCAGGGTCAGCCAGCACTACAAGGCCAGCCTCACTGCCACCTTTGACCTTCACCCAGTAAGTCCTTGACTTTCTATTCTCTACTTTCTACGAATGGTCTTTAGAAATATGTACATTTATACTGTAGATAAAATTTTTGTATCAAGGAAAAACTATTTTGTCAAACGATATCATCAGTGATTGTGTGTAAGATGGTTTGGGGGTCACAGCCGCAATACGTAGGTACTCTTTGGATACCCCAGCTTCTTCCCTAATTGTTGACTCCTTTGTGTCAACATTCATGTCAACAGAAGATGGTTATATAAATTATTTAACTTGTTTATCAATCGTGTAAAATAAGTTTAGTTTAAATGCAAATCATGTAATTTCAAATTTTCTCCCCAGGAGGCTTTGTATACCATTGTCATTGAGGAAGATCTAGATGTGTCACCAGACTTTTTCAAGTAGGTCAATTATGTCTGCTATGAACTGTAAAGCCATTTATATTTATTTCAGAGGAACAAAGAAAAGTAAAACTCTGTCTTTAAATGTTGATGCTATACTCATGTAAATGTCATCAAATTTACAAATGGAATTCATCCCTCCAAAAACTACTAGTGTTCTGCTTGTTTCAGTTACTTCAGTCAGACCCTGCACCTGATGGAGAAGGACAGCAGTTTGTACTGTATCTCTGCTTGGAACGACCAGGTAAATAAAACCGAACACATTCCAACATCAGTTTATGCTGTATGACCAGATCAGTCTATGCTGTATGACCAGGTGAGTAAAACCTAACACATTCCAACATCAGTCTATTCTGTATGACCAGGTAAATAAACTGAACACATCCCAACATCAGTTTATGCTGTATGACCAGGTGAGTAAAACCTAACACATCCCAACATCAGTTTATGCTGTATGACCAGGTAAGTAGAACCATTTTAACAAGGCCTTGGACTTTCCGTAGGACGTAGCTATCATTTCTTGCGTCAAAACATGTTAAATATGACGCTGGATTCAAGTGAAGTATGCCCCGATTGGGTAGTCTTAGCTCAAAAGCCAGACAAATCGTGTTGATTTCAATTAGCTTTCACTGAGTGGGCAACAATGAAATAGACAGGCATACGTCACATTGCTGTTTGACACAACTACCCAAAGTCCAAGCTCCTGTTATAATGGTTCTAAAACCGAACACATCCCAACATCAGTTTATGCTGTATGACCAAGTTAGTAAACCGAATGCATTCCAACATCAGTTTATGGTGGTTGAGCAGGTAAGTAAACCGAATACATCCCAACATCAGTCCTAGCTGTATCTTTGCTTGGAATAACCACGTGAGAAAACTGGATCAAATGATACATGTAATTAAACGGTTGTTATTGGAATCCAATTTCTTATTAAAAATTGAATTGTTTTGATAAAAAATTACTACCCTATTATGTATATTTATAAAGGTCACATCATTGTTGGTAATGTTGACCTTGTTTGTTTTGGTTAACAAGAGAGTCCAACTCAAGTAAAGACTGTCAGCATAACATTTTTCAACTCAAAAAAGTATTAGCCTCATTCTGTGCTTCAATCCCACTCCACTTCTTTAAAGACACGAACCTTGGCTGAAGGTCAAATTGTTGTATGCTTAAGTCAACTTTTTGTTAAGATATGGCCTGGTTCCTTGCTTAAGGTCAATTTTTTGTGAAGATTTGGCCTGGTTCCTTGCTTAAGGTCAATTGTTGTTAAGATTTGGCCTGGTTCCATGCTTAAGGTCAAATGTTTGTTAAGATTTGACCGGGTTCCTTGCTTAAGGTCAGATTTTTGTTGAGATTTGGCCTGGTTCCTTGCTTAAGGTCAAAGTTTTGTTAAGATTTGGCCTGGTTCCTTGTTTTAGGGTTACTCCCACTCGTGTAAGGACTCACGTAAGCTGTACCGGGTGGAGACCATGCCGGGGCTGGGCTGGCTGCTGAAGAAGAAACTCTTCAAGGACGAACTGGAGAAACAGTGGCCCTCTTCTGACAAAGTAAGGAAAAACTGATTTTTAACAGACAAATTTCTTTCATAAGTTTAAACCCTTACCCAACCAAAAATATGCTAAAAACTTTTTTTTACTTAGTTTCATTTTCCTTTATTAAAACTAAAATACTGTTTGATATTTCACAATGATATGATGTCAGTCTTGATGTAGTTTTACTTCCTTTACCTTGTAATTAGTCACCTGATGACTTACCTTTAATTAACACCTGTGTGTTTCTGTGATTGACAGCAGTGGGACTGGGACATGTGGATGCGTCTCCCCACGGTCAGGAAGAACCGGGAGTGTATCATTCCGGACGTCTCCCGCACCTATCACTTTGGATCTAAAGGACTCAACATGAATCCGTACTTCCAAGAAGTCTTTTTCAAAAAACACTCAATTGTTAACGAATCTAACGTCGCTCTGAAGGACCTAGACAGGTAAAACTGAACTTCTTCCTTTGTAATTTATAAACTCCTCCATGAATTGATATATTAGAATTTTCTTATGTAAGACTTAATATTTACATTTTTCAGTGTGTTTGTCTTTGATGACACTACAAATCAATTTTATATTGTAGAGTCCAATAAATTCAAATGACGTATTGTTGGGGCGCAAGCGGGGTTTTTATGATTAAAAGAAATAAAAATCACATAAATATGCCAATACTTTAATATTTAATCATACAATCGCTGAAAGTTATATACCAATATACGTACATGTAATAAGGACTCATTTTTTTAATATTATGAGGTGATAATTATCTCCTCATAATACTTAAACAAGAGGCCCATGGGCCACATCGCTCACCTGAGGAACAATAGGTATGATAAAATCAGCTCAATGGAGTCATAATACAAACTATCTAGACAATGTACAATAATACATGTAGATCCTGTATAAATAGATTCATTTTCCCCTGGATATTCTTATGTTTATAATCATTAGTCCCTTTTCTAACAGGATGATTTTATAGTCATATCATATGTTGGGTATTGCAGTTCTCAAAAAGATCCCTTACAATAGTTTATATATAGGATATAAACGTACATCAAACTCTGAGCCAAAGTCTTAACAATTATAAAGAATCATCTGGCTGATTAGTTTCTGAGAAGATTTAAGATTTACCCTATATATTCCTTTGTTAAACTTTGACCCCCCCCCCATTGTGGCCCCACCCTACCCCTGGGGATCATTATTTTCACAACTTTGAATCTACACTACCTGAGGATGCTTTTACACAAGTTTCAGCTTTCCTTGCTGATTAGTTTCTGAGAAGATTTTTAAAGATTTACTCTGTTTATTCCTATGTAAAACATCGACCTCCCATTGTGGCCCAAACCTACCCCCAGGGGTCATGATTTTCACAAATTTGAATCTACACTACCTGAGGATGCTTCCACACAAGTTTCAGTTTTCCTGGCTGGTTTTTGAGAAGAAGATTTTTAAAGATTTACTCTATATAATCATATGTTAAACTTCGACCCCCCATTGTGGCCCCAACCTACCCCCAGGGGTTATTATTTTCTCAACTTTGAATCTACACTACCTGAGGATGCTTCCACACAAGTCTCAGCTTTCCTTGCCGATTAGTTTCTGAGAAGAAGATTTTTAAAGATTTACTTTTTATATTCATATGTTAAACTTCGACCCCCCATTGTGGCCCCACCTTACCCCCGGGGGTCATGATTTTCACAACTTTGAATCTACACTACCTGAGGATGCTTCCACACAAGTTTCAGCTTTCCTGGCCGATTAGTTTCTGAGAAGATTTTTAAAGATTTACTCTATATATTCATTTGTTAAACTTCGTCTCCCCATTGTGGAATCCGGGATGGTTCGCACCTATTCTGTTTCGCGCTGAGATGATTCGCACCTCGATGTTTCGCACCTGCCTCGGAGCGAAACATCTCACTGTATTAAGATATTTTTCTCGTTTTATTATTGCTCTGAAGTTAATTATAATCTATATAAGAATTGAAATAAGTTTAAAAAAACATTAAAACGGTGTTTGCATTTAATATAATATGCGCCACTAGTATAACGTTTTTTTGTCCTGTTTTCGCGGTGGGGTTTTTTATGAGGCCTTTGAAGCCATTGCGTTATTATATAGGTTCAGAACAAGAGGTATTAATTGTGTTGTGATAACAATTATAGCATGACTTTCTCTTGAGATTTACCTGTTTTTTATGAAAAATTAGGGGTGTTATTGCAGGTAATTATGTACTACAGATCTAAAGGTGGGGATAATTTAATTACATCACTTTTCTGCTTTAAACTTTAAATTGCCGCCTCTGCATCCATTCAACTACCATTTTTGTACTTCTTTTGAATAAAAGTAATGTTTGATACATATGTAATTTCCATTCCCATATATTTATAATATAATAATTTCGTCATTGGAGAATGACATACAAATTACTGAAAAATACACACGAAAATAACACACATATAGTTCTATATACAGAATCATTACTCCTTATATAAGAAATAATCTGAGATAAATATTCAGAGACACACTAATTGTACATCTTGTACATAGTGGTAAAAAAAGATATTCATAAATTATCTTTTAAAACAACTTGCAAACGATTTTTTTGGTGTGTTCTCCGATTTTTTCAATTAAAGCATTATTGATGTGCCTGCACGTGGCACAGATTGATTCAATTCAATAACGGATTAATGTTATGATTAGTAATGCAGTTATACCGGTAACATTTTTTTTATAGTTGCTTTCTAGTATTGTTCACCAGAGAATGTTAAAAAATTGTCATTAAAGATTTAATTGCCAAATTTAGAGGGTGTTGTCTAAGCTTTTGGTAATTGATAATTCTTAATGACTTAATTGTTTGTGCAATTAATTATATGAATTAATTATTGTGTTATTTCAGAGAATAATTAGTATGGTCTTCGAATAGTTACCGGTATTACTGCATTACTAATGATAACATTAAATTTTTATTTCATAAATATTTTGGAATATTAACTTAACATTTACATGTATATGTTTCATAAATTATTTATTATTGAGAATGTATTCGATGTGAAACATTGCGGTGCGAACCATCTCAGCGCGAAACAGAATAGGTGCGAACCATCTCAGCGCGAAACATGTATAGGTGCGAAACATCCCGTACCCCTCGCGGCCCCACCCTCAGGTGAGCTAAAAAGGTTAAGTTTACAATTCAATAAGTTGGTTTCTAGAAGAACAGACTTTGAAAATTTTCGTAATAAATATTGACACATTTTTTACTTTTTTAATCTTTAGCTTTTAAGATCTGTATAAAAACATAGAATTGTGAGCACATCTCTGTATCTTGCTTATAATTCGAAGCTTAACACTCAAATATGGTTAGTAAATATAAATTGTAGGGTAACAATTAAACACAAGAAACATGCACTACATGTATAACAAATAAAGAACACAATTTATTTTTTCGAAATGAATCATATATATACATGTATATACCTACATATTTCCGTCAGCGATATCAAACTCTATTTAAACTGAATAAACTCGAGAAAATGCCGAGCATCTCAACAAAACCTATTGCATTAATCTACCATTACGCAAAAGATAATGCCGAATTACCGATAGAATGAATTGTATTTCAGTACCCCTACATCAGATTTTGCTTAATTTGCGCAGGTAAACAGTTAACTGTTTGATTTACCGAAGTCTCTGTTTGATTTGATACGTAAAAATCACGAAATACAGACGATAGTTCCCAGGTTACAAAGCATAAATAATGAAAACGAAACGAAAATCAGAACAAGCGAACACCAACGTCATGTGTGAAAACTGTCAACGCATTGAAATATTCAGACTTAATTTACTTCACAAAATCGGCACCAGTATATTTTGCATGTTTCAAAAATTTCCCTTCATACGCGAACGGTTGCATAGCAAGCAAATTCATCATAGTCAGGTCGACCCTTTTTCGTTTAATGTCATGGCTGCTTTAAACAAAGAACCTCGTTTTAGAAGTATGGACTACGAGTCTTGGTAAAATGGGTATGCAAACCCGGGCCGTGGCAAAATAAAAGCCGGGGCAGATCGGCAATCGTCAATTCCAAATACGCATTATTTTGCAGCAATATTTACACCGAATACAAATATACTGGTCCATCAAATATCTCGAAATTTTAATGAGATTGGCAGATTAATACCTGCCAATCTTTTGTTTTGCTCAGGCCAAGCCTTGCCTACCCATTTTACCGTATGCCGAGCCCGAAGCTATTAAACTGATTGAAACACGTCTATTTTCGTAATAACTCAGATTTGAAACAGAATTAGCACTTAATTTTTGCAATTTATATTTTCCTTCCCATAAGGATAATTTATGCTAAACTACGTTGAATTTAACTCGGTAGTTCTTGAGAAGAAGATTTTTAAAAATGCACCCCCTTTTTCTACAGTTTCAAGGTTTTCTCCGCTTTGAATACAGGTCGGACTTTTATTTCTGCAATTTATATTCGCCCTATCATAAGGATGCTTTGTGCCAAATTTGGTTGAAATTGGATAAGCGGTTTTAGAGAAGAAGTTCAAAATGTAAAAAGTTTACAGACGGACAGACGGACAGACAGACGGACGGACAGACTGACGACGGACAAAATGTGATCAGAATAGCTTACTTGAGCTTTCAGCTCAGGTGAGCTAAAAATGATTCCTTACTGTAGATTCTAAATTAAACGCGAGGAAATAATAGGCCTATCCACGTAAAATCGCGAGAAGCATCCTTCGCAGATTTAAAAATCTCGCCATTATTTTCTGAGAGTTGAAAACTATAAGAAATAAGGAGAGCACTTCCATGTTCACGATTTTATATTCTCGCATTTTGATACAAACCAGCAGGATCGCAGAATTAAGTACTCGTGTAAATATAAGGAATTTACAGTATTCCTTTAGTAAAATCAATACCTTTGTAAGTTTTTATATATAAGTCACCTGTGTTTGTTTTTATTTTTGGTCATAAATTTACATCTGTCTTTATACATGTAGATTCATAAATTTTCATTTTTAAAGCTAAAACTTGTATGTGTTTTAATGTACATACATGTGTAATTACAAATGTCAGATGAACAAATGCATGAATAACTCATTTGTATAATTATCTTGATGCAAATTTGAATATAAAAATGTAATCTGAATATTTTCCAGGATGACAGCTGACAAATACGAAGTGATGATAAATGAGATCCTGAAGTCAGGGGTAGTTGTGGACCACAGCAAGGACCCGTGTGATAGCGGGCTGGTCCCCGACTACAAGGTATATATGGTACATTATATATATAACTACAGTACATATAGTATATTATATATAACTCTAGTACATTGTATATATAACTATAGTACATTTAGTACATTATATATAACTATAGTACATTTAGTACATTTTATATAACTATAATACATTTAGTACATTATATATATAACTATATTACATTTAGTACATTATATATATAACTATAGTTCATAAAGTACAATACATATAACTATAGGTACATGTACTATAGATATAACTATAGTAC
Source organism: Magallana angulata (assembly GCF_025612915.1). Lineage (NCBI taxonomy): Eukaryota > Metazoa > Mollusca > Bivalvia > Ostreida > Ostreidae > Magallana > Magallana angulata. Next base: position 54,199,628 of record NC_069120.1, read on the forward strand.
ATGTACATGATCACAGCAAGGACCCGTGTGATAGCGGGCCTGTCCCTAACAACAAGGTATATACATGAAGTAAACATATACATTACTCTAGTTCCTGTCCATGAGTACGAGTGCAGTACGTTGTATTTTGTCTATTGTTCATTTAAAGGACTTTTTATAGTTGAATATTAATTCTGAACTATTTACTTTCTAAAATTAAAAGTTCTTATAGTATAAATCAACAGGAACTGAGGCTGTGATGCTTAGATAACAGTCATACAATTAGACAGTTAGTCTGTGATGCTCATCAACAACCTCTATATCCCACCAAAATAAATGCCGGTGGACAGTTCTTCTGTTTTAGTTTTCTAAAGACTTGTTATTCATTTTAAAACATATTTATATTTTGTCTAGGATACTGTACATGTCATGTACATACAGATGCAACATCCCACAGATTTTACCACCTGGAAACAACTCGCCAAGGTGAGAGAGAGAGAGAGAGAGAGAGATAGAGAGAGAGAGAGAGAGAGAGCGAGAGAGAGAGAGAGAGAGAGATTTGTGGAATTTTTATTATACATGGTTGCCTGATATTCATGAATTTATAGGGACACCTGCCTGGGAATTTTAATCATTAACAAATTATAAGACCTTATCTTTGTTTCCATTATTAAAAAATGGAAATCCACAAATTTGTTTAATTTATTTTTAAGCATTAATTCAAAATATTATAGATTTAGATATACCGGTACATTGAATAAAGAATGAGTACTATAACTTTATTATGTTACGTACATACATATATATATATGTAAGATCAATTAAATTATACAAATTGTTAAGAATTCTCTAACAGTGTTATCCTGTGTGATCACTCATTTAAACTACAGGAATTTCCTGTTTCTGTGTTTTAGTGCTACCATTTGTGGGATCTAGATGTGCGAGGATTTCACAAGGTATGACTTCTTACTCTAAGTAGATGCAGATGAAGTTATTTATTGTATTATATATTACTTTTATGACTTTTGAAGCAACAATCAATCCATATAAGAATGAGAATATAAGTTTTGTGTTTGCTGATTTCAGAGTATGTGGAGACTCTACCTGAATGGAACACCTGTAATACTAGTGGGGGTACCTGCCTCCCCCTACCAGTAAGTCTCTCTCTCTCTCTCTCTCTCTCTCTCTCTCTCTCTCTCATTACCCTTGATCTGGTTTATAAGGTTTTAAGCAGTTTAAATATGGTTCGTGTTATTTAGTCATGTCTTTTTATCCTACTCTGCAGATTTATTTCGTTGCTTCCTTAAATAACTGAAAATATTTTCTTTCCATCAATTATTAAGCAAAGGCCAATCAATTTTTATCTAGTCTTTGACCTACATTTGTTTATTTATTTACACAGCTCGCATAAACCAGACAGTGTGAAGCCATTTGTACTGGAGGAACCATTAAAGAAAGCCAAGGCACAGTATGACCCCTGACCCCAGTAAAGGGCTGCCCCCTGCCCGCAATACATCCCCAGTGTAGATTTGGCTCTTTGTAAACTTAGGTATTTGACTCGGCTTTTCCTCCTCTTGGACCAGGAACTAGACACAATTTACAATAAACAGGGTAACAGGAGGGAAGCCTGTAAGGAACTGTTGTGTGCAATATTATCATCTTGTTGGAGTTAACAACATCTTTATTGTTATGATTAACCAATGTTTTAAGTACACTGGTGTGTATTGTTAGCTTTAAGATGTGGATATACTGCACACGTGTCAAGAATCTATAATAATACTCTTGAGTTTTTGATAAGTACATGTTATTATTATTTTTGATACATGTACAACGTAGCTGTACCGTAGCAGAAATAGTCTCCTTCTGATTGTCCTTTATCCCTGGGTGATTTACATGTAAAAGACAAAAGTTGTACTGAATGTATATTTTCCTGTACAACTGCAATGAAAAACTAATTCCAGGAATAAGGTCCAAGTAAAAGATTTATAAGCTGTACGCAGCGTTTGATGGTGCAAAATTTTCTTTTTATTCTGTTTGTTTTTTTTCATCTAATCAATGAAGAATATTTTTAATGCCAATGTTTTTCCTAATGACCAACCGTTAATATATCTTGTTCCGATTAGAGTCAATGTTCACAGCCTACCAGCTGTAGGGACACTTGTTATCTTAACATCTCCTAACGAACCTAGCATTTACAGTAACCTGCTTTTTCATTGTGTGGTATGTTTAATACCCTGCTCAAAGTTTGAATGGTGATATCTAGTGATGAAAAACAGGCCTCTAAGCTTTCAGCTGATATTCTAGTAATACATGTACACTAAAAAAAATTCATTACATTATTATAAATTGTTTACTTAAAACTGCAATATTCTAGTACTGAATGAACAAAAAACCGTTCTGTGTTCAAGGAACATCATATCAATGATTTCTTATGAGAGATTATTGTAATGTATATGAATGTATATTTATATATCAAATGCCAAATTCCAAAAAAACAAAGGACATTTAAACAATCTTAAGATATGCCATATTCTTTTCAGATGATTTTCATTTGTTGACAGACATTTAAACATTCCTTGATGTTGTTTTAAGCATTTGTGATATGTTTTCAGACTTTCACATCAACATAATCTGTGTCTGTTAGGGTCAATCTAAGGTCATTGTATGAAGGTCACATGTCCTTCTACAATATTTACATCTCTCCAGAACTAAGTCTATTTTACTCTTATTACGGTATGTTTTTTGTGTTGTAAATTGTTGTTTTATACAATCAAAAAATAGGATTGAAACAAAGCTGTTGAAACTTTTGTTGAAAATATATGTTTTATTAAATTTACCAAGTTAACATTGCACAAACATATATGTTTTGAAATGTGACAGTTGTCCACTGTGATATTCTCTGTTAACAGAATGTTCACTATTTAATACCTTTGTTAGTGTTACCATGGCGATTTTCATTCGACCAGTAATAAGGGCCAACTTTCCAATTTTCTATGCAAAAAACTTAGTGTATATTTAGGACTGATTTGTATTGAAGTAGTTTGCAAAAAAGGGCAAAAATAACCCTGTTTACAGTATTTCAAAAAGGTAATGAAAGTTAGATATAGATGAGTAAAGTAAGGATATACTGGTAATTAAAATTTCTCTAATTTTGTTAATTAAATTAAATGCCTAACATGAATTTTAATTCACCATCCTCTTTTGTTAGAGTTCTGGGCATTCAAAAGGAAAATTATACTGTATTTTTGATGAATGCTCTAGTCGATTAATTTTAGTATACTCATTAATGCTCGGCATCGGCACTGCTTTTACGTCTTTTACACCTGCTTGTTTGTGCTTCATTTGAACTGCTATTGAAACAGGTTGTGATTCAATATTTCTATGCAATTGTTTTTTTTTTATGGCTATTATTTTTTTTAACGAAGTTGATATACAAGTAAATATACTTTCACTGTTGTATATGTCTTTGGCTTTTTTATTTAAAGATTTACATGTACTTATATTTTTGATCATTTTTTTCTCTAAAGAAAAATGGTGTACTTCAGAAGCTATGCTATGTACACTGATGATAATTTAGTTTAGTCTTACTCTATATTGTCTTTTTTCATCTACTGATATTGTTATTATTGATGTTCTACCTGTTTCGACCCTTACAAACCTGATATTATGGGGATCATGTCAATTACATTTAAAAATTAAGTTCGGAGGTTAATTATCTACCATGTTTTGAAGTTTAACTGCAGTGACTCAACTTTTGTTACACACTGTGGATTAATTTGTTTTAATTACTGCAGTTTTTAGATGTTGTAGTTTGGTGCCATTTGGTGTATTTGTATTCTTAAAAAAACAGCTAGGTTATGACAGATTAGTCTGGGCTGTGCTGAGATCTAAGTAATGAATGTAAAGATTCTGCTTGTGTGTAGGGGCTGGGGTAAAATGGTAGTAAAGTAGGATAGCCCAGACTGATCTTGCATCAACACTCAGCTATTTCTGACATGATTGCATAATATTTATTTTCTCTTAAAAAAAAAACATTTATTTTTTTCAATGAAACAACTCTAGTCTTATAATAAAATAGATCTGAATTTGCAATAATTTAGTAAATTCAATTTCTGGTTATTTTAATAAAATAGATATAAAAACAATTGGTGTTTTATTTTGTTGTATATGATAAGAGTGTCTCAGCAATACCAGGAAATGTGTACATAACGTCACCGTTTTGAGCTCAGTCAACCTCAGGTGAGCTAAAAACGATATCAATAAAGTTTATCAATTTATTTCAAAACTTTATTTATTAAAATATGTTGGCAATTTTCATTTGATAAATATTATTAATGATTACACATGTTTTCGTCAAAGAAAAGTAGTATTTGCAGCGCTAGAGGTACTTCACCATGGTGAATTGGCGGGAAAAAATCTATTTTTAGAAACTACATACCCTTACCTATCAATCTAGTATATAGAATATATACCTTACCAGGCATCATTTTTTGGTCAATTGTACATTGGATACCTTAATTGGCATTATAAAATTTGAATTTATGAGTAGAATAAATATATTATGCATAATTTCTAGAATAGAGGTGACCCAAAATGGCTAACAAAAACAGAGGAAGAGACCTCTTTAAAAGGAGACAAACTTTATTGTCCACAAACTTTCTGGACAGCCGTTGTATATCGTTAACAGAGGTTTTACCTTTTATAAAACCCTTCAATTTATACCACTGTATGATGTGGTTAATGAATTTGAATAGAAAGATAATGTATGATACGCACATTAATGTTGGTTTGAAACAAACTGGTTCTGCTGATACTGCCAAGAAAAGTTTATAATTCAAGAAAGGCAACATTTTTGTAGGATATTAATTTGATGTTGAAAGAATGATTGACAATATTTTGATAGTGTGTTTTGATGTTTGTAGGTCAAGTTGTCAGTGAGCGACACAGTAAAGCCGACAAGATGGGGGATTGGGGCGAGAGAATCTCTGTGGAGGAGGTTCTTAAACCGGTGCCCCTGCAAGGTAAGGACCAATCAAAAACCTCTTTACAACAGAATGATTTTTTAATGAGGCTGGGTGGTCAACAAACTAACCATCAATTTTCAGAAATGAGGTGTTAAGTTATAAACTATCAACATAGTAAAGAAAAATTCCAAATATTTTAGATTTAATTGATAATGTGATCTATTTTTATACAGAGCCCTTCTTATTAGGAGATTATAATAGTCTAAAAATGTACATGACCATCTGGCCCTCTTAATGTTATTGTGTTATGCAGCATCGGTGGTAATGCTCCACCAGCCATGGTCACTTAGTTAAGATTGTTATTGAATGCTTATGAAGTAAATATGGATAATCAATCCTGTGGCCAGGCACACCCTAAGTTAAAATAATATAACTGTTTTGGTTTCTAAAGCATTTTACGATATAAGGTACAACCTGTTGATATTAAAAATTAATGTAGACATTTCAACTAATCAGAGCTTAACATTTTTTAAACTAAATGGACTGGTGTTTTCTATGATATGTGACATACAATGGATGCCTTTTGATTTTTGATTTATATGATACAGAATCTAAGTGTCCTTCGTCTACCACTGATAGTTAGCGACAGGAGTTCTGTGATAAGGTCGAGGGGTACGACCAAGTGTGTGACTGCGACAACCCCACCCCACTCACATTCCATCCACCTAAGGTAGGACATTTCACCTAGTCATCAGCAGTTAAAAAAAGATTAATATGGAAAAGTTTAGGAAAATATATCAAGGCCACACCAATTTTTAAAATAATAATTCAGATTTTCAATATAAATCATTGGGATAGAAAATAATAAGGCAAGCTAAAACTAGTAATATTTAAATTAATATTTGAATTAAGTGTGATTTCAGAAAGTATTAAAGCTCAACGAATCGTAAAAGGGCTTATCGACTTCCATCACACCAGATCAAAGTCTAAAGTTATAGAAAAGTTCCAAGAAGAGCTATATTTGTCAACCAGGGTGTTTGTATCCTATTGCATGAGAGTGGGAATCTAGCATTATATTTACAACCTCTTTATTTAAACAGTATTTTATTATGCAATATATAAAAAAAACAGGATGGTATAGCAGGCATTGCCTATGTAATTCCACTCCGACCTACAAGGCCAACGAAGGCTTATACATGGTAATTGCATTTGTCTTGATTTATAAACAAAGTTCATAAGGCTACACTTATCATGTATGCTTAGTTTGCTTTTTATTCTTTATGCAGGTTACACTTGTGTTTGAGTTGTATAATAAGTATATTTACCAAGCATTAGAAATTTGCATAAATAATTATAATTCTACTGCTTTTCTTAGATGTCTACCAGTTTTTAACTCTATCTCATACATACTTCGTTAAGGTATACGTTTACCCAGAATGAAAAAAAATTCCACTGATTATAATAAAAACCATCTATTGTGTGTTAAAGACCTATCATGGTAGTGCTATTTTTCACTTTCAAAAAAGAAGGTCAATGACCTACTTTTTGAGATAATGTCCATTGAATATATTTTGAAAATTTAAAAAAAGTCCCTAAATATTTTAGAGCATGATTAAAGTTTTCTTAATTGTGAAAATAAAGCAAATTGATTAACTCTTTTAAAAACGAAATACAGTTAATGAATGGCAGTGACACTAAACAGACACAAAGCATTAAGTTCTCATTCACAATTTTTATGAATATTCCAGTCCGAATTTCCTCTATCAGTTTTCAAATTCTACCCTTTTTTGATTCAATTTTACAAAAAACTGAATGATGATAATACTAAAACATTTATAGCATTAAACTTGGTATATTGACCTTACTCTGCAGGCATAAGAGTTATATGAGGTCAATGATCAAAATTTTGAGATATGGTGTCTTTTATTGTTTTTAAGCATTTTTCAATATTTTTGTAGCGTGTGCCATTCGAATATCTAAACGAAAAAGTGAGATAAAACCAACAGAAAATATGCAAAATTATGTTGACTAACAGATACAGTCTTAACTTTGAATATCACAGTACTACCAAAAATATTTCAGTGAAAAACAAAATCTGAAAATTTTAGTCCGAATTTCCTCTGTTTTGCTAAAAGTCCAACTTTGTTTGAGCTTAATTCCATAATAAAGTAAAAATATCGAATCGTTTGTCAATAATAAATCATTTCATTTATACTTTAAGTGTTTAGAACAAATTTTACTCATGACATTGAACTTTGTAACAATCCGAATTTGAAAACTCGAACCCTGAGTAAACAACGTCCTTAATTTGAAAATCTATTTTTTTTTCAAAATTTGTTTTGTTCTTTTGGTAGATAGCTTTTTTAGAAGCCATTGTGGTCCAAAATTCTTGTCCATTTTAAAATTAGTGAGTGAATTGAAGAAACATCTTTTTTTAAGACTGATGATTGATAATACCGGTAGTTCACACGATTTATACAGCACATGCTTTATATTAAATGATATAAGAAGCCACTACGGTATGCTGATATTCTCATCAGGGAAAAGAAAACTTTTTTATTATCAAATAATGACTGAATACAAAATCTTGACTTCGCCATAAAAGTAAACTTGCATTGCATTCAATTTGTACTATGTTTGCACCAGTACTGTAAGTACTGCATGATTTGTCAAAATCATGTATCGGTAAACTACTTCTAGTTCTTATTTTTCATTATAAGCAAATTTTAGCAAATAAACCTATGTTTGCTGAACAATGGCAATTGATAAAGTCTTTGCGTTCAAAGAATTTTTTGATACAATTGCTTAAGGAAGGAGTCTTTGACGCACCAATATATTTATTTATCTGATACATCTATAAAGAACCCTTTTTTAATACAGTTGGCATGCATTTAATGATGATTATATTCTACATCAACTGAGACCAAATATTTTAAGCTCTAGAATCATACGTTTGCAGCCAAAACAATATTTCCTGTTTCTCTGAAAAAAGAAAATAAAATTCATTCAAAATAATTGAATGCTGATATCGGACTCTTTTTTGTGTAATCATATTAAAAAAAAGATTCTTTAACTATCCATCACATAAAATTTTGGTGTTTCAAGAAACCGTGATATGTGTTTTGAAGTAAAAAACCCCAAACTTGCATATAAAAAAAATATTTTAGTTAAGGTTCCTCGACACACCAAAATTTTATTTTATGGATCGATAGAGAATCTTTTTTGAAACATGATTCCACAAAACAGAGATCAATATCGGCTTTCAGTTATTTTATACGAATTTTTTTGTATTTTTTCAGTGAAATAGGAAAAACTGTTTTGCAGACAAACAGAATATATAAGAGCTTAAAACTTGTTGTCAATTAATGTGTAATATATCTATAAATAAATTCATGCCAAAGATCGTTTGGTCAAGTGTTTAACTTTTTAATTAAAATTTTTTTTTCTGAAAATCAAATTGTAATTCTTTAATATCTTTTTAATCTATGGATAAAATTTTAAAAATAACATATAGTCACATAAACTATTTACTAAACAATGATATTTTACAAAGAAATTGAAATGAAAATGCGAAATTTTGGAAAAATTGCTATTTATCAAATTTGAACCGATCCCGATTGAAAAAAAACTGATCCCGATCAGAATTATTTTGAAATTGAAATTTTAGAAATAAACTGCAGTTTTTTTCTAAGTAATTGATATAAATTATAAAGTTAGTAAATGACGAAACCATTTTACAGCTAAACAACCTCAAAAATTTGCAAAATTCTGATTCATTCTAACTTTATGTGATTTCGTTCGGGATCAATTTAATTACAATCGGGATCGGTTCGATTTTAAAAATTTTCATTTATACTTTAATTTCACTATTTGGTTTCAATTTCTTGTTGAAATATGATTGTACAGCAATTGTTAAATGCGAGTAACAGTTTATCTGCAGTTTTTATCCATAGATTTAAAAAATATCTACAATCCTTTTTTTTCATTTTCATAAATATTTTTTTACAAAAATATTTCAAAGTTTATCTGGCCGTTTTTGATATGTATTTATAGATAATTGTATTGTGCATTAATTGATAACAAATTTTTAGCTCTAATATATCTTGTTCGCAGCTAAAACGATGTTTCCGGTTTCAAAAAAAAATACAAAAAAATTCATATAAAATAATCAGAGGCCGATATAGGTGTCATTTTTGAATAATCATTTCTCAAAGAGAATTCTTCATCGATCCATCAAATAATGCATTGGTGTGTCGAGCCACCTTAATTTTATAGTTAGTTTTTCTTGGAATAAGAGTACCGTACTATGCTCGGTCCAAGATATTTATATAAAACATTTTCATAAATTATTTCAAATTCAAAAATTCCTTAGAATTCAAGCAGTGTTCATTCGATTCACTATGAAAAAATCCATTGGTTTCTCTATTGAAATGGAAATATCATGCATTGCTAAAGATAAAAATTCTACTGGGATTTTACATGGCAGGTGACATGAAGATACATGGACAAAAATGTTAAAAAAAAATATACAAGGTGTTCCTATTGACTTCCAAATGATTAAGTTGTCAATATTATTCCCATGAGATTTTTGTTTTTGTTCATGTGAATTTCTTTGAAAATAGATGAGGTGTCAATGAAGAAATCTTGATTTTTTTTCCTTTCATCAATTTCATTTGTATTTCTCTGACTAGCTGTAGAATTGTATCTTCATAGGAAATTTGGGTTGATAGACCATCATCCTGAATATAATTCCCATTGAGCTATTCTTTTACAGCAATGTGCATATTTGTTAAAAAAGTGACAGAAATGATAACTTGGGACTGACTTTAAATGACTCGATCAATGACTCATTCTTTGTTTAAGACTACATGTAAACTGTATATAAAACATTATAAAAATTGGACATTTAAAATTGGATGATATATAACATCTACTTGTTTATCTAATTTCTTCCTTCAACCATCCAACCAATCAAAGCAGCATTTGTTGTTATCTGTAGGTCTTGTTCTGTCAAGACAAATTTCTTATTTCATTATTCATTGATTTTATATACGGTATCACTTTGACAATTAACACAGTAATGTACCTTGGCATTTAATATGATATATAAATTAGTTATACACATTCTACACGGATTTCTTAATTTTAAATTTCTGTAGCTCTCTCTTCATTCATCTTTGTCTCTCTCTTTTAAGCAAACTTCTTTTGACAAACAATTAAAAGAAACTAATTTAAAACCAGCAATCAAACATGTAGACTTATCAAAGACGATCAAACACACAGCTGAAACAAAATGAAAGTACAATAAAATAAAATTCCTGCAGCTAAAAATAGCACAAAATTTTCACAGGTGTAGAGTTTACCTTTAAAATGGAGTCTTTACCAGTGGAAATGTAAGTTCATTCAAATCTTCTTATAATTTTCATTTTAAAGAAATGTAAGCACTACATAATTGGTACATTCGCTATCTGGAGGTATAAAAACTATGATTTTCAAATTGACAATTGTTCAGAACAATACACACATCTAATTCTAACAGAAATGAGGGACTCCAGCACATGTCGGAGTCCGTGTTTGTGGGACTGTGTGAGATAGTTGGAACCTCACAACAGGTGGCTATCAGGAGGGAGACAAGGGACATCATGGAGATGGTGGAGAGACGAATGACACCTGATGATGGGGTCATTGAGATGTTGAGTGGAAGTAGAAGAGAAGGGTTCATACTGGAGGGATCAGATATGGACTATATGCACTGGCCAAACAACCACCGAATGATCATGAACATGTCTCAGTCTGAGTATTACAACACATCCAATACAACCTTGATTCTCTCTGACAGTTCTGAGAGTCCACCAGGATTCACTTTACTTCAGTTACTGACACCAACAATAGACAGAGACGTCCAATCAGCATGTGTCAGAATGAATGGCAGAGTCTATATATCGAGTGCTATATACAGACAGTTAACTTGTTCAATAGTAATATCTAATTCTACTGTACATGGACCCTGTGGTAGTGGTGAAATAGCAGGACAAGAATTTGACAGTGCTCACTGTTTTGTTTCTGACTTTTGGCCTCTGTCTGCCTCCTCATGGATAGACAGATGTCACCCATGGCCTGATCCTGAAGTTGTTGACGACATTGTCAGAAATGGATGCCACTTTGTAGCAATAGGACACCCATTTGGACCCCATGAAAATGAAGAATGGAGAATTTCTTTTTCACAAGCAGAGTATAAATGTGTGTATGCAATGAACCACAGCCAGTTCTTGACTTACGGATTATTAAAGCTGTTCTTAAAAGAAGTTATAAATGAACAATCAGAAGAAACCAATAAACTGCTGTGTTCCTATCACATGAAGACAACAGTTTTCTGGGCAATTCAACAAAACACACTACCTCACTGGTGTCCACAAAACCTCCTAGTCGGTTTCTGGGTCTGCTTTAAACTCCTCCTTAAATGGGTATATGAGGGGATCTGTCCTAACTTTTTCATCCCACAAAACAACCTGTTTCTGACAAAGGTTCATGGCTCAGCACAAAACAGATTGTTCCTAGAGTTACATGAATTGTACAAGAAAGGTCTGGCCTGTCTGTTACAGAGTTCCTCTATCAGGTTCTTCATCATTGATGTCCTGTACAATCCTAGAGCTTTTGTTTTAACAGATGAGAGTTTAATTATGCCTGAAGTTGACTATGATATAGAACTTTTCGTCAACACAATGTATACTAATGTAGGATCAGGTAAACACCGATATATAAAAGCCATACACACAATAGAACAGTGTGTAGATTCACACCTTACACACTGTCAAGTTGTAACGTTACAGAGACTTACAGCCTCTGCCCTTCAGCGCACTGCTTTTATATTACACAACATGTACACTAATACAGGTGTCAACAAACAGATGTATATTGCAGACAAAATGTCCTGTCACATGCTGAAATTAGCAACCAAGTTTGGGTGTGTATCTGACATGTTGTACATTGCTATGTATTATTACAAGACACTCAGATACAGGGAAGCTTTATATGTTATAGAGATGACAAAGGTCAAGTTAGCACAGCCATATCTGATGTATAGGAGACGTGTAGACAGAGAGAGGTATACTGAGGCTGTAGGGGGACAGTCCTGGTCTACAAAGATGAGACAGGCTGTAGCAAGGGATATCAAACTTGACAACAGAATCTGTTTTATCAATGAACTAATACCAGAACAACAGTCTGCTCTACAGAACAGAATGCCTACGTTAGATATCCCAGTGTTTGTGATGTTACACTTCCTAGAGTTCTTGTGTTACAGACACATAGATACAAAATTATCACGAGCCGCACTAGATGAGCTACAGGTCCTAGTCCACCATGATCAGGGACTGTATGTACGTGATATATACAGAGACATCTCCTGGGAGATGCTGGGGATCTGTCAACAGATCACAGGGAACCTCCAGGCTGCTCTATACTCATACCAACAGTCACTCACACAATATCAATGGAACAACATACAAACTGCTACACAGAGGAGAATTCAGGATATGATTCAGTCAACACCATACCAGTTATAAAAATTTTAGCCATTAACAAAACAAACTTTGTACATAGACATTTTCAAGTCAGTCATCCTATATTATTCACAATACCTTAGATTTAAGCGTTCAATGAAAATATATTATTTTATATATAATTCAATGTTTATATGTATTATATATCTTTATATTGTTGCTTTAAAGCCATTATATACATGTATGTTTTTTCTCAGGAATATATATATATATATATATATATATATATATATATATATATATATATATATATATATATATATATATATATATATATATATATATATATATATACTGTATATAAAATTTATATTTTCATCCACCGAGTATGATTCTCTTTATTTCTTATGGAAACTTATTGTAATTCATAGCTCTGTAGAAACTGACAGGACTGAAATCTACACACCTGTTTATTGATTGATGGAAACATACAGTGACCTTAAAAAAAAAACAGGAATATATATATATATATATATATATATATATATATATATATATATATATATATATATATATATATATATATATATATACTGTATATAAAATTTATATTTTCATCCACCGAGTATGATTCTCTTTATTTCTTATGGAAACTTATTGTAATTCATAGCTCTGTAGAAACTGACAGGACTGAAATCTACACACCTGTTTATTGATTGATGGAAACATACAGTGACCTAAAAAAAAAAACAGGGACTGTATGAAATAATCGTAATGATGTCAGACTTAAATTCCTGTAGGAGATGATTTGGCTGTTTCTTTAAGCTACCGGTAATGTACTGATGTACATTAACAGTAATTAAGTTAATTTTACTTACCTTTTACAATAAATTTAGAAATTTGTTGAAAGAATATATATATGAAGATAGCAATCATTGCATAAAAAAATGTACATAACCCATAATGTGGATTATGTATTTTTTCTGCAATGTTGCCACCTTCATATCCCGCATGAATCACAAAAGAAAGAATTTTATTGTTTAAATTAGCACTTCTGCAGGTAAAAATATAGTTTCAGATGCTGGATGAGGTTAAGGTTTTTAGAGCTGGTAAAAGTTTTTGGAGCTGGCGCCTTTGAATAGATGATGCATCTTGTGATAGTGAGGCACTCCACAAGTTTAAATGCTGAATCTGAGCCATAGGTTTTAGATGCTGAAGGAGTTTAAGTTTTTTGGAGTAGGCCACTTGTCTTTTTAAATGATATTACTAGGACACATGTTTTGGAAATCATGCTAATACAATCTTTGGATTTCCTTAGGGTGTGTAATATCAACTTATGCTCTGCCTCTATCTCTCTGACACGAGCAATTCGAGAACATGTGCCATCACTTCATCCTATGACTCCACTTTTTTGGTAACCGATATTACTATTTCTTTCACTTGCTCTGATTAGCTAAGATAACTCATGAATATTCTTAAATTAAAGTTCACCAGGGGGAACCTCAAGCAGTATTTCTTCAGATCCTCGTTTAAAGACAATAGAAAAACAAGGAGCAGATTGAGGATCTGATTTTAATCAGATTGATGTTCACCCATTTTTCACAATTCAGGCATTATAAAGAATAACTATGCACACTGTTACACACTTTTTCAAGCCCGTGCTTCTGTCATTTCCTACCTTGTGTGTTGTCAGGTCTCAAGTGAGTTTGGTATAAAAAGTTGAAAAAACTTATACACATATATTTCCATATATGCAAAGAACACATTTTTTTGTTATATATAAAATTGTGTTTGAAATAAATTGCATAGTCCAACAAACTATATTACGAATTGGTGTGGGCCAAGATACATTTTATCTGTTATATGATAGATATTTTTAATGTGTATCAAAGTATCAAGCCAGCAAACATTCAAAACTTTCTCAAATCTTTTAATTTGAGAACAGTTAGAGGTGGACAATCTGAAGAATGTGGCAATAACTGTGATAGCCAGCAACCGTCCGCAGTACCTTTACAGGTAAGTTACTGTAAATGGTGCAGTACTTTGTCTGTCTGTCTGTCCATCCATCCATCCGTCAATTCATCCATTTGTCTGTCCATCTGTCTGCCTAATTTGATAACCAACAACCATCTGCAGTATCTCAATAGGTAAGATATGTCCCCAGTATCTCTATAGGTGAGTTATAAGTCTATAGTATCTCTATAGGTGAGTTATAAGTCCACGGTATCTCTATAAACGAGGTATAAGTCCACAGTATCTCTATAAACGAGTTATAAGTCCACAGTATCTCTATAAACGAGTTATAAGTCCACAGTATCTATATAAATGAGTTATAAGTCCACAGAATCTCTATAAATGAGTTATAAGTCCACAGTATCTCTTTAGGTGAGTTATAAGTCCACAGTATCTCTATAGGTGAGTTAAAAGTCTATAGTATCTCTATGGATGAGTAATACTTTTGTCCTAGTATCTCTATAGGTGAGTTAAAAGTCTATAGTATCTCTATAGGTGAGTTTTAAGTGCATAGTATATCTGCATGTGAGTTAAAAGTCTACAGTATCTTTACACGTGAGTAATATCAAGTCCCCAGTATCTCTGTTGGTGAGTTAACAAGTCCAAAATTTAAACCACCTGTTAGGTACGTCTGGGGTCCGAGCCGACATGATCACGGTGTTCATCGATGGATTCTTCCAGGTCTGTACATCTCTAAAAGTTGTCGTTACAATAGACTGCATAACACACACAGTTGACACTATGTTTACTGACAAGCTTGTGGTAATAAAATTGTGTGTGTAATTTTCCTGTGTCAGGAGCCCCTGGAGGTGACCAGACTGCTCGGGTTGAGGGGGATACAGCACACCCCACAGGGGAAGAAGAACGCCAGGGTCAGCCAGCACTACAAGGCCAGCCTCACTGCCACCTTTGACCTTCACCCAGTAAGTCCTTGACTTTCTATTCTCTACTTTCTACGAATGGTCTTTAGAAATATGTACATTTATACTGTAGATAAAATTTTTGTATCAAGGAAAAACTATTTTGTCAAACGATATCATATGATCATCAGTGATTGTGTGTAAGATGGTTTGGGGGTCACAGCCGCAATACGTAGGTACTCTTTGGATACCCCAGCTTCTTCCCTAATTGTTGACTCCTTTGTGTCAACATTCATGTCAACAGAAGATGGTTATATAAATTATTTAACTTGTTTATCAATCGTGTAAAATAAGTTTAGTTTAAATGCAAATCATGTAATTTCAAATTTTCTCCCCAGGATGCTTTGTATACCATTGTCATTGAGGAAGATCTAGATGTGTCACCAGACTTTTTCAAGTAGGTCAATTATGTCTGCTATGAACTGTAAAGCCAGTTATGTTTATTTCAGAGGAACAAAGAAAAGTAAAATTCTGTCTTTAAATATTGATGTATATTCATGTAAATGTCATCAAATATGTACAAATGGAATTCATCCCTCCATAAACTATTAGTGTTCTGCTTGTTTCAGTTACTTCAGTCAGACCCTGCACCTGATGGAGAAGGACAGCAGTGTGTACTGTATCTCTGCTTGGAACGACCAGGTAAGTAAACTGAACACATTCCAACATCAGTCTATGCTGTATGACCAGGTGAGTAAACTGAATACATCCCAACATCAGTCTATGCTGTATCTTTGCTTGGAATGACCAGTTGAGTAAACTGGATGAAATGATAATTTCATGGTTGTTATTAGAATCAAATTTTCTTATTAAAAATTTAATAGTTGATAAAAAATAACTACCCTATTATGTATATTTATAAAGGTCACATCATTGTTGGTAATGTTGACCTTATTTGTTTTGGTTAACAAGAGATTCCCTCTTAAAGGGACTTGGACACAATTTGACTTAAAATTTTCAAATTTTATTTTCCCATTTTCAATGTTTATACTGATAAATATAGAAGTTTACAATGCTATGTCAAAATTTGAAAGTCAAATATCAAGTTATAAGTAAGATACAGAGATAATAATTCTTTGTTTTATAAACAAAGCTTGGAGAGGGCGGTCTAAGTTATAGAACTTGTGCCCAATCCCAATTGTATTTTGTACAATAAAAATATGTTCAAATCAAATCAAACAAAGCTCGAAAATGTCATTTTTTACGAATGTGTTGTATTGGTGTAAGTTTCAATCAAGTGTATCTTTCTTTTGTTGAAAATAGTATTTATGAAGATATTGAATTAGTTTAAATTTTTTTTTGCATGTCATTTGTCTACAAAAGGGTAATTCTCTACATTACATTTTTGTAAACAACTATAAGACTCGAGCTTTGTTTACATAACAACCAATTCTTACCTCTGTATCTCGCTTGTAACTTGACTTTAACATTCAATATTTAGGTCAATCATTTAGAATGCACCAGTTAACCATTTTATACATAAAAAATAAAAATAAAATTTTTGAACTCATATCGTGTCCAAGTCCCTTTAAGTAAAGACTGTCAACAGACCATTTTTCAACTAAGAAAAGTGTCAGCCTCATTTTGTGCTTAAACCCCACTTTACTTCTTTAAAGACATGAACCTTTTTATATGCTCAAGATCAAATGTTTGTATGCTTAAGGTCAAATGTTTGTTAAGATTTGGCCCGGTTCCTTGTTTTAGGGTTACTCCCACTCATGTAAGGACCCACGTAAGCTGTACAGGGTGGAGACCATGCCGGGGCTGGGCTGGCTGCTGAAGAAGAAACTCTTCAAGGACGAACTGGAGAAACAGTGGCCTTCTTCTGACAAAGTAAGGACAAACTGATTTTTAACGGACAAAGAACTATATATGATAAGAGTTAAATTTGGCCCCCATAATTCAACATTATTTAAAGTGTTTCAGGTACAATAAAATGTTATGTTATAATTTAGAGGAGTTGATATAAAATATATTTTTCACATATTTGTTCGATTTCTTTGCACCCACTTGCAGTATATGACGTCAGAAGTGACGCTATTTCTATAATTCAATAAAAATCAGTCAAAAATTGACATTTTTTCTCATCTTTTTACAAATGGGAAATATAGAGCGCATGCTTGAACCAGGACAAATTTTTTGTCACTTATTAGACTTGGCTAGATACATCTCTGATTACAATATTTTGTTGATTCAAGCATGCGCTCTATGTTTCCTGAAAGTAAAACTCTTTGAAAACAAGCTTTTTTATGCCAAAATGCAAAAATGGCGGGAAAAGGTTGTCTTTACAATGCCGTATTTCTAAATTGTTGGCACTTGAATCAAAATGAACATTAAGTTAAAACATCACATATATAGCTGTACAAAGAAAACAAAGAATTACAGTAAAATAATGATATTCCTTTTAGGGGGCCATTCTAGGCCCATACCATATATAGTCCTTTCTTTCATAAGTTTAAGCCCTAACCCTAATCAAAACTATGCTAAAAATATATTTTTACTTAAATTTCATTTTCCTTTATTAAATCTAAAATTCTGTTTGATATTTCACAATGATATGATGTCAGTCTTGACGTAGTTTTACTTTTACTTCCTTTTACCTTGTAATTAGTCACCTGATGACTTACCTTTAATTAACACCTGTGTGTTTCTGTGATTGACAGCAGTGGGACTGGGACATGTGGATGCGTCTCCCCACGGTCAGGAAGAACCGGGAGTGTATCATTCCGGACGTCTCCCACACCTATCACTTCGGATCTAAAGGACTCAACATGAATCCGTACTTCCAAGAAGTCTACTTTAAAAAACACTCCATTGTTAACGAATTTAACTTCGCTCTGAAGGACCTAGAGAGGTGAAACTGAACTTCTTTCTTTGTAATTCATAAACTCCTCCATGAATTGATATTTTGAATTTTCTTATGTAAGACTAAATATTTACATTTTTCAGTGTGTTTGTCTTTGATAACACTACAAATCAATTTTGTATTGTATAGTCCAATAAATTCAAATGACGTATTGTCAGGGCGCAAGTGGGACTCTTATGATTAAAAGAAATAAAAATCACATAAATATGCCAATACTCTAATATTTAATCATACAGTTGCTGAAAATTATATACCAATATAAGTACATGTAATAAGGAATCATTCTTTGAATATTATGAGGTGATAATTATCTCCTCATAATACTTTAAGAATGATTCCTTAATGTAGATTCTAAATTAAACGCAATGAAATAATAGGCCTATCCACGTAAAATCGCAAGAAGCAGATTTAAAAATCTCGCCATTATTTTCTGAGAGTTGAAAACTATAAGAAATAAGGAGAAAACTTCCATGTTAAGGATTTTATATTCTCATATTTTGATACAAACCAGTACTCGCGTAATATAAGGAATTTACAGTATTCCTTCAGTAAAATCAATACCTTTGTAAGTTTTATACATAAGTCACCTGTTTTTGTTTTTATTTTTGGTCATAAATTTACATTTGTCTTTATAGATTCATAAATTTTCATTTTTAAAACTAAAAACTTATATGTGTTTTAATGTACATGTATATGTTATATTCCGTATTACAAATGTCAGATGAACAAATGCATAAATAACTCATTTGTATAATTATCTTAATGCAAATTTGAATATAAAAATGTAATCTGAATATTTTCCAGGATGACAGCTGACAAATACGAGGTGATGATAAATGATATCCTGAAGTCAGGGGTAGTAGTGGACCACAGCAAGGACCCGTGTGATAGCGGGCTGGTCCCCGACAACAAGGTACATATGGTACATTATCTATACAGTGTATAACTATTGTACATTATATATATAACTATAGTACATATAGTACATTATTTATAACTGTAGTACATGTACATTATATATAACTCTAGTACATATAGTACATTATATATAACTCTAGTACATATAGTACATCATATATATAACTCTAGTACATATAGTACATTATATTTATATATAACTATAGTACATATAGTACATTATATATATTTAAATATAGTATATATACATGATCACAGCAACGACCCCTGTGATAGAGGGCCTGTCCCTGACAACAAGGTATATACATGAAGTAAACATATACATTACTCTAGTACCTGTCCTTGAGTGCAGTACGTTGTATTTTGTTGTATTTTGTTTATTGTTCATTTTAAGGACTTTTTATAGTTGAATATTAATTCTGAACTATTTACTTTCTAAAATTAAAAGTACTTATAGTATCAATCAGCAGGCACTGAGGCTGTGATGCTTAGATAACAGTCATGGAATTAGACAGTTAGTCTGTGATGCTCATCAGTAACCTCTTCATCCCACCAAAATAAATGCCAATGGACAGTTCTTCTGTTTTATTTTTCTAAAGACTGTTACTCATTTGAAAACATATTCATATTTTGTCTAGGATACTGTACATGTCATGTACATAAAAATGCAACATCCCACAGATTTTACAACCTGGAAACAACTCGCCAAGGTGAGAGAGAGAGAGAGAGAGAGAAAAAGAGAGAGAGAGAGAGAGAGATCAATACAAATTGTTAAGATTTCTCTAACAGTGTTATTCTGTGTGATCACTCATTAAAACTACATAAATTTCCGGTTTCTGTGTTTTAGTGCTACCATTTGTGGGATCTAGATGTGCGAGGATTTCACAAGGTATGACTTCTTACTATAAGTAAATGCAGATGAAGTTATTCATTGTATTATATATTACTTTTATGACTTTTGAAGCAACAATCAATCCATATAAGAATGAGAATATAAGTTTTGTGTTTGCTGATTTCAGAGTATGTGGAGACTCAACCTGAATGGAACACCTGTAATACTAGTGGGGGTACCTGCCTCCCCCTACCAGTAAGTCTCTCTCTCTCTCTCTCTCTCTCTCTCTCTCTCTCTCTCTCTCTCTCATCACCCGTGATCTTATTTATAAGGTTTTAAGCAGTTTAAATATAGTTCTTGTTATTCAGTCAACTCTGCAGATTTATTACATTGTTTCCTTAAATAACTGAAAATATTTTCTTTTCATCAATTATTAAGCAAAGGCCAATCAATTTTTATCTAGTCTTTGACATACATTTGTTTATTTATTTACACAGCTCGCATAAATCAGACAGTGTGAAGCCATTTGTACTGGAGGAACCATCAAAGAAAGCCAAGGCCCAGTAGAGGGATGACCCCTGACCCCAGTAAAGGGCTGTCCCCTGCCCGCAATACATCCCCAGGGTAGATCTGGATCTGACTACTTGTAAACTTAGGAATATTACTCGGCTTTTCCTCCTCTTGGACCAGGATCTAGACACAATTTACAATAAACAGGGTAACAGGAGGGAACCCTGTAAGGAACTGTTGTGTGCAATATTATCAACTTGCTGGATTTAACAACATCTTTATTGTTATGATAAACCAATGTTTGTTTTAAGTACACTGGTGTGTGTTGTTAGCTTTAAGGTGTTGATATACTGTATACATGTCAAGAATCTATAATAATACTCTTGAGTTTTTGATAGGTACATGTTATTATTATTTTTGATACATGTACAACGTAGCTGTACCGTAGCAGAAATAGTCTCCTTCTGATTGTCCTTTATCCCTGGGTGATTTACATGTAAAAGACAAAAGTTGTACTGAATGTATATTTTCCTGTACAACTGCAATTAAAAACTAATTCCATGAATAAGGTCCAAGTAAAAGATTTATAAGCTGCACACAGCGTTTGATGGTGCAAAGTTTTCTCTTTATTCTGTTTGGGTTTTTTTTCATCTAATCAATGAAGAATATTTTAATGTCAATGTTTTACCTAATGACTAACTATTAATATATCTTGTTCCGATTAGAGTCAATGTTCACCGCCTACCAGCTGTAGGGATACTTGTTATCTTAACATCTCCGTAATGAACCTAGCATTTACAGTAATCAGCATGCTTTTTCATTGTGTGGTATGTTTACCCTGCTCAAAGTTTGGTTGGTGATATCTTGTGATGAAAAACTGGCCTTTAAGCTTTCAGCTGATATTCTAGTAATACATGTACACTCAAAAAAATTCATTACATTATTATAAATTGTTTACTTAAAACTGCATTATTCTTGTACTGAATGAACAAAAAACCGTTCTGTGTTCAAGGAACATCATATCAATGATTTCTTATGAGAGATTATTGTAATGTATATGAAGTACATTTATATATCAAATGCCAAATTCCAAAAAAAAGGACATTTAAACGATCTTAAGATATGCCATATTTGTTTCAGATGATTTATATTTGCTGACAGGCATTTATCGATAAACATTCCTTGATGTTGTTTTAAGCATTTGTGATATGTTTTAGTAGACGACTTTCACATCAACAAAATCTGTCTGCTAGGGTCAATCTAAGGTCAATGTGTGAAGGTCACTTATCCTTTTACAACATTAACATCTCTCCAGAACTATGTCTATTGTATTCTCATTCTGTTTCTTGTGTTGTAAACTGTAGTTCCATACAATAAAAAAAATAAGATTGGAACAAAACTGTTGAAACATTTGTTGAAATATTGACATGTTTTATTAAGTTTACCAAGTTAACATTGCACAAACGTATAGGTTTTGAAATGTGATAGGTGTCCACTGTGATATTCTCTGTTAACAGAATCTGACTATTTAATACCTTTGTTAGTGTAACCATGGCGATTTTCATTCGACCAGTAATAAGGGCCAACTTTTCAATTTTCTATGCCCCAAAAAATTATTGCAACTTAGTGTTATGATTAAGGTAAGGATGTACTGATAATTAAAGTTTCTCTAATTTTGTTAATTAAATAAGATGCTTAACATGATTTTAATTAACTATCCTCTTTTGTTAGAGTTCTGGGCATTCAAAAGGAAAAATATACTGTATTTTATGATGAATGCTCTAGTCTATTAATTTTATTATACTCACCAATGCTCTGCATTTTACGTATTTTACACCTGCTTGTTTTTGCTTCATTTGATCTGCTATTGAAACAGGTTTTGATTCAATATTTCTATGCAATTGTTTTTTAATGGCTATTATTATTTTTTTTTTTTTGCATGAAGTTGATATACAAGTAAATGTACTCTCACTGTTGTAAATGTCTTTGACTTTTTATTCAAATATATTTTTGATCAGTTTTTCTCTAAAAAAAAAAAACACACCAAAAAACTGGTGTACTTCAGAAACTGTGCTATGAACACAGATGATAATTTATTTTAGTGTGACTCAATATTGTGTTTTTTCATCTACTGATATTGTAATAATTGATGTTCTACCTGTTTCGGACCCTTAAAAACCTGATATTATGTGGATAATGTCTATTACATTTGAAAATCAAGTTAAAAGGTTAATCATCTGCCATGTTTTGAAGTTTAACTGCAGTGACTCAACCTTTGTTACACACTGTGGATTGATTTGTGGTAATTAGTGCAATTTTTAGATGAAGTAGTTTGGTGCCATTTGGTGTATTTATACTCTTAAAAAACAGCTAGGTTATGGCAGGTTAAGTCTGGGCTGTGCTGGGATCAAAGTAATGAATGTAAAGATCTTGCTTGTGTGTAGGGGGTGGGGTAAAAGTAGAGTAAAGCAAGGATATCCCAGACTGATCTTGCATAAAATTTCAGCTATTTCTGATATGATTGCTAACTACGCCAAACAAAATGTGGTGTACATTGTGTGCATTCATGTAGTTTTATCTGTATAATATTCATTTTCTCATAAAAAGCATTCATTTTTTTTTCAATGAAACAACTCTAGTCTTATAATAAAATAGATCTGAATTTACAATATTAAAAGGACTAAATCCATGTTTAGCTATATATGGCCCTGTGATATCTCAAAAATTAAACTAGATCAAAATGATATAAAATTTGTGTTATGTGTTAGTCTAGACCTGATACTATTTTGACATGCCAGAATTTCCCCGCCAAAACGTCTGCTTGCAAAAATATGTAAATGACAAAACCGGTTCCGGGCCGGTTTTGGGGTAAAATCACAGCATTTTCGTTCTTTGGTGGTGTTTTTCAACAACAGCACACCCTCTGATCTAAAAAATGTTTTTAAATTATGAAATTGTATCAATATAAAAAGAAATTCAAAGTGAAATTTTTTGGATCAGAGGGTGTGCTGTTGATGAAAATTTAAAATGTAAACAAGATGAGGAGCAATCCGGATTTACTTATTTTTTGACAGTATTGCACGTTTTTTCACACCTTTTTGTTTTAAAAATATAAAAACACAAGAATCAGACACATTATGTCATTGTCATTTAAATCTGACAAATAAAAAGGTACAGTGTGTTGTTAATGAAACGTATATGTGATCAATTTTTACACCAAATTTTGCGCATGCACGACATTCCATACATGCTTATTTGCATACGTAAACAAACAGAGGCTTTTACTTTGCGTGATTAATCTTGAAAATACACGGACGGAAGATGAACAAAACCTATAGAAAATGGAGAAAGAAGAACTGTGAAGGTATGTATATGAATTTTATTGAATACGTAGATTTCTGTTGATTTTTTCTTGAATAAATAATATTGTTCGCAACGTTCGTCTGCATGATACTATTTGATAGATGAGAAGATTGGCCAATGAATTGTTCAATCCGTGTGTACGTTATTCAGCCTTAAAGACTGTTCTTATATAGACATGTAATTAAAACATACAAGAATGGTTATTAATCTGAAAATTTGGTCTAAAAACAATTAATATTCGATTACAGTGCATACTGTATAGCAGATGTCATGTAGGCAAAGAGTTAGTCGTCTATATTTAGAAATAAAAATGAAGGACGCAATATACATGGAAAATATATATTCCTATATATTTAGTAAATAAATCAACCTGTATAAACCATAATTATTTTCTTAATAGACGGGAAAACGGCCAAGTGTTTTGTTTTAAAGTTTTTTTAGTGTACTATACAACATATAACTCGATGTTTCTCCGGAGTCTGAATGGCTGAATGGTAGAGTTCTCGATTACAGACACGACGATCCGGGATCGATCACCACTCGGCGCGATTTTTTTTTTCTTTAAATAATGGCTAGAAATATATTGAGTGCACCTTTTTTCAACGGCACTTCTATAAACCCCCCCCCCCCCCCAAAAAAAAAACAACATTTTCCTCATAATAATGGCAATGAAAGTTTATCATCATATTATAGCATATTAGAGTTAATCTAGAAAATCATGCAATACGTGTAAATGATAATATATTGATCACATGTCTAAAACAAAACTTGTAACACAGCTGAAGGTCTGCAGCTCCCCAAAATATTAGAAAGACAGTTCCATTAAATACTTTGGGGGGGGGGGGGGGCACTGTAATTCTACAGTTTGTCAATTTGAGTTTTTCTGTAAAGTTAATTTATACTTGATACATTGCAAGTATTTGCTTAGTAGTAGTAAACATAAATATTCACAATACAATGTCATATAAAATGAAATCTTTATTTTTTAGTGAACATTTAAGTTGTGTATAACTACATTTTTGTTTTGTATTTTCAGAACATAAAAATGAATGAAGATCAAGTGAAAACAGAGAGTAAAAAGATTTTCCCATGCATCCTTTGCAAAAAAAGAACAAGACCAAATGACAGGAAAAAATGTGAGTCAACAGCAATTCGTCGCTTCCTCAGAAAGAACTTTCTTGTTGAGGCAAACTCAAACGACATCTTGTGCAACAAGTGCAGACATCGCTACCATGGACACCAGAAAACTTGCCACCAGACGTCCAGTTCTCTTCCTGTGTCTCGGCCTCCACAACCAGGAGTGTGCAGTCCACCATCCATATCTTTGCCTCTCCAGAGAACACCTTCTTCACATGCCTACTGCTTAATCTGCAAGCGACCGGGTCCTAAACTTGTTGTCGTGTCTCCAGCAGCTAGATTTTCAGCATTTCTTCACCATGAAATTATCATCCCACCTGGAAGCAGATGTTGTCCATCCCACGTTGATGAAGGGGAGTTCAGACCTGGTGTTTTGACCAATATACAGACATTTGAGTCTTCTCTTGTAAACAAGTCGACAGTGCTGGAACTGATCCAAAAAATTCGAAATTATGCCCTCCAGACCTCAACAAGCAGATTTTCTTTCGAACTGTCAAGCCTGAGCAACACTGATTATATTGCACTGACTGGCATCACTAAAGAAAACTTTGAAGACCTCCATTCCTTTATTTCCACTGATATTCGAAACACACAAAACCGAGGCACAAGGATGTCACTTGGAATCTTTCTTCTGAAACTGAGATCAGGAATGTCAAATCAACTTCTGGCCACGATTTTTGGAATTTCAAAGTCTTCCCTCTGTAGAGCAGTAAAATCAGTCCGTACAGCACTCATGAAGTCATTTGTACCACATCATCTTGGACTACAACATACAACAAGAGAAGAAATTATAGAAAATCATACAAGACCTCTGGCACAGGAACTTTTTGGTGATCTTACAAATAAAAAAGCTATTGCTGTTTTGGATGGAACTTATATATATATTCAGAAAAGTAACAACTTCCAGTTTCAACGGAAATCATATAGTTTACATAAAGGCAGGCCCCTTGTTAAACCCATGGTTGTCACATCCACAGACGGATACTTTCTTACAGTTCTTGGACCCTACCTAGCTAGGAATAATGATGCCACTATCCTCAACCATATGCTTCATACCAACGCAGAAGATCTGAAGGGCTGGTTCCATGAAGATGATGTTTTCATTGTAGATAGAGGCTTCAGAGATTCAGTCGAAATGCTTGAGGAGCTGGGAATAAGGGCCGAAATGCCTCGTCTGATGAGCAAAGGGCAGAAGCAGATGACAACCTTAGATGCTAATGCCTCTCGTCTAGTCACCAAGGTCAGTTGTTTCTATATTTTGATTACCAGACCTATAACATAAAATCAATCATTAATCATCATGTCAAAAAAACTTCAATAAAATTACGTTTTCAATAATTCTATATCTGTTCTTATCTTAAATACAACCAAATGCTGTTCCAAATCATTGATTTTATGATTTTCATCATTTATATTTTTTTCTTTTAGTAAAGATATATCCACTGTTAATTTTATATAAGGCACTTTTACCTTTTTTATTAGTGGTGCTTGTTCTTAACTTTACAGATTCGTTGGGTCGTTGAGGCAGCCAATGCAAGGATAAAGCGATGTATAATAAAACAATATTGAATTTAGAGAGATATAAGCTATTATTGTTGCATGCGTGTACCTGCACAAAACGGGAACAAAAATAGCGATGACGTCATGTAATTTAGTAAATTCAGTTTCCTATTTTTTTTTTAATAAAATAGATATAAAAGCAATCACTGTTTTATTTTGTTGTTTATGATAAGAGTGTCTCAGTATTACCAGGAAATGTATTCATCGGTCCTCGGGTCAGGTGTACGGTACACAGGTAGACAGGTATACAGGTGGGCGAGGGGTCAGGTACAAGGCTTGTCTTGTTGACTTAACCTCAGTCAAATGAAGTCGCGAGAAATGCCGAGTAGATGAATTACCATTATTTATATTATTAGACAATGACGTATTTATAAAATCACGAAGGGCAGGGTAATGGGAAATTATCATCTCTGCTCGCCCTCAGGACTCTCAGTACTTTATTGAACTAAGCACCTCGCTGTGCCGATATACTGGTGTGGTCAATGACGCAAGACGTAATTATGTTGTAAAATGAACCAAGTCTGATTAACCGCATCAGATCTGTTTTGAACAGGGGGAGGGTGTGAAAGAGAATACACTATAAACGCGTACTTGTGGTGTTTTTTTTTCGTTTCTATATACAAGTATGTATCTTTCAACTTAAAGTGTTATAGTATTCTTTAAAAATTCAAAGTAACAAGGGAACTTTTAAATCTCGGCAATTCGACAGTATATATTCTAGCTTTTAGATCAGAGGAAACGAAAACTAAATTGAGAGAGATTGAGGAGAAATCGTCTCTCCTCTCTCTCTCTCTCTCTCTTTCTCTCTCTCTCTCTCTCTCTCTCTCTCTCTCTCTCTCTCTCTCTCTCTCTAACGTGGCAGTTTTGTTAATTTTTAAATTATAAATTCTCTGTGTAAAGCCCCAAAGAACATGATCGTAATGATAACATCTCATTTCTGTTTACATCTTTATTATTCAATTCACCATAATGTTATCTGATTTACTCGTGATGAGCTCCAATGCCTTTCCGGTCTAAATTTAGATATACAAACATTCCATACATTTTAATATACAAAAAGTTTTTATAACCAATCAAATAACTAAATTTTCTAAATACAGCAAACAAGAAAGTAATCTATTTTTGACAGTGTAACAATGTTACGAATAAAGGCATTGAATTACGCTCGAATATATTTTCTGGATAAAGAAAATAGCCATCAAATTTACCTTAATTTTTAGATATGACGTCTTATGTTCCAAACTATTATTTAGTAAAAAAAAAACGTTGACATTTTTTAGCTTTAAAATTTTGAATATTTTCCTTTATCTTTATACTGAGCTTTTCTTTTTAGGAGATCAATAAAGTCTAATTAATTTTTTTAAAAATTGGTGGGGGGGGGGGGGGGGCATCCAGCCTTCTAAAGTCTCTTCGTCGTTTTGTCTGTCCGTCCATCTGTCTTTTTAGCTTTTATTGAATCTCTCAATCGAGACATTGTTCCGATTCCCTCCTCCTCACTGACCATGCAGGAAGAAGTTCGGAATCCGCTCCTGATAAACGAAAAGGAGTGAATCTAAAACATCAAAATTACACCCTCGCCATCCCTCTATAACAAAAAATTGTATGAGGTGTTTCAAAACTTCATCCCAATTCGTTCAATGTTCTATTGTTTTAGTCATCGTCCCTCTTTGGCCGAAGAGCCCAAAATCAGGTAGATTTTGGTAAGCTATCGGCGACACATAAGCTGTCATAATTCCAGGTTTAACTGGGTCACGTTATTTAAATAGATTGAGTCATCAGTATTACTTTGTTCAAAGGGGTTTTAAAAGTGAAAAGTCAATTTCTATTGACTTCTACACAGTATGTTTTGTTGTTCGAATATTTTCCACAAGAATGTCAAAAGGATTTTAAACATGTATCAGAAAAAGACCGTGTTCTTTCCAAAATAGAAATATTTATATGTGTTGACAGTTCAGTGAATAAATCATTAGTTTCAAGATTTAATTAACTAAACTGTGTGACAAAGTTTTAGAATTAAAAAAAAAAGTTGCTAAATCTGCAAAAGAGGCCAAACCTCGCTTCTCCCAGCATAACCCAGATATTATGCCATGAACACAGTGAAGTATACTAATTACATTTCTTCTGGAATTGCATATTAATTTTTTAATAATTAATTAATTCATCCCTTAATTTCTGAAGCACAAATGCACGAGCGATATGAATTAATTAAATGGTTTGACAACGGGACAGAACTTTGGGATTATATTATAAAAACAGGTCACCGGATTCTATAATGATACAAATAGAACCCGTAATCCAATCTTATTTAATGACAGTTCTTTGTCAGAAAGTCGTTGACTCCAACAAAAATTACCCTCCACAGTAAAGCAAAGAATCTTGTTCTACTGAATGAGAAAAGTTAAA
Organism: Magallana angulata; assembly: GCF_025612915.1. Classification (NCBI taxonomy): domain Eukaryota; kingdom Metazoa; phylum Mollusca; class Bivalvia; order Ostreida; family Ostreidae; genus Magallana; species Magallana angulata. The sequence continues at coordinate 54,228,595 of NC_069120.1, forward strand.
TCGTTCAGACAAACTTAAAAATGGACACAATAGGTATGAATATGAATGTTTTAAATGACCGGCCTTGGGGTTTTTTGGTCAACAAGAAACGTAGGTGTATTAGACCAAGTTCTTTGTCATAAACAACAAAGACAGGAATGGAATCAGGTCTGTAGAACAATAAGATGATGTCATCCCTAAACAAAGGAATTGGCAAATTGACACAGTTTTGTTCATTCTAAACCAAATATTTACCACTATGGGGGACTTAGTCACCCCCACAAATAAAACTGGTGTGGGTAAATTGTACAGACAATAGACTGAGTAGGAGGCTGTATAACCCCGTGAGAATGGCGGACGTCCAAATCCAAAATAAGATTTGAAGAAAACCGTCCGCCGTTGGGTTTCTCAGGCAGACCTATGCCAGCCCCTATACAGACAGTAACTCGTTCTCGCTGTGTGACGGTGTGTTACAGCCCCTGGCTCTGTCAATACACGTTTTTACTGGAGTAATAAGCCCGGCCCGTCTCCGATTCTTCAGCTTTCCAGCCGGTTGAGCGCGTTCAGCCACGATCAATTTCTCCATAACGGGACTGTTTATTCTGCGCAGTGAACGTTAACAGGATTACAGTCAGAGTAAGCTAGACCGCCTCTCTTTCCACATGAGTGCCACGCTATTTCAGTCCTATCCGGACTTGCTCTACCGGTATGCTAATTGCGGGAACGTAAACACGGTACACAGAATGGCGAAAGACATGGGCTCGCTCCCTGTGGCCGTCTGGGACAGCCAGGCCCTCACCCTGAGAGACGTACTCATGCAGGTGGATGTCCCCACCCTGGGGAAAATAGTGAAGGGACAATTTATGAACCTGGGAGTGTCTAAGATTCCGTTCAGGAGCCTACAACAAGAGGTATTGATTCATTCTATCAAAACAAACATTAAAGTGTTGTCACATAGTGTCCAACGGATTGACGGTCGGGACGGTCGGGTACGGCTTCAGCCGCTGGAACAGAGACTGTCGATCCCGATCACATATCAAGGATGGTTCGAACTGTTGTCGGAGGACGGACGGTCAGCTCGGCCTATCGACAGTGTCCTAACTCTGGCCAAAGTGAAACCGAACCGCTGTCTAGTGAGACAGAATATTAAGGCGTTCATGGCAGGGGAGGACGGTCAAATGACGTACGATAAGTCAAAAATAGTTCCCGCGGGGGAGTCCCTGACCCTCATGGGGGACATCACAGTGAAAGCTCCGACGGGGGAACGTCGGAAAGTGTTAAAATGTCGAGATTCAAAAAATGTGATTTTGTTTTTTGATCACGAACAGAGAGGATTGTTCACCCTGATCGCGGGGAGTCAGGATGTGGCGGGTGTGATGACCATTAAAGACATCATTGGGCGCTTCCGCCTCCCCCTCACCGTCAAGTTAGTGCAGGGGGTGTGGCCCAAAGTGGACATTAATCGGTTCACGGGGACTATCCGCCTGGACTGGGTTTACACGGACGAGGTGGCGTTTCTGTGTCCCCTGGACCGCGGAATGTTCCGTATAACCCCTGTACCTACTGAGATTCTAATGAAAGTCTTGCCAGCCATGAATTCCTCGGAGATTTTAGAGAACCAGACTATTAGAGATATCATTACAAAAGTAAACAGAATGGTGGCCAACTACAACAACACCATTCACCTCATCCTGACGGTGCCCGAAGCTGCAATGGCCAAGAACAAATCTCATCAAATGGTCAACATGTTTTCGCCTAAAGAAAATGTTAACGGGCACAGTCGAGTGAAGCGGTCGAAAAGTCGCGAGGACATCCTAATGAACGACGTGGACGAGCTGTATCAGTATCTACGCGACGGCAAAATGCCGCCAAAGGAGAAATTCCACTACGATTCGGACGAAGAGAGCTTTTTTGAAGAGCCCGCCTATGAGAAGTTAGATGACTTCCGGTCTAGATTACAGCGTCTGGAGCGGGGTGAACCGGGGAACCAGAGCAGCCGGTACCGCCCGGCCGATCTCGCCAAACTCGGTCTACACAAAGGCGCCGAGAACCTCCGCTCTGTCGGCGACCACGAGCTGCATAAACCGGAAACACCACCGGAAGTTCCGCCGACACTTCCACCGCGGAGGTATACAAGAGCAGACTCTGCACCCTCAATTCAGTTGAACCAAGTTCAGAAATCTAGTCCCCAGAATGCCGAGTCTTCCAGTGGGTCGAGTCGTGGAGGAGCGAGCAAGAAAGACACAAAGCAGACCAGTAGCAAGACATCCTCCCATTCGTCAGGCAAAAAAAACACTGTGCATACGTTCTACTTATAAAGGGATAGTGATATTTTCAAAGGTGCCAAAATTTTTCTTGTGTTACTTAGAACTTGACAGGAGTCGCAGGATTATTTAAGCATTTCTATATTTGTTTGAATTTTCAGTGATATTTTAACATGTTAATTGATATGAGAATCTCCTTATTAAAAATAAAAACACAAAATAAAATTGTGTGAATGCTTAAAAGGTTGTCCATGTGCGCATTCATGACACAGTTAATCGGTGACCGAGACATGAAGAGCCAAGGACATGCCTTTGGGAGATCCCCGTTAATAATCTTCCTGGTCAATACAGTAATATGAAGCCCCCCCCCCCTTCCTTCTCTCAGCTCTTTTAACGACCGGTAAATCCCAAGCCTCAATTCATCGCACCGAGCTTTCATCGCCTAGTTGCGGATTAACTTCAATAATCATTGATTTTTTTTTCTCTCTAGCGAATGGAAGCGAGAAATATAAGAAGGGGGTGTTTTGTTTCTTTGTGATTTACGACATAATACAGCATCAATACACCGTGGATGACCATGGTAACCCGGGGCTGGTATTGAGACGGCATTCACAAAGGTCCTTTTATGTAGATGTGCGGGGATCGGGTGGCGCAAGGGGGGGGGGTATACATGTTTGGTGAAATAGATTAAAATTAATATGTCTCAGGACCCCGAAGTCTTTTTAAGGTACATGTAATGAAAGGTAAAATTATGAACTGGTTTTTTACAAAATTTAACAATTTATGGAGTATGGTAGGTTACATGTGTTCAGTTTAGTGTCATATGGTTTATTAGTGTAATATGAGCGTGTTGTTACATAGAGTTCCACGTGTTTACAAGTCTCAGCCCGATCATCTCGTTCCGGGCCGCCTTGTTGAGGGAGTGCGCCTCTAGGGTCATTTGCGGTCGCCGTTTCTAGATTTGTAGATTTTGAGGGAAACGGACACGCACGAGTTGGCGCGTAAAATTAACAATGCTTGGTTTCCTAATTAACTAATTTTAACAATTTGAAGGGTTGTCTCAAGTTTGTTCTTTGTTCAGTTTTGTCTACGACCAGGAAAGTGTGTGAGTGTGTGTCACGATAAACACATTGATACAAAGAATAGTAGTTGGTGGCAGTACTAGGGATACACTAAGGATGCGCTGTGATACTGAAACTCTGAAACAAAGCGAACGACATCAATTACACCAGAGCACATTGTTGGTTAAAATAAAATACACACTTCAGAATTACATGTAAATGAGCCACTATTTAAATGATATTTCTACAAACATTTTGCAGGTTCACGATGTTATTGCGTAGTTTTATTAAAATTTCCTTTGTGTTTTTAATTTGTTCATGTGTTGTTATTGTTGATATCAGTTTCTTTATATAAACAAACATGTATATTGTATAAAAAGTGATTTTGAATACAAAGACTGTTATAACTCTACAAAATTAAGATTTTCTTACCGCACAAACACAAATGATTTAACATACGCTTTAAATGGGACAATGTCAGTACATGTATAATTTATTTGTTATGCATTGTCCTGAAAGTTGATCAGAAAACGAGCATTGACACGCAAATTGTTCTTGAACGAACAGACTCGAACACTGAAACTGGTTGATTTTGATAGATTGAAATTTTGATACATGACGATTTCCCTTTTAAGTGCGGCGTAGATTTATATCTGAGTCAGTAACAAGTCTCTCCTTTGTCTACCAGCTAGAAAGAGTTACTTTCACACAATATATTTATCTACATCATGGTTCACTATATAGTGATGGGATTCGGTTTCACTTATCCTTTAAAATATTAAACTTTGATTGTATACGCATGCACTGCATGTTTTTATGCTTCTGCTGTATTTTGATTACAGGTCACATTATTCTACAAGCACTTACCTGATATTTTAAATCCATAAAGATTTCATAGTTGAACTGTAACTATATACAAACTTAAGAGCCATCATTTTATCAATGTTTTATACAGGTAAGGTTTTAGCCCCGTTTCAAATTTGTTCAGGTAAATTGTTATGGTAATTTTTTTTTAGTTCTATTTCTTAACGCGTTCAGTTGGATACATGTTAACTTAATTATTTTCTTCTTTTATATTCATTTTCATGAGAGTTCAAATAGTACAAACACAAACAGATCTAGAAGCGGCGAAGCTGACAGGTCTTCGACTGTCATTTTTACATTTAACCCCCCCCCCCCCCCCCGTTCAGAGCACAAACAGTCAGGTAAAGTAATAAAAAAATTAGATTTTATTATTTAATGTTATGTTTGTTGCTTACGATGTTTAGGAGTAGATCCCAGGGACTATAATATTATGGCGTGTCACATATAGATTTTATAATTACAATGAATATCACATTTCGTTTAGAGATAATACAAAATAAAAAAATAAAGCAAATAATATATGTATATAAGCAATATGATCGAAGACTGTAATTTCAAGCCCTTGGATTTTTTTTATCTGTTATAAAACTGCATACGCTTTGTTTGCTGTTTTTGCTGCGAAATCGAACGTCACACCTGACTGAACAACTGATTTAATCATTTTATCACTTTACTCTTCACCTATTTCAAAAATGTACAGCCATTTCTTTAAGTAGAAAAGTGCATGTTATATAAAACAAACATAACTACCAGTCATGTATTTTGTATATTGCTGAAAGATACAAACACAATTTCTCTATTGCAAAATAGGGGGCGGGGTCGCCTCTCCATTTGTTTAATTAATGTACCTTTTTTATATCAATTTTAATATTAATCAAATCTTATTACCTTTAAAAAAATAAATGTTCATGCAATTTGACCCTCCACTTCTACCTTTGTCCCTTTTCCTTGAAAATGAATTCTGCGCGCCAGTTTTACACTTATATAATACGGTGGGCGACTGTTTCCGCGACGTCACGTTCCGTCATCCAATGAGACGAAATTGGGCAGTAACGACCCCCTCCCCCTTTTTATAACAGAAAAGAATAAAAAATACGAATTTTAAACCTTTATTGAGAAAAAAGTCCGTTGGCTGCAGACAATGGCAGGTACCCCGTCATCAGATACACCTGTGTGTCACCTGTTACAGACAGTAACAGCGCACGAACCGGCAGTAGTAGGTCTGGTCAGGGTTACAGTTGTCCTGGCAGTTACGGTCAAACACACACCCTACAAAGACAAGTCACGGTAAATCATACCGGTAAACATATATATATACAGAAGATCACCCAGGGTACACAAAGACAAGTCACGGTAAATCATACCGGTAAACATGTATGTATAGACTCGGAAGATCACCCACGGTACACAAAGACAAGTCACGGTAAATCATACCGGTAAACATGTATATACAGACTCGGAGGATCACCCAGGGTACACAATGACAAGTCACGGTAAATCATACCGGTAAACATGCATGTATAGACTCGGAAGATCACCCACGGTACACAAAGACAAGTCACGGTAAATCATACCGGTAAACATGTATATATACAGAAGATCACCCAGGGTATACAAAGACAAGTCACGGTAAATCATACCGGTAAACATGTATATATACAGAAGATTACCCAGGGTATACAAAGACAAGTCACGGTAAATCATACCGGTAAACACGTATGTATAGACTCGGAAGAACACCCAGGGTACACGGTACAGCAAAGCATGGCTACAGACCTCATCATTGAGAAATGAGTTTCAGCTTTGCAGATTCATGATGTTATGAACTTCGACGTGCATACGTTTTGCCCCGGCATTTTCCCCAGGATACGCGCTTGATTGAAAATAAGCCGGTGTTTATCTGATGTGATTTTATGTTTTACTGTACATGTATGATAATAATGAATCTGATAACAATCAGCTCGGGCGATAGTGATTATATCATCAGAAATTTAATATGATCTCTTGGTCTGTTAAATTCATGCAGAAATGAATTAACATCTTTGCTTTGGAATGAATTTAATTAAATAGCTAGTACATAATTTATACAAGTAGATGTTTCAGAGCCTGTGAATTTTAAAATCTGAATTTACCAAGAGATTCCACCAGAAGAACACAGCTTTGCAGTTGTACTCATGCACGTGTTGATTTAGTACTTACATGACCCCTCTTTACAAAGACACTGTCCCTGGGAGCACGCTGCTTCTTGACCACTGGGGCACCGAAGGGATGAATTGGTTTTACATTCAATATCCCGATTACATCTTATGCTCATTGCTACAAAAGGAAACAAAACTCCAACTCATCCCAAGCTTTAAAACAATCAACAATGGCTACGATAAATATCTTATTCAAATATTACATCTTTATAATTGACATGGTATCAAAGTCAGTACTCAGCGAGGTTAGGTCCTTTGGTAGGACGTTTGTAAAAAGCTCATATATTAGCACGACGCGCAATGATACCGCTTGATCCGTGCATCATAAGTGTGCAACACAACTCTGTAATACTGAAATCTTAACATAGCTTAGATATTCCCGACGGGATGCCAACCAACAAATATACACTCGTGTAGACTAGAGACTTATCTAACCGAGAAATAAGGGGGTGCGGAATTGTTACTGACTGTTAAATGAAATAATTCCGATCAATCTTAAATATTGCAAGACCCGACCAAAAGGAGACATAAACTTACTAATGAGTGTTTCTTTTTCTTCAAGGCCTTTATATGAGGAGCATATTGTCCAAAAGATAATTACACATGAGCCTATGCGACGGAAATAAATTATAAATGCAATTAATTAAAAGGTTTTAAAAATTCTGCAGATGTCCTACCTGCTATGAACAGACTACAAAGAACGACACATTTGACTAGAAGTTCCATTTTTCTCGTTACGGTTTCCCCTAGTCTATCGGATCAACAATTAATCCGCGCGGCTCCTGGGCTATGTTTATATACCCCCTCCCACTGTCACACGGAGACTGGATGATGTTGCGTAGTTATTCTGTCACCAGGGAACAACTCTCGGCAGAATTGTGAACACATGGTCAGCTTAATCAACAAATTCATCAAAATTAGACATGAAATATAGCTGTAATTAGTACTTATCCGGTTTATCTGCATAACACGTAATTTTGTTGCTATTTGTGATTATTACACCTGACAAACGTTTTAAAATTTTGCAATGGGCTAGATCCTGTTTGTTAAAAAAATTAATGAGTGTGTGTTGTTGTCTTTTTACCTTAAAGCTATTCAGTAATCAACATTTATAACTGCGTACAAAATTCCCTGTCTGTCTATCTCTCATATATATACACACACACTGGGGGGGGGGGGGGGGCAGGTACACTTTTCATATCAACACTTCAATTTCATTGTGTATTTCCTTATTTTCAATTCAATTTTTACATTGTCACAGATAAGTGGGGGGGGGGGGGGGGGGGGCAACTCCATTGTCATGTTGTAAATTTTGAAATTACCTGGTGGCAGTAAATACAAAATTTACAACATGACACCATGTTAATTCAATTTTTTGTATGTATCTTTAAGAAAAAAGTGGCTGCCCCCCCCCCCCCACCCCCCACCCACCCACCCAATGCTACTGTCCTTTACAAAAATTTAGATTATTGATAATCATTATTTGTACATGTACAAATTTTGATTATCAATAATCTAATTTTTTGTAAAGGACACTACGCGTCCCTGTGTGCAGGGCCTGCATAGCCAACCAGATGAATTAAATATAGTAACATACCCAGTATAATAGGTGCGTTGAGTTCATCAGACTGTTACCAACGGCAAATTTGGTCACCAATGTCTACAAATATTCCCAATGGTAGCAATTACTTTCAATTTAAAATGAGGTCTCCAAATCTACCAGCAGCCTAGAGCTTAGCCAAGTTTGCTAGGTGACGTCATTGTGCTAATTTAATGTGGCGGGTTATAAGAAATCTATAGAAACTTGTTAAATAATGATTCGTTGTAAGAATATGTAAAGATCTCGTTGCATGAATATCTTAAATACAATCAAAGACAACCGAGGGCTTTTAGAGTCTGTCTATGTACCCAGGCCCCGCCGTCACCAATATATGTGGTATACTTTTTGCCTGTGTTAAATATGATTGTAAAGCCGAAAAGGGTACAGCTTCTTTCATTATATGCCCTAAAATTCAAAAGTTGTACAAATCTTATATAAATATACAAATATACAATTTTTAAAACGTGTTTGTATAAAGTATCAAGTTATACACATTTATTCTGTATACAAGAGGTAATAATGCATTAAAAAAATTGTCATATTCGTTAGATGTAGTTAAAAAAATAATAATACAAAATGGCATATTTTCACATAGTTTTTTTATGGCGTCTTCACCCACAACAAAAGTTTTTGATGCTTTATATACAACAAAGTTAAAATGTAAATTGCATAGTGGCGCTCGACTGCTTTCTATTCAAAAAACTATTGTAAAATTTAGTCTACTGCTAAATTATAAGAAAAATACGGTACAGGTATAATGCATTTATAATGATAACACAATTACCATTGTAAAAGTCTAATCAGGTAACTATTAATAGCCTGAGATTTTTTTGGTATCATTGTGTGAGTAAATGCTAAATTTCCATCATTTGTTGATATTTTTAAAAATCACTTAAAATAGGTCAACATATGACTTTAAATGTACTTGAACCTAGAGTTCTTTCACAATTATACAATCATTGCATAACTGATGGATTGATAGTCATGTTTTAATAATCAATGACGTCTTTTGTAATATAATTAGGAATAAAATTGTTGTATTTTGATCTCAATTTTTCTGTAGAATAAATCACTAAACAAAGTATTTTTTTATAACTGTGGTGGGAAAAATACAGTTACTGCAGTAAATTTATTAAAGGATAATATTTAGATATTTATACAATGTACCTATCTTTATATAAATAAAAGTATATAAGTGTATTTATATACTCTGTAGATATGTTATAAATTTCTCTCTTCTCATACATTCAGAGAACTGGACTGTGTTTTACAAAAGAGCTTACGACAGAGTCGTAAACATTTTAGTCTCATTGAATAGTCTTTAATGAACAACATTTATTTAATTTTATTTACAACTATGTTGATAAACATAATTACATATTTTACAGCCAATAGAATAAAAATTAATTAGTTCATGAATGATTCTAAGTAATAGCATTCATTAATTTGGTCGTAAGTCGTAAGTTCTTTTGTAAAACTTTCACCACTTTTTCGGAAAAAGATTGCTTTTTCGAATTGTTTTTTCTTTTTAATATGAAGACCCGACGACTTCCGCTTTGATTTGGCGTCGCACTCGCGACATCGGCGTCGGTATATTGCATTTGAAGCGTTTAGATATAAAAGATCTATACAAGGTTGCATTTGCGGTAAGTAATGAAAGCTTGGAAACTTGATAGCACTTTTTATCACCATCAAGTAAATAGGCATTTTGAAATTAATTACAAACATGTTAACATGTAGGCCTAACATGTAAACAGCAGTTTTAATCAGGTTGGGACCAATCGCCCAAATCGGATATACAATAAAACACACCTATTGTTTCAGTAATTTTTCATTATTCATAGTTTTTAAGATTTGTTGATATGTTTTACGGTGTGACGGTTGGGGCGAGCGCAGAAGGAACCACACATATCTAATTCAACCCGTGCCACGGTGGACTTGCATTGCCTAAAACCTTTGGCTCTGTCTCGAAATCTTTTACCACCGCAAGGAACCCGAAGTTATCAAACATTTATTCCAATTGTGCTAATACCCTAAACAAACTACCACTAAGCATCGATTAAATGTTTAACATACTTATTATCCCCTCGCGCAACTTGTTGCGAAGGGGATATAGCATCGCTACCGTGCGTGTGTGTGTTCGTATGTGTGTGTGTATGTATGTATGTGTGTGCACTCCATTTCAATTTTCTAGTAAATTAATAAAAAACCTTCCAATAGAATTTCCTCAACCTTTGCACAAATATGCCTCATTGTAAAAGATTAAAACAAATGCAATGTCATATTAATTGGTCAAATTTTTATGCAAAAACTTAGATAAAATTACACCATTGTTAAGGAGGGGGGGGGGGGGGCATACATTATGACAAAATTCGTTCAAAGCTAAAAAAATATTTATCATAGATTGCACACTTCTGTAAAATAACAAATAAAAAATGCATGTGCCTTTCCAAATCATTAATACTATTACAAATTATTATTTCATTAAATCAATGTCATAATCAATTTTGTATACGAGTTATCAATCGAAATTTCTGAGAAAGAGTTATCAATCTTCCGCTTCACTTCTTTGAAACCAAAGTGAAAGTAAGGAGTTCAAATCAACAACTTGATATTTTTTGGATTTAGATCTAGTACAGGTAAAGAAAATGTAGTTTTTGCAGTAATGGAGGGTTAATAGAATGTGGTCTTCTCATTAACATAATTATATATTGCTAAATAATGCATCCCTACACACAATAACTCATGTCGCGAGGGGATGCTCCGCTTAGCGGGGAATCAAGTGAAGTCGTACCCAACCCGACTCGCACCCAAACCAACTCGTACTCAAATGGTAAGGTCGTACCCAAAACTATGTGGTTCACTCGTACCCAAATATTTGAGTACGACTTCACTAGTCAACTCGTACCCACGGGGAAAATATATTTATACTAAGAAAATAAAATACAATAGTTTTCATTCATATGTTATTTTTTAAATTTATGTTTTATTTAACTTTAAATTAACTTTGCCTGTTGCTTAATTCATTTGATTACTCAAAAAATATGCTTTAATTATTAAACAATATCTAATATAGTGATTTACTTACCGTTTTCTTGCAGGAAACACACCTCTCTCGAACTATGTTGATCTTCCAAAAGTGATGAAAATGTGTGTTTCTTCTTATAATTATGAGCAGCATGTTTATTTTGTGCTGACAAACTCATTGGTTGATCGGTTGAACGGAATCACATTAAGCAATTAATTTTAATTTTAATTGATGATAGTTAACCTGCTCATAATCATTCTTTGATCCGTCGGCATTCAAGTACAGAACTATAGTATACTAGATTTTTATAACAAATTCATTAAATTTGTTATACAATTCGCATATTAATGTTATCGATAATATACAAAACATAACAATATACAAAGAAAAGCCATTCATTTTATATTCTTAGTATAAATATATTTTTCCCTGTGGGTACGAGTTGACTAGTGAAGTCGTACTCAAATATTTGGGTACGAGTGAACCACATAGTTTTGGGTACGACCTTACCATTTGAGTACGAGTTGGTTTGGGTGCGAGTCGCGTTGGGTACGACTTCACTGTAATTCCTTAGCGGTGCCCTTGTTAAATATTTTAGATAAATACAAAGCCGTTTTAGTTTTTTTTAATGTAAATACAATCATATTACTTTTTAATAGGCCTAATGGTAATTAAAATCAGTAAACAATAGGTTGCGTGCATGTTTTCATATTTCTTATTTTTTTGTGTTCCTAATTGTTATCTGACAGTGTGTTTTAATTATTTTCCTCTGTAACATCCAATTTTGTTTTTATTTTATTTTTTACTTATGTATGCATTGTAGACATGTGCCCCCCCCCCACCCCCTTGTTTAGTATGTGATATCCAATATTATCTAAAGGTTTGACCACATATGCAACTAACAAATACATGCAGATATTTTAAGAGTTTATTTTTTTCTCCTTTTTTTTCGGTTTTATTTATTTATTTCAAAATGACGTCCGTGGCTGCATGCAGTTCTAATAATAATTAGACTGTTTTAAAAATAATTTTTTGTCACTTATCTAACGTATCTAACGTATGCATATATGATTGGATCAATACGACAGTAAATTAATTAGATTGCAACTTGTATGTGTTTTACGAAGCAAAAAAAAAAATCAAAACAAAACTAATCAGCTGAAGAGTCGCCGTTAACACTGAGTACTTATTACACGTTACACCCAGTACAGATGCTTGATCCACCTCCAAATGTATCGCGGGAAATTATAGCGCGAGATAATTGTGGGGTCAAACTTAACTTTATTTTGTACCTGACAATTCTCGTAAATTGTCGGATAAATTCAGGGAAGGAAATAACGGCATATGTCAGCAAAAGTTAAGATAGGTACAATTTTTTACCTGATCATATCTGTTGTTTTTAAAGGATTTTTTAAGTTGTTAAATGGAACAGATGTATGCGATTTTGAGGTAAGAATTTTCCTTAGAAACGCTTCCTGTTCCACCATGTTGCTATCCAACGCAAAGGATTATTGGGATATGTAGAACTTTTTCACGCGGGTCAACAAAATTTTCTTTGAACAATGTGCAGATTTCAACTCGAATTTCCTCCGTTTGTACACGTTGTCTTTGAGGACGATAGCAAGTTTATTGTCTCCTAAGACAGCAACTATATCCTGATGCAAAGCCAAGGGAAATATTTGCTGTTGAGGGAGACAATAAACTTTGTCTTAATAGTCAGTAAATAGATATTTTATTATACTGAAGAAAACTTTGATTGTTTGTGATGCAAAATTTCTTGATAATAAACAAATTAGAGTTATCAGACTTTGTTTAACCTAGTGACTCGGATTACACCAGAGGTGTTCCGAGTTTAAAAGCGAGGGAAAACGAATGCCCCTGGTGAATAGTTTCTATGACTACATTCACCATGAGCAGGTAGCATGAAAACTTTCACACTTAGATAAAATAACATGTTTAATTGTTTTTATTTTACACAGAAAATATTCACAGAGGTATAATAAATAACACTAGGAAGGTTATTCAAGCTACGTAGCTAAATCCAGTGATTGTTATGGATTTGGATATAATCTGATTATTATGTAGCAGGGGCAAAAAAGGCAAATTTGAATACAGTGAAGTTTACCCCATAGAATAATCACAACAGTAGGGCACATATACCTACGAGATTTTACGCTGCGTATTGCCCTGCTGTGAACTGCAAACCTTATTATTTTCAGTTAGTGAAAACGCAGCAGACAGTGTTTATTACCATTCTGGATCATTTCAATGAGAAAGTTTTCATTTCATTTTATTTTCCTTTGATGATTGGTATATTCTTAACTTTTTTAAATGATACAACTCTTAGTTTAAAATAAAATGATAAATTTTTGCAGGTTGAGGAGGCTATAAAACAAGAAGTCAAACACCAGATAACACAGTCGAAGATATCCAAGAAAGATTGTATTGTATTGTACAGGGCAAGATTATAGTGGAGAAAAATGGGGAAAAGGAAACCGTCTTCATGTAGAGACAAGGCTATAACATCATCAAAACTCAAGAAAGTTGGAAAAAGGAAACCTATTAAACAAAATGAAGTTAAAGCAAATAATAAAGAAAAAAATTCAAATGGAAATGAAAAGGCTATAAAGAAAAGGCAAAGTAAAGTCACTGAGAAGGTGAAAAAAGAAAACTTAAATGGAAATGAAGAGGTAAAAGAGGAAAATTCAGAAATATACACATGTCCTCATTGTAATAAAAAGTTTGGAAAGTTGAGAAATCTTCGGCGCCATAAAAGGTATCATAGTGAAGTTAGAAATTTTGTTTGTGAAGTTTGCGGAAAATCATACCGTGATAATACAGTTCTAAAGACCCACATGCGTATTCATACTGGTGAAAGGATGTTTGAATGTGAACAATGTGGTAAACGATTCATTCAGAGTTCCTCTTTGAAAACACACTTGCTTTTGCATACTGGAGAAAGGCCACACGTCTGTGACATCTGTGGAAAGTCATTTGTTCAGATGTCCAACTTAAGAGTCCACATAAAGAGACATGATAAGACACTTTACAGTTGCAAAATTTGTTTCCGTGGCTTTGGAGAGGAGAGAAGTTTACAATCACACATGAAGAAACATGAGCAGATGTTTCACAAGCAGTGTAAGTACTGTCAAGAAACATTTAAAAGTGAGTATCTGCTGAAGAGGCATGAGACACGACATGAAAAAGGTGGCACCCCAATCTGTAAGGTGTGTGGGAAAAAGTTCAGCACCCACCATAACTTGAAACGGCATATGATGATCCACTCTGGAGATAAACCTTTTGGTTGCGACGAGTGTGGGAAGGCATTCAACCAGCTGCAGTACCTTAACACCCACATGATGATCCATACCGGCCAGAAACCATTCAGCTGCCAGATCTGCGGCAAGGCCTTCGTTCAGAACCAAAACAGAAAACAGCATCTGAAAACCCACGGCGCTCAGGGCCTGGAGGTGTTACAGAGTCTGAAGCAGTCTGACACTGCCGCCGACACAGACTCGGATTCAGAAACCTCACATGATTCAGCATCAGACAACTCTGATGTTGCATCAGACAATGAGGATCAAAAGGAGCTCTAATGCCCCCCCCCCTCCCCCCCTTATGTAGCATTCAAAGATTTAATTTGATACAGTTTCTGATGACTCTCATTCTGGACATTACAGCATTTATTACTCCTTTTCCCACCCTCCAATCCCTAAAACAATTGGTTTTTATATTATTCACATTTAAGGTCAAGATCTAGTAAATGAAAATTGCCTACAGATTTATGAAATGCAAGACCCAAATTTTTTTCGATAATGTTTCATAACAATAGTTTTGTTTGATATGGTGTACTGGGGCTTAAATTGTTTGTAATCAAGATAAAAAAGTGTTTTAAATTGTTATTTTTTATGAAATATGAAGGAAATAAGGAACAAATCTAGAAATTTTGCCCATTTTTGACAAATAAATTATAACAAAAATGCATACTGCCTCTTCAAAAACATCATTAAACAAGTTCTTGACCTCTTTAAAATGATGTCAAATTGAATATACTTTATCCTGGTTAAGGTGCCTCACTACACCTTGAAAAAGTTTCTCAAATCAGCAGAAAATTACTTGATTATGATAGAAAGCATGATGGATAAGCAGTATATATGTCAAATAGGCGAAAGAATGTCCAATTTTAGTTAAAAGAGGATATTTTTAAAAATTTCATTAGTAAACATAAACAAAAGCCCCAGGTGGATTCGAACTCATGACCTGTTGTTCACAAGCCTGATACTTTAACCACTGAGCTATGATGATGTACATCTGAATTGATTGATACAAACAGTTTAACAAAACATTTAAATCGCCATCTTGTTACGTAGTTTCTTAAAAAGTATGAAGTACCTTAAATATAGAATGTCAAGAAAGTGTTTCATTTTCTACATAATTCCTTAAGAGCCATGAAGTATGGGAAAAAAGATCTATCAAATCTATCATGACATCAAATGATTTCAAGTTGGTTGCATTACCCAGTGAATGAAGTAGTTACTAGTGACTATCTTGCAGTAATCAATTGTCAAATTAATTACATTGTTCTCTATCCTTAACTTAGCCATACTATTGTTTTTAGATGCTTCTCAGCAGACAGCTGCATGTTTTGTATGTATCTTGACTGATTAAGTTTTGTACATAAATATCAACATGTGTTTTATCCTTATGCATGTTTGTGAATTTTGTTCTTTCATTGAGTTTGATTAGATAATCATGTAGTATTGAAATAGTATTCAAAATGCTGAGATTTGCATGCTGATTAAAATTGATGATTATGTTAGTATATCTTTTGCAATTTTCAATTCTTAATTTGGTAATAAATAAATGGTCAAAAGTAGACTTTGTATTTCATTAAATGATGAGAACAATGCCAGTGCCTGCCATGGTCTGCTTTAATTATATAGCCAAAAACATGCCATCCAAAGATTTATTCTTTTATGGTAGTGTAATAATATACATGTGAAATTGTTTTTTATTCAGCCATTACAATAAACAAACTAGTACTTTTTCCTACTTACCATCCGTAGATTATACCAGCAGCCACTACAAGTCACTGTCTTGCGTAATTCAAAGGGAATTGAGCTTGGGGATAAGATTAGCTGAGCTAAATAAACTTTAATCAGTCGGTCTTACCTTATTCTATTTGTAGAATTCCTTTAAAGAAACGCATTAAGATATACATGTCATTTTTGTCTTAAATGGAAAATTCCTATATTCTGTTTAAGATGTGCTCTTGAATTCTTACTGGCTGTATAGGCGCTCCCCAGCTATTTTTGTAAATGACGAACGATATCTATTTATAAGTCTAGCGAGTACCCTCTATACAGTATACCCTCTTTACTATAACGTTATGATTTTAAAGTATAGAAGGTAGACATGTATAAATATTTACATTTGCAAATATTTTTAAAGAAGTAGACAGCAATTAAAGGGGTATTACCGTAACATGACGGTGCAGCGTAAAATTATTTGTCAATGAATTTTTTTTGTTTCATGACTACTTTCTTTCCTTGCAATGGAGATATTTTGATAGGAATTCTCCCCCTTTTCTGGCATCATGATTTTTTTTAACAATTTTAATTTCCTGCAATAATTATTTTATTAAATAGAATTTATTTGTAAATTATATTCATTAAATTTCAAAATTATTGCCTCATTGGCTTTTTTGCATAGCAATATCATAATTTAAATAAAATATTGCCAAAATCAGCACTTCAGACTTTGAAGTTTTTTATTCTAAATTTAAAACAAAATGTGATGGCACGTAAAAAAAAACTCTCAATGAAATCTTTTGAAAGATTTCATATATTAACCTTAGCATGTGCTTTATAACTTTTAAGTTTTTCATGGCTTCTTTCTTGGCATTCAATGGAGATTCTGCAATAGGAAGCACCCCTACCCCTTATTCTGGAATTGCAACCTTTCCAAAAAGTAATGCATTCTTTGGTTTGAACATATTTTATTGCATAAACATATACATTGCATTCTTTAGATTTATTATTTAACATGAACAGAATAATAATCAGTATTTATATATCTGATTCTACTAGTTTCAGTTATTGCCGAGATCAAAGAGATGCCGCGGACATTATTCTCCAATATACCACGAACGTCATCAGTAAATTATCAGATCAGAAATACCTATTTGTCTTGCATTGATCATGAAAGTACAACTTCAAACCGTAAAAAGTTTTAAAATCATGTCAATTTCACGTGTTAGTTCCAGTTAAAACGATGTATATTGCCTTAAATAATTATTTTTAAGAGATAAATGCGGCTATTCCTAGGACCTCCCTAGCCCATTTTCACTGCGTGTTTTTACATGAAATATATAACGTGTAGTCTGCTGTCAACTGGCAAAACACCAGGCGGAGACTCCATCCCTGCTGAGATTTACAAAAAAGGGGACATGACTCTATTAAAAAACTACACCATCTGTTTGAGCTCCTTTGGAACCAAGGGAAGGTGCCTCACGACCTCATGGATGCCTCAATCATCCACCTGTACAAGCGAAAGGGGAATAGACAGGCCTGCAACAACCACCGTGGAATTTCCCTTCTCTCCATTGCAGGTAAGACGTTAGCGCGGGTTCTACTGAACCGTCTTAATAAACACCTTGAGGATGGCCTCCTGCCCGGGAGTCAGTGTGGCTTCCGGAAGAATCGCGGTACAATCGACATGGTGTTCGTGCACGTCAGCTGCAAGAGAAGTGTCAGGAACGAACTCTTGAACTGTACTCCACTTACGTCGATCTGACCAAGACTTTTGACTATGTCAGCAGAGAGGGCCTTTGGCGAATCATGGCGAAGTACGGATGCCCAATAAACTTCATCACCATCGTTCGACAGCTGCACGATGGGATGCAGGCGAGAGTCCAAGACGGCGGCGAATCTTCAGAGCCATTCTCTGTTTCAAATGGAGTGAAGCAGGGCTGAGTCCTTGCCTATTCTCTTTTGAGAAGTGGACAGGCATAGCCTACATCCACTTCTCTTCGCAAGCCCTCATATTTTGATACTGGCATTCAGTATCACCCTGACTCATCGGAAGTTGCAGCACAAGACAGGTGTGGGTGGAGAGCCGCAGTCCACGAGGGCACCAGGAGCTGTGAAGCCAACAGGACGTCTGCAGCAGAACAACGCAGGCAGGCCAAGAAAGACAGCGCCAAGGACCCGGAGCTGCCACCATCCCCTGCCCTCACTGTCCGAGACTATTCTGTGCGAGGATCGGTCTGACCAGCCACCCCCGCGCCCACCGTCCACGTCAAACACCCCCCCCCCCCACGAAGATGAGACAGTGGTCATCGTCACCACCGACGGACGAACAAAAAAGTATCATATGTTACAATATTTAAGAAATGAACTCAATGTCTACCCTAGTTATACGAGTATAACCTGGGTTTGGGCAGTTAATTTACGCTTAATAATCCATGAAGCGGATTATAAAAATCAAAGTACTGAAGTACTGAAAGCCGGGCTCTTTTGGTGTGTCTTTATGCATATTGTGTAGAAAAGACTGAAAATCTCTCTCTCTCTCTCTCTCTCTCTCTCTCTCTCTCTCTCTCTCTCTCTCCTCATGCTTTTAATGTCGGCAAAGCATCAGAGAGCGACCAAATTTTGTAAGCGACTATAAACAAAAAATATGTCTGTCTAGTAGAAGTTAAAAAGTTCAACAGTTGCTGCCTTGAATTTTGCAACAAGCATTATATATTCAATCCCCATTTCTTCATCGCGCAGCAAAGTAGTTCATGGAAATTCATGCGCATTTTATGTGTCTAAAATGCATAGTAATGTTTTAAAAACACGTTATTAATAAGAAAACTAAAAAAGATATACAATTCTGTCGAAATTTAAAGAAAAGAAAATGCCAACACTTTTGACAAAACGTGGCTCTTTGTGTAACTATTTGGTATAGCGGAAGCTTTTACTTTGACGCTGTTTGGTTTTTTGTTTATTTGTGCTATTTATAGTAACATTGGTGATTTGCCTGCCTATATCCAGGACTCTGCTTTTAGCGGAGCCCGGCTAATAAAACTAAACCTTCAGATTCATCAAGAAATTTTTTTTGTCTACATCCCATTGTGCTCGCTAATGTTTTTCCCGTTGTGCTATGGCAAATTGGCAGACATTTAAGCCGTAATTTACGGGGCCTTAAAGAGACCGTACAGCTGAAAACATATGTGTGATTCAAACTTCAGATTTACCTATTGTATCGTTAGGAAATGAGAAATAACGTTGATTGTAATCGTTGAAATACATAAAATCCCTTTCACGTACTTAATTAACGTAGTTATGAGCTTCCGGAAATTTAGGGGCCGTACAAACCGGAATAATCTTATATCGTATATTTGTACCACGTGGACTTTGATTGACAGTAATTGACACGTGCTGAAAACTACAAGACCTTCGTCCGACCACGGTCATCAGGTTAAAGGGACTCTTACAAAATAATAATTGAGGTTATTTTAAAAACTTTGAACAGTTACTACCTGGGAGAAGTAGAAAAGACATATTTTTATCAACAAACATGTCCAGGAGAATCTTCGCGAGCCCTGCATGTGTTTTGTTTACAGTAAATACGCATGCGTTAAAGTATAGAAGGCTGAACCCCGTAACACGTTGCGATGTATACTAGTATATGTATAGGTTATACGTAATTATTAATTTTAATGAAATATATAATTATATTTATTTCATGGAGAACTTTGTAATTTTCTGAAAGTTTATACATTCATGAGTAGTACAAAAATATGGAACCCGATCGGAAATTTTTTTTCAAGTCGGTTTTTTGATAAGATGCGCCGTACTCTCTCTTTAAGGTTTGAGTACCGCGCAGGCTTTTGTGAGACACAAGAGATTTTTAACATGCTTCCATTCCTTCGTAGTGAGTTGAGATACGTAAACAAATGATTATAGGAACCAGTCCACGCGGGAAAAAGAACGAGCTAAACATACAGCTTCATCGAGAAAAATTTCTTGTCTACATCCCATCCATCAGAGACATAAATAATTGTCTCTGATCCAAGAATGCTCTCTAATGTTTTCTCCCGTGGTGCTATGCTTAAAATGGCTAACATTTAACTCGTAATTAACTCGTTACAATGTTAGCTTTTTAAAAAGCGAAGAAAGTCAGCCAGCGGAATATTAATTTTCAGGTCAAAGGTGCAAACACTATCTGTTGAATTACATAATTTATATCTATTTTCCAGAACAATCAAAACGGGCGGGTGCACAGTCTGCATACCTATTTTATAACTGTATGTGAGGAGACACGCGTGTTGCGGTATATCCGTTTTACATGTAATGTAATCTACAGCAACTGTGCATGTTGTATTTTTAAACCGTAACTTTGCAAAGACTGTTCTAGATAGGTTTCTTGTCGAAAACCACCGTCATATCCTCTCTAAAATAAACGTATGAAGACCCCAAACCGTGGCATCAGACGATGCCCGTGGAACGTCTTCCATTACAGAAGCCGGACTGCATGGTGATGCGCACTTTGACCTAGAAACTGATCAGTTTCATAACTTACTGAGTATTCGAATTTCTCAAACACGGACTGTCTAATTCCTTCCCAGAATTCCAATTTACGCAAGCGCATTTGCAGTTTAGTCCTAACTTAATTAATCAGCCCGCGGGCTGACTAATTAACTGTGCCTTGAGGTTTGAAGACACATTTTTATATTACCGCACCATACACAGTTAAAAAATCGATGTAGATATTGCATATTGTCAAATCAATAAATTGAAAAATGGGAAATTACACACCTACAAAATGGGCCCGGTGAGGCATGGATACAACGTATGTTTTTAGCATGCCAAAAAAAAAAAATTTAAAAAAACCCTCCAAAATTTATAAACCGGAAAAAAAGTCGGATACTGTGGTTTCATGTCGGGTCGCCAGGAGAATGGTCTTGCTCCAAACACACCTTGCATTTAGGATTGTTTTTACAGTTGTTCCTGGTGTGATCTGTGTCCCAGCAGTTGGTGCACAAAAATTTCTTTTCATGTTTAGGCTGCCCATAGTGAAAAATGAGGCATCTTAGCCCAGCGCAGTGATGTACTCTATCAAGAGATGTTCCCGGAGAAAGAGGTGCTACATAAACGAAGCGGTTACCATTCAAAACACTCGTCATTCTTTTGGTGACTGGGTGTCTGATTTTTTCATACAATATTTTGCTTTTCAAATCTAATTTTAGATTCTCTAAAAGTTCGAGCACAGAAATGTCGGACACCGAAAGCGGTAATCCACAGATTCGGATTTTTAGTGTTTTTTCATTTGGGTTATGGTTTCCCGAAGAATACGGGTTAGTTTCAAAAAAGGACAGGGAGATGTTGTTTATCTCGCAACCGTCAGAGAGAAGTTTGTCCCTGCTTTCTTTGTCTTTCAGGTAAAAACGCCACAGGTTTCTATCCTGCTGTAGGCAATGTAAGGAATTGCCCACTACGGCCGTAACACTTTCCATAAGATCAAAGTCTGTGATCCGACCTTTGTCTTTGCATTGCAAATGCAAATCTTACGAGCCCCAGCAACATGTGATTGCATTCAACGCAGAAGATAATGTACTGTCCAACTTCTTTCCGTGCGAGATCAATCTATATGGGGTTTGTCACAAATCGGCAGAGCATGCCTTTCAATATGCTAAGGCAATGCGGTGTGGCGACCTCGATGCAGCCAAAACCATCCAAACAGCTAAAGATGCTCTATCTGCCAAACGACTCGGTGACAAGGTCAGGATCAACGATCGGTGGTCCACTACCTGTGAAGCCGTCATGGCCGAAGTGATTGAAAATAAATGCGTCCAAGTTCAGCAGTTCCGGGAAAAACTAATATCGGTCAAACGAAATGTGGTGCTAGCTGAATCTACTTACAATGACACCTGGGGGACCGGGCTCAACAAAACAGGAACGGAAAATACCAAGCAGCAAGCATGGCCAGGTAAAAACCTCTTAGGGCATATCCTAAGCAAAATCGCAAAAAAAGGTACGGAAGCGCAAAAAGAGTGATCAATGGAGCAGTCCACAACAGACGCATAATTCAAAACAGAGCAGCAAGCAGCGCGACATAGCGGTTATGCTCAGTGAAATACGCGCCCGTCAGCACGGTTCCGATTCCGCATCCGGACGTGACCTCTCATCCGAGACGGATGGAGATGACGAGGAAACATAGATGCTCTCAATGACTGACTCTTTTGAAACTCATGATTACGTTGGGTATGTTAATACTTGAATTCCACTTATTATATTGTATTTTATTTACCTAGAGTATAGATATTATGGAAAAATTACAAATCCTTTCAGTTAATGTAAGAGGGCTTAACTCTGATGAAAAACGTCAAAAATTATATGAATGGCTTAAATTATCTCAATGTGATGTAATCTTATTACAAGAGACCCATTTTATTGATAAAAATGAACTTAAATATAATGCCGGATGGCAGGGGAAAATTTTTCACTCATTTAGAGATTCGTCACACAGTAAAGGTGTTTCCATACTTTTTCGAAAGAATTTAAGTGTCGAAATATTAAATGTTAAAAAGTCAATTGATGGTAGGAAAATATTATTGAATGTTCAATTTGATAATGAAATATTTGCAATTGTCAATATATACGCACCTAATGATATAAACAAAAGGGTTGATTTTTTAAAAAGAGTGCATACCTTTATTACGAAAAATTGTTTAAATGAAAACATAATCTTGTGTGGTGATTTTAACTGTCGTGTCAATGATAAACAAGATAAAAGTAAGAATTATTTGATAAACTTGTTAAAACAGCTTGATTTGGTGGATGTTTGGGATAGAGAGCATCCTGAACTGAAAGGTGACACATGGTGTAATGCCCAAGATATTCCTTTTAGTAGAATTGACTATATCTTTATGAGTAACAATTTTTGTTTTCAAGTAGGTAATATTATAGTGAGGAAATTACCGGGTACTCATTCCCGCGGCACAAGAATAAGTGATCATAGATATTTAAAAATGTATTTTAATATCTCTGAAAATTCCAGAGGTCCAAATTATTGGAAATTAAATATTTCATATCTAGAAAATAAGGAATACAAAGATTATATTGCAAAATTAGTTGATGAAGTAGATCAAGTGCAAAATCCAATAGATAAATGGGAACTTTTTAAACGTAAAGTTAAGGAATTTTCCATACTTTATGCAAAAAATAAACGGAAAAATATGAGACAAAAAATCATCTTAATTGAAAGAGAAATAGAAACGATTGAAAATAGCCGGTGTAACAATATTGATTATGGTAAACTGAAAGCACTTTATACCACTTTGAATGAGCTTTATGACAAAAAAAATAAGGGGGCACAAATACGATCAAAAGCAAAATGGATAAAAAGTGGCGAAAAAAACACAAAATATTTCTTTAATCTTGAAAAACAAAATCAAACATCTAATATAATCAAAGAACTAAAAACATCAAATGGAGATATGATATACCACAAATTCAATAATCGGAGAAATGATTAATTACTTTACGAATCTGTTTAAAACCACAAATATTCCAACCGACAAGATTTTGACTTATCTAGACAATATAGAGGTACCAATGTTGAACGAGAAAGAGAAATTGATGCTAGATGAATTTCCTACTTTCGAAGAATGCAAAAACGCCGTACTTGATATGAAAGAAGAAAAATCTCCTGGCTTAGATGGTATACCCTGTGAATTCTACCAATGTTTTTGGAACATTATTGGACCAATTTTCTACGCCGCACTTAAAGAAGTTTTTAAACAAAAAGAGATGTCTGAATCTCAAAGGCTCTCTGTGATATCACTAATATACAAGAAAGGCGAAAAACAATTGTTAAAGAATTATAGACCAATTAGCTTAACAAATACAGATTATAAAATTATAGCTTGTGTTTTAGCTAAAAGATTACAAAAAATATTAGCAAACACAATTAATAAAAATCAAACTGCTTATGTTAAAGGCAGATACAAAGGTGAAAATGCTCGACTAATATTAGATATATTTGAATATTGCGATTCGGAGAACAAAAATGGCATATTATTATTTCTTGACTTTGAAAAGGCTTTTGACTCTGTAGAATGGAACTTTCTTTTTGAAACACTGAAAAAATTTAATATTGGCGATCAATTTCTTAAATGGGTAGAGATATTATATAAAAACCCTAAATTTAAAATGAAAAATAATGGATGGTTATCTAAAACATGTAGTATGACTAGAGGGATCAGACAGGGATGTCCAATATCTGCTTTATTATTTTTATTTGTAGCCGAAATTTTGTCCATAAAAATTAAAAACGAACCAAATATATCGGGGATCAGCATAAATGATAAAGAAATCATTAATAGACAACATGCGGATGACTTAACACTTGCTCTTAAAGACATTTAATTCTTTAGATTTGAGTTTGAAAATTATAAACGAGTTTTGCAATCATGCCGGATCAAAAATAAACATAAACAAGACCGAATGTATTCTTTTAGGGGGGCTTAAAGATATGTATGATGAAATCAATGGCATTAAAGCAACAAATAAAGCTGTCAGGTGTTTAGGTATTTATATAGGACATAATAAAGAAGATTGTTATACTTTCATGTTAAATACTGAAATCCGATTGGTTAAGACGCAGTTAATAATATTTACTATTACCCTCAGCGTTAGCAACGCACTTGGCAACGGGTAATATTAAAAAATGTTACATGCGCGAAAGTTATGCGCGTACGGTTCGCTGTAGAATTCACGTTATTCCTATATAAAAGCAGTAAAATTTTCTTAAAATTTTTAAAAAAGACATTCAGTATAACAAAATAAATAGTGCCTGTTTGGGAGGATAACAGTTGAAATTGACACCCCTCGAAAACCATTGTCAACCTCCGCTTCGCGTCGGTTGACAATGGTTTTCTCGGGATGTCAATTTCAACTGTTACCCTCCCAAACAGGCACTATTTATATAATGTTACAATAAAAATTGGATGAAAATATATCACGACATGGAAAAGTTATTTGAATCATGGAAACGTAGAAAACTAAAGGTGTTTGGTAAATCATGTATAATCAACACATTAGCAACTTCAAAACTAGTTTATATTGCATCTATATTGTGTATACCAGATAAAGAATATATCTATAAGGTCCAAAGACTCTTATTTAATTTCATATGGGACAAATATGAAAGAATCAAACGAAATACCTTGATAGGCGATATAACAGATAGAGGTTTATCAATTATAGATATTGAAAGTAAGTTCAAGGCTCTAAAAGCAGCGTGGATACCACGATTGTTATCTTGTAAGGGCACTCTATTTGAAATCCTTGTTTTTTTGGAAAAAGCTAATTTAAATCTTCATTACGTCTTACAGTTTTCTGAAACTAATTTAAATGCACTGGATAGAATAGGGAAACTTCCACTTTTCTACAAACAAATTCTAAGTTCATTTAACGAATGTAAACAAAGATGTAACTTCGATAACATATCACCTAACGATATTTTAAAACAACCCATTTGGAATAATAACAACATCAAAATAAAAGGAGGAACATTATTTTTTAAAAACTGGGTTAACAGTAATATACTCTACTTAAAGGACTTAATAGATGATAACGGGAATATAAAAACACTACAAGTGCTCTCCACTATTATTAAGAGAAAGTCTAACTGGCTTTGTGAATATAAAACTTTATTATCAGTTATAAAACCATTGTGTAAAAAATATAATTTTACAAATATTAAATATTTGAACATTAAAAATGAAATGAAATTTCATTTTGCAACAGGGGTGTCATGCTTAAATAAAAAAAATGCCAATTCTTTTATAAAAACTTAATACACAAGAAATTTCTTAAACCGTGTTATCAAACTAAACTTTCTCAAGAGTTTGCAATACCGGTAAAGGATTCAAATCTATGGAAAAATATATACACGAGAAAAGTCAAAGATATAAATGACAATAAAATAGCTGAATTTAATTACAAAATGCTCCATAATATTCTCTGCAACAATGCATATTTAAGTAAATGGTTAAGGGACAAGGGGGATAACTGTAATATATGCAAAACAATTGAAAACACTAAACATTTATTATTTGAATGTAAAAATGTTGAACATATTTGGAGAAAACTAGGTTCCTTTTTATTAATCGATATAAAATGGAAACATATTATTCTAGGCTTTTATTTAGAACAAAACGACAAGATTGAGTCGTTGAATTTATTAATTTCTTTCGTTGCTTATAAAATATATAAATACAAAATGTACCGTAGAATTGAATCTCTGCAAGAAACTGAAATAAATGTGTGTAAAAGTGTCAAAAATGCTCTTATTCAATATTCTTCTATGTTACGTCTTATGAAATGTGACAAACAACGTATTTTCTCAAATTTTGCTGATACATTGTGATATATACGTGTACTTACATATTTTTAATTTGTAATTCTATAAAGTATTTAGCTACTTTGAGAGAACAGTCTCAGGTAGCATCGTCCACTGGGGAGTGTTTGGAATTTTTGTGTTGTAAGGACCCTGGTGGACCATAATTGTCCAATAGTATCAGAGTACTTCTAACTTATACATATACTTATACAATGCAATTGTTTGTTAAAATACAATTTATCCAATTTATGTTTATTCATTGTTTGAAAACAAAATATATTTGACTTAATATACAAGATAGCTATGTATAAATCGTTAAATCTAGATTTATGTTTTCCTAACTTATTCCTGTATTGTTTATGAATTATTGTTATCTGTATAAAAACTGAATAATAAATATCATTAAAAAAAAAGATCTGTGGTTTCATCAATATTCGTTGAATAACAATTTTCGTGGATTTCGTAGTGAAGTTGGTCCATGAAATTCATAGCTGCAGGACTGTAGCTCCCGGTCTGAAAAAATTCGGATGGACGAATTGGGAGCTACAGTGCCTCCCATAGTAAAAAACTGCAATTTACGGCGCACAAAAAATTGTGCTAAGTTTGGACTTATTAACCTTATTTTCACACAAATTCCTAAAAAATAATTAGAACCATAAAATTCTTCAGCAAATTTACTACTGATATCATCACTTTACTTGCCTCAGACTTTCTCTTAAACATGATAACCGACCTCGGAAAATGAAGTATGTTAATTTACGTCGAGATCGAAAGTCGCCATTTTTAAATGTAAACAAACTTGCACCAGGCTGGGGATGGTGTTTAAAAGAATATCAGAGGCAAGTGAAGTGACAATATCTGTAGTAAAATGTCCGAGAAATTTTTTGGGATTAAATATTTGTACAGAATTTGATCGTAAATGAGATAAATCAGTCAAAACCTAGCGCATTTTTTTGTGCGCCGTAAATTGCAGTTTTTTACTATGGGAGGCACTGTAGCTCCCAGGTCGTCCAGTCCTGCAGCTATGAAATTCAATGTTTATTGAAGTGCAATTTCTATTAACATTTTATATTGATGGGGTCATTGGCCACGAATTTACCTTTCTCTAAAACTGTAATTTTTACTTTATCCACGAAAATTAAAATCCTTAAATATTACTGAACAGGGGTTCAAAGTTCAAAAGAAAAATAACTTTTATACATTTGATCAAATTAAACACAAATTACATTAATTTTACAATTTGACCAAAGCTCTCAGAAATTAATTTAAGAGGGAAACAACTCCATGTTATGTTTTTCTGTTAGATATTTTTTTGAAAACTTAGACTGATACTCTCTCTCTCTCTCTCTCTCTCTCTCTCTCTCTCTCTCTCTCTCTCTCTCTCTCTCAATTGTCAAAATATCACAAAGTTGACAATATGTTGCAAAATAAATTTGTAAATAATTCTTGTTGCGCTCACTCCAACGGTAGCACCGATAGAAACCAGACACTAATTCTATAGCCCTTAATATAGATCATTTCTTTTGTTATAAATCATTGATTTATTTTTTCGATTTTCGTTTGAACACTGGAGTTTTTACAAATATTGAGTAGATATCTCTTTTAATATCAAACGTAATATCTAAATTTATATAAATTTCGACCATACTTTGATTTCTTCCAATTCATTTACTATACTCATTATATTCATATTGATTAGTGCCCATCCCTAAAAATGAAAGTTGTTTAATGAATGTTTAATTAAAAAATGTTTGTAGGGTTTAGTTAATGAAGTGGTTATGCCGTAATGATGGACACCATTTATATATTCGTTATTCTAGCGTTTTCTATGATAACCGACTCAGGTATGTTTTATCTATATACATTTATAAATGTATCTCAGCTCTTGAAAATTATAACAAACAATGGTGAATTTTAATTCTAACATAATCAGTTTTATACAACAGTGTTCTGAACAATTATAAAAATATTAACGATATTTTTGATGTTTTTTTCTGACAGTGTTTCTTCTTATAATCGTCATTTCTTATAATTGTATAATATAGTGATTTCCATTATTTGGATTATTGCATAACTTATGACGCATTAAATCGAAAAAGAAAGTAGGAGTATTCTGGAATAGGTTTAATTTGCCAAAAGTGGCATGGTAACGATTTAGGTCAAAATTTAAATTTCCGTTTTTACTTTCTAACAGTGAACCAAACTTTATGTGTCATTCGTCGTGTTATAAGCGAGATACAAACCTCACATTTCTCTGTTATGTAAACAAAGCTCAGTTTTGTTTACGTTTTGAAAGTTGATGAAAAATTCCAGTTTTAGACCTAAAATGAATATGCTAAACGCTTGGAATTTTTTATTTATATTTAAAACGAACAAGAAGAGAGAAAATCAACTTGAAAAGAGAACTTTTATCGTTTTATATTAAACCAAAGAAACAAAAACAAGACATGAGCCTTGTTAACTCTGTTGCTTGCTTTTTACTTTACGACTGATACTCAAATTTTCGTTGATTATTCGGGGCGCCTGTAAAGTGCGAAACGAAATCGAAACGAAATGAAACGAAACGAAATCAATCGAAACGAAACGAAACCAATCGACACGAAACGAAACCAAACGAAACCAAACCAAAAATCGAAACGAAACGAAACGGAATTTAAACAAACATTAAATATCAATTTTGACTACTTAAAGTGAAAATAAATTCATTGAAATAAATTTTTGAACCATAAAATATAAAATAAAATATAGAAAATATTCGATCGTTTTATTTTTACAATATTTCAAATCGATAGAAAGAAAATTGTTGTTAGAATGTCCCCTTCAGTATCATCATCATCATATCTCTATCTCTCTCTCTTTCTTTCTCTCTCTCCCAAACTTGCGTATATACTCTGCTATGTGATGTCGCTGATAAGTTTTAAGGCATCTCTCTCTCTCTCTCTCTCTCTCTCTCTCTCTCTCTCTCTCTCTCTCTCTCTCTCTCTCTCTAAACGTCTGAATATCATTTAATGAAACAAATTAGAAACATTATAAGGTATAGGAATGTACATCAGTTATTTACATAATTATATAATTTTTGCAAATTTCGGATAAAATAAATGAACATTTTAGGTCCCCCTCTTTATATCTAAGTGGTTTTCGGATGATTGACATTACTGTTATTTCAGGTGCCAACATCCTTTAATCCTATACAGTTTGGATGAGATTTTCAAATCTAAGGATTCCATGACAAGCTGTATATGATTTGAGCTAAAAAGTCTATAGAAAGCTAGCTCTGTAGCTATCGCGTTACTTACTGCCTAAATACCCATGCAAAAGTGTATATAATTCAAACTTGAACTGCATTTTGAGTAAACGTCATCCTTAATCTAGCTCTTTTTTAAAGAATCGTCAATGAAGTCAAAGTCCTATACAGCTTGCTATGGAAACCTTGGATTGGTAAATTATCTACAGCCATCATGTCCAGGAGACCAGAAAATAATCGTAATGGCGGTCTATGCTCTAGCTAAAAATAAATCTACTGGTTGCCTCCAGCAGCATATTGGACCCATTGACCCTTCCTGTTGTCTGTATGATGTCAAAGACTGTTCTGTCTTGTATAATTCTGGACCATATCGGAACTATTATGAAAAATGTAACGGCAAATCTTCCTGTCAGATACCTGTTTCATGGATAGACATACCCTCACACTGCAACAGTTCTGTTTACACTGAGAGGACCAATTACATGAGAATGGACTACAATTGTATCTCAGGTACTTTTAAATTTATTTTCTTAATTGATTAGTAAAAAAACTGTTAACTTACAAAGGTAATCGAATTTAGAAAAATGAAAAGGACATTTTGATTTTAAAAAAAAAATGTGAACAATTTTTTGATTTGACCATCTGGTGAAATGCAAGTATCAAATACTGAATAAAAAGACAAAATATAAGCTCTTTGGATATTATAAAATATTAAATTATTCAGTGAAATGTAGTAGTACGTATAAGATTCAATTTTAGGGTTAAGCGTTTGAGTCTGTAAAATTTAATTCACCTTTTAAACCATTCACTTGCTTTGAAACGTTAAATAAAAATCAGGCTTTGGTTTGGGAACATTGTTGTATAATTTGACTTCTGAACGTTTGCCGTTTCTACTTGTATTATTTCTGATATTGTTATGATGGGCATGTGATAGGGCTTTAAATTCTGTGAAGGAATTATTAATTCATGATTATGTAATTGCACTTCAAAGAATAAAGAATAAAATTTATTCTCAAAAGCATAATTCTGTTTAGATCAGGCCGTAGACCCGTGTACCGACCTGACGACCTCCGATTCTCCCGCCTTTTTCTGGAACACTGGGTATCCGTCAGAAATGACGACAACAAATACATCATGTACCTGCTCTATCGAGATGTCATGTGACACAACAGTGGAACTCGCAGCCATCGACCTACAGTAACACACTTTGATTTCTTTACTTTTAAATCTTTTATATTCTATGCCCTCAAGCTTTTTTTTCCATAAGATTCAATTAGAAGCAAAAAATGCAAATAATGATATTGACATAAAACAAAGAATTACCGGTATTTTCAGTACTAGTAAGTTATTTATATTTTCACACAGACTGGAGTATGCTGGAAATTGCAACCAGTCAATCACTGTCACAGACAGCAGTTCTTTGTCCAAGTTTGATTGTTCCAACAATAATGACTTTTTACCGCAAGTGATCTACACCAGTTCTGGTCATTTCATGACAATACTATTTGAAAACAATCTTGGAACAACTGGCGGGAAATTTTTAATCCAAGTCAAAGGTAAAGTATATTATAGAACAATCATTCAAAATTCAGATAGAATTCAAGAAATCACCTTAAAAATTGAAATAAAGCAGGAGATAACACTTATTGTTTTAAACAAGCACATAAACTAACAGAGTAATGCAAAATTGCTTAAAGCTGCATGGTCCGAATTTTGTACTAGTTTTACAGTTTCGAAAAATTTTCCATACAAACCAAATATCTTAGAAAGTTTATATACACCAGCAGAATCGGCCTCCTTTCAAAATCAGAAATATTTAAAGTAAAAAATGTCTTTATAAGCAAACAAAAAACCTAAAAGAAACTGCATTATGGGAATGTTCAGATAGGGGAACCGTTTGGTTTCGTCCCCTAAATGAATACCTGGTAGGTTTATTTAACTCGCATGTTATGCATCGTTTGTAAACAAAGCGGACTTCGGACCTATTAGTGAACAAAATGTACAAAAGTTTATTTTGGATTTGCCAAAACATTATGGCCTTTATTTATAGCGATGTCAAACTACTGCAATGTCTTTTATAATAATCAAACTTAGCATAACCATTGTTTAAAAGAGTTCACAAAATTGGATATAAAATCAGACAAGCAACTTTAAATAATAATATATTAAACGAAGTAATGTGTAATTTGATTTGGGTAAAGTTGCTTTTATTTCAAAGGAACAAATCCTACAGGAGAGGTAACTCTTTCTTGCGGGGCATCCACACTTACAGTGTCGTCACAGAATCCCAGTAGTCTGCCGACATGTCCAGTAGAAGGGGACACAACCACAAATCTACCGACCAATGGGCAAAGTACACAAACAGACAACTCAACGACACTCACCGCTATGTCAACCAAGGACCCCGTAACGCTTACAGCTATGTCAACTAAAGACTCCACAACACTTACCGCTATGTCAACTAAAGACTCCACAACACTTACCGCTATGTCAACTAAAGACTCCACAACACTTACAGCTATGTCAACTAAAGACTCCACACCACTTACTGCTATGTCAACCGAGAACTCAACAACACTTACCGCTATGTCAACCGATCACTCCACATCATTTATCACTATGTCAACCGAACACTCCACAATACTTACCGCTATGTCGACCGAGAACTCAACAACACCTATCACTATGTCAACCAAAGACTCAACAACACTTACCGCTATGTCAACTGAAGACTCCACAACACTTACTCCTATGTCAACCGAGAACTCAACAACACATACCGCTATGTCGACCAAAAACTCCACAACACTTACCCCTATGTCGACCGAGAACTCAACAACACCTATCACTATGTCAACCAAAGACTCAACAACACTTACCTCTATGTCAACTGAAGACTCCACAACACCTACCCCTATGTCATCCGAGAACTCAACAACACATACCGCTATTTCAACCAAAAACTCCACAACACTTACCGCTATGTTAATGGACTCCTCCACTGTCTCAACTAGCATCTCACATAATGTAACACCTAAGAATTCCACAAAAGCTAACGATATAACTACTGTCTCATTCACTGCAACAACTACCGCTCTGAAAACTGAGGACTCCAAAATATCTACCGCTTTAACAACTGACTCACCCACTGCTTCACCGAGCACCTTACTAAATGTCAAAACTGAAAACTCCACAACACTTACCGCTTTGACAACTGAGGACTCCACAACACCTACCGCTCGCACAACTGGGGACTTTACAAAACTTACCGATATGTCAACGGATTCAACAACTTTGTCTTTATCAACACAAGATGCAACAACATCTGGATTTTCTCTGAGTATGACAACAATTTTAAATGTAAGAAAAATCGTCACATTAAAAAAACCAAAAACAACCAAAATCCAGGTAAAATTACCCTTATACAAAAGATAAGAATTAGAAAACAAATTAAAAACCCTAAGCAAACATAAACAACCTTATCATAACCAGTTTTAGTTAATACACAATAAAAATGTGGGATAAGTTCTGGTATAGAATAATCTTGTTGCCCTTTTCTCCTTTATGCTTTTCGGTGTATAAGAAAATGCATTTGATGCAGAGTTGTAAAAACTGTCATGCAGGCCATTAGGACGGACTTGAATGCCGACGACCGGTGTTATTTAGTGCCTCTCCCCCAGCAATTTACCCCCTCCCCCGCCAGAAAAAAACTACATGGCAGTTTCCCATGAAAATTGGCAATTTAGTAGACCTTCCTACAAGGGAAGCTGGCTATATTGTAATATTTCCCGTCATTTATGGCCAGATTAGTTACGGGAAAGGTCTACAGTAGAGTAGCTCACCTGAACCGTAGTATTAAGTGTATATATTCTATGTTGAACTTTGAACCCCTTCTTGAGCCCCAGTTCTGTTCCGCTGGTAACGGTTAGAACACATTCGAATCTTCACTATCTGCGGATGCAAGCATAATAAAACCACAAATTGTCATGTAGTCTTTAAACATTAATATTAAATTTCAA
Source organism: Magallana angulata (assembly GCF_025612915.1). Lineage (NCBI taxonomy): Eukaryota > Metazoa > Mollusca > Bivalvia > Ostreida > Ostreidae > Magallana > Magallana angulata. The sequence continues at coordinate 54,262,245 of NC_069120.1, forward strand.
AACTTGTCCTGCAGGCATGTTCACGAAGCTATCGAAGGATTATGGTGCGTCCTTAATACGTCGTAGGATACGTCTTAGACTTAAGTCTGTTTCTCCTAAGCTCTTCTAAATTCAGGAACCGCCATAACTTTGTTCTAAAGTAAGGACATCAGTTATTATAAACTTGTTCTCAGACCATCCTAAGGTTGTAAAATCACATATTTGGGGATGTTGGGACTTTTGTAAAGCTTTTTCATAAGACTGGTAGAATAACGCAATCTTTTCTACAGTTCCAGCATATACGACAACCTCAAATTTCGAATTCGGGACGGGGCATACTCATTTATTCTATCATGTACGTTCATTTTGACACTAAAAGGAGAGGGACCCCGAATACCCACATCCCCTTTCTCCATTGCTACATGCCTAACAAATTAAACGAATTTATATTTTCTTCCAAAAATACTGTCTCTGTTTAGTAAAAATAAATATTATTCGCTTATTTTCAATATCTACTCTAAGTAAGTTACATCCATTGTTTTGATAACTAGTTTGGACACAAAGTAAGTGTCCTTGCCTAAAAAGTAAATGTACATCGATATATATACACTAAAAGAATGCACATGTGTTGTTTAAAAATTATTTGCTTCTAAGCCTAAAGCTGCCCTGATGCATATTTTCCTCACACAATCACAATTTTACTGATCACAATTAACATTTGAAAAAGAGTAGACTTTAAAATTACTACTACACATTTACTTTTTTAAGCATAGGCGTCGGAACCGGGCTAACCCCCCCCCCCTCCTTTTTTTTTGCAAAGTTATACATAACCTTATATAACCTTAACCGTAGGCCATTTTTTTTGTTTTAAGTCTAACCCCCACTTTCTCTTTACAAAGATAAAGTAAAATTTTAAAGCTAGAATTTGTATTTTTTCTTTACTAAATAATAGTCTTAGCCAAAAATATGATATGTCTAAATTCAAGGCAGATTAATTGGTTAATTTGTTGAACACCCAGACTCATTAAAAAAGAATTTTTTTTAAAAAAATCTTAAGAAAACTTTCATTTCAATTCCTAATACTTTTGCAAGTACTTCTGATGTTGCATCAGACCACTCCCCATCGCCTCAGACGAGCAAAGATTCACACACCGTTATTGCTACGGAACCTTGTTGAAAAGATTCGAACACTACGGTCAAAACTCGCAAGTTTTCTATTTCTTCCAACAGTGTTTTCAATTGAATTTGTGACAAAAGCTTCATAATAACATTCTTAATTTAATTAAACATTAAAAAAGAATGTTTGTTATAGCTTGTAAATAATTTAAGATATGGAGAAGACTGAAAACTGAAAGGTGGGATAGTTGAAGATTTAAAGAATAAATATTTTGTTATTATTTTTTATGAAATAATCTTAGTAATTAGATATGCAGACATGTTCACGAACTTTCTTAAGATGTGAACTAAGTGTGTTCCTTAGATATGACTTAGGAAAAAACGTAAGGAACATCCTAAGATCAACTTAGGGCAAGTCTTAAGATGTAGCTCGACGGTAACTTATCACTATCTAAACACCTTGCCATATATATATATATATATATATATATATATATATATATATATATATATATATATATATATATATATATATATATATATGCAAAATTGGCTCGCATGAATCTCATATGAAATTCATCGCATGAGAAAGAGATGTAAAGTAATACACATGAATTTCAGGTGAAAATTTTGATTTTGACATTGTGTTCATGCGAATATCAAACGATCAAAATTTTTAATTATATTTTCAATTTCGCTTTTATTTGCAATATATAGGATATAAGTACAGGTTTAACAAAAAATAAGTTGTAATATATCTTCGAAAATACATACATACAGTTTACAACATTACAATTTTTTAAAGATAATTTTTCCTAATGAAGTGATAAAAATTAAGAACGATCACGCATTTCTTTTTAGCCAAGGATATTTGAATAATTGTTTGGCAAATAGTAACTTACTTAGTATAGATATAAATATTGAGTAATATTCTTTTGCCAAACAGACACAATATTTTCGAACAAAAGAGAAAGGAGAAAGAAAGACATTTGTTAAAGCTTTCAGGCTGGCATGTAAGGGAGTGGAAGAGTTAGGGCTCCCTCTCCACATAATTATGTTAAAATAAACGTACATGATAGAATTAATTATTTTGAAGGTTTGTCGGAAGCTATAAAATAGTGCCTTATTCTACTGGCTTAATATCAGTCACAATATCAACAAAAATGTTATTTCACAACCATAGGATGGTCTTTGGACATTGGAAGAGATGTTCTAAAATCAGGACAAAGATATGGCGGTTACTAAATTTAGAAGAGCTTCGAGAAACAGAGCGGCTTTAGACTAAAACATATTCTATGACGTACTTAGGACACACCATAATCCTAAGACAGCTTCGTGAACATGCCTGCTGGATCTTGGTATAAAGTACATGTATTATAAAGACAATTGAACGTATTTTAAAGGGAATTCTGTTTTGTTTTAGAGTATATTAATAACAGTCAACTTATTCACAAGTATGGGGTTTTAGCAAGATGTAAAAAAAATTGTAAATTTTGAATTTTGTAGATAACAGATCAAGCAGCCCAGATACAGGTATATCAGTGAACTGAAACACCAAAATACAACAGTATTATTAAAATTTATTCTACAATCGACAAATCTGGATCGAAATGGTGGCTTAATTGAGCTTTTCTGATTTCATTTTGTTCGATGTCCGTCGGTCCATCTGTCTGTAAATTCCTAATAATATTTCTACATGAATGCCGCATATTGTTACATGGTTTATGAATCTGTATGTGCGAAATTTAATCACTAACGAATCAATTTATTAACCAATAATTATATGCCTTATTCTTTTAGTGACCGACGTCTTTTTAGGAGTTGTTATCCCTTTGCTCGTGCTGCCGGTTATTGGATCAGTTATCCTGTACGTGTGTCGTCGTCGTTGTTGTTTTCGGAATAGGGGGGTAAGAAACCTTATTATTCTTATAATATTCTAATTTTAATTTTATTTAATTGCGAAAAAAAAAATTCAAGCCCCACTTGTTTTTGGATGTTTAAAATACCAAACATATTTTTTGATTGTATATATTTACTTTCCTATTTACATCACATAACTATACTCAATATTTTTTTCTTCAAGAAATTTTGTAACCTTTGCATGCGAGCGACAAAGCAGACAAAACCATTAACACTTATTGAATGAATAAAAAAATATCCAAAAAAAATTGAACATATTCATATTTTTTTTTCATTTTTTGTAGTCGGGGTCATCGAGTTTTACGCTCAGGTCCATTAATTAAAGGTAAAACCAATATAAGAATACATGTAAATGTATTGTTATCAATTACTTTGCGATATTTAATCAAATTGTGTAATAAGTTGTACTATTAAAAGCAACTATGAAACTATATCGAGAAAATACTCTTTGATACTGATTTATTATGATGCTGTACAATGTAAGCCTTTGTAATCAACTAACTCTCTACACCTGCCAAATTATATAGATCAAAAGTGTCTTAATACCTTTTTGAAAAGTGACTTTTTACACATTGAACAAAAAAGATTTTTACATATATAAATAGTATAATATAGTAAAATGGTTATATGAAGTATATTTATGATAGTTTTTATTTTTCAGACCACATATTTAGCAACTTTGCAGCTTGAGAGCGGAGACAATCATATTGTGAATTGAACAAAGACTTGAAGCCCATTCTATTGTGTTATTTTATGATTTCATATGTTTGACGACCGTCCTGAAACCCATGTGGGATTATATGTTTTATTTGTTTCATCATTCTGGTGCAAGAAGAGTAACTGTATTACGAGCTGTATGCCTGTAAATATACCATATATTCTATGTCGTGTTGCCATAAATAATGTCGAAAAGAAAAGTACGTAGTAAAGCGGTTTTAGTTCAAATGTGACATTTGCATTGCAATTATTGGTGGAAGATAGCAACAATACTTTCTTAAAAGTATACACTGTCCAGTTAAATGTTTGCATCATTTTTATAAATACATACCTCATTGTGTAAAGACTGTTGATTAAGACAATAACCCTACCGGTGTTATATGTTTTACGAAAGGGAAATATTTCAAACAAGAATTTTAATCCTGATTGGATCTATTCGGAAAACGTTAAGTCTGAATTAAATTCTTGTTTGACATAGTGATGTTTTTTCGTAAATGAGAAAATCCTACAGAAAGTTCTAAATTTCTTGTAGGAATGATTTTTACTCCCATAGAAATTACTGTCCTATATGATTATAATTATCAAAACAAAAAGAGAGAAGAAAAATAAACAGTTGAGGGGGTTGTTTGGTTGGGTGGTAAGGAACAGGGATCGGGAATAATTTTTAATCAAAATTTTTTTCACAATTTCAAATGAAAAAGATACTTTTCTTTTTTAAATTTGTACTATCTCTTGTTTAAAATATTGAAGCATTAAATAAATTTCTGTGCGGAAGTGTTCAAACATTTATTTGATATAAAAATACCGAAACTTCGATAACAAATATATACGAGGATGTTTGTGCATATCATTCCAAAAAGATGGCATCATTCCTGATTGACATTTACATTATTGCTTAACGTAAGGCGTTAAAATTTATCACTGATCATTTGAAGCTAAATACTGATAAGTTAAATATCCCTTTAACAAAGCAGTTAAATATGCATTGCATTTTATATTTAATTGGACAAAGTGTCTTTCAGCTGATATTGATGTATATAAAAACAGTACGCATACCGGGTCGAACAATGTAATAGCTGTTTATTAATAAGTTGTACAAGGAGAAGTAGCTATAGGTTGAAGGTTTCCACTAAGTATTTATATAAGTACAGTTTGAATGGAAATCAAAGAAAAATATTTATTGATAATCCTGGCGCTTTCCGTGGTTATTAAAACAGGTATGTCATATCTATCATTTCTATCATTTTTGACATTATTTTAAAATCATGGCGTGGAATTAGAGAAATCACTACTACATAGTACGTGAATATATACATATTGTGCATTTACCTCCTACGAATAAAAGTAAGTAAACTTATTTGCTTTTTAATTTCCTGAAGAATCGTCAATGGAGTTGAAATCCTACACAGCTTGTTACGGAATCCTTGGGAACCCAAATTTTCTACTGCCGTCATGCCCAGCCGGACAGAAGATAGCCGTTATGGCGGTGTACACGTTAGCTAAATACAAGTCGACCGGCTGTCCCCAAACACAAACTTCAACGGGTGACGACCCCGCCTGCTGTCAGTATGACGTCACTGACTGTTCTTACTTGTATGACTCTGGATCATTTCGTGCCTATTATCAGACATGTAATGGGAAATCTTCCTGTCAGATACAAGTTTCATGGATCGACATACCCTCACACTGCAACAGTTCTGTTTACATTGAGAGGACGCATTACATGAAAATGGACTACTATTGTATCTCAGGTACTTATTTTCTCAAAAATAACAAGTCAAAATTTAAAATGTAAGTTTATGAAGTATTTTTAAGCTGAAAAGGTGAAAGGAAATGTGTTCCTTGACTTGAAAACAAAAAATATGCATTTTTCGTAGTTTTGTTAAGAAAAATAATGTATGAAATGAATTCATTCGTCCATTTCGCTACCTTTCTGCTTGTCGCAGGAAAATTGAGGGTTTTATATATCTTTGAGATTCTATTCAGAAAATAAACAAAACGGAAAATGATTTTGCAGGTTCTCAAATGTATAAGATGTTGTTAAGTTGTTACTCTCTCTGTGTAGACCAGGCTGTAGACCCGTGTACCGATCTGACGACATCCGATTCTCCCGCCTTTTTCTGGAACACTGGGTATCCGGCAGAAATGACGGCAACAAGTTCATCATGTACCTGCTCTATCGAGATGTCATGTGACACAACAGTGGAACTCACAGCCATCGACCTACAGTAACACACTTTGATTTCTAACGTTGTCATCTGTTTTATTCTAAGCACTTTACATTCAGTTATATTATACACTTTAACAACTACAAGTCATACGCTCTCAAACTAAAGTAACACACTTTGTGGTGTTAATGTTCTGTACAGATTAGTCGAAATCAAAGCTCTAAAACTAAAAAAAAACCTACACATTTGGATTCTTTCACTTTGACCTCTGCAATTCTATATCTTCAACTGAAAGAAACTTACTATCAGTTGTCAATTATGATAACTTTAAGTTGTGAGCTCTGGACCCAAAGTAACACATTTATCATTTCATTCCGACATCTGCAAAATATAAGCTAGAAACATAAAGTAACAAGCTTTGGTGTCTTCATTTTGATAGACTACGTGTATATGTCAAAATCTACGATCTCTGCATACTTAAACACAATCTGATATTTTCATTTTCATATTGGTAAAATCAAAATTATAAGCGACTCTAAATTCACTTTATAATAAAAAAGTAATGTTTATGAGTCAGCTAGTATTGAAACATATTTTGTACAATATATATTCTTTAGATTTATAGAACAAAAATTAAAAGTAAATAATGGCGGTGAGTTAAACTTTAAAAACAAATATCACCAATGCATTTAGTGAGTTCCCAACATTTGTTTAAAAAGATTAAAAGACCCTGGAAACTGTAAGCAGTCCCTTGTCGTCACTGATGGCAGTTTTTCTTCAACTTATGACTGCTCCAGCAACAACGATTTTCTACCACGAGTGATGTACACCAGTACCAGCCATTTTGTGACCATTGTTTTTACAAACAATCTCGGTATTACTGGAGGGAAGTTTTTTATTCGAATCCAAGGTATAACTAGCTTTCTTTAAGTCCATTTAACGAGGCCGGGTCTAATTTGTTCTGCCCTAGATTTTTGAATAATATTTTAAACATGATTTTCTATTGAAATAATTATTATTTTAGAATAATTTAATTATGGTTGTAACGCGGCATTTGATTGGATAGAAAAATTTAGTTAAATTTGTATAACCTGGTTTGCACGTCACAAGACACGTCACAATGCACCAACGTACTAATTCACCTGACGTTACGTTTGAATTTTGAACAGATTTATATCATTTTTAAAAGTAAAACGGACTCAATTTGTACAGCAAATTCCAGAAAATTAAATTATAAGGAATGAACTCAATATCTACCCAAGTTATACTCGTATAACCTGGGTTGGAGCAATTTACGCTTTTTTATAATCCGCTTCGCGGATTATAAAGCGTAAATTGCCCCAACCCAGGTTATACGAGTATAACTTGGGTAGACATTGAGTTCATTTCTTAAATAAAAAAAATAAGACATTTACTACACCGTTTGTTTAAGGGGTCATCTCAAAGTTTGTTAATTTTTAACATAGGGCTTTATAGGATTTTGCTTGAAATGTATCAATTTTGCACATTGTTTCATTTTTTTAAAACTTCTGCCCTAGGGATTTCTTTTTCTGTTCTACTTATTAAGTTATTGCTAAAAGGCATCAAATGGTCAAATAAAAAAAAACCTTTTACCTCCTGGTTTGTTCCAGGGGTCTTATCAAAGTTGTTTTTTGTATGCCCAATTTCCCAAATTTGTCAGATTATGGCTATTTTTTATTTAACAAAGGCAAAAATGGTGTTCTAAATAGTATTATTAAAACATTCAGACATATTTAAGTAACAAATAAATATATAACATCACATATTTAGGGTCATTAATATAAAGTTCATGGTTGCTGTCTTGAAATATATGAATTCAGCTATATCTAGGCGGGTTAAGAAAACGTGACAGAGGGCTAGGCTTGCTGAACCCTCTTCATGTTTTCGACCAGAGCCCAAATATAGCTTAAACTTCGAGACATTTACCGGTATGTTTATTCCACAAAATAATATCAATTTTAAGCATCAAACGAGCTATTTTCAACAGATTTCGCTAAATATCTGCAGTTGAAACTATCACGCCATAGCGTCAACCAAGCAGAAAGAGGACGTCACAATACAAATAAAACGCTGCGCGAGAGCGTGCGTACTCGATCTGTACTCGGCCTTGTTAAATGTCCAGTTCAAAAATGTCTTAATCTACCCAATACTTGATATTCATATGGGATTTCATGACTATTTAATCTTTTGATAGCTAAAACTTATTTTTTTTTCAGAAACAACTTAAATTATTACAATTATGATAAATGAATATCATATGTCATTTGATTTCTCTATTGATGTTTTTTTTTCTAAAGGAACAAATCCTACAGGAGAGGTAACTCTTTCTTGCGGGGCATCCGCACTTACAGTGTCGTCACAAAATCCCAGTAGTCTGCCGACATGTCCAGTAGAAGGGGACACAACCACAAATCTACCGACCAATGGGCAAAGTACACAAACAGACAACTCAACAACACTCACCGCTGTGTCAACCAAAGACTCTACAACACTTACTTCTATGTCAACCGAGAACTCATCAACACCTACCCCTATATCAACCGAAGACTCCACAACACTTACCTCTAAGTCAACCGAAAACTCAACAACACTTACCGCTCTGTCAACCAAAGACTTCACGACACTTACTCGTACCTCTACTTCAACCGAGAACTCAACAACACTTATCTCTATGTCAACCAAAGACTCCACAACACTTACTTCTATGTCAACCGAAGACTCAACGACACTTACTCGTACCTCCACTTCAACCGAAGACTCAACAACACTTACCTCTATGTCAACCGAAGACTCAACAACACCTACTATTATGTCAACCACAGACTCTACAACACTTACCGCTATGTCAACCGAGAACTCAACAACACCTACCGCTATGTCAACCAAAGACTCCACAACACTTACCGCTATGTTAATTGACTCCTCCACTGTCTCAACGAGAATCTCACATAATGTAACAACTAAGTACTCCACAAAAGCTCACGTTATGACTACTGTCTCATCCACTGCAACAACTACCGTTCTGACAACTGAGGACTCCAAAATATCTACCGCTTTAACAACTGACTCCCCCACTGCGCAAACTGAAAACTCCACAACACTTACCTCTCAGACAACTGAGGATTTCAAAACATCTACCGCTTTGACAACTGAGGACTCCACAACAACTACCGCCCAGACAACTGAGGATTTCACAACAAAAGCCGCTCGGACAACTGAGAACTCCACAACATCTACCGCTCGAACAACTAGGGACTTTACAAAACTTTCCGATATGTCAACGGATTCAACAACTTTGTCTTTATCAACACAAGATGCAACAACATCTGGATTTTCTCTGAATGTGACAACAATGTTAAATGTTTCTATTGAAAGTAAGGAAATTTGTTACATTTAAAAACAAACAAACAAAAACCAGGTAAAATAACCCTTATTCAAAAGATAAAGAATAAGAAAACAAATTAAAAACCCTAACAAACTAAACGAACATAAACAACCTTATCATAACCAGTTTTAGTTAATACACAATAAAAATGTAGGATAAATTCTGGTATGAAATAATCTTGTTGCTCTTTTCTCCTTTATGCTTTTCGGTGTATAAGAAAATGCACAGTTGTCAAAAATGTCATTCAGGCCATTAGGACGGACTTAGAATGCAGACGACCGGTGTTATTTAGTGCCTCTCCCCCTAGCAATTTACCCCCTCCCTAGCCAGAAAGATATCTACATGTCAGTTTCCCCAGGAAATATGGCAATTTAGTAGACCTTCCTCCAAGGGAAGCTGGCTATATTGTAATATTTCCTGACATTTATGGCCAAATTAGTAACGGGAAAGGTCTACAGTAGAGTAGCTCACCTGAACCGTAGTATTAAGTGTATATATTCTATGTTGAACTTTGAACCCCTTCTTGAGCCCCAGTTCTGTTCCGCTTGTAACGGTTAGAACACATTCGAATCTTCACTATCTGAAGATGCAAGCATAATAAAACCACAAATTGTCATATAGTCTTTAAACATTAAAATTAAATTTCAAAACTTGTCCTGCAGGCATGTTCACGAAGTTATCGAAGGATTATGGTGCGTCCTTAATACGTCTTAGACTTAAGTCTGTTTCTCCTAAGCTCTTCTAAATTCAGGAACCGCCATAACTTTGTTCTAAAGTAAGGACATCAGTTATTATAAACTTGTTCTCAGACCACCCTTAGGTTGTAAAATCACATATTTGGGGATATTGGGACTTTTGTAAAGCTTTTTCATAAGAATGGTAGAATAACGCAATCTTTTCTACAGTTCCAGCATTTACGACAACCTCAAATTTCTAATTCGGGACGGGGCATACTCATTTATTCTATCATGTACGTTCATTTTGACACTAAAAGGAGAGGGACCCCGAATTCCGACATCCCCTTTCTCCATTGCTACATGCCTAACAAATTAAACGAATTTATATTTTCTTCCCAAATACTGTCTCTTTTTAGTAGAAAAATATTATTATTCGCTTATTTTTTATATCTACTCTAAGTAAGTTACATCCATTGTTTTGATTACTACTATTGACCTCAAAGTAAGTAAATATTTTGAAACAGTGTTTTAAATTTTTTTTGTTGATTTTGACATAGTTTTCATGCGAATATCATACGATAACAATTTTGCATGATATTTTCAATTTAGCTCTTATTTGCAATATATAGGGTATAAGTACAGGTTTAATTAAAAATAAGTTGTAATATATCTTCGAAAATACATACAAACAGTTTACAACATTTCCTAATGAAGTGATAAAAATTAAGAACGATCACGCATTACTTTTTGGCCAAGGATATTTGAATAATTTTTTGGCCAATACTAACTTACTTAGTATAGATATAAATATTGACTAATATTCTTTTGCCAAACAGCCACAATATTTTCGAACAAAAGAGAAAGGAGAAAGAAATACATTTGTTCAAGCTTCCAGACTGGCATGTAAGGGAGGGAAAGAGTTAGGGCTCCCTCTCCACATAATTATGTTAAAATAAACGTACATGGTAGACTTAATTATTTTGAAGGTTTGTCGGAAACTATAAAATAGTGCCTTATTCTACTGGCTTAATATCAGTCACAATATCAACAAAAATGTTATTTCACAACCATAGGATGGTCTTTGGACATTGGAAGAGATGTTCTAAAATCAGGACAGAGATATGGCGGTTACTTAATTTAGAAGAGCTTCGAGAAACAGAGCGGCTTTAGACTAAAACATATTCTATGACGTACTTAGGACACACATTAATCCGACGACAGCTTCGTGAACATGCCTGCTGGATCTCGGTATAAAGTACATGTATTTTAAAGACAATTGAACGTATTTTAACGTTAGAAGCAAATCTATTACGACGAGGAAATTCTGTTTTGTTTTAGAATATATTAATAACAGTTAATTTATTCACAAGTGTGGGGTTTTAGCAAGATGTAAACAAATTGTTAATTTTGAATTTTGTAGATAACAGATCAAGCAGTCCAGATACAGGTATATCAGTGCACTGAAAAACCAAAATACAACAGTATTGTTATACATTATTCTACAATTCACAAATCTGGTTCGAAATGGTGGCTTAATTGAGCTTTTCTGATCTCATTTTGTTCGATGTCCGTCTCTCCCTCTGTCTGTAAATTCATAATAGTTCTTTTTTAAATTATTCTAGAACAATTATGCGACTTTTGACCAATCATGAATTTACACAAATGACAAATCTACCCGAGGATGCTTCCACACAAGTTTCAGCTTTCCTGACTGATTAGTTTCTTTAAATATTTACTCTTTATATTCCTATGTAAAAAAAATTCTACCCTTATTGTGGCCCCACCCTACATCAGGGGTCATGACTTTTAAAACTTTGAATCTACACTACCAGAGGATGCTTCCACATATCATCAAGATATTAAGAAATGTCAGTCACCATTTAGAAAGTACTTTACTTTATTATCAAAGAATAAAGATAAAAATATATAAATCATAAAACAAAAATTTAGGGTATCGAGAATATTAAATTATTAATGAAATGTAGGGAGTAACTCTCCAAAAACCCATATATAAAATTGTTAGGTTACATTTTCAATAAATAAAAACTTTTGAATGGCTTCTATTTTCTCAGTAAAAAAACGACGAATACCATCATGGCATTTACTTTTCAATGGTATTTCTTCATGAATGCCACATATTGTTATATGGTTTATGAACCTGTATGTAAGAAATTTAATCACTGACGCAGTAATATATTAACCAATAATTATATGTCTTGTTCTTTTAGAAAACGGTGTTGTTTTACCAGTTGTTATCACTATAGTCGTGCTGTTGGTAATTGGATTAGTTATCCTGTACGTCTGTTATCTTCGTCGTTGTTGTTGTTTTCGGAATAGAGGGGTAGGCAACCTTATGATTCTTATTAGGAATAACATTAAATCTGTAAAGTGCATGAGAATAATTCTGATTGGAGGAGAATGACTCCAAGATTATAGTATTCTAATTTTGATTTTATTAAATTGCGAAAAAAAATTCAAAGCCCCACTTGTTTGGGGTGTTTAAAATACCAAACATATCGTTATAATTGTATTTATTTACATTCCTATTTACATCACTTAACATAACTATATCAATATTTTTTCTTCAAGAAATCATGTACCCTTTGCATATGAGTGGGCAGAGTGGCAAAACTGACAAAACCATTAATACTTATTTAATGAATCAAAAAATTATCAAAAAAGAATGAACATTTTTTTTTTATTCTTTGTTGCCAAGACCATCGAGTTTTACGCTCAGGTCCATTTACTAAAGGTAAAACCAATAGAAGAATATCAATTACTCTGCGATATCTTATCCCTAACACTAACCCTAATTAAATTGTATTATTTAAATAAGTTGTACGATTTAAAACAACTATATATATGAAACTTTATCGAGGAAACAATTTCTGATACTGATTTGTTATCATGCTGTACAATATAAGCCTTCGTAATCACCTAACTCTCTACACCTGCCAAATTATATAGATTAAAAGTGTTTTAATACCTTTTTGAAAAGTGACTTTTTACACATGGAACAAAAAAAGATTTATACATATATAAATAGTATATAATAGTAAAGTGGTTATAGGATGTATTTATTTTTATGAATAACTTTTATTTTTCAGACCACATATTCAATACCTTTGCAGCTTGAGGGCTTATACAATCATACTGTGAATTAAATAGACTTGAAGCCAATTTTATTGTATTATTTTATGATTTCATATGTTTGACGATCATCCTGAAACCCATATGATTATATGATTTCTTTGTTTCATGTGCAAGAAGAGTAACTGTATTACGAGCTGTATGCATGTAAATATACCATATATTCTATGTCGTGTTGCCATAAATAATGTCGAAAAGAAAAGTACGTAGTAAAGCGGTTTTATACGAAAGCCGAGAAGGATCATTCGAGATTCGAGATTCGAAATACGAGATTCGAAATACGAGATTCGAGATTCGAAATTCGAGATTCAATATCTAAATTAACCAATCAAATCAAGGATCTGAAAATATGTATCCTAGCGACATCAAACTGTTCTTAATAAAAATCATACGTACATGCTCTTGTATACAAATAAATGCTATGTTCACTTCTCCCTACCTAACTAAATAATTATTTGTATTTACTTTTACACAGAATATCTAAGTAGACTAGTAATAATGCAGTGTGCTTCGCGGATCTAAGTGATTTTGTTTGCCCTGGTGCATTTCCACCTGATGCGTTTGAACCCTAAGGTATTTCACCACCAGTAATTAGTTTAAAACCCGGGTTTATTCACCCCTTTCGTGTAAAAATGCGGTTATGGTAGAGAACTTCATAAGCGGAGCTAATTTTTTCTGTAGGGGGTCCTAGGACAATTTTAAAAAAATTTACTATGTAAATTTAATAAGCTCCAATTTTCCCGAGGAGGGGGTCCAGATCCCCTGACCCCCTCCTTTCTAGATCCCCGCATGAAGATTAGTACATGTATCTAAATAATCTAAATATAAATAATCTGTCCTGTTTCACTAATAAATATAAGCATTACTAATCGTTTTTATGTATGCATACAGTGATACACTAGTACTATGATTTTAAACAAATCATTGAGATATTATCACATCATACGGAATTATTAATAAATACAATTTTTTTCCTTTTCCTCAGTAAACAACTTATTATGAGTCTTACTTTTGGAATTGTTTTCAATATAGAAGGATACCTACTCTCAACAATTAAAGGTAGGGATGATAGGGTGCCAATTTGTTCACATTGCCGATTTCTTGTGCAGAGAACAGTAAAACCTTTTATTTGATTGTGCATGAATATTTCAAAATTAATTGTTGTACATATATTTTGTTATAATTCATTCATTGATATATCAACAAGAAAGAATAAAAGCATATGTTTCACAGCCAAGTTAAGTTTCTCTGTAGTTTCCTACCCCCTACCCCCACCGCACCAAAATTGACAATAATTACATATGTCATACAAATGTTTACTTTTTTTGTAAGTGTGGTAGAACAGATTTATTATTATCTATTTCATATGTATTTATTCGTTTGGAATTAAAACCGGTCAATATGTGAAATGTGAATATATATTCGACTGCGGATATTTGTGATGCAAAGTTATTTGAAATTGTATATCTATTTATTTTATATGTATTTATTATGTTAATTCGAGGACGAATAAACATTTTGCTGGGGGGTATGTGGTAGAACAGATTTATTATTATCTATTTCATATGTATTTATTCGTTTTTGGATTTTCTATTTTCGTTTTGTGCAGTATATTCTTAAATATTATTCATCTAAAGTTTTATTGCGCGCGTATGGTTCTTTAATTTCATTGGTTCATATTATTATCCAATAAATTTGATTCTCTATTAGTATAAGTAACCGTTCAACCTAAGTCCAATTGGGCAGTATTTCATTTTAAACGACATCGGACAATCCAGTGTATATCAGCTGCATCTTGTGGTAGGTTAATATCATATTTAGTTATATATTTCTTTACTACCATGATAGTGATTAGGGCATATTATTTTAATTGCAAGGTTTATACTTTATCGTATTTTTGCAGTTAATCTTGCCATTGTAATTTTTGAAACTTGTTTGTAAGTTCTAATATTAAATTGCTACAAAACATGTTTTACCATATAAATGAATACTGAAATAACGGTTGCATTTTTATGAACAAATTATCGAAACTAAAACATATTGAATTTACATGTAAAATTGTATTTTGTCTAATGTATTTTTCCTTGTTTATAGGTCAATGCTTTAAAACGTTTAATAAATCTGTTAAACAAAACGGCTGTCTTTTGGAATTCCTTACTGCTCGGTTACATAAGTAAATCTCTAAAGATGTAAATAAGCACTGCAAACAAAGATGTGTGTATTTAATATACTACTACAGTACACTTAGCCAGATAAAATGTAATCAGGATGAAGCTACAAAGGGTGAGTGGTGCAAATTTACCAATTTGTCGCCATACACACAGAACACCAAATAAAGAAACTGTGAGTGGTGTGTGGAATGCATAAAAGATGGCGGCAAATTATCTCAAATAATCAGTGCAAAAACCCACAAATAGGCTGTTATTTGTTACATATCCTGCAAAAACATTGATAAAAAATGTTATCGTCCCATAACATAGCCGATTAAGTTAATGTGTACATATGGTCAACGTACATGTAATTCTAATATACAAGAAGGCCGACGTATCAGGCGGGGATCCAGAAAATCAAATTTCCAAAATGATCGGTTGAATTACATTAAATGCTTTGAAAATTGTTTTAAACTATCGCACGGGTCAAAATGCGTGATAGAATCTATGTACAGTGTAATTGGAAACTTTCATTTTATATCAATATGTAGTATTACCTATTATAACAAATGAGAGTATAGCACAACTGCCACAAGCAATACATGTCCTTTACCGGCACCACCTCCCTTCCCATAAAAAAATGAAACAATTGTCGTTTTATTTGCTAAAATGTCTGGGTTCAAGATTTTTCTAAAGGACATACCCGATTCAATCTAATTAAAATTAGACGTTCTGAATCCACTACCGCTTCTCAAACATCTAACAACATCCCATGCAGGGTCACGTCAGTGTGACCTTTCAAATATGAATAAACATTTCAGAATTATCCAATCAGATTCGTGTTTCTAAAATCGACTCGGTTGAAGTTTCAAATTGGCGTCCGAAGAAGTGATTCAGTTATTCAACGTTAAAAGACTTAAAAAAGAACAAGAAGATATATTTGGGGTGCATTTTGGACGACATTTCTGAAGCATTACCTACAAACGCCCGCGTTACACCCTTCGTGATCGAGATCCGATCTTTTGGTTACTTCTGTAGACAATATATCCTTTCTGTGTTCAGTGTTAGTTTATTTTGATAGAACTTGTGAATAATATCAGTCCCATCAGCTGTCTTTTTGTATTGGACAAACGAAAATCCACATATAATACAGGCATCTCCTATAACACAAGTTTTCCTCGTTGTCTTCGCTTTGAACACCTCGGTCATCTACGTATGTCGATAAAAAAAGCAGAGGAGTTCTGAGCCCTCAGCCAAAGAGTCGGAGTCGTGATTTCATTGGTTAACTGAAAGGTGACACTGACGTGACCCTGCATGGGATGTTGTTAGATGTTTGAGAAGCGGTAGCGGATTCAGAACGTCTAATTTTAATTAGATTGTACCCGATTAGAATTGAAAAAGAGTCGTACGTTTAAAACTAATTTTGTCAAAATTTTTAGATTCATTTGGTTATATTTTGGTCCATTTGGGTAAATATATGCACCAGTGCAGCTCTTATTTATATAAAATCAGCCCATAAATTCAAAATATTTTCAAAAATTAATAGCTTTAAATCCAGTGGATGAAAGAAAAGGAAAGCAAGTCGAACTCGATGAGTGCTAATACCTGTGTTGAATGAATGGTACAGTAGGATATGCGCAAAAAAGTCCCGTCTACTCTTTCCTACCCTATAATTATTGGAATATTAAATCCGATTATAAGAGTCAAATTAAAAATCAAGTACGGATATGTTCCTGTTTATCAAAAGTAAAACTACTCATAATTTATCTACAGTGCATCGTTATGGAGCTACACAGAAAGTTTTATATTAATTTGCCGAGCCAAATAAAAAAAACCTGGAAAACGAAGAGAAAACAAAGTGGGGACAGAATAACTGACAAATAAATTAGGACTATATAGCCCCCCCCCCCCCCCCCCCCTCTTGAAATGTATATACTGAAAACAGATTATTGGCGTACAACATCCACACACAATTTAAAGAAAATTTCATTGTTTTTTTTATCATTTTCGCTAGCTAATGTAAGACATCACAAATACCCCAAACCCCCTCACGGAAAAGGAAATGCTAGGTGATGAGAGAGAGAGAGAGAGAGAGAGAGAGAGAGAGAGAGAGAGAGAGAGAGAGAGTCGATGTAAATCACAGGTGCGCTAACACCGTTAAAATTAAAGCTTGCTAGTTGGTCTGCCCTACCCTAGCTACCTCCTCTCTTTTCTCGTTTTAGAGGCTTAATTAGTGTCTATATATGCTTGTAACAAATCAAATCAATTTCAAATTCTAAATCAAACTGAATTTGACACTACAAAACTCTCTCTCTCTCTCTCTCTCTCTCTCTCTCGCTCATATCGACAATGGGATTGCCATAACCTACAATACACTATTCTTATCTGGAGTTTTGTCTTTGAGGTTGTAAATCATTATATCTTCTATGGTTTAAAACTTTATCATAACCTATATTTTGACATGTCAATTATTTCATTGAGTTTCGTTTCATAGCTAAAACATTTAGATTAAACAGATCTTTCTTCGCGAGCCGATTTTTACACAGCTGGGGCGAATACACTTCGGGTTAAAATTGTTCGGGGGGAAATACATACAGGGCATACAAAACCACTTAGATTCGCAAAGCCCACAGTGTTATTTCTAATTTAATTGTTTATACTGTGTGGGGTTAATTCATCAATGTTGATTTAACCATTTTATAACCACTCTATAAGAGCTATTAAGACATTTATTTGTAGGAAAGAGCAAGTACGAATGATCTTTATTTAGAACAGTTTGATGTTGCTAGGATACAGGTTTCAGATCCATGATTTGATTGGTTAATTTAGATATTGAATCTTGAATTTCGAATCTCGAATCTCGTATTTCGAATCTCGTATTTCGAATCTCGAATCTCGAATGATCCTTCTCGGCTTTCGTAGTTTTAGCTAAAATGTGGCATTTGCATTGCAATCATTGATGGAAGGTAGTAACAATGTAAAGTACGTAGTAAAGCGGTTTTAGTTAAAATGTGACATTTGCATTGCAATTATTGGTGGAAGATAGCAACAATACTTTCTTAAAAGTATACACTGTCCAGTTAAATGTTTGCATCATTTTTATAAATACATACCTCGAGCATTGTGTAGGGACTGTTGAGTAAGACAATAACCCTACCGGTGTTATATGTTTTACGAAAGGGAAATATTTCAAACAAGAATTTTAATCCTGATTGGATCTATTAAAAAACTGAACTTTATTTATTTTACAACGATTGATAAACAAGTTCTACAACGTATATTAATATCCCTCGTTGGCACGGATGTTAGCGCGATGGGGTCATTGGTGTGGGAAGAAGCCGGAGTACCCGGAGAGAACCCACGTGTCCAAGCGGGCGACGGCCATACCCTATCACATACGACCTCTGTCGATCACGGGGATCGAACTCAGGTCGCAGCGGTGAAAAGCGAGTGCACTGTCCACGACGCTACCTGGACACCTGAATTAGATCTTTTCGGAAAACGTTAAGTCTGAATTAAATTCTTGTTTGACATAGTGATGTTTTTTCGTAAATGAGAAAATCCTACAGAAAGTTCTAAATTTCTTGCAGGAATGATTTTTACTCCCATAGAAATTACTGTCCTATATGATTATAATTATCAAAACAAAAAGAGAGAAGAAAAATAAACAGTTGAGGGGGCTGTTGGGTTGGATGGTGAGGAACAGGGATCGGGAATAATTTTGAATCAAAATTTTTTTCACAATTTCAAATGAAAAAGATACTTTTCTTTTTTAAATTTGTACTATCTCTTGTTTAAAATATTGAAGCATTAAATAAATTTCTGTGCGGAAGTGTTCAAACATTTATTTGATATAAAATTACCGAAACTTCGATAACAAATATATACAAGGATGTTTGTGCATATCATTCCAAAAAGATGGCATCATTCCTGATTGACATTTACATTATTGCTTTACGTAAGGCGTTAAAATTTATCACTGATCATTTGAAGCTAAATACTGATAAGTTAAATATCCCTTTAACAAAGCAGTTAAATATGCATTGCATTTTAGATTTAATTGGACAAAGTGTCTTTCAGCTGATCTTGATGTATACAAAAACAGTACGCATATCGGGTCGAACAATGTAATAGCTGTTTATCAATAGGCTGTACAAGGAGAAGTAGCTATAGGTTGAAGGTTTCCACTAAGTATTTATATAAGTACAGTTTGAATGGAAATCAACGAAAAATATTTATTGATAATCCTGGCGCTTTGCGTGGTTATTAAAACAGGTATGTCATATCTATCATTTCTATCATTTTGACATTATTTTAAAATCATAGCGTGGAATTAGAGAAATCACTACTACATAGTACGTGAATATATACATATTGTGCATTTACCTCCTACGAATACAAGTAAGTAAACTTATTTGCTTTTTAATTTCCTGAAGAATCGTCAATGGAGTTGAAATCCTACACAGCTTGTTACGGAATCCTTGGGAACCCAAATTTTCTACTGCCGTCATGCCCAGCCGGACAGAAGATA
The DNA here is from genome assembly GCF_025612915.1 of Magallana angulata. Taxonomy (NCBI): domain Eukaryota; kingdom Metazoa; phylum Mollusca; class Bivalvia; order Ostreida; family Ostreidae; genus Magallana; species Magallana angulata. Next base: position 54,282,059 of record NC_069120.1, read on the forward strand.
GCCGTTATGGCGGTGTACACGTTAGCTAAATACAAGTCGACCGGCTGCCCCATAATACAAACTTCACCGGGTGACGACCCCGCCTGCTGTCAGTATGACGTCACTGATTGTTCGTACCTGTATGACTCTGGATCATTTCGTGCCTATTATCAGACATGTAATGGGAAATCTTTCTGTAAGATTCAAGTTTCATGGATCGACATACCCTCACACTGCAACAGTTCTGTTTACATTGAGAGGACGCATTACATGAAAATGGACTACTATTGTATCTCAGGTACTTATTTTCTCAAAAATAACAAGTCAAAATTTAAAATGTAAGTTTATGAAGTATTTTTAAGCTAAAAAGATGAAAGGAAATGTGTTCCTTGGCTTGAAAACAAACAATATGCATTTTTCGTAGTTTTGTTAAGAAAAATAATGTATGAAATGAATTCATTCGTCCATTTCGCTACCTTTCTGCTTGTCGCAGGAAAATTGAGAGTTTTATATATCTTTGAGATTCTATTCAGAAAATTAACAAAACGGAAAATGATTTTGCAGGTTCTCAAATGTATAAGATGTTGTTAAGTTATTACTCTCTGTTTAGATCAGGCCGTAGACCCGTGTACCGACCTGACGACATCTGATTCTCCCGCCTTTTTCTGGAACATTGGGTATCCGGCAGAAATGACGACAACAAGTACATCATGTACCTGTTCTATCGAGATGTCATGTGATACAACAGTGGAACTCACCGCCATAGACCTACAGTAACACACTTTGATTTCTTTACTTTGTCATCTGATATATTCTAGGCACTTAACCTTCAGTTACATTGTACACTCTAACTAAAGTAACACACTTTGTGTTGTTAATGTTGTGCACAGATTGGTCGAAATCAGAGCTCAAAACTAAAAAAAAAACAACACTACGCATTAGGATTCTTTCCCCTCGATCTCTGCAATTTTTTAATAACTCAGTATCAGTTGTGAATTATGATAACTTGAAGTTGTGAGTTTTGGACCCAAAGTAACACATTTATCATTTCATTCCGACATCTACAAAATATAAGTTATAAGCGTAAAGTAACAAGCTTTGATTTCTTCATTTTGATAGACTACATGTATATGTCAAAATCTAAGATCTTAACATACTTAAACACAATTTGATATTTTCATTTTCATATTGGTAAAATCAAAATTATAAGCGACTCTAAATTCACTTTATAATAAAAAAGTAATGTTTATGAGTCAGCTAGTATTGAAACATATTTTGTACAATATATATACCCTAGATTTATAGAACAAAAATCAAATCTAAATAATGACAGTGAGTTAAACTTTTAAAACAACAATCGCCAATGCATTTAGTGAGTTCCCAACATTTGTTTAAAAAGATTAAAAGACCCTGGAAACTGTAAGCAGTCCCTTGTCGTCACTGATGGCAGTTTTTCTTCAACTTATGACTGCTCCAGCAACAACGATTTTCTACCACGAGTGATGTACACCAGTACCAGCCATTTTGTGACCATAGTTTTTACAAACAATCTCGGTATTACTGGAGGGAAGTTTTTTATTCGAATCCAAGGTATAAAAAAAACTTTCTTTTAAGTCCATTTAAATTTCTAGTTCAAAAAAGTCATAATATACCAATATCCATGTCTGATTTCATGACTGTATAATCTTTTAATAGCTATAACTGGGGTTTTTGTCAAAAACAACTTAAATTGTTATATGTTAAATGATATATAAATATCATATGTTATTTCATTTTACTATTGATGTTTATTTTTTTCTAAAGGAACAAATCCTACAGGAGAGGTAACTCTTTCTTGCGGGGCCTCCGCACTAACAATGTCGTCACAGAATCCCAGTAGTCTGCCGACATGTCCAATAGAGGGGGACACAACCACAAATCTACCGACCGCCGGTATATCAATCGAGGACCCCACAACACTGACCGTCCCGACAACTGACTCATCGAATGTGTCGTCATCAACACAAAATGAGTTAACAACCATATCGTCAGACTCGTCTACAATGTCTGACGTCAACACAACGTCCTCGTTGTCTACAGACATGACGACAGTGGTTAACGTTACCGTTGACAGTGAGAAAAAAAAAATTTCATATTGATAATTTTAAAACAATGTATTTCTTTATAAAAGAAAAAACACCAAAAAAATACAAAACACCAAACACAATCACGAAAGACTCGTATCCATTTTGCTTTTTTCATATTTCGCGTAACCTTTCTTCCATATGATAATAAAAATGTATTATTACGATATTACTTTTGTTACGATTTTGGAATTTTATGAATGTTTCGTTTGAAAACCATATCGGAATAAAATATATATTTTCCTGAAACTATGATATCAGTATAAATATTACTAAATATTATTCTATAAAGTTCTTTCCAACAAATTGATATGCAGATTTAACCATCCTAACGATATCAATGTTAGACTAAAACTCGGCTTTTGGCATTGGTCAACATTTCCGTCTTCCGGTCCAACAAATCGCGTGTTCTCCTCATACTCTAACACCGACATACATTGTTGCAATATGTATATTTACCGCAAAATCTGTATAAGAAAGACTAGTTCTCAAAGTCGATTATTTCTATGGGGTTAGAAACTGATAAATACTAGTTACACGAAGGGTTCAAACTATGATATTTTTTATGAGGAAAGGAATACTGTTAATTGCAGATATCACCTCTGATGTTACACAGAAAATGACAACATTGATATGGATGAGTACGGAAAATATCTCAACCATTGCCGATATGGAATCTTGCTGTAGTGATTCAAACGCCTCAGATGGACTTCGTAAGTTATCATTTTATAGGAATATTTACCTTCCCATCATTTTTTTATTTATTTAGATTGCAAAAAGAAAATACTATAAAAGATCAGGAATATCCGCATACTGATTGCTTCTGAATCAGCTAAAACATTACAACCTAAAACTAACAGGGTCGCAGAGCTTGGCGTTTGACGTAATACATTTTAACGTAGTAGCCTTATAGGAAAAAGGGACCCTATAATATATGTGGAATAAAATCAACCATCAAAAATAGGAAGGGTTTGTACATTTGCTTTATTTGAATTCAGTAAAATAACGAAGTAGTTTGATGGGTTTTTTTTTTTTTTTGCATATTCTCCTATGAAAATTTAACTTACCAAATTCATAATTATTGGCGCATCTGTTAATTCTAGATTCAAAGCCGTTATCATAACAAGGATCATACATGTATAGTTGAAACAAAAATATGGCACATCATGTGAAAGGCCATGATTTATCAATGTTTATTTCACAATTTAATCATTCAGTTGGATATTTTTACGAAAAAATGGCCAATGGCAGCTTTTCATTTTTGAGAAGAATACACACAAGACATGATTTATAACTCACGATGCATTTGCTCTTTTAGCGGTGTATGTTATACCAGTGATTGTCCTGGGAGTTCTTCTTGTTTTAGCTGCTCTGGGTTTTTATCATCGAAACAGAATAATGACACGTTGTAGAGGAAAGGTAAGTTTAGATTATATATCAAGTATTGCCTCATTGTAATGATTTTACGTCATTTTGTCATTATGTCAAAACTGAGAAATGGTTGACAACCAATCCGACCAATATATGGGTCAGACAAGCTAATAATTTTTTAGATATAGAATGTAAAGTGTACATTCTGTCATATAAATCAATTTTCCTGATTTTTTTTAGACCAAAGAAGACATTGAAGAAGTTGAAGACATTGAAGACAACAACAATGAATCAAATCCAATATTTGACATCAATTTGGAAGATCATTCCAAATTTCAATCGCTTCCTCCTCTAAGACACGAGTTTACAATGCCAGGACGTAATCTGGATACCCCTACACCAATTACTAGGGAACATAAACGTTTCCAAACAGCCAAAAAGAGACATGACAACAAATCGCTAGTGAAATTTTCTGATGAAACGTTCAATACTGATACAGATCCGATAACTGGGATATCAGCGTCAGACGACAAACACGGTTTACAAGAAAGCTCAAAGGAAGGTAAAAAACACAAGAGAAAGAAAAATAAGTCGAAGAAAAGAAAAAGCAAGAACAAGGTCTCCCAGCAAGAGGACGTCCAAGAGGACGGTGGCTCCACGAGTCAACTGTGGGACCTCGCGCACATACCTGTACCGGTGTCACCAACCATAGACATTACAGATCCAGTAATGATGGCTCAGTATTAATGATACGTTATCTTGGGACGCTGAACTTTTATTAGCTCACCTGAGCTGAAAGCTCAAGTGAGCTATTCTGATCACATTTTGTCCGTCGTCCGTCTGTCCGTCTGTCCTTCTGTCTGTCCGTCTGTCTGTCTGTCCGTCTGTAAACTTTTTACATTTTGAACTTCTTCTCTAAATCCGCTTATCCAATTTCAACCAAATTTGGCACAAAGCATCCTTATGTGAGGGCGAATATAAATTGCAAAAATAAAAGTCCGATCTGTATTCAAAGCGGAGAAAACCTTGAAACTGTAGAAAAAGGGGGGTGCATTTTTAAAAATCTTCTTCTCAAGAACTATTGATTCCAATTCAACGTAGTTTAGCATAAATTATCCTTATGGGAAGGAAAATATAAATTGCAAAAATTAAGTGCTAATTCTGTTTCAAATCTGAGTTATTACGAAAATAATAATAAAGGAAATGCGTGTTTTAATCTGTTTAATAGCTTCGGGTTCGGCATCCGGTAATTCGGCATCCGGTAAAATGGGTAGGCAAGATTTGGTCTGGGCAAAACAAAGATTGGCAGTTATTAATCTGCCAATCTCATTAAAATTTCAGGATATTTGATGGACTAGTATATTTGTATTCGCTGTAAATATTGCTGCAAAATAATGCGTATTTGGAATTGACGATTGTCGATCTGCCTTGGCTTTTATTTTGCCACGGCCCGGGTTTGCATACCCATTTTACCTAGACTCGTATTCCATACTTCTAAAACGAGGTTCTTTGTTTAAAGCAGCCATGACATTATACGAAAAAGGGTCGATCTGACTAATGAATTCGCTTGTTGTGCAACAGTTCGCGTATGAAGGGAAATTTTTGAAACATGCAAAATATATTGTTGCCGATTTTGTGAAGTAAATTGAGGCTAAATATTTCAATGCGTTGACAGTTTTCACACATGACGTTGGTGTTAGCTTGTTCCGATTTTCGTTTCGTTTTCATAATTTCTGCTTGTAACCTGGGAACTATCGTCTGTATTAATTATTTCGTGATTTTTACGTATCAAATCAAACAGAGACTTTGGTAAATCAAACAGTTAACTGTTTACCTGCGCAAATTGAGCGAAATCTGATGTATCAAAAAATAATGAAATACAATTCATTCTATCGGTAATTCGATCGGCATTATCTTTTGCGTAATGGTAGATTAATGAAATAGGTTTTGTTGCGATGCTCGGCATTTTCTCGAGTTTATTCAGTTTAAATAAAGTTTGGCATTGCTGACGGAAATATGTAGGTATATACATGTATATATATGATTCATTTCGAAAAAATAAATTGTGTTCTTTATTTGTTATAGTGAATGTTTCTTGTGTTTAATTGTTTTCAATTTCTATTTACTAACCATATTTGAGTGTTAAGCTTCAAATTATAAGCAAGATACAGAGATTTGCTCACAATTCTATGTTTGTACACAGATCTTAAAAACTAAAGATTAAAAAAGTAAAAAATTTATCAATATTTATTAAGAAAATTTTCAAAGTCTGTTCGTTCAGAAACCAACTTTAACATCTTATTGTATTGTAAACTTAACATTTTTTCATCATTATTACTCTTACTGTACATGTGATCCTTCACTGTGTTTGTGTACATTTGTATAAACTGATTTTGAACCTCAAATACCAGTGAACTGGTCTTGAGTGAATAAAAGAATATAAAATCTTAGGCCATTCTTTTTTTCCATTTTAAATGCTGAATAGGAAATACCAAGTTAAAAATCATAAGCTGAATGTAATAAACTCATGTGAACAAAATATGAATCAAACCTAGGCGAACTGTGAGCTCTGTATCCTGCTTATAATTCTACAATTGACGCTGAAATTTTGGTTGAACATTAGAAAATTTTTATGAATTAGAGTATGTTAAATACTTGTACAAACAAAATAAAAGAATGATACTAGTATTCTGTATATATCTACTCTCTGGGGCCCTCTCTTTATACAATAAATAATGTGAAATCTACATCAATTTTGATAGTTTTTCAGACACGAGTAAATAAAAACGACATCTTTAAAACAGTTTCCATATTTCTGACACATTTCTGTTGTGGGGATAAAGTAATTATCGCTATTCCTAAGAATATCACAGCGGAAAATTATTCTGGTTTGTACGCGAAGTAAATAACAGTCATTTAATTATAATGGAGAAGACAAATAAATTTTTTGAATGTTTTTAATTTGATGAATTGAGCACATTGAGGTACAATTTTCTTCTTCACATCTATACATGTAGGGTTTTTAAAATAAAAAACAATAACTATTATTTTTTTTAATACAATAACTAGTAAGTACTTAGTAGTTGATGAAAAAAATGTACCTATATGCTCTCATATATTTTGATCGCTTTACAAAGTGGGGGGGGGGGGGGCAGAACGAAAATATAGGGATTTGGAAGTTAACAACTTTACAGTATACCTCTACCAAATATTTAGTTTTATATCTTGCGTAGAAATTTCTTATTCTGGTAAAAAATAATATTTCATGAAGGTACAATGTCAAAGATTATATGTATACAAAATAGTGTAAAATTCGAATACTTTACAATATTTATATTTTGTTTTTCTACCGAGGGACCATATGACACAATATCTTTTGAACGCCCATTGTTGCTCAGGTGAGCGATGTGGCCCCATGGGCCTCTTGTTTATATTAAAGGGGAAGGAAAGTCAAAAACACATTTTATTTAAATTAATAAAGTGGTTTCAATTATCACACATGGTCATGCTGTTTTAAAAATAAACTACATTAAGCTTTAATGCACGTTTGAAGTTGAAAAATCGTATTTACTGGAGGCTGACATGATGTAGAACTCTTTTGTATTAAAAACAAATAACAAAAAAATTATTTTGACGTCACACCATCTATTCCAATTTGATTTACATAATACAATATAAACAGTGCTCTGAATAAAACGCTTGTTCATGCCTTTCTGTTACTCAAGTATCCGACTGAGCAAATTTGATTATGTTTAGGTTCACACGTCAATCTAAAGAATAAATATATTTATGTATAAATATATGCATTTTTATTAAATAAATGACAGCTGTTAATCTGCTATTATTTAAAGTAATTTTGATTCCAAGTCAAGTTCTTCGCTCACCGCATAAGCACGTTATATTTGTAATCGGAATGTATAAAATACAATTCATTCTCTAAAGTCGGAATTACCATGTCAAAATTTGTCTACGATACTTGGCATCTGTTGACAATTTCCACAACCACGCGGAGATTAATTCCTCCAACAATTACCTCCGCTTTGAGATTTTAACGAACATGCTCTGTTTGACGTTGGTTTGTAATTTAGTGGAAAGTCAAAGGTTAAAGAACGGTCTCAAATCGAAATTGTTTCAAATTTGTCATTTATAGTAAATATAATGATTTGATAATTAATATACTGATGCTATGTTGATAAAACAAACCAGAATGGATGGTGTGACGTCATACATTAATGTTCAATATGGCAGCTCCCATAGCAGCGGGAAATTTAAATTAGGCGATCGATTTTCTTGATTTATTTATTGTTCCGGGGGTTTTAATGAAAATAAAAACGATTTACAATTAAAGTAGATGATAAGTAGTTGATTTATTGTACAACATAATTGTAGTTTCCTTCCCCTTTAATCGTTAGTCAATTTCTAGATTTTTGTAATTTGCTCTTTAGTCTTAATGTTCCAGAAAGGTTTTGGAGGCACGCAGCGAATCGAACTTGCGTCATTTTTTTTACATAAGTTAGATATCCTATTTTAATTGCGCCTCCGTGGCCGGTAAGTTAACTTCACCATTATGTGTATTTATCACACATTTTAATATAAAATCATGCGTGTAAAACCAGATTTGTTTTAATGGAATTGAAGACATCGAAAAACTGGAACAAGGTTGCAAGCCTCAATCAGTGGTCAATTTGAATTGGCCGATTTCTCTTATCAAAATATTTGATATAATATTATACTTCAAGATTGATTGAATACTTTGACCAGAAGTGACAATATCTATAATGAAAACTTAATTTTACCATAACAGATTACCGTTGCTGTGGAATTTTGGAATCAATGATGAATGAATGAAGAAGGATTTTCTATAAAACATGCAACAATAATTTCTTGTTTAAAATTTTACAGCCGAATACAATAGTTACCAATGTGCAACCAATTCGTCAGCAATTTGAACTCTCACACACGTGCACGGTACTTTGTTTTCGTTAAGAAATTCTAGCATATTGTTCTTTCCTGAAATATTACAAGGGTATAACTGGAACACAGAATATTTAAGATAGAAGATTTACTGTATTAATTAATTAAGTTGTATATTAAAGATTAGTTTTAGACTAGTAAGCTGTTGACACCTCTTTCCTAGGCCTGCTTGACAAGTAAAAAAAATTTTCACAGCATTTTATCAAGTGACTAATCAAGTTCCCAAATCTTTTTGCATTGTTTAATTATTTCTTAATGAAAAAAAATCTGTGTTTTCATTTGCGACAATGCGCTAATGACGCCATGCCGCTTGATTTTATAATCATTGATAACATCAATAGGATCTAGTAAGGAATGGAGACTAGGTGTTTCATAACGATTTATTCTACAATATCCAACACATCAACGTACATTTAACGGAATCAAACGCAGATAGGAGGGAACGTCATGGAGTATTATCATCATGAAAATAAATAAGAGGTTCCGAATAAATTATCTGAGAGTACTCGAACGGCATGCTCTCTCGGGTATCAAATATAAATAAATCACAGACCTTAGAATCACAAAGCATGCGCGCTCGAAAGTTACCCTGCGTAGTAGCTAAACACATATTACGATTCAATGGAAACACCCCACGGCGTTATAATGCAGCGCTCTGGAGCGAGCTATCGGGACTCCTCACTTTGTGAGGATAACACAGTTTTCTCTGACGGCACACTCGTGTTGGAGGTCCGGCCACTTGGCGGGTCGGGCAATGGCTTGTCTGCCGCCAAAAAACTCGTGTCTGAAGCACTGTCATCTAAAACGTCCGCTGGTAATAAAGTGCTCTTTTCTGACGTCACATTGACGTCATCACTGGGTTTTGTCACTGGAGGTTCCTTTATAACCTCGTCCTGAGTTTCTTCTGTCTGTTTTTCTCTCTCCTTCTCTTTCTCTTTCTCAAGCGCTTCTTTATCGGCCAGTTCCCGCCATTTTTTCAAGTTTGCACTGCAAAGTAAAAAATGTGAGATTTTCTTTATGAAATGAACCATGGTCAGAAAAGTACACGAGAAAGCTAAAAATAAATATCAACTTACACGGCTCCGTTCACCATCGGTTTTGTTTCCGGCAAAATTTGTGCCATCACTTCATAACAGGGTAGACAAATACCCACCAGAAATCCAACCTAAAAGACGGGAGTAACATTAGTGACTAGTACTCTAGTTTTAAGTATGGGACAGTGGAAACAGGGGAAACAATACGATTGAATTGCAAAGAAAACAACTTTCTACGAACTTAAAACAGTCTATACATGTGATTGCATATTAGTTGTAAGGTGGAAGGAATTATTTGATTAGCTTATCAAATCATCGTACTGTGTGAATGATTTCAATTGGAATGAATTTTCTATAATAAAGCAGATTTATTGATAGACAAATAGGATGCCTTTTTGCAGACATAAATTTTACTTCATTGCTGACACAAAGTTTAGAATCCTTTACATACAGTTACATTATAGCTCTAAACATTCTTGTCCGAATTTCCTCGTATTTTATTTGCGTGACCTGGTTACCTCTAGGTGGGGTAATTCGTTCTTTTTCTGTCTGTCCATCATTGGCATGGGGGTCAGCCCCTGTGATCTCTCCTCGTCTCCCTGGGGAATGTTAGTACAGAGTGTTAGGATTGTGAGGGGGTCAAACTGTGCAGATTCCCATTAACATACATCTTATAAAGGCAATCAGCTATACTGGACACTGGAGATTTATAACTGATCGTCTTTCAATTCAACGATATGGATCCATTAAGCTGATTTCACGATCATTTTCAATAGAATGACAGAGTTAAGGTTTGTTTTTATATTTACTAGCTATATCCCCAAAATATTCCTTTTGAAATTTTTAAACCCTGTACAAAATGTTCAGTAATCCTATTCCTAACAATGATAAATCCCAATGTGTATTGGTTTAATATGCGGTTCTAATATTCAATATTCCTAAGCGCAAGACATGCCCAATTTAAGGCCATATAATAAAAACTATTTAGAAGACCAACGACATATAAATGATAAGAACTTAAACCAATATCCTTCAAATTTTAATGGATGACAATAAAACAAACATCGCAGTGAGCCTTATTTTTCGGGAGAGAATCGATTTTTTAGGATCTATTTTATTTTTGTAAATGAGTGGGAGTCTTGTACATGGAGGGATCATCCACGGACATTTTTATTGTGCTGATCACGTGCAAGGCAGTCAAACGTATTAATCCTGGTTATGACGTATGTACCTGGGATTCCGGGAGTTCGTTTACTTTGTCGCGATCCATAATAGGGTTCTGGACATAACCAATTTTGATTTTCTCTTGATCTCCCTTAAACGTAAATACCAGTTTCATAAAACTAACAAAACCATTGCTGTTGTCTGATTGTTTCCAAAACAAAAACCCATGGATTTAGTTGAACATATACGATTAGATTTATATACCAAAGTGTTTACCTGTTGAGATGCATTATGGGATATGCAACAATCTTATCTAACATTTTTGGGGATGATATCTTTTTCATAGTTTTACTTTAAGATGTAAAAAATATTCTGTAAAGTACTGTATTCGATTTCTGTTATCTTTTCTGACAAAAAAGAAAGCAGTCTTTTCTGGTGAGGCGCGAGACTTTACCTGCTGCCAGAACTCCTCCATTATGACGTCAACCAGTTGCACCTGGAGTTTCCAGGGTTTGTACATGGAGCACAGATCGGCAGCAGTCATACTGTTGGCCATTACAAGCCGCCTGAAATCACAACATCAAAATACAACAAATACACCACAACAGCACCCAAGCCCCAGATACTTACCTTACTATTGATAGGTCGTACAAAGAACAATTCGTTTTTTACCCCAACCCTTCATAAGTACATGTATCTAAGCATTGACTTTCTGTGGTAAAAGGTAAAGTCATTGACATAGAGCAAAGCTCCAAAACAAAGCCTGGCTGTTAATATAATAAATAATGAAAAGCCGGTGATACAATGAGATGTTAACAGTAAGCCCTTCCTGCTTGAACATGATATCTATGTATGTTGATGATAACTCAAAGGAACTCCCCAAACGACCCCCCCCCCAAAAAAAAAAAACAAAAAAAAAAACTCGTACACAAATTTAAAAAAAATAATTTCTGTGTTTACAGGGTTTACCAACATCTATTTTTACTGATAAAGTATCGAAAAGGTGCAATGAAAATTAAGGTATAATACTTCTGACCAGTTTAGAAAGGAAAATACAATTCAGTTTGGATAGAATGTACATACCACTTTCTATGGGAGATTTTTTCGTTTTTGGCAAGGTGTATGGGTTTAGAGGAACAAATGCTTCGTTTTTTGTGTTTTTTGTTTGTCTTGTTTTGCTTCGTTTTCCTAATCTGTAATTTTAGTGCTTTTTCCAAAAATATACTTTACAACACTGACAAAGCACTTACGACCACAGTAGCTTCTAAGTGTATATAATGAAAGGGCATGCAAAAGACAGAAAGTCTCCACAGGCATGCAGAGAGTACCTCTTTATAGAACTCATCGAAAATCGACTTGACCAGGTCTAGTTGAATATCCCAAGGTTTTGCGCTTGCGCAAAGATCGCAGCCCGTTATGATAACGGCTTGAAGAAGCATTCTAAGAAATTAAGAAATCGGTCTATAAATAGCCTCCCGATGAGAAGCAGGTGACTGAGTTTCCATACTGTTCAGAAACCTTCAGTAATGTGATGCTTGATGCAAACATTTGTTCTCAGAATGAAATTTTGGAAAATGACAGGTGATTCATATGATGAAATTCAGAAGGTGAGTTAGATATGAATATCCTGAACCCTAATGATGATATGAGGGGTAATGCACTGTCTTGTACGAAGGAAGGTCCCTTACCTGTGGTCCGCATTGTCCCAGGAAAACTCGCCCTTGTCGGCAATATCCTGGAGACGAGACCTATTGGCAAAGAACAGTGCCAAGTCTGTGGCTAGTATACAATGGCGGATATCGCTCAGAATCTGAAACGAGTATCATTAGTTTTCATCACCAATTTTTATTCTTGATGATCTATCTACATATCACTCTTTCTTATAATGTATTATTCTCACCTGTTTGTATTCCGCTGAGGAAAGATGTTTGAAAATGTTGTGACCTTCATTCTGAAAAGCAAAACAAAAGATTTGCTCAGCTTGATAATCCAACACTTATTTATTATGAAATGCTGGTGCCATGACCAGGATACTTACCTGTAAAATGGTAACGGTGTGGTTAAAATGATGGTGCTCCATTGTAGAGGTGGAGTATATGGCAGCCAGAGGGGAGGCACTCTTGACCATAAAAGCGTTAGTTTTCCCTCGGTGATCAAGATCATGACAGAGACAAGCGACGTATAAGGCCAAACACTGAAAAAGACACACATATCCTGAAATTACTACACACTATCCTTAATAATGCTAAAAATATCAATAAACAGTTTAGTATAATTCAAAATGAAATAGAGTCTGCTATTTCAAATACGTTGAAATTATCAAACCATAAAACAAATACTAGTAGAGTACATTCTGCTAGATCGATTTAAATATCTCACCTCTATGGGCGTGAATCGGTGCTCTGACGTTTTGATGACGGTGAACATGGCGTGGGCCACGGAGAAGGCGTGGGCCCAGTTGTGGTAGGGGACGTTCCGGTAGTTTTTGCGTACGGTGAGGGTGAATCTAATCATGTCGTCCAGGTCAAACCTTCTGAACAAAGACAAACGGTTAAAGCAGACGGGGTCCCAGCTGTGTACACAACACAATTCAGCAGACACTTCTAATACATCTATCCGGTCTTTGACATTTTACAACATCTGATGTATACCAATACTTTTCACATTACTATTATTTGGTCAAGAGTTCGTGCGACTTTTTTTTTTATCTACTGCATATAAAGTATCAAAAGTCTAATAATTTTAAATATACTTCAGTACATTTGTATGAATATCTGTAAGCGAATACCAGTCATACCGGTGTTTGTTTGGTTTTTTTAGACAAAAAGACCTCAAAAGTGTTTTTATTTACTGGTATGTGTAGTGTAGATATTATTCTTATTTTCCAATGTCAAATACATACTGTAAGGTTTGTTATTGGCTTATATTTAACAAATCACATGCCTTCAACACAAAAAACAAAAAGTTATTCTTTGCCAAACACTTATATCACAAAACTTAGTAGCACAACACGGCATTTATTCCGCGACACGTTTGAAAGAGACTGGGGACCTGTCTAGGAGAATCTTGTGTCTATTGATCAAACTCAGCTGACGGACTGAAGGAAATGGAGGCCGGATACACTAATGAGGTAGCGCTGTGGCGTTCGTTGGACTAATGGCAATGACAAAGAGTCGCCGAGCTTGCAACATTTTAGCCGGCAAAATTGTCTGAAAATGCGGTCCCTCGTACAGAGAACTTTATTTTGTGGTCATTTTTAGATTCATCACGACTATGTGGATGACGCGATGGTTTGCAAAAATTCAATTTCAAAATCATTAATTAATATATATGGTTCATGTCTTTTTTTATAGTGAATGCTAGAAAACCACTGATAGGTTAACTGCTCTTAAAAAAACATGCATAATTTTTCTGAAGGAATAACATGTTATTAAACGCATATTAAAAAATACAATAAAACAATAATAGTGAAGAGATGATATAAATAATGAAATTAACAGTAACACCAGCACAACAACGAGGTATACACTTAGCGCGGTGAAGCAATTAAACATATATTAGTTAGTGAAATATTTGTTTTGGGGAAGAACTAAGTTTTTTAGAGTCACACAGCATGACTGAAAAATCAGAATAGGATACATGGCTACATGCGATAAAGTGTACACGTACGTAACAAGTGTAAAGTTTAAACTTGGAGAATAATACGATAAACAGTTCAAGAGAAGAGGTTGTTTACAGAATCTGTGAGGATTACTTTGGTATAGGTTTGTACGGGGCTACATCAATACGATTATAGTAATCTAGCTGGTCTATGTATGGTTATACATGAGAACTAGTATACATAAGTTAAAACCAGAAATTTGTGGGAAGGGTTGACAGAGTGTCTCTAAATTTATTCCAAATATCCTTTCCGATTCAAACAAAAACTTTTGAACTTTAACTTTTTGAGTTTTCTACATTATATCAAATACTATTGATATGGATTTCTTTTCATCTATTTTAATTTTTGATTTTTTTTCCTAAAATTATGAGAAAACAGAAAATAATTTTTTTTTTCTGTTTTATCGTAATTTTAGAGGGGAAAAATCAAAATTTAAAATAGATAAAAAGAAATTCATATCTATACTGGAGAATCTTCTGTTCAATGTTTTATGTAAAGAACTCCCCAAAACATCAAAATAATGTAAACACAACATCGATTGTGACGTCACACATCTGCAGGAGAAAAAAAAACCCAAAGAGCAGTGATTGGCTGTTAGTACGCGGAGCCGTTATATAGGAGATTTACTGACAATCATTGATCAGTCTATAGGGAAAACACACACATTTTGAAAATTATAAGTGGTGTTCTCTAAAGAGCAAGAACCAGAAAGAGGCTACACTAAACGCTACTGAAAATGACAATACCTTTCTTCATTTTTGTTTTTACTGCAAAAAACAGCATGTGATGGGACTTAGTCATTTTTCAGAAGACAAAAATTAAAACAGGGACGATTTGGTTTTGTTGTAAAACAAATTGCTTCTTCGTCAATGGTCTTTCACACAATAACTTTAACCCAACTTTTCATTTCTAGTTATTTAATTAGACGTTTTTCTGACGAACAAGCAAGCTGCTCTATTACACAGATCGCGTTTCGTTGTGTTGGACAACATAAAATACAGGTAGAAACAACCGATAATTGGCTCAGTCTTATCACGTGACACATGTAGTATCTGAATGGTTCTTTGCGTCAAAGAGTGATGACGATAGACTTACTGGGAATGCATTTTAAAGATGTCCCTCATCATGTACAGAACATACACTGGCTTGTGGTCACTGTCTATCGCCCAAGGGGAATAATCGTAACTGCAACAAAATACAGCATAATAGATATTTTTATGTCAGATGGATAAAAGTTATTAAAACATAAATATAAACCATGTATATGCATTGAACTAAAACAGTTACGTATCTGCATTTTTGCCATAAGGGAATGACGTATGATGTCCGCAATATCGCTTGGAAAGGACTGTCGGGGTGTCTGAAATACGCGTTAAGACGGAGAACTTAAACGAGAAATTGTTCTAGAAGGTCGGGAATATGTCGCTAGGAACTGACTCTAGGATGTCGGGAATTTGTCGCTAGAGTTGGTAACTTACTCTAGGATGTCAGGAATGTCGCTGGGAATAAATAACTTACTCCGGCTAGGATGTCGGGAATATCGCTAGAAATGATAACTTACTCTAGGATGTCGGGAATGTCGATAAGAATGAGAACTTACTCTAGGATGTCGGGAATGTCGATAAGAATGATAACTTACTCTAGGATGTCGGGAATGTCGATAAGAATGAGAACTTACTCTAGGATGTCGGGAATGTCGATAAGAATGATAACTTACTCTAGGATGTCGGGAATGTCGCTAGAAATGAGAACTTACTCTAGGATGTCGGGAATGTCGCTCGGAATGGGCACGTTCTTCGTTAACATGTACTCCTCATCGTTACACTGGCTGTGGTAGGACAGCACCTCCACAGCCACGCGGTACTTCTGCTCTGACCGGCGGATCTTGTCGTACAACTGCAAAAAACAAACACATTGTAACCAAATTGTTCATTGGTTAATGTCCTCATCCAAGCGTGTCGCCATGATAAGTCGTTTATCTTTCAGTTTCGCCTACAACTCTATGGTCCCAAAATATAAAAATCTACATAGGAAAACAACTTCTACGTATTCTATTTTCATAACAAAAACTTAAGGTATTTTGGGCAATGTCCAGTATTTTCTCCGACGTAATGGTTGTCCTTACTTTAGCGTGATGTAGAGCAAGACCGCAGTAAATGGCGAAGGTTTCAAATGACTCCTCGTCCGCCTTAGTAAAGACACCGTCGATTTTATTCACCATCTGGACGACGCCAATAATACTGAAACAGAGATTAAGGCAGGCCAAACAATGGTGCTTACTGTGATACAGCATGAAACTTCAAACAGGATGTAGGTTACAACCGACGGCGGACTTACTTGCCCCGGTTGTAGATGGGCATACAGAGGATACTCTTGGTCCTGTAGCCCGTCTGGAGGTCCACGTCACGATTAAAGCGACTGTCTGTGTAGGCGTCCGCGATGTTTAGCACCTCCCCCGTGGAGGCCACGTGACCAGCCACGCCTCTGTCCATGGGGAATCTGTCCACACACAGAATTTATCAATATAAGTACTTTACTACTTGTTCGATTTTTTAAATTGCTTTATTTTAATTCATTAGGTTTATTCTCTCTCTCTCTCTCTCTCTCTCTCTCTCTCTCTCTCTCTCTCTCTCTCTCTCTCTCTCTCTCTCTCTGTGTGTACCTGATTTCTTTCTGAGGTATATGTTCCTCCACACGTCCAGTGTCAAAGATTCGCGCGTACAGCTCGCGACTCTTGGTGTCCACCAGGAATAGGGAGGCACGGTCAGCGATGACCAGCTTCTTGGCATAGTTCTGTGGGAGACAGAGAGCAGGCGTGCCATATTCATTTCATTTATCTAATTGAATCATATCATTAAATCAGGCTAAAGCAATTAGTTTCTTCCAATAGACAGCACTTTTGAACATAATAGTACATGGTGACCCCTACTGGTTTAAAATGTTACTAATACACAATTGTATCATACAGATTCATATGTTTTCATTGATCAGTAAAATGTTCTTTTTACTTACCATGATTTTCATTATAACAGTATCCATGCTGACAATATCTTGAAATATCGATCTGTCAAAAAAAAGCTCCATTTAAATTCAAATCAAAGTGAAAATTAGGCTTAAATCTGGACAAATTTTATGCTATTGTGAAAATCCTTTTTTCAGACGTGCCAATGGCCAACAAGTGTACGTTTAGTTTAATTAATTTCATATTTGATTTAACGTTATTTTACATTTCTGCTAAGTAAAACTGTAGTTAATGTAAATTTAAATAAAAATCAACAAAATTTGTTTTCTAGTCATTTCTTTAACTAATGATTTCAAAACGATTTTAACTGTTTGAAAATATGTCATATTTAAAATTTAAGTAATATGAATGTTGAATTGATTTTAAAATCAAAAGGTCAGGCGTTATAGTTTTTGTCGGTGACATACTCTTTATAGTACATGAATTTATATACTCCGTACTGAAGTAAGCTCTATGCAAAATTTGATCACGTGACAAACCAAAATCATTTTCCGGTAAATTTAACTTGCTGTTTATTTCTTAAATGTTTCTAAAGTCGTTATCTAGCCTTCCAACGTCAAGGTCCTATGATCCTAACGGCATTGGCTTATAATCCTAATGTCAAGGTCCTATGATCCTAACGTCATTGGCCTATGATCCTAAAGTCAAGGTCCTACGATCCTAACATCAAGGTCCTATGGACTATGATCTTATGAGATAAACTTACTTTGTCACTGCCAGTAAGAAATCGTTGAGTTTTCTCTGTTTCATCATACTGTTGTACATCTATTATAGTAACGAATAAATCATCAGATATTTAATGTATATTGTGGATAAGCAGAATTGCAACACAATTATTCCATTACCACTTTAATAAAATAATTACATTTTCATTTCTTCATTAATAAATTCTGATTCATTACAGTTCTACCTACATATATACATATACATATATATATATATATATATATATATATATATATATATATATATATATATATATATATATATATATATATATATATAAAATAACTGACAAGGTAAAAATCAAAACAAACAGTACAAGTGGAGACAGTACACTGAAAAGCAAAGCAGAGAAGTGATAGCAGTGATTGGCGCTTACAGCAAACATATACAGAGAGAGAGAGAGAGAGAGAGAGAGAGAGAGAGACAGAGAGACAGACAGACAGACAGACAGACAGAGATTCTAAATAGGACTCTGTGCATAAGCAGCCAAAGCGTATTCGGTACAGATTTCAGCCTACATTAATAATAACTTCATAATTACAGATATAAATTCATAGAAATACAACAAATATTAAATATAACAACCGTCAACAGAGCCCCTTATTTGATAACACGTAAATCAACCAGTTTTACATAAAGCATGTGGTAAGTTTAAATCTATAAATAAAGATAAATTGTTCACGTGAATAATACCAATGGTGAAAAATAGTAACTAAAAACCAACTATTTTTCTCTCTTTTTACTCTTGCAATTTATCAATTTCTCAATTTTTGAATAACCGTGATAAACACTATCTACAGACATGAAAAAAAGACCATGCAACATTAGGAACACCTTCAGACTTTTCTTGACATTGTACTATACACCAAAGGGGACAACAACAGCCGAGTACCTCCATGAAAGACACTGCATAGGTCCCCCACAGGATGATGTTGACCGCTGTCTGCACAGAAAGAGCAGATTCACACTTACTGAGGGCGATAATGGTTGCCGACTAAATAGCCGACCATTAAGGTCAACATAGAGGATACCCGAACGGACTCCCCTCAATGCATTATACGCGTATAATGTAATATCGCGTAATCTAACTATGCCAATTTTGTCGTTCGTGTTTATAAAAGATATCTGTAATTTGCAACTTTTGAGTACAGAAGAACGAGCTTGAAGTAAATAGAATGAAAGTGTTTACTATAGATGATAGAGGCTACAGCTTCAAATATAGAACGTTATGAAAAAAGTCATGTCAGTTATGCACACTGGATATTCTCTATTGAACTAGTTTTAGTAAGTCACTCCAATCTATTGTTAATAAGTAGGTTAGATGGGTCAGAGTCTAGCACGTGAGCACACACTACCGGTACAGCGCTAGAATATACGGCGCCGAAGCCCGGATGCAGGCCGGGGCATTACCTCAACGTATTCCATACAAATGTCAGCCCAAACTAGCATCATTTCGGCGACCTAGAAATCACACAACAGCCACAACAAATGTACACAGTGGCTTTTATTGCTATATTATTCCAAAAATAATCATGAATCTAAATAAGCAAACAATACAATTTCACTCTTCATTTAACTAATTTACGAAGCTTTTAATTAAATTGTCAATTTTATATAATCCTTCATTTTCTATTTATAACATGTCACGTGACCTACCTCTTCCTCTTCCGGTGAGAAAGGCATGCTGCCATAGTTTCTATACAGCTCCACAACGCCTGGAACAGAAAGTTAAAGTAGAATGGGATACCGTTTGATATATCTGATAATTGATCAGAATTATTCACTCAGATGTAATCACAATATATTTACATTCACTAAGTATTTTCTCGTCTATTTCTTTTAAAAGCAGACCAATTGTAATGCACAACTCTATTTAAACAGGGTTGAAATCTCTGAACCCGCAAACGCAGGTTATGTATTCTTTCTACAAAGTCGCTACCTCCATATCCCGCATGAATCACCAAAGAAGCCATTTGATTGTTTAAATAATAACTGAAATATCCCAATGCTGAACTGTAATTCGGTTTACTTTATACCTTTTTGGATTATCATAGAGACTTGAAAATGGATAACATATTAACAAACCATTAAACCAATCCAGTTACCTAGTATGAGGTTGTTTCCGTGAAGCAGGGGGACAGCTATAGCGGACACGCCCCTCTCTGTCTCCACGCCCATCCCCAGGGGGAACCGAGGGTCCTGTCAAAGACCAAAACTAAGAATTAACATTTTGCACAAAACGAACAGACAAGTTGTCTTTTTGAAAAATTGTCAGTAAAACCTGCGTTGACTACAGACAATGTATTGGCTTCAAAAACCATACGAATTCACCATATTGAATTCATTGCTTATAATTAAATTCTTTTTACTCTTCATTGTAGATAAAAACGGTCATTTGACCTTTAAAATTACGTAAAATTGTACAAAATTCAAACATAACGTCAGGCGTATGATACGTTTTTGACGTTAGTCTTACTATGACGTAGGCAACATTCTTTATACGATATAAAATAATTTTTTAGCCAATCAGAAAGCGCGTTACAACCAGAATTAAATTATTTCTTGTTTTTAATATTTATTTCACTTCTTTGTTTTACATAAAAAACCCTTTCGTTCCAAGTCAGGACTCCAAACCCTATCCACCCACAAATCCAAAGATTTTTTGCGTGCATTTAAAGACACCGCTGTTGCATTGTCCTAGCTATATTTCTATAGTCTTCATGTGTTCTATAAAAATTGCTTTTATTCTTAATACATGCATTGATTGACAATAAGATCCTTTGTGAAACTTGTACACTTCTTTAAAGCCTTAAAATATGGACCTGTTTCATTTACTAACATCTACATTCTATTCCGGTTAAAATTCCGGATATAAGGACTTATTTTTTGTCGATAATCGATTCATTAACGCTAATAGAAAAAAAAACCCCATAGGTATCGATCGGAAACATTCAGTTACATGTATGTACAATGCTTATAATACCTAAAACAAATGAGTTCTCTCTCGATTCACCGACATTGAAGCACAAAAATTCGAGTCCATCATTTCGAAAAAGTAATATACATGTAGATGATACATGTACTACAAGTTCGATTTTTTTTTAGATACCCCTCATTGTTTAAGCCTATATGCCATGTTATCAAGAGAAGATATTTTTATCATTCCTGGATTATACATGTACATCAGTACGTTTGATTCGTCATGCTCCACAAAGATAGCGGAAGCCAGTGTTGACATAGATTCTATCACTGGGTTATCAAGGGAGATCAAACCGACCTATCTTCATCGCCGTCTCCTGACAATGGATGACGTCAGAGGTCAACGAACTGTGTCTGTCAAATTGTTTGACAATGTACATTGTCTGATTGCGATCTGTGAAACGGTCGCCACACCTAATCATACTGACGGTTGTACAGCCACCAGATGGCACTGTTTACATCGATACTCTGTTTATAGTACATATGTGACGTAGAAAACGATGCGCATGTGCGTGTACATAGATAACTGCTTTAAAGACTGGTGACAGTGTTTTGATATTATTAGAAATGTTATCTTGCAGATTTATAACAATAATATCTTACTTTGTAGTTTAACAATTTCAAATTATATGCCCACAGTGCTCACATCACATATTATGCTCAAAAACTTGACTCCAGCAACCCCCCCCCCCCACCATCTTCAACCAAAAGTATGACATTTATGTGGCTCCGACGATAGCTTAGTAGTAAGAACATCACAAAAGTTGTCTTAAACCATGACCTATGTGTCGCCTGTGATCCTTACTCACACCAAATTATGTGTGACCTACTATTTGTGAGTTCCTTACCCCTAGTAAACTGTTTGTGAGGAGTGACTCTTTGGTGTAGGCTACATAGGCCGGGAGAGAGGTCCGGGGTTCGATTCTTCCCACGCATGCTGTCGGAGCACGCTGGTTTCTAGAAACAAATACAATCACTGAGTACTTTTTGTTTTACAAAGGATATGTTTTAGAAACAAGACATGAAAATACTAGTAATGAAATTGTCAATGCATGTATTCAATTTTTAAAAGAATGAATCAATTGTAGGTAATCGTCTATTATGAGAAAGAAAAAAATGAAAATACTAAAATAAACAAGATAAATATTTCTTGTTGACCACCTTAATTTTTCTTGAACTCTTTATCGTTCTTATTTTGTTCATGTAGTAGTTCTAAATTTTTATTGATATCATAACTCTGTTGTGTTTTCAATTAAACAAAGTCTGAGTGTAATCACAAACGTACCTGCTACTTTTACTGGCCAGAAACAGCTACAAGTAAAAAACAACACTCTTTTAAAACAGAACAAGGTACCTCAAACAGCCATGATGGCTAACATCGTCAGATTCATGAAATTTCTTATTAACCAACGTTTTGACTGGCAATGTTATTATTACAATATGGTAGTTATATAAGGAATAAGGAATCATTCTTTGAGTATTATGAGATGATAATTTCGGTCGGGCGTGATCAAATCCAATAAAGCCCTTCGGGCTTTATGATAGATTTGATCACGCCCCGACCGAAATTATCATCTCATAATATTCAAAGAATGCTTCTTTATTACTTATGTTTATATAATTTTAAGCCATCGTACGATTATATATCTAAATCTTAATAAGCTAACCTCACTGGCGCCTCGATTTGGCGTCATCTGTATTATGGGTTATATAGTACAAAATCGATACGTAGTGTTATCACAGGCAAGGACACTGGAAAATGTACATGTGTTATTATAATACCTGGTTTTGTTCATCCACTAAGTAGAGATTGTGTCCATCAGCGTTCACGGCTGTCAATCAAAATATATTTGATAAACAATTAACATATATATAGTACATGTATATACCGTTTTTATAATTTTGAGACGTTTTAAAAGTATATGGTTCGCTATTTTCTAATGACGTCATTCACTCACATTCGGCTGCGCACGCAGCTAGTTCCGTGAACACTCTGGCTTTATTGGTTGTATTGTCCTTGGTGAGATCTTGGAGAATCCGCCATTTTTTAGACTGAACACAGTTCTAAAAGAAAAAGCTAGTTACACCCCATTTGACGGAAATAAAATTGATTAGGTGGTGAGGTGGGGTATCAATGTTGATAAAATTACATCATGTTTGAAAATACCATCCACCGATATGAAATATTCATATTGTACAATATTTGACCAAAAATGAATCTCAAGACATCGTATTTATAGCGGTAAAACATGTGAAAGCCCTAATGGGTTCGAAATCAAAGCCGTAACAGGCCCTTAAAGCTACAGCGCTACGCCGTGAAGAAGATAGCAAAAAGGCATGAAAAAAATTAAAGTGAATTTCATTGTATATTTCGAAAGAAAGTTGGTCACAATATGGACGAGTCCTATCCCTCCTTACAGCGTTATTCTTGTTTGTCGTTATGATCCATGCAAAGAGGATTATGAATGAACTGGTGTTCCGCCAGGGAACCAGTAAGAATGCTTGCACTCGAGGGTATTCAACGCGATGAGCATTATATTAAGAATTCTGTACATTGTTAACAAAGCCATTGGAGCCGTGCAATATACGGTAATGACGTCAGCAGCTAACCTTCAGTGACCCCTGAATCTTACCTTCCAATTGCTTCTTTGGTCTTTTATCAAATCACCTGTAAACATATACATCAATATTTAATTAATAAAAGTTTTTACACATATCAGTCTATTTCAGTGTGGATATTTAAATTAGTCACTTGTCAAAAATCGGTTAGGTGTTTAATATGGAGAAAAACTAATTCAACAACTGCATGATTTACTGGTTATAGTAAACCACAAATGTCAAATCCGATTTCATTGCGTGTGTACGTAAAGGCAACCTTCAATAGCTCAGCTACACATAATCCGCGCAGATTTAAGGTTCAACATGCGAAGATGTTTTTTTCTTTGAGTAACAAGTACGAAGTATAACAGACATAGGACACAGCTGATGTTGGACCAAATCTACTATAATGGCACTCTCTTAGCAGAAAGATCCCCGTGTTACCATGGCGATATAGTAGACAATGATGCGCGTGCATCTGGGTACCGGGACATAATCCCGAATAGCGTTTGGGTTTTAGAAACATTAATGTCTCATTAATAAAATAACGTGGACTAAAACTTTTCCGTATAATCTGACAGACTTGAAAAGATTTGACAAGCCTTATCTCTAAAGGTTTCAAATTTAAATTACGAACTTTCTGAAAATGTTATTCTAATGCGAACGTTGAATTCCCCAGATAAAATTCCGTTGGGGACGTTTGGTGCCTTAATGCATGGTGTAATATTGAATACATTGCATTGTGTAACATTGAATACATTGCATTGTGTAACATTGAATACATTGCATTGTGTAACATTGAATACATTGCATTGTGTCATTATGAATACATCGCATGGTATAACATTGTATACACTATATGTACTAATGTATAGATTGCATGTTGTAACATTAATTGTATACACTATATGCACCAATGTATAGATTGCATGTTGTAACATTGTATACACTATATGTACCAATGTATAGATTGCATGTTGTAACATTGTATACACTATATGTACCAATGTATAGATTGCATGTTGTAACACTGTATACACTATATGCACCACTGTATAGATTGCATGTTGTAACATTGTATACACTATATGCACCAATGTATAGATTGCATTTTGTAACATTGTATACACTATATGCACCAATGTATAGATTGCATGTTGTAACATTGTATACACTATATGTACCAATGTATAGATTGCATGTTGTAACATTGTATACACTATATGCACCAATGTATAGATTGCTTGTTGTAACATTGTATACACTATATGTACCAATGTATAGATTGCTTGTTGTAACACTGTATACACTATATGTACCAATGTATAGATTGCATGTTGTAACATTGTATACACTATATGTAACATTGTATACACTGCATGTAACATTGTATACACTATATGTACCAATGTATAGATTGCATGTTGTAACATTATATACACTATATGTACCAATGTATAGATTGCATGTTGTAACATTGTATACACTATATGTACCAATGTATAGATTGCATGTTGTAACATTAATTGTATGCACTATATGTACCAATGTATAGATTGCATGTTGTAACATTGTATACACTATATGTACCAATGTATAGATTGCATGTTGTAACATTGTATACACTATATGTACCAATGTATAGATTGCATGTTGTAACATTAATTGTATACACTATATGTACCAATGTATAAATTGCATGTTGTAACATTGTATACACTATATGTAACATAACATTGTATACACTGCATGTAACATTGTATATCAGCGTATTTCAACTTGAACACAGGTGAAACTTGCACAAAAGTTATTTTAATATTACCGTGTGTGTTCAAATATTCGTCGGGGTTATGAAAACTTTCACCAAAATTAGTCTCTTAAAGGGGGGACTTTTTGAGTTGTTTCAATAATTTCCGAACTACCCTCGTACATTAGACGAGGTAACGTATTATAAGAGCATGTTGTACATTGTATATATTGCATCCTGTAACGCTGAGAGTGTACGACTATTGTACTTCTATAACATAAGTACGTCTACTGCAGAACCAACCATTCTAATACCGTCAGCACTTCGTTCGAAGAACATGAATAAGACAAAACCCTAACCCCGTGTGCTTTTGTTCATTTATTGGCGTGAACCAGACTGTTGTGCTGTAATTTCTATATCATTGGTTTTGAGCATGGTATACCAGTACACGGAATCATGACGGTTAAATTATAAAAAATTCTCACCATTGGTGAGGGCCACGGGGTTGTGACCTTGAACTTTATGCTTCCGCTGTGACCACTGTCGTATCTTATCTTCGTGCACGTGCTGCTGTACAAAACTGTCGAGGAAATCCGGATTGTCAAACAAAAACTGGGTCACCGTCTCTGGCTGAAGATCTACAACAAAAAATAAAAAAATATAACATTGTACAACAACAATAAAAAAATATACCACAACAAAAAAATAAAAATATCGTACAACAAAAACAAAAAATGTAGAACGTTGTACAAAAAAAAAATTAGGGTATCATAAAACAACAATAAAAAAACAGAATATTGTTAATAGATATTATAGCATCCTAAAACTAAAAAAAATCTTTAAAATCTTACGTAAGGAATAAAAACCAAAGTATCCTAAACAAAATGAAATTTACTGTACACTACAACAAATATGACAGCTTAACTTATAACAGCCGATGAAATATAAGAATACAAACGAAAAAAACAGGATCTTGAAACAATTATAAAATTTAGAGACTTCCACTAAAACAACCATACGAATAAAAAATATTACCACAACAATCACATATTTTTATTAAAAGGAAATGGTACGTCAACTGATTCCCAATTCAACAGCATATAGATATAGATATAGATATATATATATATATATATATATATATATATATATATATATATATATATATATATATATATATATATAGTTAAATCCAAAAAATATCGCAGTCTCAAATTTTCAAATTTTCTATATATATATATATATATATATATATATATATATATATATAAGATTAAGGATCCAAATAGGGCCTGGGCCTGATCAAAAATTCAATTTGACATCAAAGATATGATATACATATGAACGACGCCTGACCTGTTTTGCATTGAAAATAAACATACAATTGCAAGACATTGTACCAACAACAATTAATATTTATATATGTAATTTTGCAATATTTATCACTTTAAAATGATTTCTTAAAGTTAGAGTGAACCTATTTTTTTAATGTGAATGGTGAATGATAT
This sequence comes from Magallana angulata, assembly GCF_025612915.1. Classification (NCBI taxonomy): domain Eukaryota; kingdom Metazoa; phylum Mollusca; class Bivalvia; order Ostreida; family Ostreidae; genus Magallana; species Magallana angulata. The sequence goes on from NC_069120.1 coordinate 54,308,945, forward strand.
CATTCCCCTAAAAATTGAGTTTTATATAATATTGCTATTTGCATTGATTTTTCCTCTCAGAAAAGCACTTCAAAATTCTGAAATTTCATAGAAACTAAAATGTACCGACTTGGACTGTAACACAGCGGTCAGCCTGGAGTTTTTGTTTTGTTTTGTTTTTAATTTTTTATTTGCATTTTTTTTAAATAACAAACAATGTAAATTGAACTTAAACCACGCATAACCTGTTTATAGAACCAAAAGACAATGGGGACCCGTTTGTCACAAGAACGAGTTGTTAAATGGAACAAAACAGACACAGTAGTGTACGTACGTCAGACAATGAGAACCCACACACCTTAAACAAAAAACTGACACAGGGTCCGGGGCCAGATCAACCTATAACAGAACTACGTCACAGGGACTTCTTACAGCCACAGGGTTTAATTCTACCACAACTGATTGTTTACTAATTAGGGCTGTTTATCGAATCTGAAGAAGAAATGATGGTTTTTTTAAAACTAATTTTCATAGTTTGGTATTTCCCCCTCTAATCCACAAAGATATGACACCGCATTAAATGGAAGGCAATTACATTTCGAGAAGGAGAAAGAAAATAAAAAAACACCCAGGAGATGGCTCTTGAAAGAGGAATATATCTCCCCGAATCTCTAGACACAAAAAAGCAATAAATTGTACATAGAGAACCCGATCACACGTATACCTGTACGATATTAGCCCCTCTCAGCTATGTTTTAAATACCTGATAATTCATTTGGTCGTTAGCAAACTTTCAAAGATATGGAATACAGTTTTCGCTCCATTGACTCATATTAAAAACGCCACCAGGAATCTTGAAGGTTTTAAGCTTTGACAGTTACAAAGTGTGCACACGCTTGCATTCTCCCGTCAGGGGTATATACAATTTTACAGAAGCTTTCCCATTTTGTATTACAATTAACAGCCGATCACAACAGCCTGACGATCTTAATGGAAACCGTCCATAAGCCATCAACAATTGTATATGTAGTATTTAATCATTTGTGAATTTCAAAAGGGAGCTCGCTCTCTCTTTGTGACTGGTATTGACGTTGTAACCATTCAGAAGTAGGTTACTGAGAGAGAGAGAGAGAGGAGAGAGAGAGAGAGAGAGAGAGAGAGAGAGAGAGAGAGAGAGAGAGAGAGAGAGAGAGATATTCCGGTCTGGTTAAAATCACATTTTAGGACAATCCTGTCCATACTTCTGTCGGCCAGAATGGTGGCCTAAGTAAACTATGTCCTCTAGAGGTATTAAGACCAAAAGGTCAACATGAAACTCCAGCCTTATAACGTATTTCCTCGCGACCCCCGGGGTCTCCCGAGGGAGAGTCTGGGGACTTACCTGCCATGTCAGGGAGGGTAACATTTCCAGCACTGAGACTTATCCCCCGAGTCACTCTGCTGATCGATCACACTGGGTTCCCGTCGTCGCCTACTGACCTCCCGGATTTTCGAACTTGCGGATTATGGCGTTCTCGTCTTGGAAGTTATAAGTATTTAAATTCCCAGTGCCCGTGATCAGAGCGCGTAATTCAATCTATAACGCATGTTTACTTTTGCCGCCGCACTAAGCCTTGTCGTAATGAGCCTGTGGCCCGAAAGCAAACACTTTCTACAAATTTGTTCGGTCATCAACAAAAATAAATATTTAAAAAAACTGAGAAGAAATATTCATTTTGGATTTGACGGGGGTTGTGTCCGGCGAATTGTATACACAAAGCTCCTCCTTATGTGGTACAAATGAACTGGTATTGTTTTATTATTCATTAGAGGACAAGACACGTCACTAACTCAACACATCAGTAAAAACCAAAGAAACAACGAGTCCACGCAATCATTTTCAACGTTGAATCCAAACGGAAAATATTTGCAATTAAAGTTATTATTCTATCATTTCCTTCCAATTTCAATTATAGCTTTCGCTCATCATGTTTGAATGTATTAAAACAAGGAAATTTTTAAGTAGTATTTTTTATAAGGAAGTGCTGAACAGGAATGACCTACAATGCATATATGTTTAGGCAGGCACCACTAGCAGAATAGTGCAAAGATACCACTTAAATTAACCCTGAGCCAGGGTACAAACCACGACCAAGTTCATGTCGACTAGTGGTAGAACATACACGGAAACCACACGGCAGTTACACATCACACATCGACTAGTGATAGAACATACACAAAAACCACACGGCAGTTACACATCGACTAAAGTGGTAGAACCTACACGGAAACCACACGGCAGTTACACATCGACTAGTTGTAGAACCTACACAGAAACAACACGACAGTTACAGATCGACTATAGTGGTAGAACCTACACAAAAACCACACGGCAGTTACAGATCGACTAGTGGTAGAACCTACACAGAAACAACACGACAGTTACAGATCGACTAGTGGTAGAACTTACGACGGAAACCATACGGCAGTTACAGATCGACTACAGTGGTAGAACATACACAGAAACAACACGACAGTTACAGATCGACTAGTGGTAAAACATACACAGAAACCACACGTCAGTTACAGATCGACTAGTGGTAGAACTTACGACGGAAACCACACGGCAGTTACACATCGAATATAGTGGTAGAACCTACACAGAAACCACACAGCAGTTACACATCGACTAGTGGTAGAACCTACACAAAAACCACACGGCAGTTACACATCACACATCGACTAGTGGTAGAACATACACAAAAACCACACGGCAGTTACACATCGACTATAGTGGTAGAACCTACACGGAAACCACACAGCAGTTTCAACACTGTTCAAAGTCAACCACTAAACAAACCACATACATTGGATTAGATAAAACCAAGAAATCTCGTACAGACAAAATTTGTATAGAATCCACTAAAGACTTCATACGGGATTATTTTTACCAACACCGATGTTGTTACTAGCTCATTGATTCAACAGAAAAATAATAAGAGACCAGTCTGAATACTAAAACTTTCTTGATTTGTAAGCTAGAACCTAGTACTACTGTGCAGTCAAATGTCCCACCTACTACATCCGCTTTTATCTTTTGCAAGAAATATCCCTAATATGTTCAGTTAATAGAAAAGTCATCAATTATACGTTCAATCTAGATAATCGCATCACCCGGGTTCCAGACAAAGCTCTATCTATACAAATGTACAAGCAATTAGAGATGCATCGTTGTTTTGCTTAGCAAATCTGATTGATGCTTAAGCGCCAGGACCCTCCGTTACAAAAAATTCAAATTACTCAACTCGGCTCTGCATACTTAGCTTTTGGGATGAAAACTTAGACTTAAGAAACGTTAATGACAGAGGGGCCAGGTTAATGACAGCGGGGCCAGATGATTTCCTGGTTGATCTAATTTCTGGACAACTAGGATAGCTATTCCGTTCAAGCTTACTATAATTTGAAATGCATCAACAGTTTTATGTACCGTCCATTTCATTAAACTCGCAATGTTTAATAATCTCGGTTACAAGCACGCTTGACTTACCTGGTGACCTTGCGTACATGGTTGAGGAGCTGTGAACACTTCTACTGGAATGGTGTGGAACAAGTGCAGGGTTGCATGTCACCCCTACAACAACAAAGGTAATCAACAATCATCAGGGAAAATAAACTCGACACAACGACTTCCAAAGATGAATAATTCATATCCAAAAGGGCGCATCGTGGTCAACGACAATAACAGGACAGCGAATCGAGTCCACCCTGTATATACAGACACTGCCTACCAACGCCATCAGCTTATTCAACATAACAAACGGTGAAAACAGAAAATGATTTTTTTTTTTGTTTTATGAATTACTGCATTTCTAATTATAAACAAAAATAACCAGCTCCATCTTCTGTTGATAATTTTTTAGGAATTCGGTTAGCGAGACCCATCTGTCTTTACAACTCCTGTGACAGCGTTAGCAATTATTTACCAGCCATTTATTCAAAAGAATGGACAAAAATGATATGTCAACTTATATCTAATAATACCTAGCCACCGATTGTCATGGAAACCTGAAAAAAATCGATCAGGGATTGAGAGATTATAGGGCTTAATCAGTGGGGTGGTTTTTTAACTGCATCCCTGTGAGGTCAATTTCCTCATTGTGACGTCAAAATAACGTCATTTTCTCTAAGATCGAATTTCATGGGCGGGATGAGCAATGGGAAATTAGAAAATTCTAGACAGATTTGACGTAAAGTAATCCAATCTCGCATGAGAGAGAGAGAGAGAGAGAGAGAGAGAGAGAGAGAGAGAGAGAGAGAGAGAGAGAGAGAGTGTTTATGCAAGCGGTTTGTAACCCAGTATGTTAATAACGTAAGAGGGACTGTTATGTGACGATCAGAGATAATTTGGGCCGACAGAAATATGTCTTTAACTGCTCACATCAAGGGCTGGGTGACATTGCGGAAGCTTTTGATACATGTTATAGAGATGGCATCAGTGCGGGATACATGTAAGCGTGACGTGAGGGTTGCAGGCAACCAACATACTGTACATTGTATATTTATGCAATGTATGATTTACTTTTTAAAGAAAGTAAAATACAGTTATGGCTTATTATTTCTAACTTACTGAGCGGTTTCTGACTCCAGCCTATGATTCCATTGGTTAAACGAGACATTCACATTGACTGCTCTTTTTTTACAGATTTCGTTTACGTAACAATACTAATAGTTGTTTTCATGTTTTAAATTTTCAATGGTTTATAAAATACCTACAGATGATTAACTCTGCGTGGTTTTCGGAAGAGTATCCCTGAACTCTCGTGATTATTTTCATATTGATATTTACAGATATGACAGTTCTCCGTCGAAATCATCGACGTAATAAGAAAATCGTATAGGAAATATTTTAATCGACAAACAACAAACAATAAAAGAGAATGTACAAAGAGATGGTAAAAAAAACTGGCAATCGCCTCGTGATAATCGCCGCTTCCTTTGAACACTGGGGGGGGAGATAAAGCCCCCAGACGAGTAAGTAGCGGATTAAACACTGCACGAAAGAAATCACGCAGAGATTGAACTTTGAATGTTGAGAACGACAAATCTTATAGCTGTCAACAACCTGAGGTAAATAAATAAACACACGGCCCTTATGTTGGGTCCGCAGGTATATTTACGTAGATAGAGTACTAGCCGGGACATCCGATCCCGAAAACCGCAGTCACAGTCAACGCTTCCTACTTTTAACAGAGAACCGCGGATTTATCAATTGTAAGCCGTTTCTCCCAAGCAAAAAAAAAAAAAATCTCCTGTCCCCTACCTACCTAGCCACTCGACCGACATCCCTCCGCTGCTTGAGTAGTCGCTCCGACGTCTGTGTGTTTGACACAGCTTATGACGTCACAACACCACCAGATAACTAGAGAAGATAACAGTGACACAAGCATCTCTCACCAAATCTCACGCGCGGTTTCCCCCACAATACAATCCGGACTTTCCGCACATTATTGAAAAAGAAGTGGGCAAATTTATCTTTTTATGATATGTTTGATGGTTTTTGATAAATATACTAGTACTTGATAGTTATTCGGTAATAAGAAAGGGACGTTCAGATAGCATCTTACGTTATTTTATATAGGAGATAAAGCGCCCCTCACGGGCTAGTGTTAATTGATTTGGAAGTTTACGACTGCGGAATGGCGAATCACCATTTGATTTGGAGCGGAGTTTGAACTCCTAGAAGCCATTCTCCCCTCTAGCCCAGACAGGACACACAAAGATCGTGAATAAAGCAGCACGAAATATAACACAGAAGTACAGGATTCTCCCAGTACCACACTATAGTACTCGCGACTCGAACAGGGCGGTTAGACCACTTCGACACCACAGTAGTGATAATTAAGACTATACCACAGGATATTGACTGGCGTGGTCAGTACCAGAAGAAATACTATATTCTTTATTTGCACAAGACATACATCTTATGGCATAGGTTATTACATATAAATATAGCAATATTGAAATAATGGTATGGTACATGAACATGTGAAGTTCATTGATAATGTATATAAAATAAAATTTTACTAACAGGCGAAGAAACCAGAGAAATTTTTCTTAATTATCATGAATATTGAAAGCTAGATGGAGATACTTCCCCAAATTACTAAAACGTGAAGTCTGAACATCATCAGGATCGAGGGAGTATGAGGGTTGGGGGGGGGGGGTGGGGGGGGGGGGCAGCACTCCGCTAGCGTTAAACATAATCGTCAACCCTTACTACAATAACAACGATGTAAAACTCACTGATACCGAATTCAGTCGTAATGTGCATATTAAATGAGAAGTATATAAGAAATTGAAAAATAGTTTTAAACCACCAGGTGTCAGAATCGGAATCAAATACCATTTACTAGTGTTATTGTTCATAAGAACTGCCCAGTAGGGGGCGCAGGGCAAGCTTCCAGCGCCTTCGTTCCTCGAGTTCCGACTGTATAACTACCCCAGTAGTTGCACACGCAGAGAAGAGAAGCCCCCGATCAAATGAGGATCTCCCAATTGCACGCAGTTGAATTTAAAGAATTTCCCCCATGGCGTGAGGCAGTGCATATTCCTTCTGATGTAACTTCAGGCAGGTGAAGAAACCAATGGTTCCTGTTGATATTTCAGTCTTTGTAGCTGGCGAGTACGTATTGATTACATAGGTACAGTCGGAATTTATTAGGGTTGAATTATGATATTCACAACCAGCCCACGGGATCACGCCTACGCCCCGATGTGACCATTCCTGCCCCCCCCCCCCCCCGCCTCCCTGGCAATCTCTGTCGTCGTTTATATACATGGACTGTACACAATACCACCAGAAATTTGATGGGTAATTGTTGTTAAACGTCACAGCGAGTAAAGAAGTTGCATTCTTTATAATACATGCTTTAGTAACAGCAGCGGTAGTAATAGTAGTTTCAGTTAGAGTGTATTACTTTAATTTTTTGTTCAGCTTATAGTTTATCTGATAATTGAATCGATCAATATTCAATCTTTGGCCCAAAATATTTTTTGAAAATTTGCGTCCGTGTGTACGCATTCTGAATTATATTGTTGGAATTAGAAAACGATTATCCTGCCTGACGACATGCAAACTTCCCATCACCTGATATCATTACAGTAAAGGGTTCCAAGGACGAATGCATGTATAATTATCTTCATAAAGTTGGCCTAATTCGGTCTCGTTAATTTGTGTGAAGTTAATGTTCATTCTTCTGTTGTCTTACACTACAGACCCCACACCCGAGCCCGACTGGAATCACGTCCATCTGTCATTTAAGGGTAGGTATGTACGAAAATAAAATTATTTCTTCCAAATCGGCATGTAAATTTGAATTCAAAACTAATTCTGATATTTACTTAAGTCAATAAAACAATTTGTTATACTTTCATGTTAAATACTGAAATCTGATTGGTTAAGACGCAGTTAATAATATTTACTATTACCCTCAGCGTTAGCAACGCACTTGGCAACGGGTAACATTAAAAAATGTTACATGCGCGAAAATTATGCGCGTACGGTTCGCTGTAGAATTCACGTTAGTCCTATATAAAAGCAGTAAAATTTTCTTAAAAATTTAAAAAAAGACATTCAGTATAACAAAATAAATAGTGCCTGTTTGGGAGGATAACAGTTGAAATTGACACCCCTCGAAAACCATTGTCAACCTCCGCTTCGCGTCGGTTGACAATGGTTTTCTCGGGGTGTCAATTTCAACTGTTACCCTCCCAAACAGGCACTATTTATATAATATCGCATTGTAAATTTTTAACAAATTAAATGAATTAATGAAGAGGTGGTTATGAAAACAGCGTTAAAATACTGGGTGTCATAGAAATTTAAAATGGGGTATGATCTGCTCCAAAGCATCTTAAGCAACTATGCATCTACGTCATATTGTTAAGATTTATGCGATGTTCCGCATCCGATTTCAATAGATATATAACTGATGTTTTCTACACATTAGATGAATCGTAATGCTATATTGTACTTTGCCAAAATATCCTACATTGAAACCGTTTCCTCTGAAATTTACGTACGTACTGGTTTAGTTAGGAACTACAATATATTTTGATAAAAAAAAAAATCCAAAATCGATAGAACGTTATGAAATCCAAGAGTTTTACTTTTTAACATCTCTTTGCTTTACCTTGGGAGCTAACAAACTTGGTTGGAGTGACGTCATGTTCACACAGTGACACCATGGTGACACTGTTGCACGGTCACAGCTCTCAGCCACGGCATTGGGTCTCTCAGTCTTTACGCGGTTCAAAGCATGGATGACATTGTAAAGCAATGGTTATCAAGATAATTACAAAAAAGGTACTTTATTACGAATAAGGAGTTTCAGTGAGGCCGAGTGAGTTGCAAGAGGTTATGACGTCGAAGACTGACATCAATCAAGCAGCATAAAGATACTAAATTTCAAATGAATTCATGCTGACAATCAGAACATGACTGCTTCGTATAGATGTGATTAGACGAACACCACTGGATACTTTATGTATCACTGAAGTGCTGTTGACACGAGAGCATGAGTACATGCTGTCATTGACCCAATTAATTTTTTACGATATGTACTTAAAAACATCGTCAAATCACTGCAAAAAGATGAAAAATATTTATTCACGATATGACGTCAACAAACTGCGGTGCAATGGTAGTTTATAGGGTTTTTTTTTAGGTCCGGATGATGTGTCAACAACATATAACAGTTAGTATAATTGCAGATGTGTCCACAACATTATAGTCCCTGGTGTATAATGTTGTTTGATAATTGATGAATTCTACCGTCTAAGGTAAAGTATCATGCTGTAATGGGGTATACTGCTGTGTTAAATATCATGCTGTGGTGAGGTATACTGCTTTGTTAACGTATTATGCTGTGGTGAGGTATACTGCTTTGGTAAAATATCATGCTGTAATGAGGTATACTGCTACGGTAAAGTATCATGCTGTAATGGGGTATACTGCTGTGGTAAAGTATCATGCTGTGGTGAGGTATACTGCTTTGGTAAAGTTTGCTATGGCGTTGTATGCTGAGGTAATGTGTAATACTGAAGTAATGTGTGATACGATGTGGCAAGGGATGATTAATGAAGTAGTAACGCAAGATTATATGCTAAGGTGTAATTGTTTGATAATGTGTGGTAAGATGCAAAATTTATAATAATGTGTGATTCTGTTGTTATGTGGGACTGTGTGGAAATGTGTGAAAATATGGCAAAGTGTGACAATGCGTTAATGTGTAATTCTTTCGTTATATGTGTTGATGTGATAGTGTGTGATTCTGTAGATATGTGTGATTATGTGGTAATGTATGATTCTGTAGATATGTGTGATTCTGTGGTAATGTGTGATTCTGTAGTTATGTGTGATAATATGGTAATGTGTGATAATATGGTAATATGTGATTCTGTGTTAATGTGTGATGATGTGGTAATGTGTGATTCTGTAGTTATGTGTGATAATATGGAAATGTGTGATTCTGTGTTAATGTGTGATTCTGTAGATATATGTGATAATATGGTAATGTGTGATAATATGGTAATGTGTGATTCTGCGTTAATGTGTGATGATGTGGTAATGTGTGATTCTGTAGTTATTTGTAATAATGTTGTGATGTATGATAATGTGGTAATGTGTATTTTTGTAGTTATATCTGATAATTTGTGATTTTGTTGCAATGTGTGGTTCTGTGGTAATGTGTGATTATGTGGTAAAATATCATGATTTGGTAAAGTGTGATTATGTTGTATTATGTTTAAAGTATGACACCGTGGTATGGTATTATTATGAGGTTATATGTAATTATATGGTAAATTATGGTCAGGTGTAATTTGTGGTAATGTGTGATACAACAAGATTATGTGTAATGTGTGGTTATGTGTGATTCGGTGGCAATGTGTTTTTATGTGGTACGGTGTGATAATGTGTGATTATGTTGTAATGTATGATTAAGTGGTACAGTGTGATTTCGTGGTAATGTGTGATTATGTTGTAATGTATAATTATATGGTACAGTGTGATTCTGTGGTAATTGGTGATTCTGTGGTAATTTATGATTCTGTGATATAATGAACGACGATGCTGTAAAGTAAGATGCTGAGATAATACATGTATGTACGATTCTGGAAATAAACGATCTGTTCATTATGTGAAAGGTTAGTACTTTGCGATGTAGTTAAATGATATCAAGTTTTATTATCAGAACCGTTCATTCACAGTTTAAAGTAAACATGAGCTGAATAATGTTACTTCCTTGCAGAAATCATGAGGATGAATTAGGAGATAATTAGGTTGGAATTTTAACCTTGTAACTTCAGACAAACTTAATAAGCCAAAATGCATCAGTAATCGATGTGGAGCTATGAGAGAACAGAGATGTCTTTGATTACAAATTAAACACTCGCTGTTTAATCGCGCTTTTTCTTTTTTATCAGTGCTAAGTTGCAGCTTCGGGTCATTTATTAAATGGATCTCGACGCGAAATCCAAAACTCGTTTATTCAAGTAAACATTTGTAGGGAGATCCAAAAGCCGTTCATGTTTAAATGTAGACGTGTCTGATAGATAGAGATATACAACATGTATTCTACAAGTACATGCTTTCGTCTGAATTTGAATTAGGGGAAATTCTCAGTTTAAGAGAACGACGCAAGGCGCTTATCAAAAAATAATTTTCGGATTTGAGTTGAATTTTTTTCCACTGTTTGAACTTTTGACGTCTTCTGAGCTAGCTTTGAGATTAAGCAAAAGAGCTAGCACTATGTTGATGGTGAGATTAACCTAAGATTAGGAAGAAAAATGATAAAACGACGAAAAGGGGGAAGTGGGGGGGGGGTGAAAATAGACGCACTCTATGTACTCGTCTTTCGGTATCGCCGTCTTCACATAATACATAAAGAAATTAATCTTACATATACACACACTTGTAAGGAAACTTACACTATACAAACAAAAGATAAATCGAATGACGGTGGTCCACTAAAACAAACAGAGTACTCTCCCTTACCTGTGATGACCATGTCGGCGGCCGGGGACCGCTGGGTCTGGCGCCGGTGGGGTGCGACCCCGGGGAGGGGCGGGAGTCTCCTGTGAGTCATCTGACGGACAGGAGAGGACATCGTCCGGGGAATCACATTTCTTTTAATCCTGTCAAACAGTAAACACACGCCAGTTCACTACAGAGCACAGATTTAAATACCATTGACTGTAGCGCGCGAGGATTATGGAGCCAAAATCATTTTCACCTGGAAATGATTGGCGATGTTCGGATCAGCAAAATGAGCGATGAGTGAGGACGTGAGGTGGGATAACCGGGTGAGAAGGAGACATCATTTACCACTGTTACGACAGAAATCGATCGCTGTCCCTCAGCCTCTCAAACAAAGCAGACGACAAGGCTCGCGAGCTTGCCTGTACCTATGACGTGATCAGATCAGCTTTTCCGAATTAATTGAAAAAAATGCGGTTGCTATTGACAACGAATTCATGCTCGCTGCTCAGTAAATTCAGGGAGAAAGGTATCATTATGTAAAGAAATCAGGAATGCTAGAAATATGGTTTAATTATTCCAATAAATGTTCGATATATCATCATGAGTTTCTGTGTCCGGCTTTTTACATGGAACGAAAAGTAGCTGTCATAAGTCAATGTTCAAAGAATGTCCTTCATTTAAAATGAAATAACATTGCGTCCAGAAATTTTAACATATCGCAAGTTAAGGGGCATAATAATGTTACAAATAATCTTTGTTATTTATTTATTTATCTATTTGTCTATTTATTTATTCATTCATTTTTTTTTTATTATTTATTTATCTATTTATTTAAAGAGGGAGGTGGTGAAAAAATTAGTTACACACATTTGAAGAAAAGAAATGTTTCTAATTATAATAGTTCACTTTATAGAGATTGTATTCCGAAAGAGCTTTAAATACTCTTCGTAGAGTAAAATAAACTGAATCTTTGGGTGAGACCACGAGCAAGTTGATCCTGCTCTCTTTGATTTCATTATATTACGTGATCGGGTGAAATGCCATCATTGAAAAATCTGGAGGGAATCATCGCCGATTTTTCCGTGATTTAGGTGTCATGTTGTAAATTTTGAATTTACCGGGTGACAGTAAATACAAAATTTACAACATGACAACTAGTGACAGTAAATACAAAATTTACAACTTGACAACTAGTGACAGTAAATACAAAATTTACAACATGACACTAGTTGTCATGTTGTAAATTTTGTATTTACTCTCACCCAAATTTACAACATGACATAGGGTCGGCCGGTTAGGCAATCGTTAACACTTTTTCATCTTCTAATTTGTACTGAATAATAGGAACAAGGGGTAGCTCCGGAACTACTATATAGTATTCCACACTGGTAGACAATGTTCTATTACTGATCTATGGCAGTGTCTAGCTAAAAACTAACTTGTACTACTAATGATGATTATTTGAATGTGCAAAGCGCTCTCGCACATGTAAAGGGAGATTATCGTACCACATTAGATTGAACACATCGCTCGGTCTTAATCATTCCAACGCAGGAAGAGGAACAGCAAAATATACATCGGAGTTTTTTTCTCACAGATAAAAAAAAATTCGTAATTTGAGTTTAAATCGGAGAGAGAGAGAGAGAGAGAGAGAGAGAGAGAGAGAGAGAGAGAGAGAGTGTGAGTTTTACCTGCAAAGGAATATCCGTGCCTTGGCGTCGGACGAGTAAACAGAAAGAACTGGTTGTCTTATGTCAAAAATGGCTGGATGCTAGTATTTCCATGTCCGAGGGAATACACAAATATTGTGCCTGCCTAGTGGTAAAGTGCCCGCTTAATTCCTTCCCCCTGACAGAATTTTAACACTTTAGATCAACAGCAATGGAAGACGAGTGTCAAAAATCCATTCAAAAATATTGATTCAAATTGATATGTAACATTTTATTTGTTAAAAACGGCGTTATTATGGAAATGTGCGCCCAGTCTAGCTCCATATAGACGTTATGTATTAATATATACATATCAAAGAAAACCTGGCCTTGTGAAAAGGGAAAAAATCGATCGTTTAATCAAACGAAGTTACTCTGGAAAAAAATTAATCGATTCAACTTTTGACTTTTTAACCTAACATTCAAATGTATCTAATGTGGAAAATTAATCAATTTGTGGAAATAGTTACATAATATTGACGTCTGCAGGCTTGTATAAATCGATTTAAATCACTTGCATACACTTGTGATTTAGTTCCATTATGACCCCCTGCCTGATTTGCGAGCTTTGTTGTGTGTATGTGTTTTAAATCGCTACTGTTTGCGTGACGCACTCGGCTACGTCCGTCAATGTTCGGCAAATTCCGTGTTTGCTGGAGCGTCATTAGCAACAAGGTAACATTCTAACGTATTGTTTATAGCTTGTTACCGCCGGGCCATTCAGCAAGAATTGGATTGTTGTTAATCATCATTGGATTCGACCAAATATTTATCTACAAAGAAAAATACTCTAGTGCCATTTAAAAAGCGAGAAGATCTAGGACATCGTTCATTAGATTAGAAAACATGGGCTGTAAACAATCAAAAGGCGCCATCCGCATCCAGCCCGTGGGTCCAGCCGAGATCCGGAGGGACAACTCCAGACTGAAGAAATGTAACAGTGATATGAACATAGAGAGAGATGTGAATTCCAGGAAAAAGAGCTCCATGCGCCGGACCAAGTCCCAGAAATCGACCGGGAGCCACCTAACGGCGTCCTGCGCTAGTCTGGACTCTCAGCTCTCCCACGCAGACTCGCCCCGGGGACAGAGCGCCACATCCAAGGTATCCAAACACAGTACGGACTCCGGCCTCGGGGAGGAGTACGCCCACGTCATCACGGAGTTCTCTGAGGAGCGGGCCGTCCAGAGGATAGAGGAGGAGTTTGAGGAGCACAATGATCTGGGTAGGTAGTCATGTTATAGTAATGTTGTAGTCATGTTATAGTAATGCTGTAGTCATGTTATACCGGTAGTAATGCTGTAGTCATGTTATAGTCACAGTAAAGTCTATTGTAGCCATGTTGTAGTCGCGTTATAGCCATAATGTAGATATGCTGTCACGTTATTACATGTAACACAGTATGCAACGATCTGGTAGGTAACCACATTGTGGTTATGTTTTAGTCATGTTGTGGCTGTATATATTCTAGCTGTATGTAAGTGTGTTCATGTTATAGCCCTGATAACCCCACAATCATTACCTGTTGTACTGAACACAAGGGTATGAATACACGTAGGAATAGCACTGTTGTAGCTTCTTACGTTATAGCCCGGGCTATAACGTAAGCTATAACAGTGCAATACCTTCATGTTTACATGAAGGTGTTATAGCACTGTTATAGCTACATATATTGTAGCCATATTGTCACATAGTCAGCATTGGGGTGATTCATGTTATTGAAGACAAATGAAGAGATTTGTTTTGAATGTTAACGCGAGTAGATAGTCATCATAAGATGGTCAATGAATTAATGCATCTATACACGTTTTAGTACCCCCCCCCCCACCCCCACCCCACCCCCGTCATAATTAATACACCTGTGGTACTTATCATATTTAGATCCCTGGCCAACTCCTTTGATCTATATGACATGTACAGTTCAAAGATTTTGTGTACAAGATCTGTTACATGTCATTCAATGGTGTTGTGTACAAGATCTGTTACATGTCATTCAATGATGTTGTGTACAGGATCTCAGCGTAAGTTGTTGTACACTCTCTACTAGTTCAAAATGTGGTGTACAATATCTGCTTACTTATCTTTGGTGTTCAAGATTTAAAAAACACAACAATGTCTATATATGTGTGATATGTACATTTATATACTCAGAGCTTGTGAAGAAAATCTATGTACAACTACACTGTATGTTTGTGTATGTATGTGTGTGTGTATATATATATTTACATGTAGCTCTCTACTCCGAATAGACTGTGAATAATATTTACAAGTACTACTGAGAGCTGTAGAAGATCTGCATGACTTGTTTCAATTTTCACTTCAGAGGGGGAATTCTAAGTGTGAGCATAGTATTGTTAGATATGCAACCTGTCCTTAACCAATTCTAATGCATTTGGCTAATTTCATATTCACAGAAATCAATGACGCCATTTTATTGCAGTTTTTTTGCTGTCAGAATAAAATGCATTCAATGTGACTTTAATTTTTTTTCACACACTTTCAATTGTCCTCACATACCTGTATGAAAATGGGCTTTGAAGAATGTGCGAGAAAAAAATGAACATTTTTTGGCCCTGTTTTAACAAAAGCATACAAAAAAGAAACATGTCAACTGCTTATCTTGTTGGTTTTGATATTAAGCTCCCTTGACACTAGACGCCTCTAACAGTAGATCGCTGATTGTCAGAAGTTCTGATTACAGGTGTATTATCAACACAGGTAACGATAGGTGGGCGCGTGAGTTTGGATATAGCGGTTAATTAGACAGATACCACCCGGGGTATTCGGTTTCCTGCATGATCCTTAATTAACTGTATACTTGACACTCAGATCAAGACAACCGCAGTTAATATCGGTTACTGATTGACAGGCTCATTATAAGCTTATAACGGGCACCTGCATCTTTCGTAATTAGAAAAAGAAAATCATTCACATAATATTATATATACCCTGTAATTTAATAACAAATTCTATAAGAGTCATTAATAAAGTATACATCTACAGTGTCAAAAATGGATATAATTTTACATAGAACTGTTATATTCTGTGTTATTTAGTTCCGAAATATATGTAATTCATATTATTACACGTTCATAAATTTATAAATAAGTTTTTACATACATTTATATTCTGTTTAACACAAATATTACATTCCGCGTATAAGGGGTTATACTCCTCTAGGTCTCGTAATGGGTGGGGGGGGGGGGGGGGGGGGGGTGCTGACTAAGCTCACACAAATACAACCATTGGTTTACTCATTGACATTATGTATTTTTGATTTGATGTTACATCGGAAAACTAAATGGTAACCATGAACATAGTTAACAAATATCCAAAGCACCTCTCGACCTAAATGTTTTACCCATTAGCTTTAAAATTAAAATTAAAAGTATACAAGTAATCCGATTTCTGAAGTATATATCTTATAACAATCCTATATTTAACAAGTGCCGTTTTCTATATTTAAAAGATTAAAGCCGAGATTGTGCTAATGATCCGGATTTGGAGATTGGAAAGTTCAGTTACACAGCTAGCCGGTCCTTTCGTAAATTATTATCGTTTGGAAACGTTGCAATGAATTATGTATTATCGTACTAAAGAAAAAAGGAAGGCAAAGTTAAACACATCAAATAACAACGCAATTGACTAAATCTTGAAATAAATCAAATGATTACATTACCTTAATATGAGAGAGAGAGAGAGAGAGAGAGAGAGAGAGAGAGAGAGAGAGAGAGAGCATCTTGGGTCTACAAGTTACTTCTGTGATCATGAAAAAACAAGTGATAAGAAAGATATATTGAATACCATTGATGTGTCACTTAACAGCAGTGATTATCCAATTCATTATTTTATCCTTACAGATCTAGGAATAAGTGGTGTAGCTATTCCAGTTCGCACTAGCGCCAAGGACCGCGATCGCATGCAGGAGGCCATGATAATGCAAGCCCTGCGGGAGGAAGGTCTAATCACCAGGCCCCAGGGGCAGGGGGCGTCAGGGTTAAGCTTCGAGATCACGGCAGAGGGGGCAATGATGAAGAGACCACCCCCTCGGCTGGAGAAACTGGAGAAGAGGAGGAAGAAGAAGCGAGCACTGACTGAGGAAGAGATCAGGGAGAAGCTGGAGAGGGCTGAGAGGAGGAAGAGGGTGAGTGACCGCAGTTATCTCCCTCACTGGTCACGTGGTCCTTTCTTAGTCTGATTATAAATAAGTTCCTTTTTACTAAAACAAACCAGAATTCAATATTGCAGCTATTGGGTTTTTTTACGAATCATACATTTATATTTTTATTGGCTAAATGTGCAGTGTTTTATTATTTATTATAAATTTTATTATTTCCCTCCCTTTTGTTTTATAGAGGAAAGAGCAAGAACGACTGGAAAAAATAAAAGAGAAAGAAAAGACCAACACGAACGACGCGCTGGAACAGTTTGCACAGTTGCAAAGAGAAAAAGAAGAACAGGTGAATAAAAAACTAGACTCTGTGTCCGACAACCGTGAAAAATTACTGAAGGAAAGACAGCAAAGACAGAAGGAGCGACAGAGGCGGGCTGAAATGGTCCGGCAGCGAAAACAGCTAGCAGCCATGGAAGGCAACGAACAGGAAGAAGACGTCATACCAACCGGAAACCAACTAGACCGATCCTAATACCGCTGTGAATAAACCTCGCTTTAGACTTTTGTTATAATTCTCCCATTGTGTGGGAACAAGTTGATTGTATATTTTAACAATGAGGCATAATATCTGGTAGGCAAACATGCATAATCAGTGAGAGGACTTGACTTTTAATGCATTTTGAAGTAAACCGGAAGTTCTGACGTTTTCCGTTGAAGTTAATTATAATGTCAGTATTTAAATCAGTATTGTGTTTTGAATGGTTGGTTGTTACGATTTTACGCCGTTTTTGGTGACGTTGCGGCCACACATTTGTGATGTTAAAAGTGCAGTATTTTCATCCAGCATTTAATGTTGAGTTACTATTCAGTATTATTGATACCTCGATTTATAGACATATGAACTGTGATCAGATATATTTCAAATATGTCTTTATTTATTCAGATTTATTGTAGTTAGTTTTGAATTAACTTTCTTTGATTAACTTACTCAAAGAGAGAAAAAATAATTTATCACAACGTTAATAGTTTAGTTTTGTAAGATGTTAAACTGTTTGATGATTATGTTATTAAAATGATTATTATGATGTGTCTGTGTTGTATTTTGTAAAAATCAAAAGAATAGTCTTGATAGAAAGTTTATTTGATTTATATGAATGAAAATATAGTCTGAAAAGCTACGAAGAGACACTTTCTAAACACTTGTGCATTTTATCAATAAGTTTTACAACTTAAGAAATTATCAATCCAGGAAACTACATGTATGTGTATGGAACCAAAGCGTCCGACGTCTATGAAAAAATGAATTTTTTATCATCTGCTGGTTTGTAAAGTAAAATGAATACGAATTTGTTAAACAATTAATTCTTATTTTCTTCGCGTTTCTATAAAACTTGATACCTTTCTTCTCCTTGTTTACGCTTTTCGCCAAAATAAGGTTGCACTGACATTAGACTTTGCGGGCAAATGTTAATAAACATATGTACATAAACTTTATGGTTGTTTTAGCTGATATTTTCTTAACAAACAAGTAATAAGGATGAAAACAACAATAAATCTAGTGATAAAAATGGATGCCGTCGGTTAGTGAGTGTTGCAATGCTTGCGTGGTCATTAATGGCCACAAGACGATTTCGTACTCAATCGGATTAAATACAGTTCTCTACAACAAGATCTCTGTGCGCCTTGCGCCGCTATTGTAGAGTTCTGTATTTTGAAACAAATCAATTTCGTATTAAGCTTTGAATTACATGTATTGCAAAAACTAAGTCGACATGTCCATCCATTAACCTTGCATCGGAGAGTCAACTCGTGATTGATAAAGACCCCTCTTTACACTTCAAACTACACTGCAAACTAGATACTGAGTAGTTGGATGTGTGCAGCTACTTGGATCCGCCTGTTAAGGTGGCACGGGACTGTTTTTTTTTTATACAATTCATTGTAGCCAAGGGACGCATGTCTTCGGAACTCTGTAACTATATAGAATTTCCTCAGTTCCCATTCAGCACGAATACCTTTAATTCACTCTTTATAAGGCCAATCACCAATTTCTGAAGAAAATTATTAGTCAAAACCTGTAAAATTCTCTACATACTGGTTTTTATGAGATTTTGACCCTTTCATATTTTGCGAATTTTTCATGATTTTTCAGCTTTTTAGACCTCCCCCAGCTAATTCCCTGCAGAGGGTTGACCTTCCGTGCCGCGTGCATGTTGCACTATCACATGCCAGAAACTTACCGGTGTATAGTTTACAATGTCCCATCCACCTACTTTTCGTGTTATTTTACCTCCCGTCTGTAACTTGCAATTTCACTGTGTAAAGTCAGCACAACAGTCATAGCCGCAGGTTTCGCATTTTACTTCTGATTCTTATTGCATATCAATTTCAACAACAGACATCCCTCTAACTAATGATAATCATTAAACATCATTCCATGAATTTTAGCAACACTCATAAGCCTTCAACTCAAGTACAGCAACTCTCAATTTTACAAAAACCCGTATTCATTACCGTTACACACAGGCACTTGTTTCTGAGAAAAAAAAAATTACCCTATGGTATAATAATAACACATTATACCATAGGGTAATTTTTTTTTTCTCAGAAACAAGTGCCTGTGCCGTTACACCGTGCGACCCGATTCAGTGAGCATTTTAGAATGTATACGATACTGAAAAGTTAGAATATCAACATAATTAACAATTCTTTCAAAAATTTATTCAAATATATGTAAATTTAGAATATCATCCTTTTGTATGTTTTACTTGGGTTAAGTTCATGGAATATATTGATTTGAACTAGTGTATGAGTACCAACCTCCTCAATTTGTGCCATTTATCAGAACTTGAATGTCTTACTTTACAGCGTGGGACTGTACTCTATCTTTGGTCATAGTCTAATTAAGGTACAAAGCGAACCATTTTCAATCAACGGAAACTTGGAGAGTTAATCCATAAATGTTAATTAACATAGATTTTCTTAGATTAATATATTTTCAATATGTGGCCATAATGGCCGCACCCTATGGCCTGAACCCCTGACCTAGGGACCATGAATTTCACAATTTAGGTAGAAGGTTTCATAAAAATCATAACCATGCATCTAGTTTTTTAAACCCCCGACCCACGGACCATGAATTTCATAATTTTGGTAGAGAGATTCATGGATCATAATCATATGCATTTAGGTTTTTTTCACCAGAGTTGAGAAGATTTTTGAAATTTAGTCAGTCAAAAACACCTCTGGCCATACCAATATAATTTTTTGTTCGTCGGACATCAAGTGAAAAAAGGTACGAGCGGGCGAGTGATTAAATAAAAATATTATTATTTTTTGTAGCCAAAATTTTAAATCTGGCGTTACATAAATAAATTTGTGCGGGCGGTTATATTTTTTCTTTTTGTTTCTGATTTATAAATTAAAACTATTTCAAATAGGAAAAATAGAGTAGAAATAGAACACAAAACAGCGCAGAATTCTCTGGATGTGGAAAATTAATGATAATATTATTTGTAGAGTTTTATTTAAATACGAGCGCGCGGGGTCCGACGAACAAGAAACAAGAGGCCCATGGGCCACATCGCTAACCTGAACAGCAGTTCCTTGTAACATTACATTTCGTAGCATATGCTTTTTCTATTTTAAACATTGAACCCCTTTCTGGGGACCCGGTATTGGTCCGAGGTTTATGGTTGGCTTGAACAACATAAATAGTAACATAGGAATGAAAATGTGTAGCACTGCGGTGAGACCGCACGTACACAGCCTGAAAAACTGAACGTAGAAGAGTTCCACTTCAAGAGGAATAACTCTCAGACTGTACAGAACATCAAGAAAGAAAACTCTTGGTTCCACTACATTAGAGTTTACACAATTTGAGGATCCTTGCATAGTAATCTCACAAACTGTAGCATTATAGTTCTCGAGAAAAACTTCTTAAAAACATTTTCAATATACCTTTCTAAGTTAAACTTTGAACCCCTCTTGGGGCCACAGTATTAGTCCAGTGCTAAAGTTTTAAATTATTTTAAGGATGCTTGCATAGTAATCTCACAAGCTGAAGCATTATAGTTCCTTAGAAAAAGATTTTTCAACATTTTCCCTCTATATTTCTATGCTAAACTTTGAACACCTCTTGGGGCCCCAGTATTAGATTGAGGTCACGGCTTTTATAATTTCGAATCTACACTATTTGAGGATGCTTACGTAGTTATCTGACAAATTGATGCATTGTAGTTCTCGAAAAGAAGATTTTTAAACATTTTCCATATATACTTCTACATTTAACTTTAAACCCATCTTGGGTCCCCAGTATTTGTCCAGGGGTCACTATTTTAAAACTATCGAACCTTCATTATCCAAGGTTGCATGCATGATAGTAATCTCACAAATTGAAGCATTGTAATTCTCGAGAGGAAGATTTTTTAACATGTTACCTTTATATTTCTTTAAGGTATACGTTTACTCAGAATGAAAAAAAATTCCACTGATGATAATGAAAAACCATCTATTGTGTGTTAAAGACCTATCATGGTAGTGCTATTTTTCACTTTCAAAAAAGTAGGTCAATGACCTACTTTTTGAGATAATGGCCATTGAATATTTCTTTAAATTTTAAGAAAAGTCCCTAAAACTTTTTGAGTATCATTGAATTTTTCTTAATTGTGAAAATAATACAAATTGCTTAACTCTTTTAAAAATTAAATACAGTTTATGAATATCAGTGACACTAAACAGACACAAAGCATTAAGTTTTCATTCACAATCTTTTATGAATATTCCAGTCCGAATTTCCTCTATCAGTTTTCAAATTCCTTACCTTTTTTGATTCAATTTTACAAAAAACTGAATGATGATAATACTAAAACATTAATAGCATTAAACTAGGTATATTGACCTTACTCTGCAGGCATAAAAGTTATATGAGGTCAATGATCAAAATTTTGAGATATGGTGTATTTTATCGTTTTTAAGCAGTTTTCAATATTTTTGTAGTGTGTGCCATTCGAATATCTAAACAAAATAGTGAGATAAAACCAGCAGAAAATGTGCAAAATTATGTTGACTAAAAGATAAAATCTTCACTTTGAATATGACAGTACTACCAAAAATATTTCAGTGAAAAATAAAATCTGAAAATTTTACTCCGAATTTCCTCTGTTTTGCTAAAAGTAAAACTTGGTTTGAGCCTAATTGCATAATATAGTAAAAATACTAAATGGTTTGTCAATAATAATTCATTTCATGAAAACTTTTAGTGTTTAGAACAAATTTTACTCATGACATTGAACTTTATAACAATCCGAATTTTAGAACTCAAACCCTGAGTAAACAACGTCCTTAATAAACTTTTACCCCCTCTTGGGGCCCTAGTATTGGTCCGGGGGTCACGATTTTACCAATTAGGAATCTACATAAGCGAAGGATGCATGCATAGAAATTCCACAAACTATAACATTGTAGTTCTTGAGAAGAAAATCTTTAAACTTTTCCTTTATGTTTTTTAAAATGTTTAAATTTTGAACCCCTCTTGGTGCCCATCAATTGTCCGGGAGTTACGATTTTTACAAATTAGAATCTACATTATTTAAGGATGGACATGTATGCATAGTAATATCCCAAATAGTTGCATTATAGTTCTTGAGAAGATTTTAAAACATTTTCCTATATATGTTAAAATCTAAACCCCTCCTGGGGCCCCACTTTTTGTTTGGGGGTCACGATTTTTACAATTTAGAATCTTCACTATATATACAACCTTTTGTGTAAATATTGGCATTTTTGGTGCAGTAGTTCTTGAGAAGAAAATTTTTAAACATTTTTCATATGTAGTTCTATGTTAAACCTTGAACCCCGCCTGGGGCTGCAGTTTTGGTCTGAGGGTCACGATTTCTACAATTTAGAATCTTCATTATACATATCAAAGGCCGGAACGCCCACAAAGGCCTCGAGCTGACATTCTCTTTAAAATAGGTATCATTAATTTAAATTTCTGTACCAATAGTCGTATATCAAATAATATCAGACTAAAAATATTTTGTGTAACTATATTTGTACATATTGTAGTATTTATTGCCAAGCAGACAATATACAAATACACATAAAACATGGGTTCATCAACAAGATTTCACAATAGCCCTCGCCATGCACCGTCCTCGACCAGGATCCCGCGAGATAGAGATCCGTGCATGCGCTGTCCGAGTTAGGTCGTACGTACAATAAGTCCATTAATACCACAATATGCAACTATATTTTTATATGCAATTTTAACATTACCATGTGATTGTATACTCAATATATTTCCTTATAAAATACGTAGTGATGCATTTGTAGTACAATGAATCATAACTCATCATGGTTACAAAAATCGAAGAAATTTCAAAGTTCAAAAATGAATTATCTTCTTTCTATACGAGGGAAACACATTAACAGTGTTTCCCTAATTATAATAAAACATACTTTTTTAAAATTTAATTCCCGTGTGAAACAAGATTATCTATGGTATGGTTGTTTATAAATAAATCCACACCACGTGCGTTGATCTGCCGTTTCTATAAACAGGTCTAGGCAACCTCCGTTTTTGGAGGATAACTCAATTTCAAGATGGCTGCTGATTTTTACCATATATGGAAAGTCACTTTGCATTGTGGGTGAAATTATCCTCCATTTTTGGAGGATAGCATGGGTATATTTCAAAGGCTTCGTGCATATCTTTAATGAGAAAATGCAAGCACCAGACCATATGGGAATTAAAGTTAAGGAAATAAACTAATGAATGTACGCGGCGATTTGAAATTCTATGTATAGTATTTTCACAATATGCTTTGAAAATGTGTACTTCCTGTGTTCAATTTTACAAATGACATAGACTATTTACATCTGTTTTATTTAATAAAAATCACAAAATAGTGATGTTTATTCCTCATTAAAACATTAATGGGTTCATTCACGTGTAGAGACACATAATAGATATCTTGATCTGCTATATTGTACATGTACAAAGTAAATGTTTGCTTATACCTTAGGAACTTTGTCGCTCTTATTCTAATTAATTCACAGGTTATTAAGTATCATTCAAATTTAATCCCTTCACACAAAAAGACATTATTAAATTTCATTAATCAAAATGATACCATTTATAGATATCAATTATCCTGAATATTGAAAAAAATGTGAGAGTCTTCACATAAGATATTTTTCTTTTAAATCAGCCCTACAATTATTCAAACTTAAATATTTATTAAATATTATCAATAAATATAATTATTAATAGCTAAATAAGGTGATGTTTTTATTGTATAATAATTATATTTTATTCATAGTTAACTCCCTTTGTAAAAACAGAGTTAATTGCCCTTCATCTGAAAAGATCCACCAGGGGGCGCAAACATCTATCCTCCAATTTTGCAGGATAAAATCTATCCTCCAAAAACGGAGGTTGTCTAGACCTGATAAAGCTCAACCAAACTAGCTGCAATATTGCAACAAAATCACAAGATAAATTTATCGCTTACATTTATTTTGGAGACCGTGCACGATAACATATCAATTTACATATTAATTTTAATTTTTATCGGGCACGGTATCCAAATTAAATGTAAGCGATAAACTAAAATAATATTTAGTGGATTTTTACACGGATATCGTATTTATCCGTCATTTCTTTACTAAACAACCTTATATACTTATGCAATGAGTTGTCAATAATTAGGGAGACACAGTTGGGTTTTTTGGTGCACAATTTAGTTGAATAAATGGAACAAAAGTCATGAAAACATTTTTCCTATGTATTTCTATGTTAAACTTTGAACCCCCCCCCCCCCCTGGGGGCCCAGTTTTGATACGGGGGGTCACGATTTTTACAATTTAGAATCTTCACAATAACTGCAAGCTTTTGTGTAAAAATTGGCATTTCTGGTGCAGTGGTTCTTGAGAAGAAGATTTTTTAAACATTTTCCTATGTATTTCTATGTTAAACTTTGAACCCCGCCTGGGGCACAGCTTTGGTCCGAGGGTCACGATTTTTAAAATTTAAAATTTTCACTATATATACAAGCTTTTGTGTACATATAGGCATTTCTGGTGCAATGGTTCTTGAGGAGAAGATTTTTAAAAACATGCACCCTATACTCACTGTTTCACAATTATCTCCCTTTTGAAAAGGGCTGTGCCCTTTATTTTAACAATTTATAAACCCCTTTCCATAAGGATGCTTTGTACCAAATTTGGTTAAATTTGGCCCAGTGGTTTTTGAGAAGAAGTTGAAAATGTGAAAAGTTTACAGACGGATGGACGGACGGACGACGGACAACAGGTGATCAGAAAAGCTCACATGAACCTTCCGTTCAGGTGAGCTAATAAAAGTGTTATTCCCCCTTCAACTTGCGTGAGATATAATTAAAAGTAAGTGTAAAATATTTCACAATCTTATAGTTTTTTAGACATCACAGCCATGCTTCTCTTTTATCTAAGAGCAAAGAATTTCTATGATTAAATATATACCAGTATTTCTACTAGTAGTATATGACCGACTATAGTTGAGCATTTAACATATAAAAAACAATTATAAACTTATACACGACACAACAAAACCTTTAACATTTTATGATATAAGCACAAACGATTTGTAATTCTTAACATAAGATTTTATTTGCTTTTGACAACATGTACTAATACATAATTGATAACAAAATGAAAATAACAGAAACAAGTCTTTAGGAAGGAGGTCATTGGCCCAAGGAGTGAACCCCTCAGGTCACAGATACTAACTGTATATCTCAGAATAAAAGAAGCTAGCTGGTCTCTTCCTCAAGCTTTAAACAGTCAATTTCTAATGCTCAAATCATAACAAACGAATCTTTTTCCGAAAATTTAAATTCAATTTATGGCAGACCATTGATTTTTTTACGCATCCAGTAATGCAGTGACCATTGATTTTTTGCAGGACAAAAAGAGATGCCTCCAGATAATTATCTGACTAAGTGGAGTTTACTGATTGACTGATAAGAGGACCTCTGTATATTACTGATTAACTGATTGATTGGAATTCAATAATTAACTGATTAACTGGTAAAATTTCAATAATTAACTGACTGAAAAGTAGGAGGAGTGAGGGTAGGTTTGTCTTGTGAAAATTTTAGGTAAATAAGGATACTTTGTTATGCTGAAGACTAGCAAATGAAAAAAAAAACAAGGAACAAACTATCATGTAAAGTTACTGCAGCACTTGAGTCTCTCTCTCTCTCTCTCTCTCTCTCTCTCTCTCTCTCTCTCTCTCTCTCTCTCCATACAGGAATGTTTCAATTCTGCAAATTATCACTCTTCATAAATTGTTTACAAAATAATTTATAATTTATACCTGTCCAGTAAATATGCAGTTCAAATTACTAACAATATCATGGGATGATAAATCCCAAACTATTCAGAAATAAATGATAACAAAGTGATATTATGTTGTAGTTCTATGCAGTTCTGGGTTTTCCTTATACAAGTCAGCCATGTTGAATGCTGTCTGTCTGACATTCTAGTTTCCATGGTAACAGACTAGCTGGCAATGGCGTAAATAATCAAGGACACTGCAATTACTACTATCACCACGACAATCACGATATACGCTGTCTTTCTCCGCGACTTTGTCTGTCAAAATAATAGAAATCACTCTTCAAGTTTAAATTTTAATGCTTTTTGCCAAATAAAGTATTTTGCAGTTGCAACATGGCATTTTTTAATCAATTTAATAGTAGAACACAGGGTTTTTTAATTTATGTCATTAACTGATATTAAACTGTAATCATCTAGGGTAAAATACATTCAAGATTAATTACTGACAAAAACCATTTCTGCTTGTTTCAACTTATGAAAAACATTTTTATCTCATTACTGTTGGTTTGCAAGAATAACATCATTTCTAATGCATAATAATGACAGAAAGAATGAATGTAGATAAAGGAAACGAATGGATAAATGATTTATATTAAGCCAACTTTTCTTCAAAATAACAAATTAATCTAACACATTAGAAAATACTTTAACTATAGCTGCAGATCTGTTAGTAGCTCTCTGGTTGAAAAAATTCGGGTACAAGAAGCTCTCTGGTTTGTCTATCCCAATTTTTTCAACCAGACAGCTACAGATCTGCAGCCAAATACTCGATACATTTTTTTTTAAAAATATTTCAAATTTTCAAACTTTAAGTCAATTTCTATAAAAAGATGTTTTTAATCACTGTGTAATAATAGGAGAATAAACATCACATCTGTTAATACAGTTATATTATTTTGATTACATGAGATATACAGAAAATCCTGTAGATGTATAAAATGTATTCATAACAGTAGTTCTAAGTATTTCAAACATTAAATTTTAAAGGGTAACTTTTACAGAGTAACTTTACTCAGGGCTTATGATAAAACAGAGATTCTGGTGACACGGTTATTGATTACATCATTACCTCCCCTGATTACCGTAAGATAAGACATGATGACCGCTAATAAACTTGGGATAAAACTTAACTAGTTGAGCTGGCAAATCACAGAGCAAGGGTGAAATCAACAAGACCAACTAATACTCACTTAGTTGCTACTTTTAGTTCCGAGCGTGGCTGCGAGTATTATAGCGATGACAGCTAGAACTACCACAAGGATCACAACACATATACACTTTTTTCTGCGTGCTTTGGACTGAAACAAGGTGAAAATCAAAAAAATAAAGCACAGAACTTAAATTTAAATCAAGGTAAAAACAAAATAACAACCAGGTGCCAATCAAAAAATATCATAACATATATACAGAAAAGATAGGCATTGCTGAGATAGGAAAATGCAAATAATATCTTCAGTTATTTATTTATTATGCATCGTGTATAAATCTATAAAGTAAACATTTATTAAAAATATAATGATAACCTAAGAAAGTTGCATTTATTATAATGTGAAGATATTTCCATAAATATCTTTAAAGATTAAGATACCAGCTTAGAAAATAAAATCCCCTTGAAGCACCACTACACTTTAAGTTCTACAATGTTTCAGTATAAAGGTAATATCTGCACAGGGGCAGGGCAAATATTGTGATATAAATAAATGTCAGTACCTTTTATCCCTCATGTTTTTTAATTTATGAATAATTGATACTGGTAAAAACAAATAATTCATAAAAAGATGTAACAACTGATGCGGAAATTAAATGAACAAACTAAATATAACTTTAATATAATATAGTGGAAAACAAATACCGAAAAGTGAAGTATTTTGGCAGAATGCTAAATTTGTCTCTTTATGAAGGTTCATTTCATATTGTTGACATTAAAGACACTGAAAATAAGCTCCTGTATGCTTGTTTTTTTGTTGTGAAAATAAATAACTGAATTTAATCTCAAAAACAGCACATTTTCTCCTGCCAAAATACCGTTCGGAAAAGTATATGAAGAATAAAATTGTTCTATATACTAAACAGAGCTATCAGTGGGCCCAAAATTAGATGTCGTCATGCAGACCACGGTTACCATGGTGACACTATGGCGATACCTGGTAGGAGCTGGCCAGTAACAGCTGTTTCTGGCCACTCTCCACATGACCTTGAGAACTCTCCACAGTGGTTTCTATAGAATCTGAAACAGGTTAACTCCATCAAATTCTCCTCTTCTAAGGTTAAACATACTAACTTTCCATTCTACCAACCAACAAACCAAGGACCACTGCACAAAAAGTCATTTCTTTATGTTCAATTTTTTCCCCACCAAAATCAACCAAATTGAACTTAAAAGCTTTTGCCATATTTTTACAAATATTGCAAAGTCCTATGATTCTAATAAATAGGAAAAACATGCAAATTTTTTAATGCAGGGAAGACTTTTTACACTGGGCATTGTTTGGAGACTTGTTGTCACTGGTCCTTGGCTGGCTTCCCTATCTGACCTACATAACCTACCTACACCTGTCTCATACCTTACAGTACCTACAAATCTAGGCCCCTTCCACCCCCCTTTACTCCTAACCCGACTCCCTAGCTAGGGGTCCCTCCCCTACTCCCGACCCTGTCCCCGTTTACTTATCAGTACCTGGTACTTCTGGGCACTAGACAGCTGTTTTCTGCCCTCCTCAACATGCACAGCAGTCGTTTCCACATTAGCTTCTATACTGTCTGTAATCAAAGTACTGAGACTACTCAGAGGGGTCAAAATAACTCACAATGCCATATTGCCCCAATAGAAAGATTAATGTTCAACCTTAATGGAGACAAAAGAGCATGTTTATTGATAAATGTCAGTCCCTCAATAAGAAGACATTACATATCTTACACAATTTTGTACATTTATTGTTGTAATCATATAACATTTGCTTACACAATATGAATAAATGAACTTTATTTTTTGTTTGCTTACTTCAATTACACCATACTAAACTCTCTTAAATATATTTTACAGTAGAAGAAGCTATAAAAACAAATCTTTTTAAATAACAGCTATTTCTATTGATTACAAAAATTGTTTAACATTTCTGGCAATATTTGTTAAAGATCTTTAAAATTAATAACAGCAGATTTCAAACATTAGTCTCTCTCTCTCTCTCTCTCTCTCTCTCTCTCTCTCTCTCTCTCTCTCTCTCTCTCTCTCTCCTTGACTCTCAGAGGATGCTTACCTAGCATCTCCCCCTGTTCATGAACCAACATCCCTAAATCTTTGAATATCTGGTTGACATCTGTGATATCACTCTACAAAGAGAACAGAACACAGCGTTATTCAAAAGAACACACAGCACTATTCAACAGAACACAGCACTATTCAACAGAACACAGCGTTATTCACCAGAACACACCGCTATTCAACAGAACACAGTGCTATTCAACAGAACACAGCACTATTCAACAGAACACAGCACTATTTAAACAGAACACAGCGCTATTCAACAGAACACACTAGTGATGTTCCAATCATCGATTATAATCGAAAATCAATCGATTGTTATCGCACTCTAAGCGCTCGATCATAAAAGGTTTCATCACGATTAATCGGTTAAGGATTTTTTCCCTTTCAACAAGCACATATCATAAACAGAATATTGTAGACGCGAACTATCTAAACCCTAAAAACGCTCGCAGTCTGAAAATGGCTGACATGTCAGACGAGCTCGATATTCTTACTCGGGAAATATAGCACATTCTAGAATTTGGACGCATTTTGGTTTCAAGAAAATTAATGTTCGACTGCCTACAAAGGAAAATCTTTTGAACATAGTTTTTTTATCGCTAGAAATACTAAGTAAATCAATTGACGAAAGCCTAGTACTGAGTCTGTTTATTTACATTTATTTAGCACTACACTATAAAATATAAAAATTTCCGATTATAATCGATAATTAGCTAGTTCCGGAAACCAATTATCGATTATGAAAATCTCGCCCATTCCCATCACTAGAACACACAGCACTCTTCAACAGAACACAGCACTCTTTAACAGAACACGGTGCTATTCAACAGAACACGGTGCTATTCAACACCACACACATTGTTAAACTCCAATGCAATTTCATTAAATATTCTGCACGCATTATTATTATTTCTACTGTTGTGCAGGAATGTTGCAGCAGTTTGGATTAAACAATTATCAATAAAACCAAATGAACAGGTTATTCAAAGTGAATTAAAAGTAAAATATGTTCATTTAAATCAATGCAAAGTTTTTGACAAAAAGAAGAATTGGTTCCCACAAAGCTTTCATCTTAGATTTTCCCTAAATGCTGCTATTTTTTCTATTGCAAAAGAATGAGTTGGTAGAAATCTGGAATTTCTTTTGGAGAACTTTAGTTTGGCAAACTGTGAGTCTCATAAAAATGACATGAAATTAAATTCTTAAAAAAGAGAATAAATGGTACCTAGAATTGGAGTTAACAGGTACATTCCCCTTGAATTCTATTTTTACCTCTAGCTGTTTGATGGCCGCTTCTCTCTCGTGGAGCATATCCAGATCAACATCTTCCTCCATTTGTAGAACCTGCCGTGTCTGAGAAAACCTAAAGATAAACAGTAATGTATGGTCTCAGTCTACTGATAAAAAAGCAATGTACTGTATTTTGATTTACTCTTGAAACACAACGGAAGGAGAGCTGTGATTGGCTGGCTGTGAACCTTACCCAGGGGTCATATTTAGGTCATCCCTTCCTGTATCATCATCAAAGGGAGACTGTAAATAATGAACAAACAAAAATCAGTAATATATCAATTAAAGCCGACAAAATAATTGTTTTCATAGTTTCTCATGCATCATCAAAAATCTTATTGCAATATCAAAGGTAATGGCACCATTCCTAGGTTTTGTTAGGAATTCTTTAACTCTTGTATTGGTGTAACTGTACACCACACAAAATTTCACCAACCTTTGTGAAGTTTCCTGACTGAGCTCGAGCTCGAGCAACACTAGCTCGCTCCTTCTCGGCTGCTGTCCGCTGAATGGTTTGAAAATTTTTGAGGGCTGTGCTAAAGTCATCAGTTAGACGATCTCGTTGCATCCGCCATTTACTCTACAAATTGAACAAATATTAGTCAAAATAGATATTAAATAAGAAAATATCATTTTCAATTCTGGTTCTCCACTGATAGATGGACAAATCTTTACTTCTAAAATGAATAGTAGTAAGGTACTACATGTACTGTGTATAAATCATCTCGGAGTCTGTACTGGTCAGATTTCCCATCAATGTGTGCACTTGTTCAGATACCCACCACCCCACCCCAAACCCTTATTACTGCACTCACCTGTTCTGCTGCGGGGACAGTCAGGTGGGCCAAGTCTTTCATCAGTTTGTTGGTGTCCTTTGCCACCTGGTTTGTGTGATGAGTTAACTGATGCCTGAACCAAAAAGAACGTAAATAACATGAACTGTGTAGAAATTAGATTTTGTGATGGGTCAAAATTGTTACCTTTTACTTATCAATTCATATCCCTATGAATATTTTAACATTTCTACTTTATAAATTCTTTAAATAAGTTGTCAATTCATGAAACTATACCAAAAGACACCAGCATATGGTCCCAAAAATGCTAAGTGATTCCATGGAAAGCAAGAAATTTCTGAGTAAAATGCATATCCAATAAAAGAAATAATATTTAAGAGTATATTTTGCTCTATGTTCAAACATGCAACAATATTGGCCTAAAATAGCTTAAATTTTTTGAAATAATGCCTCAATGTCTTTTTATTTTAATTGCACTTACACTCTTTCACGGATTTCATCAGAATCTTGAGGCGTCCCAATTCTGGAGACGTTGTTTTGTATTTGTGAAACTAAAATTCAGAAATACAAATATAACACACGTTTATGAGCAGCTAATCTACTGATTTAATTTCACATCCAATATATGGTACTAATTAATACTAATTTTTAATTTTTTTTAAAGCATTCTCAATTTTTCTTTAGCACAAGTTCATTGCTAGGTCTCCTGTCTGATTTAACGTTTACCATTCTGTATGAGTGTCTGTACACTTACCGTTCTGTGTGATTGTCTGTACACTTACCATTCTGTGTGATTGTCTGTACACTTACCATTCTGTGTGATTGTCTGTACACTTACCATTCTGTATGATTGTACACTTACCATTCTGTGTGATTTTCTGTATGTTGGAGCTGATTGCATTGGTCAGTCTGGACAATTCACTTCCTCCCTCTCCACCTATCAACATGGAAAGAAAAGGTCTTAAATGTTGTAAACACATGGATGTATGACACACAATGCATCATCACAGCATCACACATTAATAGAATACCTCTCATGACCATTTATGTTGTCTTTGCAATTATTAAAAAAAATGAATTTTAAGTATCATAGCAATAAGCCGCAATGCAGAAAAAAAGGTTTCAAATGTCTAAAATATCTGGATATATGATTGTCTAACATATCACCAAGATACCATAATTGTCATTAACATGTCATGTAGCAATAATGTCATCTTTGCTTATCAAGGGCCTGTGATGCACTGCTTATTTCTCCTATAAGCACATACCTGTTAACCCTCCCGCATTGCGCAGGAGACTCCCGCAAAACGGCCTAACAATCTAAGATCTCCCGCATCCAACCTATCTCCCGTGTGGGAGACAAATTTCTCCCGCAATCGTATTTGTCTTCCCCATAACCCCCTCTCCCCAATTCTGAATCTTTACATGCAAATTTCAACAACCACTGCGGGTTTTTCTCTGATTTTGAGCGCAAAAAGCTGCTGTGTAGCTTGAACATATCAAAATCCATCAAAGTACTGTCTACTATGATCATAGTATGACATGTTATAGTCCAGTTCACGTTTTACGATTACTTCCGGTTTTGACTTAAATCAGTTACGTATTTAGTTATGCCTTATAAGAAAAATAAGTGCAGACATCTTGATTTTACTCTGTAACACCAAAGAAAACAATACACAGCCAGTGGTGTCACTTAACAGGTGCACAGGTAAATCACCCAAGCCACGTGCAGTGAGCCGTGATTTATTCTGTCTGGCAAGCACGGTCGGTAAAAATCAAAGTGAGTTTGGAACACTGAGTGTTTATACAGTACAAGCTACCAATAAAAGTGAAGCTCGAGGAAAAAGTGTAAAAGCATTTCACAAGAGTTTTTTAAGTTTATAGTACCGGTACTATAAATTACAGGGATGCTATAGACATTACAACAGATTTAATTTTTAAATGATACTGGAGAAATTAAAATTAAAATTATTGAATTAAAAAGCTGTTCTATATATAAGACAAAAAATAATTTTAATGAATATTATTTACTGGTATTTTCTTAACTTGGTTTCACTGCAAATTCAAAATATGCAAAATAAATGTTCTGTGTTTACCCTAGATGTCAGCATGCAGTGATGGTTCAATACTGAACAATAAGAAGACTTAATATAAAAAGTGACACTATTGACTTCTTGCATTGTAGTCCATGCAAACAAAATAATAGTTTTCTGAACATGTACAGCAACACAAGTTGTAATTGCACTCTGGTAGTCAATGTCATAGAAATAATAAAAATTAAAATGACTGTAAATGCATTAATTACAATAGTAAAATAAGGTATCTAACAGTATTTTTAATATATATTTGCATTTCACGTGAAAAAAACGTTGTTTACGCAAAATCTTCCCCTTAGCCAAGTTGGTAAGGGGGAGATTCTCCCACATAGCAGCTTTGAAAGGTTAACAGGTATGTAAGCATGAATTTTAACTAAACAGTTTTTACCTGTAGTTCGTGGTGAATCCCCAGTCTGGTAAGAAGAGAATCCTCCAAATTCACCTTTCCCATACGTTGCCATGATTTAGATTCTACAATTATACATACATAATTTATTTGGGTTGTTTTATTTCAATTTCATTATCTTGCATGAACATATCTGGGGGAGGGGTCTGAAGCTTATCCTAATCCTTGAGGATCTGGACACCCCCTTCACACTCTGAAGATTCTTTAATTCCACACCTGGG
Source organism: Magallana angulata (assembly GCF_025612915.1). Taxonomy (NCBI): domain Eukaryota; kingdom Metazoa; phylum Mollusca; class Bivalvia; order Ostreida; family Ostreidae; genus Magallana; species Magallana angulata. The sequence goes on from NC_069120.1 coordinate 54,343,223, forward strand.
CTGGGTATAGACCTAAGAATATCTTGAACAGTCATGATTTCAATTCTTAACACTCTCAGAAATATTGGGTTAGATAATATTTCAACAGCTTTTGACAATGTTATACTCTGATATTCTGTAAACTGGGAAAAATCATGATCCACCAATTTACTGATTGACCATGCGTCAGATTTAACCACCCATATATTGTAACATTAGCCTTGTTGTACCTGGGATAAAGTCGGCGCTGTCGGTCACTCCAAGGAAACGTTCACTCCGGATATCCTCTTTTCGTACTGCACCTCCCGAAAATTGATCGTCGTTCAATTCAGACACCGAATGGATCAGTTTTCGATTACCTTAAAATACTGTCGTGACTGAATCTAATATACACATGCATTCATGGTTAGAGACCGTATGAGAACTGCATGGTAAGGATGTTGAAAGTCTTCCGTGTTCTGATAATATACACACCTACTTGTGATCCTCCATCACTGACAATAATACCATTTTGTGACGTCATCGATCATGAGATGTTTTGTAGATAGCTCGGTCGGTGGAAAGTCGTATAATGCTGAATTCTATAAAATGTTATATATGTCGTATTGGAATCTATGATTATACATGTAAATAAAAATTCAAAATAAATACGAATGTTCCACCACAAACTTGATCGTTTCCGCCACAAAATATGATTAATAGCCTCTATTTCCTTGACCAGTTGTTCATTTTATTTAAACAGTTAAATGAAGTTTCCATCCAACTGAGGCTTCTTTCGGGCACTGGCATACATGAGCAAATGTATAACCGTTTTTTAAAGGGACTTGGACACGATTTGAGTTCAACATTTTATTTTTTGTTTTTTATGTATAAACTGGTTTACTTGTGCATTTTGAATGATTGACCAAAATTCGGATTTTTGAAGTCAAGCCTTAAGAGAAATGCAGAGGTAAGAATTCTTTGTTATATAAACAAAGCTCGTGTCTTATCTTGTTTACAAATAATGATAAGTAATGAATTACCATTTATTTGACGAAAATGACTTGTGGCAAGCAAGATAAACTGATTTAATGCGTTAATGAATAATATTAACAACAGAGAAAAGCAAAAAATGATTGAAACTTATACCAGTATAACCCATATGTTAACAATTACAAGGCTCGATCTTTGTTTACAAAACAAAGAATTTTAAACTCTGTATCTTGCTTATAACTCAATATTTGACTTTCAAGTTTTGACATAGCATTAAATATACCCCTTTTAACCATTCTAAACAATAAGAATCGAAAAATAAAATTTTAAATTTTTAGCTTAAATCGTGTCCAAGTCCCTTTAAAGTGGGAGGGGGGTTGGGGATAGGCAATCTCACCAGAAATATTGACCAGCAATAAAACAATCACCAGACAAAACAATATCAAAACAAAGCCCAACAAACCTATTTCGTCAATCTTTAAAATCGTTATCCGTTCCAACATTTCTACTTCAAAGTTAATATGTTATTTTTCAAACATTTATTTTTCATTCTCCCTAAAAGCGAGTGACCAGTTCTTTCACTATTCTATTCTCTAAATGTAGATAAGAAAAATGTTTATGCGGAGAAAAAGTGAGGGATACTATACATGCTATACGTACGTGCCTGCATGTCTTTGACCCCCAGGCCCCGGAAACAACTTAGACTACTCAATAATTCCAGCCTCGCTTTTACACAATATACATGTATACCCTTTGAAAAGTGAGAAATAGATCAAAAGTAAACATGCATGTCTTAGCCTTACGATTCCAGAAGCCGTGGGTATTCCAATATGACTGATTTTAAAACTGACGCATACAAAGAATATGATTTTTACGTAAAGATTAAAATCTCTTCCAGGGATGATATGTGCCAGTTTGGTTGAGATAGGCCCTGTGGTTCTGGAGAGGAGGAAATGGGAACGGACGACGGACAAAAGATATTCTATATCATGACGCTTTTCACAGGTTCTTGAGAATAGGACCGACCCCCCCCCCCCCCCCCCCCCCCATCACTCAACCTTGTTGTATTATATGTATAGATTGGTTTTGGGTTTTTTTAATTATAAAATGTTTGTTTTAGCAGAGACATAAATAACATAAATGTTATTTATGTCTCTGGTTTTAGGTCATTTTTCGAAATGAAGGTACACATGAGATCAGAAAATTACCATAAAAGAACACAGAGTACCGACCTTGGGATTAATATTTTGGGGCGGTGGGAGGGGGGGGGTCGGTCCTATTCCCGAGCACCTGTGGACGCTAAATTTCAGCAAAGAATTTTTGAGAAACAACATTCCTTTTTTGGAATAGCAACTAGTTTTAATCGATTTTTAATTGAATTTGATGTACAGTTTTATATAAACACGTTATTTTCGTCGATTTTTACCTAAAAGTTAAAACTTACCCTTGACACAGCGTATTTTAACAAACAATTAAACAATCATACTAAATAGCATTATCCAAAAAAAGAAATCAAATTATAGAGAAAAATGAAGGTTTCGATCATCTATTTTCTTATCATAGGGCACCACGAATAGAAAAATCCATTCTCTGTCCTTCCGTCCGTCCGTCTGTCTGTCTGTCCGTCTGTCTGTCCGTCTGTCTGTCTGTCTGTCTCTCTCTCTTTCTTTCTTTCTCTCTCTCTCTCTCCATGCTTATTTAATGATTCAAAGAAATCTGACTGGGAATATATTCTATACAAATCATAACCTTTGATTTAATCTGTAAATAATTTCTTGAAATCTCTTACATGATTCATTAATAAAGTTAAATTGAAATGGATATCTTAGTTATGTTTTTTCTGCTTATTATAATCCAAATAAACACACAAGGAGATCTCGATCGCTTTTCATCAACCAATCACCGGCAATCACTGGATCCGTGGAACACACAGAAACATGCGATATATGTGATGAAACAACTACATGTGTGAAAAACCAATCTCTCCTAACGGCAACGAGAAAGACAGAGAGAGAGAGCGCGCGCGTGGGCACCTGTCTTGTGTAGCTGTCAGAGACACGGTGGCTCGTCAACGACACGGAGGCAGGCTCGACAGAGAGACCAGCAGCCCCGGAACCACGGCTCCAGGGGTAAGTCACCGAAGGGGGGGGGGGGGGGGCAGCGACTAGGGAGGGCCAGGTGTGAGGTACACCTGTGTGACGTAATGCATGCTCATTTTTATCACGACTCGTAACAATTGTTTGTTGTATTATGAGAAATGAAATATCGATTTTGGCGATGCTCTTCCCTTTTTTTACTTATACTAAGATGATGATTATCTCAAAATGGAAGAACGGTTTTAAAAATACGACTGGTATCTTGTTGATGTTGATTTAACAAGTCCATTTACATTGAATAACACGTATAATTTTTTAACCTAAAGATAAACTAACTAAATGAAATTATTCAGGAAAAATGTGTGAATACCTCGTCAAATACACCAGGTTTAAGAAGACGATTCTTTACTGAAATAGAATGCTGATGTGGCAATATACCGATTTTAAAGTGTGATAAAAGCGAGAATTCGTTGACAAATCGAAAAATGGAGAAAAAATATCCTCTTCTTCCTCCATAAAATTATCGTCAAAACGGGTTCCTTTCTCTCAAATAAAGAAACTTACGTTTCAACACCTTAACACCCCACCAATAATCCAATTTTTTTTATATGCAATGTAGATGGCTTGTAAAAGTATATGGATGGTATGTAATCTCTTTTTTCTGTCACATTAATCTTGAACGTTCAGGTTCCTTGTGTATATACGTAACACTGGCTTATTGAAATAAAGTAGGGTCATTTCCCACTTAATATACCGTAGTTATTCATTATAAGCTCTCTTTGATTGTTTTAAGAGAGAGAGAGAGAGAGAGAGAGAGAGAGCGTGTTTGAATACCATGCACCTTTGATTTAGGTTGTACGATAAATAAATGTAATTAACTTTAAGAACAATAAACGCGTCTACTACACAAATTCAGAATAATTCACCTGTCCCCACAGGCAACTCGATTGCGGGGGAGGATCGGATTTGCAAAGGTTATCTCCCCCATTAAAACAGATTTTCTGTGTTAATAGCAAATGGATCACGATTAACATTGATTTTTTAACTGCTTTGTACCTGTACTGTACCCACGGTTTTACTGGTCTCTGTCTGATGGAAAATCTAAACGACATGGTTAGATGATGCTTAATATAAACTGTGTGTTTTATAATATTATGTCTTTTCACACAGAGAGAGAGAGAGAGAGAGAGAGAGAAGAGAGAGAGAGAGAGAGAGAGAGAGAGAGAGAGAGAGAGAGAGAGAGAGAGAGAGAGAGAGAGAGAGAGAGGAGAGAGAGAGAGTGAGAGAGAGAGAGAGAGAGAGAGAGAGAGAGAGAGAGAGAGAGAGAGAGAAAGAGAGAGATTGCATTCTTGTTGTCGAGAATCGATGAACTCAAAATCTAACAATGCGATTGGAGTTCACGCATAAAATATATAATTTATTGAATATTTCGTCTTTACTAATTTCAAATACATATAATTTAATTCTGGTTGTAACTCGCTTTCTGATTGGCTAAAAAAATATTTTATATCGTATAAAGAATGTTGCCTACGTCATAATAAGACTAACGTCAAAAACGTATGGATACGCCAGCGTAAACTGCCCCAAACCATTTTATTTTAAAAGCAATGAATTTAATATTTATTTGTTTTATACGATATAAAATGGTTTGGGACAGTTTACGCTTTATAAACCGCGAAGCGGTTTATAAAAAAGCGTAAATTGTTTCAAACCATTTTATATTCTATAAAACTAATAAATATTGAATTCATTGCTTATAATTTAATTTTTTTACTCTTCATTGTAGATAAAAACGGCCATTTGACCTTAAAAATGACATAAAATTATTATCGTATAAAACAAATAAATATTGAATTCATTCCTTTAGTATCTCAATTCTATATTGACGCAGGTTCTTTGAGTCGTGTAGCTTCATGTACAAGATTAGCATTAATTTGGTCAATAAACGAAATTATATTGCAGCCGTTATATAGATTGATGGTCAACATCTCACACAACGGATAAATAAACAATCTCTAGGGGACTTAAACCAACAAACTTGGAATTCTTCATTGTTATATATCGGATAAAATGTTCATATATATATATATATATATATATATATATATATATATATATATATATATATATATATATATATATATATATATATATATATATATATATATATATATATATATATATATATATGTTAAACATTGAAATGTCTCTATGACATAAATGTAACCATGCAGTAAAGTTAAAAGTCAAACTAAAATTACATGTCAGACGGTTACCCGAGTGTTTACTGAATATACATGTATACGTCAAACAAAGAGTTGTTTATGTGCAGTTTAATAGATGTATGACGAGATGTTTTTGTTTTTATCTAGGCCTACAAGTATATATATAGTTGCCGATAAATCTACTTCTCGTTACATAAGCTTTATCAGACATAGTCAAAACAACAAGAGCTATATATAAACTTTTGTAAAAGTAGACCAATTGGCGGCTTTTATCACCGTCTCTTGGTACGGTAGCTATTTTTCTTTGTACATGTATGCACATGTATGTGCTTTTATCTGCTGATTTTTTAACTTGTTTAATTACCATACTATTATAGAAAAATATATAGACCTATTATGTCTATACAATTGTTATATATGTCAAGCTCCGTAAGGCCCTAATTTGAAAAAATGAATTCTATTTTATTCTATAGATTCTGAAGCACTAATCACAGACACTTGACGTGAAAACACTTGTAAATATAAGTAAATAATTCAGTGAAAACACTTGTCAATTTAAGTAAATGATTCAGTGAAAACACTTGTCAATATAAGTAAATAATTCAGTGAAAACACTTGTCAATATAAGTAAATGATTCAGAGAAAACACTTGTCAATATAAGTAAATAATTCAGTGAAAACACTTGTCAATATAAGTAAATAATTCAGTGAGAACACTTGTCAATATAAGTAAATAATTCAGTGAAAACACTTGTCAATATAAGTAAATAATTCAGATGCTGTGATTATCATATGTGACAATGTTTTTAACAATTACGCAGAGTATAAAATGTTCAACTCATAAAAATAAAAAATACCATGTTGACATAAAATCTTTTTTTTGGATATGATATCGTCGGTCCTATCACACACAAGGCCCTGCAGACAAATTGAACATTGTCCTTTCCAATATATTTCATTTTATCAAATAAAATATACAACATGACTACTTTATATTGGAAAGGACAATATACCGCGCGTTGGTTCTGTAATAGGACCGACGATATCCAAAAGCTCATATTTATTTCTTTATTTGAATGAAATATTTTTGTATAGTCGCTTTAAAGCTATATTATGTATTAACTCTTTGTCAGGGATATGAACAGTCATAAAACATTTTATTTAGTTCGCTTCCGTGGCTAAGAATATAGTGCCAAAAACTTTATCGAGCAAAACTCTTTTTCATTAACGAATAGATATAATGATTACATATCAAATTGATTATGTAAGTTAGAACGTTTCAGTTAATCTTACAATAATAAATATACGCGTGATGACGTTTATTTGTGCTCATACGCCGTGATCAGGGTTGGCCAATGTTATGGAAAATAGAAAATGAACGTCACAGATTTCCAATGCAATCATACGAGGAAATATAAACTGAGTGTAAATATAGTTACATATAACTAAGCAGAGACTATAACATATACAAATTAACAACCACGAGACAAACAAAATCCAAAATAACTGCGGTTCGTCTACCTTGAATATAAAATCAGACTGTTTACCCACGAATTATATGGTCTGAAACACGCGCTATATAGTGTGCTGAGATGCTGCTTTATCAACTGTTTTATTACCTTTTTTCAGGTATGGTTGAGCTTGATTACTGATGGCCCACATGTTTAGAAAGGTAAAAAAAAGTTCTCTTCTTGATTTCTTCAATTATCGATGTTCACGCCGTCTGATAACATTGACTGGACTATAGATCACGTGTCTGAAATTAGTTAACGTACAAAGGGTGGAAGGAGATACTTTTCTTCACTCACCAACTGAATGGTCTTTGAGATTTGGTGCGATTAGAAACACTAGAACTAACGACATAAGACATGAGGTACCTCAAAAGAGTATGCAGGTTCGAACCCAAGATGCAATATTTGTCCCCTTCGCCGCTTGACCGAGCATATAGATATGATTTCCTGTACTGGGACAACAATAAAAACTTAAAAAATACCAGTAATTTACGATATTCTACTCACAATTTTTTCTATTAAATATCAGTCTTCAGTAGTCAAAGTTATCGTTCCTTATACATGTTTATAATTCAGAAAGTACTTCTTACTAAGTAACGGAGAAAGATAGGGTAGAGATGTCTGCCTTAAAAATGGCACCGTTCCAAAACTATCCTATGTAGACTAACATGAAAGGAAGGGCTAACGATAATTATGCAACAGAATGATCATTCTGATATCTTGTCATGAACAGTCATTACTAGTATGCCAAAATAGCTGTTTCACAACAGTGAATCTGTCATAAGTTGCATTTCTCTTCTCTCAAACAATTCAAATGTAGTGGACCCTGAAACCCTGACCCGGTGTCATGAATTTCACTGATAAGGTAGAGGGTTTTATGAACATGATGCATTTAGTTTAGAAGAGCAGAGAAGATTATTTTCTAAGATTTATTACATGTTCACTATATGGTCATATTGCCCCCCGGCCTTTGAATTTCACAGATTTCGAACATCTTAACCAAATCCTATAGATGCTTCAAACCAAAAATGGTAACGATTCGCCTTGTAGTTTTGAAGTTTATAGTTTTGAAATTTGTTCAATTGTAAAATTGTAAAATGTACTCAGTAACAGTGCTAATCGTTAACTCTGTAATAACGTTGTATTAGTCATGCACTAGGTGAGCAATATCAATATAACGTTGTATTTGTCCTGCATTAGGTGAGCAATATCAATATAACGTTGTATTAGTCCTGCACTAGGTGAGCAATATCAATATAAAGTTTTATTACATACTTAGTAATAAATACAGGTTTTTTGCACATGTGATACAGATGACATCACAAAATCCGTATCGGCCTCCGGGGCTGATACAGGTTATCAGCCCTCCAGGGCTGATACGGATCCGTATCACACCCCTTGCGTAACTCCTGCCTTTTTTCGCTTCGGCATTTTTGCATGTTTACAGACGAAAAATAAAACATTTTCAGTTACAGTCGACATTTTTAAGTGCAGTTGAAAACTTCAAATGCTAGCAAATGTTTTAAAGCAGTCAACTTTTAAAACCTGATGAAATTCCGTTCTGTAGCTTCATGTTTGTTAAAACAAGAAGAACTCATATGTACATGTCCAGACTTTTTTCAAATGATATGAATAATCAATTTGTTCAAGTTGATGGGTTTTCTTTTTAAATTTATTACTAAGTATGTAATAAATATAATAATAAATACCCTTTTCCATATCACAGCTTGTATCAGCCCTCGACCAATATCAATTACCCTCGGGCCTTCGGCCCTCGGGCTGATATTGGAGTCTCAGGCTGATACAAGCTGTGATATGGAAAAGGGTATGTATTATTCTCTATGTATTTGTCCTGCATTAGGTGAGCAATATCAATATAACGTTGTATTTGTCCTGCATTAGGTGAGCAATATCAATATAACGTTGTATTAGTCCTGCACTAGGTGAGCAATATCAATATAACGTTCTATTTGTCCTGCATTAGGTGAGCAATATCAATATAACGTTCTATTTGTCCTGCATTAGGTGAGCAATATCAATATAACGTTGTATTTGTCCTGCATTAGGTGAGCAATATCAATATAACGTTGTATTTGTCCTGCACTAGGTGAGCATTATCAAATTTTCCAACATTTTCTTCGCCATCACTCATCTGGTGGCCGTAAATCATTTATATACATGTACCAAAACGTACAGCGGTACAAACATGACAAAAATTTAATACTAATCGAAACTCGATCTCAAAAATTGAAACATTTGACGATCGATCGATATTTTCAAATATATTTTAATATTAACATGACTTTAACATTTGCTGTGGTTGTTGACATCAACATTTGCTGTAGATGTTGACTTTAACATTTGCCGTATTTGTTGACATTAACATTTGTTGTTGTTGTTCACATTAACATTTGCCGTTGTTGACATTACAATTTGCTCTTGTTGTTGACATCAACATTTTTTGTTGTTGTTCACATTAACATTTGCTGTTGTTGTTGGCATTAACATTTGCTGTAGTTTTGCTGTATATGTAGAGATAAGAATTTGCTGTAATTGTTATCGTTAACATCTGCTGTTGTTGTTGACATTAACATTTAGTTTCTTTGGGAATATTTTCAGACGAAGTCGGTTCGCTCCGGCCACCCATCCACCTCTGGAAGGGTGAGTCCCGTGGAACCCCCCTCCCCCGACCTCTCTCGGCTGACCCAGGAGGAGATCAACATCCTTCACAAGGTCATTCAAAGACAGGAGGAGTTTGAAAATGAGGAGGCTTCGTGTATCTGGTAAGTAACCGAGGAGTTTGAAAATGAGGAGGCTTGGTGTATCAGGTAATTAACCGAGGAGTTGGTAAATGAGGAGGCTTCGTGTCTCTGGTAAGTAATTGAGGATGTTTGAAAATGAGGAGGCTTCTTGTAACTAGTGAATAACCGAGGAGTTTGAAAATGAGGAGGCTTCTTGTATCTGGTAAGTAACCGACGAGTTTGAAAATGATGACTTCGTGTATCTGGTAAGTAATCGAGGATGTTTGAAAATGAGGAGGCTTCGTGTATCCGGTGTGTAACCGAGGAGTTGGAATATGAGGATGCTTCGTGTATCTGGTAAATAACCGGGGCAACTGGGCGATACAGAATTAGCTGTTAATACAACCGCATGCTCTATGCTAGATATGAATAAAAATCGTGTAAATATAAAAGAAGAATTAAACGTTTACTTCAATTTAAAGGTTTGAATAGAATGATGGTATGCAAAAAAGTTTACCAAAACTGTGAATGAAAATACGAATGTACATAGATTGTACAGTATTACACAACAGTATACAGTTAATTGAAAATTCACAGTACAACATAAGTACGTATGTTATACAAAATATGACACTACTCTTTGGTAAGTAATTAAATATACAGTGTACAATAGATGTAAGGATTTCACATAATTGAAATACATGTAAATGAAAGTAAAATACATGTAAATATAATATGCACAAATTGGGATTGTATACAATGCAATAATATGAAAGTACAGTATATTAGACTTCCTGATGCAAAAAAATGAAATGAAAAAAAACTTTTAGTTTGATAACTTTTAAAAAAGAAAATACTTGAAATTGATATAAAACTTTTTGTGTATGTTCAGGACCATTCAGCAACAGTTGGAGCGGTATGAAGAAGCGGTGCGCGCGCAGAGTAGCGGGAAAAGTCGTCTGAAGCACATCGACCTCCGCCTCTGTCGTCTGTGCTTCAAAACGAAGTTCGCAGACGGCATCGGCCGCTTATGTCACGACTGCAGGAAAAGAGTGTGTCAGCGATGTGGAGGATTTACCAAGAGCCGCTGGGACCCGAAGAAAAAGAAGGTAGGGGGTCCACTTATCTGGTGTACATTAAAATCGCAGATTTTGATACACATGCTTACATGTTAATTATTCATGTTTGTTTTTTCTTTGATTTACATTTTACGAGACCGAGAGAATTTTCTATATATAGGTTTATGAAAATTTCTCGCTTTTCACAGCAGTATATAATGATTATTAAATTCGATGATGTCGCGAAATTTAGGTGTCGCGAAATAGTTCATCGCCGATCAATGGAGAAATAAAGTCATTATAAAGAAATTTGGTTTACTTGGTACTGAGGGATATAGTTCGTGATCACAAATTATCTGATTATCATCAAATTTTTTTTTTTTACCAAAATTTAGTTTTTTCAGTATTGTTTGATGTTCATTTTTCTTTGACCGTGATTTTGTATTGAATTAATGATGTATCAAGGCCAGTCTTTACTTCGTAAGTCATACACGTTTTACTTTGAATTCAACTGTTTTAATTCAAACTTTTTTTATTCATGCTGGATATTACACGATCTGCACCAGTGTGTTTATGTTTATCTCAATTTCTCTGGATTTCTCTTCAACTACCCATATAAAGGAAGTATAGTTAGCTAAATATTCGTCATTGTCGATCAGTCCGTACATGCAAGGAACAGCCACTTCTTCCATATATGGAAAATTCATATCACGTGTTCGGGAATCTGATGTCAGTCCGTGTCACATTGAATTGATTGATCAAGAAGTAATTCTTAGATAGTCAACCTTAATAGTAGGAAATGAGACACCATTCATTAATGTAAACATCATCTCTTAAAGATATTTGACTATCTACCGTATATATCCCTTTCTTTATAAAAGGACAGATTGGTTTAAACTGGCAAGATCGTGGATCAGCTGCAGTTTTATCAGAGGCAGTGTACATATTAGCTGTTTGAACACGATATTAGTCTTTCGTAAAAAATTAAAAGAGAAAATACTCACAATTTTAACCCTGCAAATGTAATTGTCATTTAAATTTAGAACACGTGGTTTTATATGACCATTTCGGTTTCGCAATAAAAATCGTGCATCGTGTTTATAGTCTATTTCATAGAATTTACATATAATATTTATAGGTATATGTAGTCAAATTTGAAATCCTGACGTTTATTGATTTTAAACTTCATCTTCATTAATTGGTGGATGAAATGAGTTCTAGAAATAAATGTGACAATAGAAAATATAGTTTTAGTTGCAACAAATTAACAATTAACATGCTGAGTAGAGATCCTGCCTGGCCTAAGGATTAATTTTAGATCCGCGTCTGACCTAGTTATAGCATCAACAGTGAAACAGAGTGTACTATTTTATGCAGAATGTTCTTTGAAAATGGCTCGATATACTAAGTTTTTATACAAAACAGGCACGCACTCTTTTTTTTAAACATACCAAAAGCATCAAACATGGCTATGATTTTATTAAGCAACCCAATGTTTATATTTTAAACCACATGTAGAGTGGCTGAACAGATGGTTGAACGATAACTCTGTTCTAGATAGCATCGTTAAGTTAAATAACTGCTAGATGATGAAATAAGACATACCCGGTATATCATTTTTGACCAAAATCGTGACAACGCCCCTTTAATACTAGATTTTTATGTTTTAACATAAATCAAAGTAAGATAAGATATGAAAAACGAACAGTACTTACGTATTTTGAGAATATTATACGGACACTTATTTTTCCGCTCGAAATTTTACAGGAAATAAACAAATATCGGGGAAGTCTCGTGAATTTTCAGTCGAGAACCTCTGGATGTATTACATACTTAGCAACGATAAAAAAACGTTAACGTTCCGAACACATTCGCAAGGGTGACTCAGTGGATGTACATGTAAATATCACCCCTGCGAATGTTATTGTCATTTAAATTTTAGACCAAGTGGTTTTATTTGACCCTTTCAGTTTCGCAGTAAAAATCGTGTTTCGTATTTACATGTATAGTCTATCTCATAGAATCTTCTATAGGTACTTGTAATCAAATATAAAATCTAGAGGTTTATTGATTTTAAACTTCATCTTCATTAATTGGTGGATAAAATGTGTTCTAGAAATAAATGTGACAATACAAAAAATAGTTTTTGTCTGCTGTTGCAACAATTAACATGCTTAGCAGAGGTCCCCCCTGAAGATTGATTTTCGATCCGCGTCTGACCTAGTAATAGTATCAATAGTGAAACAGACTATACTATTTTATGCAGAATGTTCCTTGAAAATGGCTCGATATACTAAGTTTTTATGCAAAACAGACACTCATTATCTTTTTAAGAACATGGTATTGCACATCACAAGCATCAAACATGGCTTTTTTATTAAGTAACCCAATGTTTATATTTTCAACCACTCTACACGTGGTTGAACACGAACGATAACTCTGTTCTGAATATTATCGTTTAATATAAATAACCGCTATATGGTGAAATAAGACATACATCTTAAAAGATTGTCATGTTCTAACATAAATCAAAGTAGGATGTGATATGAAAAACGACCAGTACTTACGTATTTTGAGAATATTATCCAAAATCTTATACTTCCGCTCGAAATTTCACAGGAACTGAACAAATCTCGGTGAAGTCTCGTGAACTTTCATTCGAGCACCTCTGGATTTATTACATGCTTAGCAACGATAAAGAAAACATTCCGAACACATTCGCAGGGATGAATATGCTACCTGTACAATACCGACAACTGACGTGTGATATATTATATATATAATCATATGTGATATGTTATCTATAACTAGCATTTCAGACTGAAGTTACTACAGCAACTATGTCCTTTCCGATATATTTCATTTTGTACAAATAAAATATACAACATGCTTTAAACAGTCAAGTTATATATTTATTTATTTATTTTCTTGTTAAAATGAAATATGTCGGAAAGTGGATAAGATAGGCGTACATTACAACAACTGTTATTTTTGACGAGAAATGGTTGACTTTCTCTAGTTGTTTCTTCGTGTTTACCACCGATCATTAATTTTATGAGACAGATAATAAGAAAAGAAGTCAAATAATCGATACCTAACTATCCGCCTATGTCTGTCGGCGCTAAACAGCTGCATGTATTCTCTACATTATTTTTGTTCAGATTAAGAAAGTTTCTATTACTTTAATTGCCCACACTGAGATTTGTGCGTGCGAAGAGAATAAAAGCACAGCATGACAGAAGATTCATAATCTTTGAGAGATTTCTGGACTTTAATGTACTCGCAGAGTCATCAGTTCCAAGTACCAAACAAGCCCCGACAAATGCCACAATCACCCGTGCGTCGCGTCATTGCAGTCAGTGTTTGTCCATTAGAGGACAGAGAGTGGTCCGCTGACTGTTTGGATCGAAATGGCCGCAGTCTTTTACATGCTTTATTTTTCTTCTGTCTTTCCGTCATTGATTTTCGCACGTCACTGTCTTCAGCAACTGAACCTGATAACATACTTGGAACCAGCGGCTCTGATAGCTGTATATCTGGCGGGGAAAGAGCGGTTGGCTGTTTTTGGTCCTAAGTTTTCGTTGAAAGTATAAAGATGTGTGCAACAGGTAGTTGATATTAGAAAACTATTATAACAGAATCTGATATTCTATGATAAGGTTATTTTTTCCCTTTTTTTTTGTTGTAGATGGTACGCGGTAGATGGCGTTGCAATATGTGTGACATGAAGCGGAAGTTCTTTTGTAAGACCGGCGTCTGGTACCACGGACAGCGCGCGCGCCCCACGCTCAACCGCGCCCTGTTCAGTCAGAAGACGAGGAGCCTGGAGGCGGATCTCACGGAGGACGAGGTATGAGGGTTGACCACACGTCAGATACAATGTGTCTTGAATTTCTTAAAATTTGGTTAAGATTTGGTTGAAATACTTCATGTTTCCCCATGAGTTCACGAATCGTGGTGAACATTATAAATTTTATTGGTATTAGTAATTACTTGTTGAAAATCGCCTTAAAGTCATATAAAAGGTGTTTAATTATCATGTCGAGAGGTGTGTTCGATTGGATATACTCGTGTGAGGGTAAAATGGTGTTCTGTTGGAAATACTCGGCGAACACATTAATAGCAATGTCGCATTTCCATTCGATGACCGGAAGTTTTGAAAAATTATTCTATGATTGGGATATGGTAAGCAAATAAACAAATTCAAAAGGGTTTGACTTCTACTGATACATACTCTGCATCAAGCAAAGTATTTACTGCAAAAAATAAGCATCGGGCTCGGTCAGTCAGAGACTACAGGTAACAGTTACCGGTATCCCTGTATGTGTATTAGGTTTCTGTGTGTGTTTTAGTTTATAGGCATGTTTTCCTTTCGTCCTTTTTTCCCCTTGTAACACTCTGCTTCCCAAGCTTTTTTCCCTCTCAGGACTCTTAGATGAAGTCCTTTTTCGGTCATAATTTAAGGGTATGAAAATCCAGGGAAAATTCTTTCAAACTTCAATGTGTCGGTATGTATAAGGAACAAAATAATGCCAGGGGTTGTAAATTATAACAAATACAATACAACCCATTCTTACCTTTCATACAAAAATGTGTTGATACCCAAACTTGAGGCATGTTGTGGTGACACATAGAATCTCAACTTGCGCCTCTGTACGCTACTTCTGTGAAAAGGAAATATCTTTGTGATTAATTAAAGGTTTAATTTGTATGGTTTCATTAAGAAGACGGAATGTTCACCTCATTACCAATCAGGTATGCCTTAGAATTTTAAATATGACATTTTTGGCTATAAACTGCATACATTTATTATAAGTAAAGAAAAAAACCCCAACTATTTTAGATTCAACTTTTATATTAATTATCCTTTATCTTTAAAAAATATTTCAAAATATTAAAAAAAAAAGGGCTATCGAGCTCTCATAAAGAATAACACTACCACATGACAGAATAAAACAAAGAAAAAAGAAAACTGTTTATTACATTATTTGTGTAAAACAAGGAAAGTAACTATACAAAAACTGTGCCGAGAACTGAATTAGATGTAGTCGGTGTTAGCGTGGACTGATCTGTCCTAGAATTGTGGCAGTCTATTGGCGCCGAGTCTCCGAGTGGTTTTGGTAAAGGTGAACTGTTCGCTAGGATCTTAACCTACATACTGATCCAAACATCGACTTATTCAATTTCAAAATCTAGAATTTTTCCGACTTTTTTAACAACACAAACAAATTTTAAAATGTAAAGAGCGAATGTTATTCAATAACGTCCATCAATACAATGCACTCCTCATACTCACTATGTACATGGAATAGCGTACCTGGGGATTGCTAAGGGTCATGGTCATTGAAAATGGTCAAGGTCAAATTTCTCACAATCGATCGAATCTGTAATAACTATATTCGTTCTTAAAAGCTTTGATTGCATAAACAATATACAAAGTCTACCGTATCGTCGAGGTGTGAGTTTCTGAATTAGCAGACGCTGGATCGATACATTCAGTGCAACGAGGGAGCCGGGGAGAGAGGCTGTATAAGCGAATATTGAAACAACTTCATACAATCTAATCCCCGGGGGCAACTTCTTTCAGTTGGCTGAGTGATAATATTCATTAGCAGTAACAATGATTTTTTTTCTTGCATTCACTTCAAAAACTGGAGTCCAAATTGCATGTTCATTTAATACCATAAATGGCTCAGCTTAACATAGCTATTCCGGAAGAACAGACAACGTTTTATATCATATCTCTATAACGTATGATGGTGTATTAAATCACTCCAAGGCTAAACTAGCTATCATGATACATGTATAATTGACACAGATAATTATAAATACGTCCACTGTAATCACGCCATTTAATGCCAGCTCTGTGCCACTGTAATTATCGGGTGCCGATATATCTCTCTCTCTCTCTGTGTACACGGAATCCCATTACATGTAGCTCCCAATGGAAGAGTCGCGCCATATATCACCGTGCCATTCCAGGAAAACCCCGGATCAATGTCCGACACTACTTAACTTAGTAAATAAATCAGCTATGATATTAACATGTCTACTCCCCGTACAATTGATCAGTCAGCTCTGCTGGGGCTATCAGGCATGCATTGTCCATTTCTCTGCTATTAACCACAAAGCGGCATAGCGGGCTGATACTGTAAATGACCTGAGTAATGTCTTAGTAAGTGACCCCCCTCTCCCCTTCTCGACCCTCCCTTACCAATACCCCCCCCCCCTCCACATGTAGTTTACTACTTATCCATAAGCAGTGCGGCCATTGGTGTTACACCTATCAGGTGATTATTGATTCTGGTGACAAAAACGACAAGCTTTACCATGGAAATCTACTAATGGCCGGTCATCATTAAACGTGCGCCACTTCCTGTATCAGGCCATACTCTGAATGAGGAGCATCTGTTGACTTTGTACTGCCATCGATTTTAATTTTGTCGTGTCTCAGTGGGCTTTTTTTAATACGAGGATGAATATTGTTCAGCCTTGAGCAATCTGTGCTTTATCGTTGTAGAGATGCTGGCGCGCGCTGTCTCCTGGCTCCTCTGACGTCGTCGTCACGGATACGGACCTTCCCCGGACCCATGCTTCCTATCAGGCGATGATGCAGGCACGTGGGCGCCGCAAGAGTATGCCCATTTTCCGGACAGAGAGTGTGGACATTTCTGACAATGACAGTGACGAAGACCCCCACAGCCACAGCGCCCGGCGCCGCCGCTCCAAGCGCCACAGTAGACGTCACTCACGGCGGAACCGGCCGGTGTCGCCGTCCCAGGCCGTGCTGACGTCACCGGGGCACCAGAGAGCAGACGACACGTACGAGGACAGCTGTCCTCACACGGGGGATCTGGCGTTTGTGTGTAGTGATATGCCAAATCAAGGGGAGCTTTTCTTCTACATGTCGGGGGATTCTGACAACGAGAGTGTGCCCGAGACTTCCGGTCGTCTGCTGAATCACCGGAAGCCGGACGGTCAGAGTCACGATTCTTCGGAACACCTTGTGAATGTTCTCTCCCCTGATCACATGGGAAGTATTTCATATATCAGAAATAGAGAATCGCAGTTTTCTTACCCATCGAATCGGAGTCCCGATAAAATTGTCATAGACAGTGTGGGTCATGATGTAGAGCGAAGACTTTCGAATGAGAGCGACATTCGTTACGAAACTGCCTACCAACACAACACGCCGCGATCCGAAAGACGCCGAAAGAATCAGAGTGTTGATCCCAAGTATCTCACACCGGAAAATCCGGAGCGGAACAGGAGTTACTCGTCGGATTCTAATTCGTCCATGCGTTCGTTTGTGTCGTCCATGACGGACCACGACCATGCTGAAATCCATCAAATCCCATTCACTCAAGGTAAGCAAGCTGCCTACATAACAAGGTCAGTGTCATTGAACCCTGACCTCCTGCTAATGTCCTTGACCTCCTCCGACTTACTAATGTACTATGTAGTATTATGTGTAGTGATGTTTTAAAGATTTTTTCCTCTTATTTTTTGACATTGCATAAGGATGTGAGATTATATAATGTTTTGGTACTGTGTAATGTCGTTTGGTAATGTTTCTATATAAGATGTGGAATGATGTTGATGAAAGCTATTATAACCGTCATCGTCACAAGGAGTGCTGGCTGACCGTGCGACTTCGGGGGAAATGTTACATGTTATGCCATGGCTCTCTTTTGTTTTTTCTCTTTTTAAGCTAACATTTTCTGAGTTCTTTCCATATTCCTTGTTGGTCTTTCACAATCTCTATGATGGAAATCTCATCAATTACACGAACGTTGACAATGGCTTAGAAACAACAGCACATTGCACGATCTTTGTTTTTAAACTTCTAAAATACAAAACTGTTGGATTTAAAATACTGAAGTTTATTGACTACAGCGTAATTTCGACAAGTTTGTTTACGGTCAGTTAACGAATGCAATGCTTTCATGTACCGTGGATCAATAACGATGAGGTAATTCATTTCACTTGCCTTTGCACAGGCTGCATGTCATATGCAACATTTGCTCAGTTGTCCTAAACAAGATGTAAGTGTATGATACATAGCACATTGATGTGTCTCACAAGATGTTCCACACCATATAGACAACAACAACTAGAAACATCTGCCAGTTCAGTTCACTTAAAACTAAGCCATTTTATTGACTAAAGATAACTTCTAGCCACTGATACTAGTCGTGTAATGATTCAGTTTCAACTGGTTTTACCAAATCCCTCATGCCATTTAATGATAGCGTTCACTGGGTTTACCGAATCCCTCAGGAATTAAAAAGTGTACTTCTCCAAAAGACAATATTTATGCACACTTTTGTTCGACTCGTAGCTGTCTGATGTCAAGCTATCTTTGTTGTCAGTTTAATATTACGTTAGACTTCACAATAGCATTCCGTATTTGGTAAATTGGCTGTTCCCTCTGTTTAGCGTACTGTTTTTCACTGTAGATCTATCTAGATTTATAGATTACTGAAGTAAGATTCAGAGAAAGATGTTAATACATTTATTATAAATAGAAGGTAGCGATCATTGCAGAAAAAATACAAACCCCGCAAGTTACATGACTAAGTATGTCTTGCTACTTTCATCTCCATTCATGTGTGATTACGTAATATTAGTGAAGTAATACGTATTTATCAGTGTAGTCTTTTGACAGTCAGTCGTTTGATACTATCATATACTTCAAGTTACCAATAAGTACATGTATCTTAAGCTGAAAAATAGGTCAAGCATGTATTGATCATTTATTATAGCATTGAATGATTTATTTTTGACGTCGTCGTGTCAATAACTGCCGTCAGGTGAGCAGACAAATTGAATAACGCGCGTTAGCGCGTTATGATAATTTGTCTACTCACCTGACGGCAGTTATTGACACGACGACGTCAAAAATAAATCATTTAATGCTTATATTTACATTCCCGTACTGAAGAAATCAATTGTTTACTTAAATAAATCGATATAAAGTGCAGATCACGGAGGGAGTGAATAAGTAACAGCAAGAACAGCTGTTTTGTAAAACCGGTTTAAACTGGTTTTCACATAGACTGTTGAGATGAGATCGACGAGCATGAAAATGTAATCCATGATAAATAACTCTTGAAATGTTGCTTTTAACAATAAAGTCCACTTTTTGTTTAATAAATATAAAACATGGTGTTTTGACAACGTTCATGAAATACATTTTTTAACTGATAACATAGAAATCACGGTTTAAGAACTATTTATGTATATTACTCGTAAATTCATACGCAGTGAATAGGTGTTGCATTTAGAGGCATTTAAACATCACGGAATGTAATGGGAAAACACAGTAGAATGTAAATATTTTCCGTTAGTTTACTCTGAAAAAATACAGGTATAGCAACAATATTAGTAAAAAAAAAAACCACATGCACATTGTTTTCTTAGAAAAATTCAAATAGTTTATGTTTCGTCAGCGTTGTCTATGAAGACACGTCCGTCAAGTCGCCAGGTAATGAACCATTACCAAATCTTAAGCGGCTTCATATGGAAGATCAGGATTGAATACAAACGTACCGAAATTCAACATGTCTATGGAAAATTGTATTTTTCTAGATCTTTTAATTCCCATCTTTTCTCTCTCTTTTTCTCAGATTACTTCACCTCGTTGGAACCGCGAGAAATTCTTCTGTATCGTGACGTCAAAGATCAAAGTATCAGGTGTAAGTCACGTGACATTTTTGTACTGTTCTTTCTCTCGATATATTTATATTTTAACTAATAAGATATATATGATAACTAAACATTCCCGAACATTATATCGACGGCAGAAGTGCATTACGATAGCACTCATACCGTATACTGTAAACCCATTTTTATTCGCGGCGACTTTATTTCGCGATTAACTGCCGATAAAGTGGTTTGCGACTACTAATGTTCGCGACCAAGCCTTATCCAGACTGTATTGTTATTTAAACTATAAACAAAGGATTGGTTCGCGGCGAAAAATATTCGCGACGACAAGACTTTCGCTAACCTCGCGAAAATTTCTCGCACACGAATAAAAGTTGGTTTACAGTATAACGTTAATGAAACAGATCACCCATTTTAAAATACAAACTCAAAGAGTTACGTAAGATTTACTCTGTAGTAGCAATTGATGCTTAAGTCCTTAGATATGTTACATGGGTTTCGTAAAGTGAGTTTGTGAACTAGATAATCAATAAATGTTGGCCCCATCTGGTTTATTTCCATATTTACGATAAACTTTATGGGTATACAAGGAAAGTTTTCAAATCCTATTAACCAGAAATTTCATTTAAATGATTTGGACAGGTAATTCCTTCTCTTCTCCCCTCTAGATACCTCTTGAAATTTTAGCGCATTTACATTCATATTACGCAATAAATTGTGTAATTTCAAATGACTCGTGTTTGGAGGTATTTTGAGGTATATACCGGTGAGTCAGCTTTGCGAGCGGCCCACTCAGCCTCCAACAAATAGGGTAGAGGGGTGTACCATTTACACGTTCCTTGCCAGGAAACCGGCGAATATAAGCTAACGTGTTGGAGCGTTATGTAAATATTATTGCGAAATATGCAGGGAGCCATTACATCAAGAAAATCACGGTCATGTATTGATTGGTAGAAAGCATGACGAGTCATTCTCAATGTCATCTCGAGGATTCGCTTTCTTTTTCTAGTGTTCTTACGAGAAATAATTAATTCTGTTTAGTATCGCAGGTAACATGAATGGACACCTGTTTCGACAATTCGCTGTGTTTCTTTGAGGTTTTTAGCTTTTATCTATAATATTTAGATTTCATATTTATTTAGTAGCTCAAATATTCAAAAATCGAACAATGCCGTGTAATTTGAGCCAGCTAGATGAATACACCTCACAATTAGAGTTATGATCTACAAATATCGGCAGACACGAGTGTATCCCCCCCCCCCTCTCTATCAGGCGCTTCGCTAATGAGACACGAAGCTAATACAGTACTTAATTAGAGAATTCAGTTCCAGCCCTCAGGTAAAGGACATTTCTCTCTGCGGAATCCGTTCGCGATTGTCTGTTAGTTTTTTATGTCTCTCACGACATCTCCTTATCTGTCTGCATTCTTTACAGCTTCCGGTCTGGGCATGCGCGTTATGTTCGGTAAAAAGGGCCACGGCGGAAAGCTGGGGGCGTTTGTATCCAAGGTGGAAAGAAATGGACCAGCAGACTCCTACGGAATCCGAAAGGGTAAAACAGGAATCAATACACAAGCACCCTTCTATCAAAAAGATTATTACAAACATCGAGGTCCTTGTGTTCATTTGATACAATACATGGTATCTTGCATAATGCTGAGAGCAAATCAAATGTCAATGCTAGGGATGATGGATACACGAAATCCTTCATCGTCTTATTACAAAACCATTTCTAATACAGGTACTTTTAACGGATATTATTGGATGAAATACTAGTATACAAGTTAGCTTTCCAAAACTAATTCGAAACATTCCGTTTTGTTAAGGATAGAAAAGCTAGGAAAACTTCAGATTTCTTATAAAACGTTACCCCATGTTTTGAAGTTCCATACATACCCATGCATACATAATCCAGTGTTGATTAAATCTAAGCTACTATAATTAAAATTGTAGAATTTCAACTATATTGGGGTGTCTATAGTCTGTCCCAAGTTATTGCTTCCATCAATTTTTTATGCTTTTTAATAAAAAATACACACACCTGTGAAAGAAATACAGTTGAAATCGATGAAAGGGAATGTATCCAAGATATCTTCATTGAACAATTATCATTTTTCACTCATTAAATTTCACATGAACGTAAACAATTTTCTTATGGAAATTTATTATGGGAAATGTTTACATCTTTTCTCCATTTGTAAGTACTCGGAATATCTCGCGCAATTTTTCAACGTTATCATCCGGGCTTATTAATGGCTGATGCAATGCAAAATCTCCGTAGACTTTCTATTTTGGGATGTGTATTGAAACCTGAAGCGGTAGAGGGGGCGTTTCAAAACAGATAATCTGGACATTTTTCATATAAGTGGATGAACGTAGTTTGAGCACAGAAGTATTTTCGATTATTGAAATATCAAGCAAAAAGTGGTGGAAGCAAAAACTCAGGACAGAGTATAGAATAAATTTTTTAAGGACTCGTACATGCATTATCTGTGAAACATTAAATATAGATGCACTGTTTCGTCAGCTCGTGTTGTATTTTCCCTAAAATCACCAGTAAAAGAACATGTATACGCTTGGTTTTAAGTCAGGGTATTTTTAGATAAAACAAATAAGGATATAGATCAAGAAAGTAAATGAGAAGAGTAGGCGGATCAAGCAAAATGGGAAAGGGGAGGACCTGGTCCAATCAATAAATATCTATATGTGTAAAATTCAATGCAAGTTAAGGTGGTATGGGACATATGACAATATTAGTGTGGATAAAAGTAAATTATAAGCGAAAGACTTTCAACGGTTTAAAACTTTCTAATTTTACAATACTTGACCAAAAAACATATTTCAAAAATTTTTGGAAAGGTTAAAATTATAAAAGCCCCAGCGGGATTCGATCTCTTGACATACATTCGTAGTTAACGCTCTAGCCATTGCACTACGATTCTTTGAAACATTTAAACAATACAAAAGGTTTTTTGGGGGGAGGGATGTTACTGCTTTATGTAATTTTTTTAATTTTCCACATGCTTACTCAAAGATATAAACACCAAATGTTGAAGAAGATTACTTTACTTCAATAAAATATTGATAGGGTTTTGTGTGTATGAATAAATTACGGTCCGGCGATTTCTAGAGCATTTATGTTAGATAATTATAATACTTAGATTATTGGTGTAAAAATGCCTTTATATAAGCATTTACAGTCTTTAAAAAATCGTATGTCACTGAGAAAGGGGGTGCAACCCCAAGATCCCCCTTCTGGATCCGCCAACCTGAAGAGTTAAAATTAAAACTAAGATTTCTAGGCCTAATAAAGATAAGCTTTGCAGTCCTATCCTCTGTTTTAAAAGTTGAGCGTGTTCTCTAGGAGATCAGATTCTTCTGTGGAACGGTAAATCACTGATGGGCACAACCCTGGAGGAATCCATGGAGGTCATAGGTCAAAGTTCAGACGTGGTTCAGCTTCTAGTGGTACACCATACAAACAGGTACTTGAAGTGCATGCTGTACTATGTACTTGTATTAATGTAATGTAGTACATGTAGTCTTGTGTAGGTACAAGCAATATATATTGCACTAGGTTCATGCAGGCACGTAGCATCAGGGGGGGCCAGGGGGGGCCTGGCCCCCCCCCCCACTTTTTCTCGCAACAACAAATTTTTTAAAATTTACATATAAAAAATGCAATAATTATGGAGTTGGCCCCCCCACTATTTTGGGAGTATGTAAAAAATTGATATGAAAATAAGGAAATGAGGAGTGGAATTGAAGTTATATAGTTTGCCATCCCCCCCCCCCCCCCCCCCCCCCCCCCCCCCCCACGGATTAGGATTTTGGATTTTGAAGATTTGGGGAAACTTAAAACTTCCCTTTTTTTTTTTTTTTTTTTTTGCTTGTCAAGATTTTTTGGATGAGCCTGGCCCCCCCCACTTTCAAAAACGATGCTACGTGCCTGTCATGTACATGAAATGTTGTAGTATGAAGTTTGTTTTGTATACATTTAGTGTTTCAAAGGTACTTATAGTGTTGTATATAAGGTATACACACATTTAGTGTTGTACTACTTAGTATATACATGTATTGTTGTATTATATACATGTAGTGTTGTTCTAGATGCATGTAGTGTTGTTCTAGGAACATGTAGTGTTGTGCAAGTTATACGTGTAATGTTGTACTAGCTGCATATATTGTTGTACTAGGTACATTTAATGTTATACTAGCTACATATAGTGTTGTACTATGTACATGCAATGTTGTACTAGGCACATGTAGTGTTGTTCTAGGTAAATGAAGTGTTGTACTAATTAAATTTAGTGTTGTACTAGTTACATGATTTGTTGTTCAAGATACACGTAGTGTTGTACTAGGTTCATTTAGTGTTGTACTAGATACATTAAGTATTGTACTAGGATACACGTAGTGTTGTTGTTCGTACATGCATACGTTTTGTTCTAGATTCACACTCATACTGTTTACCAAATCTTTACCTATTACATATACAATGTACTGTATTTTTATGTAGGTGTATATGTATTTTTGTCTGCATAACTTTTTCCGCAAGTTAGGAAGTAAATAAAACCAAGGACGCATTTTGACCAATTTCTAGAAGAAATTTAAGAATTAATTTGTTTTTGTTTCAGTTTCAGCGATAATGAAGACACGGGACTTAGTGTTCACGAGAAAACTCTACCACGTACGTATCTGGTAATCAAAAAACATAATTACGAGCCTTAAAAACAAAAGAAACTATCAAAATAATGTGTATACATATTGTTTTAAAGACAATACATCGGTGCCATGCGATGATCGATCTGGTTGTGCCACGCCCCCTTCGTCCCTCAATCTGACCCGGAAGAGGAGGATGCTCCCGAAAACTCCGGTAAATCGAACGCACCCTAAATGTATTATGACGCATCATTAGCTGTGTACAGTTTTTTGATTAATTTTATATTTTAATTAAGGTGGATTGCAATAAATAAAGTAGGGTTCACAATGGCTTCAATATCTTTTCGAGGATAGTGCAATCTCGGCTGAGATATGGCCCAGCTCGATATCTGAACTTTTCGCCTCAATCAAACCATGGGACAGTTCTACATTAAAATTCAGTTGCAATAAGATTGAAGTTCTTGCACAGTGTTAATATTTTATTTTTTCCTCCTTATTATATTTGTTTTAATTTTTGTGTAAAGTTTTCAAATTACTCTCAGGGTTCTCTTTCGCTTATTAGAGTACAGAAAATGCTGTTATATATTGAAAAAAAAAAACCTTCCCTTGATCAGAAATAAATACATTAAATGCTTACTTATGATGTTTGAGCTGCAAAACTGAAGCGGACGAGAAACATGTACATATATATTCCTTTGACCGGGAAAAGCGACAGAAGTTTGGAAAAAATTTATAGAGTTATAAGAGTTAAAGAGTTATATAGAGATTCGGCGGAAGCGCGAGTTCAGATATCAAACCAAGCCGCCGAATCTCAGCCGACATTTTGTTTATTGTTTATGTAATAAGTCTGATTATGTTAAACCAAGCCATAGACGTCTGGTAAACATCCTCGGAGACTAAAAGTCAGACACCTCTGACCTCCATTAGCTTAAGTGCATTGGCCAATTGGTTAACTAAACGTATACAAATGAGACGCTCGTCAATATTGAATTACACTGTGACATTGACTTAGATTTCTTTACGTATTTTTAAAGGTTGAAATTAAAAAGGAAGACAGGAGCGTCAGTGGATGCGTGCGCATCGCTTTGTTTCACGAGGAACCGTGTTTATCTGTCACGTTAGTAAGCGCCGAGAATCTCGTCTCTGCTGACCCGATGACGTCACTGAATCCCGTCGTCATGATTCATCTACTGCCAAACCGCGGGTACAGATCCATTGATAATTTCTCAAGGAATAGAGAGAAATTTCAATAAATTTGTTTCATAATAATAGTATTTTTTTCATCTCCTATAGATTGATTTTTTTAAAATCTTTATTAAGACTTATTATCAATTTTTGGACAAATTTTTGCTTCTTTATAGAACACTGCTTGGTGTTTTCTGCAATCTTTAACTTTTGAAAGGCATGTGCCTCAGTGTATAACATTTTTCTTTGTCTAATCATCAGGAGTTTTCCTAAGCATCAGACACAGCCTCGGAGTAACACCGCCAACCCGATCTATAACGAGACCTTCACCTTTCAGGGCCTGAAGAGGGACGAGGTATGTTACGTCACAGTGTTACGTCATTTCGTTCATTGTCCAACCAGTCACAATGATTGTTCATACATAATTTACATTTTCATTTTTAAAACATGAAATAGTGAATTTCACTCACCCTAAACTACTAGTATTAGCTTTGTCATATTTCGTTTTAAAAGATCTGTAACAGATACCATGTATAAAGTTTTTCTTCTATTCTTTGTGTTATGAGTATTGTGGTATTGTGGATATCTGTCCTATGTTGGCCTCGTTATGAATTTGATGATTCATGCGTGATTTTTTTTTAATTTAATTTTTAAGGGTTAATTGTGTTGTTAACATATCAGTGTTTTAATCATGACGATTGTCCTCCCCTGCAGCTGTCGCGCCTGTCCCTGGAACTCACCCTGTGGTCAGTGGTTGGGGAGGAACATCTGTTTCTTGGGGAGGTGCTTCTCGACTTCTGTGACCTTCAACTGGACAACCAGGTCAGGACCTACAATCTCCAAGATCACGACGAAAACAGTTCCCCTCTTCCGTTGCGCAAGCGCAAAGAGTCCTCTGACGTCACTGCTAGCCCACTGACGTCAGTGAATGACGGGTCAAGCTGGTCGACTAGCCCCGGTGTACAGTCCTCTCCTCGGAGAGAGCTGAATCACCATGACGACAGAGCCGGACATCACATGACCAGTGGGTATGCTAATGGTAAGGCTGTCAATTCATTATTTAGTGAACTGAAGTATCATGCTTAGATACAAACACTCCATAATCTGATATTCAATATGACGGCTGTAAGTAAAGCTACGTTGATAGAAATTAATGTCATGGATTGGTATGAAATTTCATGTCCCCAGTTCTTGTTTAGGTCGGGACCGGCGGTTCAAACTCAGTGTCACTCAGTCAGTCCCCAATTCCCCACAGCTGTCCCCCATTAGCCAATCAGAGGAGTCTGTGTACCTGGGAGGTAAGATTAGTCCTCTGCTAATCTAAGAGGGGATGTTTTAAGTATAATTGTTCAGTTACTCTATATCAACTGCATCAGCTGCACAGTAACGATTCATTAAAAGCTAAGTCAAAACTATAACTGTTTCCTTAGGCGGTAAGTGATTTAATTTTGGAAGAAGTTGTTGTATATAAACCTTGACCTCTTTCTGTTGAAGGCGACCACCGGGGCAGTATATCGACACTGGTCAAGAAGCGGATGTCGAACGCCATGTCCAAAGTGTCGGTTCTGTCGGCCGAGAGTCGCCGACACAGCATGTGTACGTAAATTGTAATATTCTTGTAGCTAGTGTAGAAATTGTTGACTTCTTCAGAAGTCCGTCTTTCATCTTCTGGGTAAGGTTGCCATTTCAGTCTATTCAGTGAAGAAAAATTGCTGCACAAGACTAAGTAAATAAATGTTTTGTACAAAAAGCACTTCTTTGAAATTAATTGAGCGTTGAATTAGATTTACATGTTTGTGTTGTACAGACGACCGCCGGAAGGACAAGTTCACCAGCAGGAGCTCGAGTGTGTCAGAGGCCACGCTGGAGAGCGCCTGGTCCAGCCGTAACTATGACAACCTATCCCCCGTCAGCCGCCGCTCAGCGGCCAGCAATATATCAGGTAAACAAAAAAATACTGTGAATTGTAGTTATTTAATTTTTGATATATAGAGATATAAAATTACACAATGTAGTGAGTTTCTGAGTGCATGGAGACTGTTGATTCCAGGGATCGAGGAGCTGGGTAAGCCGCCACAGCCCCTCAACACCGGGGACAGCGCGGGTCACTTCCGGGAAGACGGAGACGACAGCTCAGGCGAAAACGAGGCTGGGTAGTGCCTTATAAATTTTTATGAAGCTAATTCAAATGTAGTTGACTTTAAGATCACAAGTATCAACCCATAAATGTATATCTAAATGTATTTCAATATGGGTCAATTTTTTTAATGCTTGTCTTTCCCATCATTACTTTTATTCCAACAGACACCAGTTTTTTTTTCAGTCTAATCTTCAAACTGTTACTGTTTCTGATGTATCTTTATTAGGCTTTGTACAACATCAGGGAGATTGGACCCAGACGGAAATGACGTAACCTCGCTTCTAGGGCCGGGGCAGGTGCCTCCGAAACCGTCCAGTGGTGAGTGATGCACTAAATTGAGTACACCTTGTTATTACTACAGGAATCGTTAGATTAAGTTGTTCTGTCTTTCTTTTGAATTGCTCAAAGTTATTGAAATTAAAAAAGAATAACATATTAAACAATGCAGAAAAGTAGCTAAGCTACTAATATGGTAATGAAGTTACTTCGTTGATCTGTACACAGAGACGGCCATTTGTGGCAGCATTCGCCTGGCCTTCATGGTGTCCAAAGGGCAGCTGGAGCTGGACATCATCAACGTGGTGGATCTTAACAGAAGCCAGCATATCACCCCACCAGGTCGGTCTCTCTCTCTCTCTCTCTCTCTCTCTCTCTCTCTCTCTCTCTCTCTCTCTCTCTCTCTCTCTCTCTCTTTTGGAATTTGAATGCGGGAGATAACTCTAATACATATGATAGGATATGATTGATACTGTAGAGGGCTTGCTGCATCAAAGTATAACCAGTTCTTTTATAGGTGTGCTTTAATACAATGGATGATTTTTAACATTGCAGCGGCTTCCTAGAATTCCTTTATATCACTTTGTTGATATCATATATATGTATACATACCAGTTAAGCATTGGGAAGAGGCGATTATTTAAATAATGATGCACTTTTTTTACCTTTAGATACGTACGTGAAGGCGTATTTGGTGGGCGGATCCAAAGTGATACAGAAGAAGAAGACGCACGTCGTGAAGGGCTCCTTCTGTCCGTTCTTCAGGCGCACGATCAAGTACTCCGCCTGCAACATACACGGCAGGGCCATCAAGGTAAATATTCCAACAATGTATATAGATTATCAGGCTTGTCGCCGGTCACCTATTTCTCTTGACCCTGTTCTGTGTTGTTTAGATCATCCTGTGGGCGCGGCACGGCGCGTTCGACAAGAAGCAGTCCCTGGGGGAGGCCGTCGTCAAACTTGACGGCCTTGACCTGATGCATCAGTCCACTAATTGGTACAAATTGTTCCCACCGGGAGCCACCGACTTCGGTTCCAACGAATCTCTCCATTTCTGGTGAACTCCGGAATTCTTGAAGGAACCCGGCTATATCTACAGGACAAGGCAGACCGGCATTAATTGTTGGCGAGATGGGTTACCCCCATCTGTGACCTCCCTTAGGCAGTGTGTGCTTTGATCTCCGTAGAGTTATCGCCCTTGCTGCTTCTGCTGCGGTGGCGACACCTGGTGCTTGTTTTCGTTTGTCACAAAATGTTTGATCAACCCTAATATGAAGTTTCGACTTCCCAATATAAATCGGTGCCTTCTGTATGTAATGATGTGCGATCCTTGTCGCCCTGTGTATGATCCTCCATACTTACAGTGTAACTTGACGATTGGTGCTGTTTTAAATCTCTGTGTTCATTAGATATTACTCAGTCATAGCGCTAAATGCTACAGGTATTTCATTTTAAAGGTAGATGTATATCTACATGTATATGGCCAAGATCACGAGCTAGAGATTTCTACTGACCGCCTTTTATGCCAACTTTAATAGCCAGGAGAACTAGAAGCCTATCTGACAGAGGAAATGTTTTCACGTAAAGGGTTGTCGTTGAAAAATTTGTTTATCCATTTACATGTTTATTTTATTATTTGTTGATTGATTATTTGATTATTTGTTTGTTATATTGAGTTTTACTGTGTATTTGTGAATAATATATAGTTAAGTACTTTATCAGGAATATCATGGTTACTTCATTACGTTCATACATCAAGATTCGATGAATACATAACATGATATGCATATCACAGTATTAAAATTTGAGTTGTTTCTTTGACGTACATAATTACTGTTTATTGTTAATGAAACATTGCTTTGGAGTCATGGAGACTGAATTTTATATTGGTGTTTTGTTTTAAAATATTTTGTCATAATTTTGGGTTTTACAAAACAATAAATCAAATTTCAGGAGATTGAATTTTCTTGTTGTTTCTACATAATGATTTCAACCCCCTTTTCAATCCAAGATTCTACCTTGCATCTCCTATATCTGCATACGGAGAACCTCGACTTATCCCAAAAAAATCTTGATAGCCAAAAAAAAAAAAAAAGAAAAGAATGAAAATCTTCCAAATTTTTACATCCGGTGGAAGGGGGGGGGGGGTTGGGTAGGGTGAAGTGTTGTATGCCAGTAACTTTAGTGTCATTATCAATTTCCTTATTTTCACTTTATTTTTTTTTATTTTTTTTTATTTTCATGCTCCCTAAAACGTAAGGGAGGGCAATTCCATGATGATTCGTTTTTTATAGTTAAATTCAACAAATAAATGTTTGCTGCGCGAAAAAGTGATGGGGCAGGGAGGATATTATGTGTCTGTCCCATATGGAGACAAAATATGGATATTTTCATTCACAATGATGTTGGCGACACGCATTGTGTTCACGGGACTCAGTACATGGACGGGGACATCAAGCATCCCTATTTCACTCACACCACAAGCATGTATAAGAACAACTAAGAGTATTTAACCATTAAAACCAAATTTAATCCCTAAATCCAAGTACCTATGATATGTGTTTGGTATAAAACCTCGCAGACCAGAGGTGACGACATTTATAAGTGTAAGTTTATGACAATTTAAATCTGTTTAATAGCGAAAACAAGTCAAAACCTATTCTAGTCTGTCCTGAGATATTTTTCCCGCATATTTTCTTAAATTATTCGATATTTATAAATACCTCTTGTTTCAGACGATGTTCAGTTAATACGAGGGTCAATCAAAAAATACGAAGACTTTTGTCATAGCTATGTTACTTAACGTCATATAATTACTAAATTTGGAAGACATAATTTAGCAATAGTTTCAAACAATTTGCAAGAAAAAAATTTAATAAATTCCTTTATTTCTAAGAATTCTTTAGAATCTAATCCTGCAAAAATAAGGTCACGGCGTACGGTCAATATTTGTGTTATGTCAACAATAAACCATATAATGTTAAAAGTAATATCTCTATGAATAGGGCTTAAAACCAAATAACATTGAAACCGCAAATTAAGTATAGTCATGGTATTCTATGTACCAAATAATGACAGGATATATTGTTTTGTCAAACAGATATTAGTAACTAAAGACAGATAGTCCTCTTTAGAATTGACTAAAAACATCGACGTCGCCGGACGTCACGGCGCAAAGAGAAGTACAAACAGAATGGATTTAACTCAGGAAAAAGCCGATGCAAGCTGTGAAAATACTCAATAGTACATAAAATAAGTCAACAATTATATGCAAGTTTGTGTTTAACTGTAATAAATTTATTGGAGGTGGTGGTGATTGTATTTTGAATATAAATCAGTCCGAAAGAGAGTAAAATATCTGTAAATATTTGGTCAAAAAATAAGTAACGTCAACCGACGTTCAGGGTTATCACTACTGTACACTAAGAGATACACGGTTAGAAAATGAAAAATTTGAAGAACTAACTTATGATTCTTGAATAAATGTGTGCAAATAAGGTGTTAAGTCGTTCAGTGCCATTTTTTAATTGTAAGGAGAAAGGCACAAGAGACTAAGCGCGATATAAAGGTGGGGTATATCTATAAACTGTGCGTGTTTAATCTTGACGTTATGTTTTGAACGTTACCGTGCGCCGTGGTGACAAAACATGTTGTTTTTAAAAAGGGGTAACAAAAATACCGTTTCATCAAATGGACTAAAACTTCGCAAATCAATAACATAAGTGTTGGTGCACAGATTAATCTGTTGAGTATGACTTTCACTAAAAATATATGATAGACAGCCACATTGTCTTCGTATTTTTTGATTGACCCTCGTAGTATGAAAAAAATCTTTCAAGATTTCCTCTCTGTAAAGCCCCCTCTAGCTTGTCAGACTTCGATACATGGTTAAAATGAAAACAAATTCTACGGGGATTTCCATTGCTAAAGAGATGACGGTATCCGGATGATAACGTTGAAAAAGTGTGCGATCTATTCCGAGTGACTTCCGAATGGAGAAAAGATGTCGCCATCCCCCATTATAAAATCTCCGTAGGAAATCTGTATTCCTTCGTATGAATTTTTACAAGGGAAAAATGTATAAGGAGTGAATGAGGTTATCTTGGAAATTTTCCCTTTCATCAATTTCAATGCACCTCTTTCACAGGTATGTGTATTTTCGTAAAAAATCGTCCAAATGTGCAGCATAAATATCTTGTAACAGACTGACCTGTAGAACAGATTGTGGAATACTAGTATATCAGTGTTTTGAATCAGGGATCAATTAACAAACTAATCAACGACTAGATATAAACTTTTACAGTATTTATTTTTTTTAAATACAACAATGGCATTCTTTTTTTTTCGTAGCCCTCAATACCTTCCACAATAATGGAAAATTAAAGACAAAACACACACCAAAGATCTAGCAGTACATGTATTTATACCGATATATCATCGATCCCCGATCATTCTTTGTGGAATATTTTGACAAAGTACTTCAAGAACATGTATAGGCCTTAAATTTTTGCTAACTTTTTTGGCAAAATGGTAAATAGCTAAGACTGCAATTAGAAAGTGATTATTTTGCTTGAAGCAATCGTCTCTCTAACAATGGGAGATACATTGTAACTCCGTGAGAAAGTCTCCCGCTGTGCCTCAATCGACTCGCTTATTACGTAATAGCTAAGGAAATACTCTGCACACCATTATTATTATGTGCGGAATATTTTTTCTTTGAATTATTATTTCAGATTTTTTTTTCAAATTTCTAATCCGAGGTCAAAAGGATAAATCTGTAAGTTAATCGGTCTTTGAGATAACAATTTGAGGGATTAACGAAACTTTTTTATGTAAATAGAGTTTTATTGAATGCTTTCACAACATAGCACTTTCAGGAACAAAGTGTGTATAAATTATGTACAATTCAACATAAAGGCGAACAGTGCGTGAGAGAAAAATCCCTCAATAAATATATGTATATAGGTCAAGAGTCTATCTCTCCCACACCACGCGGGGTGGAGGGTGTGACTATTTAGTCACCCCCGACAATGGTGTAAAATTGTATAAAAGGAACAAAATAAATAAACGTATGTATACAATAAAACAACGGGTGCAATAGCACCAAAATAAATCATGTATATCAAGTCACAAACAGCCCAATAAGGCGTCAAAATATCACAGTCGAGGAATGGAAGATCGGAGGAAACTGTTCCCATGGTTACATATGTTTCTTCCAGATTTTGAGAGTTTCGTGAAGTTCTTTGGCGGAGGGTCGGTCAAATTGTGTGGCCGACCAGCACTGCGTGTAGAGATCTCGATAACACTCCTCAAATGGGTCGAGGTCTATCTGAGGGTGGGGAGGGCGGTGTCCGTAAGCCACCACGCTGAAAATCACCACGTGCTGGTTCTCGTTTCCATAGGGATTTTCCCGCGCTAACATCTGCCACAAAGTCACTCCAAGAGCGTAAATGTCTGCTTTGTTTGAAGGAACCTGTCCCTTTAGGAGTTCCGGGGCGCGGTAGGCGAATGTCCCGGTCAGAAGGGAGCGCTGGGTGGGGCTCACCAGTCCCGTGTCCATCTCCACCTTCTGGGAGCAACCGAAGTCGGCCATCTTGACGTCCCCGCGGGCCGTGATGAGGATGTTGGCGGGCTTCAGATCGAGGTGTAGCACGTGATTGTCGTGGATGTAGTGGAGGGCGTCCGACATCTGAATGGCGAAACGGATCCTCGTCTCCTGACACAGTTCCTCGTTGTTAATCATGCTCTGAAGAGTTCTACTTCCGGCGTACTCCATCACTATCCAAGCCCCCTCCTTAAACTCCTCAAAAGGTGTAGCAGCCAAGGTCTTCACAATGTTTGGATGCTCAAAGTCAAGGATGTGTAACTCGGCCTTGAAGCTCTCGATCTGCGCCTCGGGGTTCTTGCTCTGTTTGTGCATTATTTTCACCGCAACATCACGCTGCCGGTAAGATCCATAATACACCGATCCGAATCCACCAGCGCCGAGTAACCGTCCCAACTTAACGTCCTCCTTGCTTACAAGTTTTAACTTCTTATTGTTCGCCAAACTAATTTTGGGCATAACCTTCCGAATAACTCCTCGACTTCGCTTATACTTTGACAACAAGTGTTTCAGTTTCTGCCAGCTTCTCGTTGTAAAACTCGTCTTTGTCATCTGATGGGATTGTATGTAACTTGCTATTTTCATTTTGCTGTGTGTGCATTCCGTTAGAGTTCAATTGATAATGGTGGACATTGAGGCCGGGTATTTTAAATAATCCGGCAAACTGAGCAGTACTAAGCTCTGGTTGGCTGATCACGATACTCAGTCTAATTATAGAACCCACCCCGCGGCCTAGTATCACTGACCCAATGGGACCATTCACACCCCGGCTAGGACCCGCTAATGGACACACTAATAGACTATCAGTTAGTTGTTTACTTGGGATATTACCTGTAATTACATCATTATTACACATTAAGAATCTCTACTCCTTATTGAAGACTTCAGACAACTGGAAAACAACTTGATTACATCTCCTTATCTTGTTAAATCAATTTCTTACAATTAAATCTTAATTTATCCATTCAGGAAGTGGAAAAATCCATCACCTTATTAGTCACGTTATTTATTTATTTATTTATTTATTTATTTATTTATTTATTTATTTTATTTATTTATTTATTTATTTATTTATTTATTTATTTATTTATTTATTTATTTATTTATTTATTTATTTATTTATTTATTTATTTATTTATTCATTCATTATCTATCTATTTATTGTTTATCTATTTTATTAAAATTTTTAATAAAAAAATATTTTTTGATTGAGATAGAATGTAAACAATAAATAGAAGCACGTGTTAGGTTATCTGCACGTTAATCTTCTCTTTTTCATGAGAATTTTGAGATGTTGTATCATAATGTCGGCACTTGTTCAGTATTAATGGTGATTTGTTTTGTAATTGAGTGTTTACATTTCCCTATATAGAAATACTTCATATAATCCATTTTGAGGTGTCAGTGTTGCTAAAAGTAGACGAGAAGAGCGTTTTTGCTGCTGTTCATAAATTTATTGATGAAGCTTGTTTATTGAAATTGTTATGAATGCATGACAACTGATGTATTTCGAGGAGTGGAGCTCGTAAGAAATTGATTTCATTTGTCATGATGTAAAAGAACGATTACTCTCCGTGTGTTAATATACGAGACTAATTCAAAGTCTCTATTATCAGTATCGACTGACAACATTTTGTCTGGTGAATTGAATATTAAATTGAACATATTTTATTGACCAAATATGTAAAAGGATATGATACGAGTTTTGATAACTTAGATTGTCCTCTTTTTATTGCTACATACATTATATATTACACTGGCAAACAAATAAACACTCATATATAACAATTATAGAACAAGTGGCACAGAAATTAAATGCTTATTTTAAATGTCTGTAATATTGTGTAAGGTACATCATTAATCTGATGTCTGTAATATTGTGTAAGGTAGAAGCGGAATTCTGTCTGTTTTACGATACACTGTGGTCTATTTCACCACAGTTTGCTTATTTTTTTAGAATCAAGCAAAAATTTCTTCTTTTATTTATTTAAATGGTAGTACTATTACTACGTTTTTGCATTGATAGATACATATATTTAGGACTTTATTTTTACTATTAAACTATATGCAACAACATATCCTGATGAAAATGAACTAACCTAAGTTTTTCGTGATAATTTTAAAAAAACAGAATGTATAAACTGATAGGAACTATCTGAAACAAGGTGATGAAAATCAATGTAAGTCTAACGTAGAGCAAACATCTCTATATCTAACATCTAATATTATACAATGTGTTTTGGAAATCAACTCAAAAGGCGAATCTAAATGTGGTATCCTAATTTGGATACGTTATATAACCTAACACATAATCCAATCATATCTATTTTGGTTATATTTTGGCCCAAAATAGTCATTGGGGAGAACAGTATTGTTGTATTTTGTGCACAGAGATTCATAACGGTACCGGACACCTCATCGAAAGACAATTTCATGATATTGATTGCTTGAATCTGTACAGTTCACTGTTTTATTAGTTACATCATAACAATTAACATGCTACAGTGAACGACATTGATAAAAATTATTTTTGTAAATGTAGAAGATCGGCGAGGGTAAAAAACAATAACCAAATAATCTGTTGTCGTTCAATTTCTTTATTTTGAGATCAACAAAGAAAACATTTTGTTTTGGAGGGCTTAATCCATCGTCATTGTGATTATACCACAGGGGTCCAAAGTCTTATCAAGAATAGAGCTAAAACAGAGAAAATCATACTCTTTATGACCACTTTCTTTTAATAAATGGTTTATTTTCTTTTAAAGCTGTATCATTGATAAAACTTCAGGTTCCTACATTCTATACATACAACTATAGAGTTATCTCTCTTGATTAAAGTCGCAATAAAAAAGGAATGTGATTGGGGATTATCCGGTATCCACAGTGAGTATTCACCAATAGACCTGTTTAATTGTTAGCACGTAATGAGAGTTAATTAATCTTGATAATGGTTGTCAGCAGCATTAACACACATATTAATACCCCGTGGACGTGACAATTACATAGGGAAATTAATTCAAAATTATATTGAAATTACAAAAAAATGATGTTTTGGATGTGGACGCGATTCTTCATCAGTAATACTATAGTACTCAAATACATCCGTATACACTCAGTCGAATATTGTATAAAGGAAAAAATGTTGTAACAAAATTAATGATATCCTAACACCGATTATAAAATCTCCACACAAAAAATGAATTTCAAATAAATGTTATTCCCACAAACATTTCAAAATATACATGTATATGATTGAAAGTTATGACTAGATATTTGATATTAGGATGCAGCTCTATAGCATGTACTGTTTATGATTATTATGCTACAATAAGACAGAACAGCGATACACAAAGACACAATTAACTTATCCTGGCAGAAGACAACCCAGGACCAATGGAAGACTATAGATGAATTCAAATGACGTCAGAACGGTCTTATCCCGTAATTAAAGTGACAAGACGGTTAGCTCGCCGTGCATTGATTATCCATGTTGTGTTGAGACATTATCTTGAACTGATCTACACAATTAAACAAACAAAGTTCATGTACGTAAACAGTTGATGTACACATCTATGTTTATGACTGCGAATCAACATGGCGAAAGAATCGTTGTTAACAGCTTCATTTGTATAAATATATATAAATTGAAAATAATAAATTATAAAGATACATGTAGTACAGAATCTGTATAAATATATATTAGTTTACATGTACTGCATCTCTTTACAATGAAAACGTCATAAGGGCAGCTGATGGAAGTGTTATGAATTCGATCGTAAAAAAAATATAAACACAGAACATCAAGTAAAAAAAGACTGAGGTAATACCAGACTACATACAATAATAAAAAAAAAATTGATGAAAATATCGTGGACTACATGTACATTTTTAATTGGTGTGACATATGACTGATACGAGAATGACTTCAAAATCCGAACTTTTCTAATTTCGCCATGGATAGTTCGTACTGTTGGGAGGCAGACACGATTTCATTCCGCACACGTTCGTCTCGTGGACTTTTCTGATTCAAGTTGTAGTTATATATCATGGCGGGGCGACTGAACTCCGGGTTAAGGTAGTTTGAGGCGTGGTGCAGGGGCTGGTGGTTCATCCACCGATCCATCGGTCGCAGACGATCGCCCGCCGCCATTGTCCGATCATAGGTGGCGCCACTGTAACCCGATTGCTGATTCACGTTTCCTTGGTAACTGTTACCGGCACCGTTAGAGAGCGCGGGGTCAGAGTGAGGGTGGAGTCCCTGCTTCTCTTTATTGTTTGAAGGGAATCCCAGCAGGGTCCTGACATTTTCCCGGTTTCTGTCCGTACAACAGGAACACGTTAAGTCACTAGAACCCTCGTATATCGGAATGATATGACCATACTGAGCAAAATGGAGGTAATCCGCCACCAGCCCGTCCACCAACGTGTCCGTCGTGTCGACGGGCGTCAGGGGCGCCATGTAGTATCCGGGTCGCGCAGGCGCCTGATTACGAGGGGACTGATATTGGGGAGACCTTCGTTCTTTTGGAGACTTGGAGCGGTCCGCTGGTAGGGGGCGTGCATGCACAGTTGGTCGAGGTTTGGGGGGATCGTCGGAGGTCCTCAGGACCTCATATTTTGCTTGAGGTTTGACGGATATTCGGACATTTCCGGATCCTCCTCGGCTAGAGAAGGTCTCCTCCCGGATGGGTGGGAGTTTCTGGGCACGGGTGACGGAGATTTGGCGGGTTTTACCGGTAGCCATTATTTGAGTTATTGTGCATAAATGAAACTGAAAAGATAATAAAAATAAATTTAAAAAAAAAATTATTTGTTTTTTGTCATGCAGAGGTTTTTACATTTACTTTGTGTAAGGTGCCCAAAAATGTTATCACATCTCAAGGAAAATAACTACATAAAACACTTAGAAAATGAATCGATAGATGTCAAATATTTATCGAGGATTTTTTTACCTCTAAATATACATTTTCAGATACACACTAAATGTTTTTGAATTATATGAGTTTATCAGATTTCTATGTTTCACATTTGTTCCTTTGCGAGGTTGGATGTTTCCATTACGTTTTTTATTTGTATATATCAATATATATAGAGTTACTCTCGTTTTCACACTGACAAATATAATTCTATACATGACACTGTAAATCTATTTCTTTCAATTATGACTTCAACTATTATAAAGAATATCTCTCTCTCTCTCTCTCTCCCTCTCTCTCTCTCTCTCTCTCTCTCTCTCTCTCTCTCTCTTCGATATATGATTGATTTACTAAGATCAAAGGAGTCATGTATCAACATTGTTTCCGCTTTGTTCTATACAAAGCCAGTTTGACCGCTTCAATGTACTACGGATTATCTATGTAAGTGTTGGTTGGTATTAATTGATTTGTTCACGCCTAAAAGTGTTAATGTGCAAAATGTGCCCTGTCTTCTTGACCTTGGGCGCAGGAGAGAGAGAGAGAGAGAGAGAGAGAGAGAGAGAGAGAGAGAGAGAGAGAGAGGTCTACATGTATTTCCTTTCTCTATTACCTGCATTTTTGACTGAACACCTATAAGTTTTATTGCTAGTTGCAATTTGGGGTCGATATTTCATTTTCTTATATGGAGTGTTTAGTTGTGGTGGTGGGAGGATGGAGGGGGTAGGTTATAAAGTAGATACATTAAACGACATCATGTCCTTGTTGTCAATTAAATCATCCCGCCTAGAGCGTCTACTCATTCATTATGGTAATTTTCAATTCGCAATCAGTTATAAAATCTTTTACACAGGATCTATACATAATAATCCTCTCCCTCCCTCGTAATCACATTGATTCTTCATTCATACAGCTGTGTGCATTTATATATGTTTTACATTTGATATACAAGGACAGTTAACATTTTCAAAGAAATAACGATTGATTTAAGGCGATCTTTTGAAAAACGAAACCTTTTGTTTTTTAAAGAGAATACAAGAATAGTGTATCGGGCTAAGTAATCGCGCCAGATCAATTTATCGACATTATTATTAGTCCCCTATACTGAACTCTGTCAATAAAATATCGGGGATTCCGGCTACCTCATAGAGAGGCCATCGAGAAGAAATAGATCGTAACCCAATTAATTAGTACCTGACATCTTTAAAGCTTGGTGTGGTCGAGGAGGGCCCCACCTGCTCCTGGATTAAGGCAGTACTTTCTCCAGTCCGCCATCTTGTTTATATATCGTCATGACCACGCACTTTCTCGCCAAGGGTTTACAGCGATCGAGTAGATCTTTTATTTCTTTAAATCCCACGCGGAACACCATTGAAAAGTATAGATTACTTTTAACGCCAAGCTCTGTCTAACTTGGCCATGTGTAAATATTTTTTTTTTCTCTCGTCCCATTTAAAGAGTCGTTTCAAAAAAAAGATAAATTGATTTTTACCAAAGTACGCAGAAGCATGTACTGTTCTGGTTTGAAGACCACTTTTGACAACCGCAATTAATCAATGTTCCAAATTTAAATCAAAGCCACGATTGCCTCGAATCAATACAACTACACAAGCAGCATTTAGCAAATTAGTTTTGTGCGCTGAAAACATCACTGATAGATCTTTCGATACCCCCTGACATTAACCCTCTAAATAAGCGGGGGAGTGCCCCCGAGCGATCAATCTCGGAACTTCCTCGGATGTCGACCCCGCGGGATTCCATTGGTCCGTACTACTCACTTCAGCAAACACATCTACAGGCACCCAACACGAAATCAATGAAGTTGTGATTGAATTATCTATTGTCCCACTCGGTGTAATGAGGACACACGGGCGTTTGAATTGAACGTTTTCTTTGATAAAAAAGAACAATGCGTGCTTTCGTTGGATCCTTCCTCAGGATTCCGTGATCGCTCGGACATTTTAATGACCCCGCTAGGAGGCGATGTCGGCGTGGGGACACAGACAGACGGACGTGAATTATTCAGCGCGGCCGC
Source organism: Magallana angulata (assembly GCF_025612915.1). NCBI lineage: Eukaryota > Metazoa > Mollusca > Bivalvia > Ostreida > Ostreidae > Magallana > Magallana angulata. The sequence goes on from NC_069120.1 coordinate 54,384,292, forward strand.
CCACTCTGTCGTTTGGTTTTATACGATGTTAACGACCGGCCGTTCATTTGTACTCCTATACAATACCACCCTGCTATACCTATCACGGACTATCCTCCCGTATCACAATATACCACCCTGCAATACTTATCACGGACTATCCCCCCGTATCACAATATACCACCCTGCAATACTTATCACGGACTATCCCCCCGTATCACAATAAACCACCCTGCAATACTTATCACGGACTATCCCCCCGTATCACAATATACCACCCTGCTTTACTTATCACAAATTATGAGTACTTTAATGCCGAAGAGAGAGTACACAATGTACTTATGGTTTATACATGTACGTAATGTTGTGGTACCTGTTTGGATAAATTAGGCAATCCCTAGGATTTGCAGCAAGAATAGCATTTTTCTTAACAGCCCACTTTTACTGTAATGATATTATCCACAAGATAGCATTAAATAGGTTACAATTCACACCCAACTTGTTCATGAAATTGTCATAAAACGTATAGGTGAAATTGCGTACAAAGCGTATTTTTTAAAATATTATGGATCGATAAAATACGTAGATGGAAGAATCGAGTAGATTTCCCCATCTTTTCTTATTTCATCTTATCTCGTCTCATTATCTCATCTCATCCCCTCCTATCTCACCCCCCCCCCCTCTCTTTACCGTCCTTGGGTTTTTAAGTAGTTTTCATTAATTCATAGACTAAAAAGGGGGGGGGGGAGATGGTGTGTGTGAAAAATACTATGTGGAACCACTGCCCCAAGTGTGCCTAACTGACAACCGACCGAACCTACACTGTTACAGTAACTTGAGAGTTTGTTCATACTTTAGCAACGACTTGTATAAAAATCAGTTTCATATAATAACAAAATGGTATTTTATTGTATGATGGAATAAATATCCGATTGGTTCTATCACATGTGCCTTTATATGAATATGGAAAAAAGTTACCTACAAAGGTTGATGATAAAATTGTTGCAGGAATTGTTCCACTAAATATGCTATAAAATATACAGGCATGTATTGAAGTACAAGAAAACCGTACACATAGCAGGTAGTAGGGGTGGAGTCGCTCAACTTTGTGGAAGTTTAAGCTGTTTTAATCTTAATTATGAACATTAAGGGGAAAAGTTGTATAGTTCCAGATGAAATGTAACCTGGCAGCCATACATAAACTCCATATTCATCCGCCTAAAAAGGTAAAATACAACAGGGTCTTTCGTTTTCGTTCGACTGATTTAATTGATTTACATGCACTGAATTATTTCTTCTATATTCTATGGGAAACCATTGTCTTCATAAAACTATAACAACACTTGGGTGTTTTGCATCGACCCAGTTCAATCCGTCAATCACTGTTATCTTACTACATTTGGCTGTGTATTTTATTTTAAAAGCGTTTTTGGTGGAATGTGGCTTCCGCTAAATCAAGTACACCGTTAAATGCCATGCATAAATGTATAAGAATGGTTGCATTCGGGAATGCGCTAATTTAAATCCACGCCAACTTGTTCAAAAACTAATTTTCGCCAAATATCGTACACGCCAAAAATTATATGTTTACAGTAACTGTTTGACCTGCCATAATATGGATAATAAGTGAAAGGTCAAACTCCGACTGGCTCTTCCATCTGGGTAACTGACTGATCATTTACTGTATGTGTTGTTTTTTTACCTATTTTTAATAATTTAAAGAAAGATATATCTGTATAAACGTACACATAAAAGATAGAACACCATTTACCTTGGTTTATATTTGATGAGTCTTTCTGACGATTTAGAAAAGCCAACTTTTCAATAATGCCTGTAACATCGCCATATACTCTTAGGTAACTTTGTTTAACTATTTTCAGTAGAATTGTTTTAAATTATTTCGTTGATGGGAATTCGAGACACCGCATTATCCACCCCTGCGAATGTTATTGTCATTTAAATTTAAGACCACGTGGTTTTATTTGACCCTTTCAATTTCGCAGTAAAAATCGTGCCTCGTGTCTATAGTCTAGTTCATAGAATCTATAGGTACTTTTATAGTCAATTATTAAATCTAGAGGTTTATTGATTTTAAACTTTATCTTTATTAATTGGTGAATAAAATGTGTTCTAGAAATAAATGTGACAATACAAAAAATAGTTTTTGTCAGCTGTTGCAACAATTAACATGCTAAGTAGAGATCCCCCCTAAGGATTAATTTTCGACCCGCGCCTGACCTAGTAATAGCATCAATAGTGAAACAGACTATACAATTCTATGCAGAATGTTCCTTGAAAATGACTCGATATACTAAGTTTTTATGCAAAACAGACATCCATTATTTTTTTAAAAACATGGTATTGCACACCACAAGCATCAAACATGGATATGATTTTATTAAGCCACGCAATGTTTATATTTTCAACCACTCAACACGTGGTTGAACACGAACGATAACTCTGTTCTGAATATTATCGTTTAATATAAAAAAAACCTAAATGGTGAAATAAGACGAACTTATGAAAAAAATTTCATGTTTTAAAATAAACAAAAGTAGGATACGATATGAAAAACGACCAGAACTTACGTATTTTGAGAATATAATCCGAACACTTATACTTCCGCTCGAAATTTCACAGGAACTGAACAAATCTCGGTGAAGTCTCGTGAACTTTCATTCGAGCACCTCTGGATTTATTACATACTTAGCAACGATAAAGAAAAAATTACGAACACATTCGCAGGGGTGTTATCGTTTTGGGCTCTGGGTGGAATCGCTCGTTGCTGATTATAGTATGTTGAAGGTGAGGATTAACAGTGTAACGCACTTGAGTCGCTAACTGTCTAACAACAAAGAGGAATTAATTAAATATTGATTGAAGTTTTTTTTTTTCCTTCAAACGTTTCAAAAGTTCATCTCCTGCAGGGGGTACATAGTATACTTTAATTACGTATGCTTGTAATATTGTATAAACTGTTATTTAAATATCAATTCGTTGCTCTTAAGATCGGTCAGTGCAATTCATCAATCCCAAAGAAGTTAATTAATAGAACGTCCTCCCGCAGTGACAATTTCTTATATATGATAATGATTAAAAGATGAAAAAAAAAACCATAGCATTTGTCTGTCCATATTTCTATGCTTTATTACGCGTTATAACTATTATATTAAATACAGGAGTGCTAAGTTACTCTTGGTTACACTAGAGATAATAAGTCTTGATATTCTAATATTTTAAATAAATGTCCGTATGGCAAGTATGAACATGTACATATTTTTATCCTTTTTCCATTTTTTACAATAATATAACACCAGTACACATTATAGCAACAAAATAACGCAAGTAAACATTATTTCAATAATATAACACCAGTACGCATTTTAACAATAATATAACACCAGTAAACATTTTTACAGTAGTATAAATCAGTAAACACTATAACGGTTATACAACATCAGTATAAATAATTACAATAATATAACACGAGTACAAATTATAACAATAATATAACACATTTTTACCACAATAAAACAGCAGTAAACATTATAATAATGTAACACCGGTACACATTAAAACAGTTATATAACACCAGAAAACATTATAACAATAATATATAACACCAGTACACATTATTAACAATAATATAACACCATGCAGTAAACGTTACTACAATCATACAACACCTGTAAACATTATTACACTAATATACGCCAGTACACATTCTTTATTATATAACTGCTTCGGGTAAAACGCCATCATTTATTGCTGTGACGCAAATCCGTGTTAGAAATATGTGTTCAATTAAATGAAAAGAGATATCTCTTACATAAATCGTCCATCACCAGAATTATGTAATATGTGTAGCTCAGTACTTGTCAAAGAAGACAAAAAGTAAATTGATATTTGATAAAAAAAAAATGAAAAAAAAGATTGTTTCCAGCTTTTAAGGTCAGACGACACGTTCCTCAATTTTACATAACTTTTTCCAGGATTTTTGTTATTGATTTACTACTACTTTGACACGCTTTCTTGCAAAAAATTAGGATACGTTAGCAGGCATTTCTGCAAAATACTTGAATATGCAATCTCCTATATAATTTTTTTTTTAAAATACACTTGAATTACTGATATTGAAAAATAAACAGCACAGGAAAAATCACTATAATGTAGCTTCACCGGGGCCGGGGCTTGAACTCATGACTTATGAAACCTGCTCTCCTATCAGATAGGTCACCGCTCTAACCACTTGGCCATCTAGGCATATTTCTATATACAAATAAAATTTTAATCAAATTAAGGACGATTTTAAATAAAAATAATATTACTGGAACTCTTTATAACGAGGAGATGCAAAAAAGATGCTCGAGCCAGTCGAGGAATGTGTCGTCTGACCTTAATAGACAGCGAAGAAACCAAACTTATTCTGACAAGGACAGAAATGAAGAGATCCGACCTCAATAAAGGGTTTGACTTGTCCTATCTCTGATTCTGGTGTTCTGGTATGTATGCCTAGAGCTGTTGTCAGGGTGGTGCTGGTCAGTAGTGGTGGAGGTGGGCCCCAAATAATGGACGCCACACAAGTTCTCGTTTATACCATCAAAATTTCTCTCTCTCTCTCTCTCTCTCTCTCTCTCTCTCTCTCTCTCTCTCTCTCTCTCTCTCTCTCTGTATTCTAATCAGATCATTTTAACCCACGAGGCCAAAATAAACTGTCCACCTATACATACTGATTTTAGAATATCACGGGGTAGGTAGAAAAAACTTTGAGAAAGAAAAGATAATTAAACTAGAGCAGAGCTCGTGGCAAAGCCCCGAGTAGGTCTTCCGTTGTTGCTGCGAGTTGAAAATATATGTTATATGGTGTCAAACGATTATAATTACTATACTTTCAGTTCTGCTTTTGTTATAAAAACGTGTTGTGATTGAAAGCCTGTATATAAAACGTGTTTTGAAACAAAGAAAGGAAGAAAATATTTTAGGAAAACTATTTGTCGAGCAGAGTTTATGTAATCGTTTCAAACATTCTTTAAAAAGTGAGATGTTTAATGGCGAGTTAAATTTTCAAGGGTAGCAAGCATTGTTATAAACAGTATGTACTCATGATTCATGTCAGGAATTGTATTTCTTTTTTAAACTGAACCCGCCTACAAAACACGTAAACCTTTCTCAAAGATAACTTCTATATCAAAATATTTCTAAATTTTTGAAGACTATGTGCACGTTTAGAATTGCGTGCTGACAAAATTTACAGACCCTAAAACGTACTACTACACCAAAAAAGCGTGCGGCCTACGTGCGAGAAACGTTTCGTGTAAACCTTTTAGAGTTTCATGTAAACCGTTTAGCGTTTCGGGCAAAGCGTGTAAATCGTTTCGAGCAAAGCGTGCGAGAACCGTGTGAAACGTTCATCAGATTTCATTCGGAACTCTCTGACAAGTTAATTGTTTCAAAATGGCGCCCGTGTTTTACATTACTTTAACAAAATTGAGCGAATTTTTAACAAACAAAAGAAAGGTATATATATTAAAAGACGACTAGTAACAGATAATTACATGTATATTTAACGTTTTCATGCGATGTTTCAGTACTGAAACAATATTAAAATTCGCTATACATAAAAAATATTAAATACAGTTAGTGAAACATGATTTCTATTGGAACAAACCTAAATCAACTTTAACTTGCACGAGCATGTTTTGATAAGCATGTATTTTTATTATTTATTTACATCGATAACTCTTACTGAGACCATTCGGCTGTGTACAAGCAGCACACATAACCTCGGACATCGGGTGAGACCTGCACCTGGCTAAACCTGTCAATCAAACTCTGTGTATTTGTTTTCATTGGATGGTCAGGCGTCTCTCTTTTGTCAAAAGCCAATGGAAAATTAATGACTTCAAGGTAATCGGAATACGTATTTGATGAAGCACACAATTTAAATGATAGAAAATTTATTAATTATTTGAACAAAATTAAATGTAAACATAGAAAGGTAATAAAAAAATTAATTATTATGGGAATCTATACGCATGATACTCAATTCAAATAGATTATATTATGATTTTATTATTTTATGTAGTAAAATCACCCTTCCAACTGTTACTCAATTACATAACAATTGATGACCTGGGGCTATAAATGTTCTGAGCTGTGTGCGCTGAAGCGACACAAGATTATCGGTCGCATGCGGCAATTGAATTAACACAGACTGGCCGAATAAACAAAGGGGTGGGAAAGTGAAACAAAATGTTACACATAAGAAACCACCAAAAATGATTTTCGACAGATCTTGCTATCTTTTCTCCGATTAAAAAAAAAATCCAGCGCGAGCAACAGTCAGCGGGGCGGGAGGAGGGGGGGGGGGGCAGCAATGAGTTCGCTTCCACAATGAAACTACAGTAGTGATTAATATGTGACCGATAGATGTTTAAACTCATGTGAATATTTTTTAAAATAATCATCGAATGCCTCAATTCAGGGCATTCCTTTATCGTGCTAGCACCTACCGCAAACATGTAACACGGAACTTTGATTATAATTTGATTTTTAAACTACCTTATACGCTATCGTATAAATCAATGCTTAATCAACTGTACAAGTAAAATAAATTTATCTTTTCATCTTAAACCAATATAATAGTTGAAAACATAATAAAATATAGTTGTGTCCGTGCAAAATATGAAACATAAACGCGTCATAAGGTACATGTAGAAGAACACGAACCGACCGCGGATCACTTATCCACTCTCGCCGGATCTCCTCAGCCATGTGCGAGGGATTATCATCATTTAAATGTTTAATATTTGAGGGGGGGGGGGGGGTGTTGATTTAAAACATTAATTGTACAGTTTTTAAAGTAGTTTACATAAACAAACCAACCATTAGTTTATGTCTAACGATTTTTCCGATTTGGAGTAATATCGTTCATTAATATTCATTTACACTCAAATATTTAATTAAATATATACAAGTAGGACAAACTTTTATAACATAAAATTAAAACAGTTCTTGTATATACGGCTATATTAACTCAAACACGTTCATATGCATGTAAGTGTAAGTCGCGGTGTGCGAATCTTGTGTATTAAATACCCGCTTACCGCTAGGTAATGCAGCCGTCGCTGATCTCCTCGGCCGTGGGCAAAGGATATATTTCGTAAAGGTACAACGCACAGAAACGCACAGCTCACAACCAAGGAAGATTTGAAAAGTTTGCAATATAATGACCTTACTCTATCAAATAGAAGTTATATATTTTAAACTTAAACCCCACAATTGATCTTAGTCTATTATTGCTATAGAGAATGACATTGCTTTTATTAATTAAATGAACTATTTCTTACTTGACATCCAATCGTTTAATCCACAAAAGATTTTGTGTAATCAAAACTAAAACAATTCTTGAGTTCGCGGCTAAATAAACTCATATATGAGAGACGCAACTCTCAGTCCAGCCGCGAGCATGGTGACCGATTTTCTCGGCCGCGGGCGAGGGAGAGCTTACGTAATGGTACACACACACACAGCTCTGATTCAAGGTAGATTTTAAATGCATGGAGTTAATAAATAAAATGTAATGCATAGAGTTTTTTAATTCCATATTTTGTGGTTAAAAAGAAAAGAAAAAGAATGTTTTGTTTTCCAATTGCCGTTTTTAATGATTGTGCACTAAGAACTTAACAACAATGACTTAAACTCCTTAAAAAAAAGCATGTACTCCAACAAAAAAAAAATTCTTATAAATTAATGCCTCCTGTATAAACCAGCATACTTTCTGCGGCAACTTTATGCCAGTTGTACGCACAAAGACTTTCGTTAACTTGTCAAATGAAAACAGGTACATGTCAACATGTAAAGCTTTTTACACTCATACTACACAAATCACTTACAAAAAAATATTTTTACGACCTTTATGAGATCCCAACAAACAACTTTTCCAGCGACATCTATATCAAAATCCAAACCGTTTTTGAGTTATTAAGCAAAAACTTTTAGGGGCTATTGGCCCTTAATTTAAGGGGCCAGCCCTTTTTTATTGGTGTCAAATGAAAGCCCTTGATATTCTGCACAACTTTTATTCTACATGTTTTAACAAAATATTTTTTGTTAAAAAGATATAAAGGAAAATATGTCTAAATTTTTGCACTTTTTGGAATCCTGTTTTTGACCCCTTACCTTTTCCTAAATAAGGAACGTAATCCAAAAACAAAAACCGATGTATACAACTTCAATGTCTTTGTTATTCAAATTCGTTGGATTCCCATTCCCTGCTATCATAGTCTCGGAGCCTTTGTCTGGAAACCAAAGGCCCTAAAAAATTTTAAAAGGGGAATAACTCGTTAACGGAAAGGGAATTCTAACTTTTATGAATTGGTGAAGATAGTGTTTTGTAAATTCCATTAGCCCTGAAAATTTGAGCAAAATCCGTTCAGAAATGAGCAAGATATGAAGCCTCAAAGTTCGCGTCTAGGAAGAAAAAAAAAAAAAAGAAAAATAAGAATAATCTTAACCCGCACAATAATAGAAAGGTCTTCCGTTGGAAACGGAAGACCTTAACTAAACAAACTAAACACATACACGTGCTCTCTTCAATACACGTGTTCATTACATACTTCGATATATTAACGGTTTCAGAGCCCGATCGAATTATCTATTGAGGACATCGCACCCACGTTCCACATCCATCAAACGGGACAAAGGGGATTTTTCCATAGGATCAATAAGCTTAGTTTATATTTTTGTCTACAACATATTTACGTTTAGAAATACTCCAGTCCATCGCTTCATTTAGTTAACTTGTACAATGCTACCCCTCCCCATCGTTTTTCTTCCATTTCGACTCGATGACGGGACGATGAAAGCTAAAGTTTCGATAAAATCTACCCCCAGGCACGGGGTTTAGGGGCCGCGGTCGAGGTCTGCTGCCTGGTACCGCGTGCCCCGTCCGTGGCAGCAATCCATCGATTTTCTTGCATTATATCGATGTTGTCAGTCTCAATTTAGCAAACAACAGTGGCTTATTCGAAGGCCGCGCGCAGCGCATATTGATTTCTCTGAAGAGAAGGCGAATAGTGATGAAAAAATGGCGAACAGAGACATCAGCTGCCGCGGTGCTGTAGAGGCATAAGGACTGAATTCTCACCGCCATAATGAGTGGAGGAAGTCGGATGTCCATCAGGGGATCGGCGAGTGTCAACTCCCGCTCGGCTCTCACGGTAAGGGGTGCTACATGTAACTCTTTATGGGGGTGGGGAGCTCCGATAGAGATACGTGTATAGCAATAGCTTTCGAGGGGCACTCTCTGTCTACACCAGAGAGATAGTCGCTATTTCAAAACGTTCAATAGACTAAAATATCTTTCCAAAACGCATTTGTTATGTGTAATTACTGAAGATTCTGCGAAATGAATGGAGATACACCCGATTGATTGTTTTATGACGTCACACCTGCGTACTAGTTTCCATATTTATGATGTCCATCCTGAATTTCTTGTACATGACATTTAATAGCTCGATACATTTGCCGTTTTGAGGAGCGAGATGAGCCATGTACAAAAGTTAATCAATTAAAAGTGCCAATTACCTCACCAGCCCGCAATCATCGCGGCGTTATATGTGCTCTGAGATCAGATGAATGGCCTACGTTCTTCTGTAGGTGTCTACACTCCGACAAGAATTGATAATATAGACGTCTCGCCCAAAAGGTGTCTCTTGATACCGAACCATACGCGGACGCCTACTGTATTTTTTTTTAATTTTATCTCAAGATGAACAATCCGCAGGAATCCTTTTTAATCAGTAATTTGGACGTTCTTCATCATTTCAGTCTATCCTCCATCCGTTAAGAGCTCTAGTTTGTGCATCAATTACCAGATTGTCTTTCAGAAGGATTTTTTCTTTTTGTCAGGTACCGCCAAAAGACCGTTCCGTGCGCCTGCGTGTGATGCCGGAACAGAGCAACGACTACCGAGTAGTAGTGTTTGGAGCCGCCGGAGTTGGAAAAAGTTCCCTGGTTTTAAGATTTGTGAAAGGAACATTCAAAGAGAGCTACATTCCCACCATTGAGGATACGTACCGACAAGTGATCAGTTGTAATAAACAGGTGTGTACATTACAAATCACGGACACGACCGGTAGTCACCAATTTCCCGCCATGCAGAGACTTTCAATCTCCAAGGGTCACGCTTTCATTCTCACGTATTCCATCACAAGTCGACAGTCTCTGGAAGAACTCAAACCTATTTACAATGAGATTGTGCTCATTAAGGGTGATCTTCGAGACATTCCCGTCATGCTCGTGGGAAATAAATGTGACGAGGAATGTCGTGACGTCACACAGAGAGAAGGCGCCGAGTTGGCGAAAAGTTGGAATTGTGCCTTTCTTGAAACCTCGGCAAAAACAAATTACAATGTGAAAGAATTATTTCAGGAGTTACTCCAACTGGAGAAAAGAAGAACAATGAGTCTCCAGCTTGAGACAAAGAAAACTAAATCCCAGAAAAGAAAGGAGAAATTAAAGGGAAAGTGTGTTGTGATGTAGAATCGACATGTCGTGCGTTTTTTCTATGCAGTCCAGCGTGTACAATTTGTTGGTTTTCAGTTGCATTTTAAATCTTACTCCTTATTGTTTAAAAACTCTCTCAGGATATTTATGCTTACGTCATTAATTACGTTCGACGCATGCGCCGTCCGGTTGTTTGTGTTTCACGTGACGTCGGAGCGTCCAATCATGATCTGTTTTTTGCTGGAGTGTGTGGAACGTTAGTGCTTATTGGGTGGATACGAACTTGTACTTGTTTATGTGTGTCCAAGAATGACGTAATTTTCTTTCTAGGGATGAATTAGTGTTTGTTATCACATGTTAGGCCTGTAAACATGTTTTATCTAAAGTTTTTGTTTCATTTGAACAGATATTTTTGTCGTGTTATATTAACAACTGATGCAAATCAGCATATGAATAGCGATTTTTAGATTTTGAAATATAAATTAATCACTGTTTATTTGTTGTTTCATTCGATTTTGGAACCATTCTATAACTGCTCCTCCTCCTGATTTGTTGGGTCAAGGTCATTGGCCTAGTCAAGTGATCAAGGAAGTACAAAGAGTGTGCCTTCCAATCCGCAATGGCTTCGACAATGGGAAAGACAACCACTGTGGGCACAACCATTGCATTTGTTTCCATGATAGGAGTAAACTATTTCCAGGTTAAAGGCTATTTTAATGATAGGGCTTTTATTTTAATGGCGTCGAGCGAAGCTCGAAAGCCATCTAGGGATCGTACGTCCGGAAGTTACATTTTTAGGAGCCAAACAACTCAAATGAGTGCAAAGTTTTCGTATGTGTTTGAAGAAAAATAGATGACATATACTTCAATTTCGAGCAGAACTGTACGTCAACAAAACAAGTTTGCAGATTCGAAATGGTTGCCGTCTTTAAAAATGTTCACATTTTATTGAAAACAACATGTCTCGGTTTCAGCGGATGAATACATTAGCACCGAGACACATGCGATAGCTGGGCTAACATACTTAATTTGGTTATGAAATGTACTAGCCTGCAAAATAGATTATTTTGTATCCATATCGAAAATTGACAATGCACAAATGTTTGAACTTAATTGTAGGAACAAAACTTCCTAATCGAGCGATAAGTACATCTACAACCAAAAGTTATTTTAAACCAACTAGTGAACTACTTTCACTTTGTAAACAATGTGAATGGGTGCTTTCTTTTATCTACCCCTGATCTTTTCGGACCGTGTCATTTGGACCTTTGTGAATTTTAGATGAAATTGATAATAAGAGACAGAGTGGTTATCAGCAGTATACAATATATAGAATTAAACACAATAATATTTTTTAATATTTATTTCCATATAAATAGAGAAAAAAAATCTAAACGTTTTTTAACTCCTAAGAAATTTCTATATTAAACTTAAATTTTCAATTGAAATTCAAAACTTTTTAAGAATTAGGTGAGCAAATTTGTAATGAATTGTAATTTTATTAGTTATGTGATAAATAACATTTTTTATTTTTTTTTAAAGTTGACTAATGTATTTTATTTTTATTTTCTATAATTTATGAAAAAAAATACCAGCTTTTGAAATTGGTCATTTTTTGGCAAAATATTGCATATAGGGTACCCTCATTGTACGGATAAGTCCTCCTACAGTTTTCAAAATAGGAAGTTGGTCTTTTGCAGATCAATTATACATATATCAGAGGTATGCATATTGCTAGGATTTTGATTTTCGATAATTTGTGAAAAAAATACCAGCTTTTGAACTTGGTCATTTTTTGGCAAAATATTGCATATAGCGTACCCTCATTGTACGGATAAGTCCTCTTACAGTTTTCAAGATAAGAAGTTCTTTTGCAGATCAATTATACATATACCAGAGGTGTGCATATTGCTAGGATTTTGATTACTGATAATTTGTGAAAAAATACCAGCTTTGAAGTTAGTCAATTTTTAGCAAAATATTGCATATAGGGTAACCTCATTGTACGGATAACTTTTCCTACAGTTTTATAGATAAAAAGTTGTTCTTTTGCAGATTAATTGTACATGTATCAGAGCTGTGCACATTTCTAGGATTTTTATTTCTGATTATTTATGAAAAAAATACCAGCTTTTGAACTAAGTCTTTTTTAGCAAAATATTGCATATGGGGTACTTTATTTCTCTGGATATGGGTTGACATGGATTAAAGAGACAGTACAGCTGAAAACACATGTGTGAATAACTTCAGATTTACCTATTGTATAGTTAGGAAATAAGAAATAACGTTTATTGATATAGTTGAAATACATGAAAATACCTTTCACATACTTAATTAACGTAATTATGAGCTTCCGGAAATTCAAGGATCGTACAAACCGGAATAATCTTATATCGTTTATTTGTACCACGTGGACTTTGATTGACAGTAATTGACACGTGCTGAAAACTACAAGATCTTCGTCCCACTACGGTCATCATGGAAAACAAGGTTAAAGCGATTCTCTAAATGAAACACATCCTAACTTACTCGATAATTTATAAATGGTATACCAATTAAAGTTCATTTTAAAATGAATAGACATGAATATGTCAAATAACCCCTCAATGGGCCTCGTTTATAAAAATAGATTTAGGTTGTAGCAACTCCTATGATAAACACGAAAAATACAAGCTTACAAAATAATTATTGTGGTTATTTTAAAAACTTTGAACAGTTATTACCTATGAGAAGTAGAAAAGACATATTTTTATCAACAAACCTGTCCAGTAGATTCTTCGCGAGCCCTGCATGTGTTTTGTTTACAGTAAATACGCATGCATAATAGTATAGAAGGCTGAACCCCGAACACGTTGCGATTTATTTATGTGATAGGTTATACGTAATTATTAATTTTAATGAAATAATTAGATTTATTGCATGGAGAACTTTGTAATTTTCTGAAAGTTTATACATTCATGAGTTGTACAAAAATACCGAACCCGATCGGAAAGTTGTTCTTTTGCAGATTAATTGTACATGTATCAGAGGTGTGCATATATCTAGGATTTTTATTTCTGATTATTTATGAAAAAAATACCAGCTTTTGAACTAAGTCTTTTTTTTTTTTAGCAAAATAGGATATGGGTTGACATGGATTATGGATACAGTTCACATATAAAAAGAAAACCCGGTTAGCTGTCACATTGACAGCTTTCCGTTTGTTTAAAAAATTATTTAGGTTTTTACTCTTCAAATTAACTTTAACTCGACGCCATTGTTGCCCTTCAGGCCTTTGATTTTATTTTTTACATGTTACAAGCCACGATCAGGTTTGATTTTATCGTTGGAAACCCACGTGAAGGCTCGCATATACGCTTTGTGTTTGTGGGCATACTTGCTGATATTTCATTGGTTTAAAGAATAATTCTTGCTTATCCCGATTGGGTCCATCACACACTTGTGATGAAAATCTCACAAATCGCAAATCTGTGCTGGGAGAAAGAAGTATGACGTTGTTGTCATCACATGAAGTCAACATTGTTTTTATAGCTCAAAAACATAAACTTTAGGGTTTTGCTTATTTTCCAGTTGTGTATTGTAATTATAACTAATATTTCATGAAACCGAGGAAATGTTGGCGGGTTTGCCTTGAGTTAGTAAGCGTTTGCGAAACTGGCCATTGGTTGTGTCATGTTGTAAATTTTGACTTTACCGGGTGGCAGTAAATACATTTACCGGGTGGCAGCTGTCATGTTGTAAATTTTGTATTTACTGCCATCCGGTAAATTCCAAAATTTACAACATGACAGTTTCCAACGATGGTTTGTTTCGAGAATGAAACAATAGTGGCTTGATGCAATTATTTCAAATGAAATCGCAGAAGTCGCCTACCTAGATTAACACAGATTGTGTACATTGTTCAATGTTTTTGTGGTAATGTATATATAAAACATATCATATGTTTAGTAAAAACAGCATCACGTGATATCTAAAATGAAATTATGTGGATTTATGTAAAGTGAAAATAGGAATCAAATTATTTTTATGCTAATAGCTTTATATTATAAATGATTTCAAGTCAAAGGAATAAGAATAGAGACTGCCAAATTAAAACAACAAAAGAAAAAATCCACACAATTAAAAACAAGTATTTGCTAGTCATAAACAAACTATAAGGAATAAAAAAATATTTTTTCTCCAAAAACTTGAGGACTGGAGGGGAATGATAAGTTAGAGGAGCATATTTTATTCATTTCCATTGATAAATATCTTAACAAAGCAAGCGCTAGATGTATATTTTGAAGATTTTAAATATTTACCATTAAAAGTTATGTGCTCTTAAATTTAGTGAAATATAAAGATCTCCAGAAACAGAAATAAATATACACTGTATGCTGGAAATCAAATAACGGAATAAAAAGGAGATCGAACAAAATTAATTTCATTTGAGAGTGTGGAGGGTTAGTTTAGAAATATTCCACCAACAATCCCCCCCCCCTCCCCGAAAAAAACCCATTAAAACTAGTCATATCCTCGAATATATGGTAACATACTCTGCAACGTATTTCTTTTTAATTTAACGACTGACATTTAATAATACCGTAATAAAATTCTTTGCCTTTTTCGCACAGGTTACATTTTGTACTGTCATATTTTGTTTTAATTTCTGGATGTATTATTTCATGCAGCGACCAGTATCAATAAGTAAATAATAAGTTATTGCATTGTGGACGACCTTAGATCTCTGACGGAAACTGCAAGACAAATCGGACCGATAACTAGGACAAACAATGTGCGCATATAAGACTTTTTTATCCCGTTAATAAAAATCCAAGTACTATAATTCATGAGACACTCAGATAATGATTTGGATTAGCGCCCCCTAGCGACTCCTGTCAGTATCGCATATATCGTTATATAGCTACATGACACAAAACAGATAACTTTATGTATTAATGTATTGTGTTTGAGACATCGCGGAATTCATTGACATTTTTATAAAAACATTATTTTTTCAAATTTTGTTTGATAGTTTGAGGCCTATATTCTGTGACTTATAACCGTAGATAGGGGAATCGTATTTATAGATGTACTTAAGCGTTAGTCTGAGTACAATAAAACGACCCCTATCCATCGACCATTACCCAGAGCTCAGTGTACTAACGTATACATCATCACCCCACACACAGGGTCAGCTTCACACACAATAAAGATGCTAGCTATCGATTGCTGCCTTTAATTACCCAGAAGTAAATACAACCTTGCCAGGCCCTGTCCACGCATGGCTATAACTGGTGGATTCGGTGGCGGTGACAGACGATGACATGTATGTATCATTAGATGCTACTAAATATTGCATAAAACCACAATCATTTAGTTGTTATCGTGGTAACGGCAAGCATTAGAATATTTTTATGTATATACTAATATCACACTCCTCCAGCTCAAATTGTACTTGCTTCGTTATATTTATACTCTAGTCTAATGTTCCTACCAACAGTCACAGCCAGTTTTGCACAGAAACACTTCCTTTTTAAGGTTCTCCGATCCTCAGCATCAAAGTATTTTTTTCATCCTAAAAATGTTATTTATCCTTCAAACTTTATAAATAAAATTAAATAACAAGAAAGCTGATGGTATCCAGGCATTTTCCGAAGTTATTGCATTTTTTCAGATGGATATAATGGAATAAATTTACAAGTTGATATCAAAATGCATGGCTCGAACCCCTTTACCTCTGTATGGTACATGTAGGTCTCCGTGGAGCCACTCAGCCAAGCAGTTTGTTGAATAACTATTTGTAATATTAACAGTAAAAGACTGATTAAATCTGCCTTTATAAAAGGCAGATTTATGGTTCGATTAAAAAAGTTCTGGATAATTCATTGGTGAAATGTTGGAAATCAAACTTGTATGGTTGAAGTTAAACACTGAAGAAACTTTGATTATTATTTATCATGGCGATTGAATGCTCTCTTAATATATTCTTGGCAATCATAAAATCTTAGAGCAAATATCTGCATGTGGTTATCAAACACAAGGCTACATGAAATTTAAATATATTGAATATTCCTAACTTCCGCTTTTGGTGCCGTGACCAGTCTCATTGAAAAGAAAAGTTTGTTGTGGTATAGGTAAAACTGCATGGGACCTTTTCAATTACCAAACTGTCTTCAGATGTTTGATAAGTAAAACAAAATTGCAACAAAAAATATTACACATGGAACAGTTTGATATCCCGGTCTTCAGTTATACAAATCGATCCTCTTACAATTGACTTTATGAGTGCAGATTTAATTTGTCGTCAGTGTTTAAACTACATTACGAAAGAAATACAATGAAAAATTAATCCTCACCAAATGTACATAAATCTATGGTGGTACTTATAAATATACAAAAAATTGTTATATTAATTGACTTAAACAAGTAAAATTTGAATAGCGTAAAATCATGACAATTCAATACATTTATCACTGACAGATACACGAATCATGGTAGCATTCAACCAAAATTTGACAGTAAATTTATTCCAATGTAAAATCTCATGATTCTCATGGAGCTGGCTTGTTTTCCTGCACTTATATTCAATGTTAGTAGAAAACAATGTCATTTTCAACGAAAAATTATAATTTACAGACTTAATTGAATTCTGTCTCTAACGAATATTGACCATATATGCACTTAATTGAAGCAAAGTCAACCTTCCTTTCAATTTCGCACACACAATGATTGATCTGGGAATTGACTCATTTAAACATTATAATGCTTTATTTGGTGTTTAGTCGGGATGGTTTGGTTTTAGCTAACGTACTTACGTACATTTACAGTAATTTAGTGAATTTTACTTACTAAAGGTGACAGAACTATGCCACAATAATATTTGTATACACATGTATGAGCTGTTCAAAATAGAACATTATCTTTGACTGACTTAGGGAGGAGATGCTGTACGGCTATGTTTGAAATAGCTCAAACATCACTTGATACGAATCAATAGCTTTTTATTAATTATCTATTAATATATATTGCATAATATATTTAGTTAACATAAAGGGGCAAGAAGTGCGATGTCGATCCCAGAACGGTTTTTTTTTTAAATAGTGAAATGCCCTGTGGTTTTCACAGGTCAGCCGTGTGCAGGTGGGCCCAATCATTTTGTGCGTTGTTTACAACTAACAATTTTAAAATCGGGATCGATGTTCAAATAATAACATTGCAGACGATAGCGAAGACCAGAGTCAAGCTAGCAGAACGTTTTTGTTTAGATTATATCTTTCTTAAATTATACTTGTACTATACTTTAAAATCTTTGAGTTAGTTCAGGATCTCTGCAACTTTTAAATGAAAGAAATCGAAATATGGTGCGGTATCGTGGACTAGATTACCTTTCGCTAGTAAGTCAACTCGCTTCAGTCCTCTTTGTTGTTAATGTCTTTAACATCTGAATGATATTAATGATCAAATGCTGGGATAGTGGCGCATCTTAAATTATGAAAAAGTTCTATATTTAGGACCAATATGTTTGACATCTGAAACGGTGAAGTTATCAATACATATGTCTATTCTTGGAACTACACGCGTCGGTAGATATAAATCGGTAGAAATTCAACACAGTCTAAGTATAGACCAAACTATTGCTAATCTGGATCATTTCGATTGATTCTTCATTGAAGATATGAATGGCTTTTAAGTTCTTTAATTAATTATTGGAAGGTCAGACTAAAAAGGAAAGAATTTATAGCCAGAGCCCGACTGTCTCTGGCAGAAACATGCCAGCCTGTTCTCTCGGATCGAAGTCTTCACAGAACCAGACACCCTTGGGCTTCAGGTGAGGTATTAATTATATCCGCAGTCCTTAATTAAATCGACATTAAATTTTCTACAGACTTCAATTATCTATCCATCTTTTATAACGTTTTCTATATATAGATGTTATGAAAAATCATTCCAAACGCCTTGCTAATGATTTTTTTTTTAGTTTAATAAAGTCTGCCTTCAAAACAGCATTGGCTTTTCTGCCAATCTATTTCTAGCTATTGCCAATTATATATTTTCTAAAACTACATTCATGATATATTCTAAATATATTGATTAACAGTTACAAATATGGAGTGAATTAATTAAAGTAAAGTGCACTACAACAAGAGAATGTGAAGTAATATTTCCTAAAAAGATGTATACATGAGCCTGAAACTTTTGAGATCACCTGAGCTAACCCCTAACCCCCCCCCCCCCCCCCCAAAAAAAAAAACAATGGAAAAAAAATAATAAAACTAAGATTGTATTGAGCTAACACTTGAAAAAGTGTAAAGGATATTGACAAGTAATAGCTGTATTCTTTTCTATACTATTATGTATGAATCTGAAAGATAGAAAAATTCCTTATATATAATTTATGGTTTCTTTTTCAAAGCCATCCCTGACCAGGCTCTGTTGTTAGGAGACCTTGAACAGCCTGATCCTCATATAGCCAAGCTGTTCACTTCATTGAAATCTGTAAAACACAACTCACTAGAGCTCTATGGTAGAGAGATTTCAACCCTAAGCATCAACACTTCCCCTCCAGTCTCTGAGGGCCTGAGGACCAATGAGGACCAGGATGAGGCTGAGGACCATGGAGATTTTGACGAGTTGTATGGAGACTTTGACTTGGTTGACTTTGTTCACACAAAGGAAGAGGACAAAGATCTATTGTATACAGAGGAGTTTCAAACAGAGACACTTTGTTGGGGTACAACTGTTACAGGTCAAGTTCTGTCCCATCTTATGATTACACCTAAAAGTACACTTATCTAGTGAAAGATTTTTTTAAGAGTAGACCAGCTTGGTTGAATAGAGTCTTAGTTATACAGAAACAATCTGTTGAAATGTTCTAGATGACCTCTTCGAGGATGTGACTCTTGACCTTGGCCCTGTGAAACCACATGTACCCTCACTGGGATCCCAAGTCCAGGGTCTGCAGCCTCTTCCCCTACTTGACCCCCTGCTGAATGGAGAAAGAGAGTGCAGGTCAAAGATTTTTCTTTTTTTAAATCTAAATAAACACTGCATGCACTTAATGTCATCAGTAGAAGTTGCTATATTCTACCTCAATATAAGATGACTATTTATACTTTAAATACTAAGTACTAAATGCTTTCAATAGGTCAGTACCCAGTAACCACTCTGAGATTATTCTGATATATAGGTTCAAATTCTACTGTCCTTTAAATGATGCTGTGAAATTGTTGATTTTTGATTGGTTAGACATGAGCCCTTAGAACTTCATGTAGTGCCTGAGACCTCCGTCACATCACAGAATCAAACCCAGGAGGTGTTCACCAGGGAGGAGCGATTCCATGGGGAGAATTATTTGGTAACCATGAAAACCTACTCCTGTTTCTGGTCACACAGATTTAATGCATAGCCATCATTAGTTGGGCAATTATTATTTAATACTATTTTACAAACTTCTTTTTCAAATAATGAAGGTTATATGTATTGATGTCTGACAAGCAGACCTGCATATATCTATGTGCTGTTAGACTATTTCAATTGATGACCATAAAGGATGCTATTAATGTATAGACAAGTACATGTATGTAGATTAGTTTCATTGTTTACAGGAGAACCTTCTATTAAAGAACAGAGACCTGGTAGAGAGAGACTCCCACTTGACAAGCCTGGGTCAGCTGTCTCCATTACCCCTAGGTATCCACAATAATGACTTAATAAACTGTGTGTGTAGGCTGTTGGGAGGATGTAGGTATCCACAATGATGACTCAGCAAAGTGTGTGTGTAGGCTGTTGGGAGGATGTAGGTATCCACAATAATGACTCAGCAAACTGTGTGTGTAGGCTGTTGGGAGGATGTAAGTATCCACAATGATGACTTAGCAAACTGTGTGTAGGCTGTTGGGAGGATGTAGGTATCCACAATAATGACTAAGCAAACTGTGTCTGTAGGCTGTTGGGAGGATGTAGGTATCCACAATAATGACTCAGCAAACTATGTCTGTAGGCTGTTGGGAGGATGTAAGTATCCACAATGATGACTTAGCAAACTGTGACATAGGCTGTTGGGAGGATGTAGGTATCCACAATAATGACTAAGCCAACTGTGTCTGTAGGCTGTTGGGAGGATGTAGGTATCCACAATAATGACTCAGCAAACTATGTCTGTAGGCTGTTGGGAGGATGTAAGTATCCACAATGATGACTTAGCAAACTGTGACATAGGCTGTTGGGAGGATGTAGGTATCCACAATAATGACTAAGCCAACTGTGTCTGTAGGCTGTTGGGAGGATGTAGGTATCCACAATAATGACTTAGCAAACTGTGTGTGTAGGCTGCTTGGAGGGTGTAGGTTACATGACTTAGATGACAAGGATAACTATCTGTTTTTGCTGTTCATTCACTATGCTGGTAGTACAACCTTTTCAGGTAGTATTTCATTGATGTTTTGCCCCAGGAGAGATGCAGGGTCAGATGAGCTGGAAGTTATTTGTAAAAGGAGCCACATCAAAATATATTAGTGTTTGAATTTTTAACAATGTGACATACTTCGGAGGCTTAACATAATGTTTTTTTGCTTTACTCATAGATGAGGGTACAGAGGACATAAAGATGGGGACTAGTGTTAAGCATTGCTGTCAGCTGGAGGAGTATGTGGTAAACCAACAGGCTGGGGGTCCCCCATTGTCATCAACAAAGGATCCCCATGTGAAGACCTGGAGCACAGGTTCATTTATACCTACAATATATCATTATGTTATTTGTAAATATTTAACAGTAAACTTGATCCAAAGAGCCTAATCATATCACGTATTGATGGATATATATAATAGACATCATATCGCACATATAGAAAAATGAAGAGTAAAAATGGAGACATTAAATGTATTCCTCTAACAGAATACTTGTTCATCATACGGTATAGACATGAAATAGTTTAAATTCAAAATCTGATAGAATTTAAGATGCATCCTGTGCAATGTGACTGAATCCAAGGTTCTATAACTCTTGTACATGATAAGACAAGGGTGTAAATTACTTTGCTCTGTGCTGGTTTAGGAAATGTGATATTTGATATATATATCCAATTGCTGAAATACACATGTATATGGTTAACTATTAAAGACTAATTTTCAGTCAGGATGTAGATTTTCTAGATATAATCAACCAGAGACAATTAGAACTGGTTGGCGGCGAGAAATATTTGGAAGGACGAGGTTCTCTCGAACTTTGCGAAGTTTCCCATGCAAATAAAAGTTGGTATATATAGTAGTTTATCAGATGTCTAATATTTTAGATCTAGAGATCTGTAGCTGGCCTGACGACTACAGTTTGGAGACCCCCGTTATAAAGTCCAGTCTGTCCGCTGATTTACTTACTGTGGGAGAACTCAAACCTCTAGCTCTCAAAAGGTATGGGTACTAGTTACAGATACCTGTCAGCAGACTGGGCTCTCGATAGTGCTACCATAGGTATTCTCTTTGTGTGAGAGTAATTGGGAATTCTGGCTTGAACTTGAAAGCTCTAGCTCTGCTTTACAGGCCTTTGTTATGTCAGTTTTATAAAATCAATTTGCCTTTACTGTAAGTTATTTAACTGATGTTATCGCTGGGAACACATTTGTTTTCGACTTAACTAGAAAGATGAGTTTGGTATGAGTTTAATTAGCTACTTGAGTGAAATTTTTCAAACACCATTATAATTCAGAATTATACTAGCACTGTCTCATTTCTCTGTGCCCTGTGTAAAAGCTGTTTATGACTCCATAGAGGCAGGGAGTTTGTTTCACTGTCCAATTCTACACAACATCAACTATTACCATCAGACAGCCATTTTGACTTGTGCTGTGTAGAGAGATGCAGATTTTCTGGTATGTTTACTTATAAAGTATCAATCTCATAGTGTACAGTTAATTTTATTTTTTTAGATTAGGGGCATGGAGAACAAATGTTTTATTGTTTTCACTGTTGGTTTTTGTTTTTTGTAAAAGTCTTATTTTATATACAGTAAATATAAGATATTCAGGCATGATAAATATTCAACTTATAGTGGATTTCTTATTTTACATGTGTACTTAATTCCACTATCAGATAGCGATAATATGAAATTATCTAGTTTAAATCTGTTAAGAAAAATAATTGCAAGGTTTTAAGAAGTGCAAATGGTGCTTTTTGCGATTTTACACAGATATTAATTCCTTGCATTTAATCAGGAATTTACAGTATTCATGTATAATAAATGTGTGTTGTGACTAACAATGATCTGTCTTCTGTCTTTATCCACACAGAACCAGACATTGACAGAGTGGAACTCCTGCAGATGAAGAGACTTAACAAAGAGTGGAAGGAGGTGGCTGTATTGAAGTGGAATATGTGGAAGGTGGAGCTCAACTTGTGTTGGATTCTCCACCCTCCGACAGAGGAAAGACTGGATTTGAATGAAGCAGTGCTGGGGTACATGCGGAATGGGAGACAAAATCATAAAGGTACAAGTCAAAGTTTAAACCAACTGTCAAAGGCAGATAGATCAATGTATTTGTTCCTGAGCAGACAAGTAAAATTAATGCACAGTTGCTTTAATGGTTAAAATTCATTTTCAGATTATCAAGAGATATTTCACAAAGAAATGTTTGAGTTGCCTCCCTTGGAATTGCCTGGACCTACAGTTAAAATCAAGGAGAAAGTGAATAATTCAAAACCATTTTCTGCTCTGTGTGATTCAGAGTACCAGCCGATGCATTTACCTCCAAACACAAAGCGTCTCGCACATACTGTCCCCTGCATAACTTCAGATAACAGCACAGTAGAAACTCTATATATTGACTTAGAAGAAGAGGCTTCACTGAGCCAAGGAGAAAGCAAAATCACAGAGCATGAAGGACAGTATCAGTGTTTGATTCCAAGGCCATTTAAGTTAAAAGATGGTGAGTGCACTAGCAATGTTTGTAGGACACTAGTGGAGACTCAATCACAAAGAGACGGCAGTGCCTCCGTACTAAAACATCAGGAGCTGAGCATCAGTAGCAGCCCAGCCCACAGAACTAGCCCACCTGTCTCACCTGTCCCACCTGTTTTACCTATCTCACCTGTATCCCTGAGCCCTGACAGAATCCTGTCACTCCGCTCTCTACAGGATCCTTTCTTGGACTCCCCTGTTAAAACTGGTCAAAACAAAATGCAATTTATGAAAAACCAGCATGGTACACCAAAGGAGAATCCACATTTACAAAATATTCAGAAGACAGATTCCCATCAGCAGCACAGAGACTTAAACAGTGATAATTGTAAACCACTGTCAGACACACGGTCACACTCGCCTGGGGGTGGAGAAGACACCCAAAGTAAAGGACAGATGAGGAGTCAGGCCACCCCTCGACAGAGTCAAACAGGGTCAAAGGTTAACCAATCACAATCACCCCCCACTCACGATGGCAGATGCCTGGGAGTTAATAACGTCACACAAACCACGCCCTTCTCTGATATTCCCAAGGTCCGGAGAGGGAGAGAGCCGGGAACCACTCCACAGAAGAGTCCAAACAAGAGGCCATCAAAATCCAGGGTGAAATGTATCACCTACCAGCTGGAGGGTAGGTTGATTCAATGGAATCAATCAGACATCACTATAGACATTGCCCCAATGTCAGAGTACTGATCTTAGTACTTGTACTGGGTATATCAGTCAAATGATTGTGTTCTATAAGTAATTGTAATTGTTCTTATTTTAGATGAGTATCAACAAATCATCAGTCTGGTTACCCAGCATGCTTCCTATTTCATCACTTCCTTGGTGAACAGTGGTGACATTGACAAATCTATTATCTTCACCTCCCTGACCCCTGACCTCACAAGGTTTCTTGTCAAGGAAGTCACAAGTCAACCTGATAATGCACATTGTAAATTCCATTATAACATACCAACATTCTCATGTTAATTAACAAATTGAAAACGGAAATTTGAGCACAAATTTTTATGATAATGGGACAAGAAATGATTGTTGATGTAACAAAACTAAATTATATGTATAATATACCATTGAATGGGAAATTTAATTTTATTAACCCACAGCCTAAGGGTTGTTACATGTATAAGCTAAAACAATTGAAATGGAGGAGTCATGGTTCCTTATTCATGTGTTTTCTGTAGATGAGGAGCGGTATCGCTCCAGTCTGGCCCTCCACACTCTGTGCTGTGCTAGAGAGATGATAACCTTGGGTTGTCTGGAGTCAGGACTGGAACTTTTGTCTGTGATACAAGAGAAATACAGGGACCAGCTCAAAGGTAGAAATAGTGATACAAAAGAAATACAGGGACCAGCTTAAAGGTAGAAATAATGTACAAAAGAAATACAGGGGCCAGCTTAAAGGTAGACAAAGTGATACAAGAGAAATACAGGGGCCAGCTCAAAGGTAGAACTAGTGATACAAGAGAAATACAGGGCCCAGCTTAAAGGTAGAAATAGTGATACAAGAGAAATACAGGGCCCAGCTTAAAGGTAGAAATAGTGATACAAGAGAAATACAGGGGCCAGCTCAAAGGTAGAAATAGTGATACGAGAGAAATACAGGGCCCAGCTTAAAGGTAGAAATAGTGATACGAGAGAAATACAGGGGCCAGCTCAAAGGTAGAAATAGTGATACGAGAGAAATACAGGGCCCAGCTTAAAGGTAGAAATAGTGATACGAGAGAAATACAGGGCCCAGCTTAAAGGTAGAAATAGTGATACAAGAGAAATACAGGGGCCAGCTCAAAGGTAGAAATAGTGATACAAGAGAAATACAGGGCCCAGCTGAAAGGTAGAAATAGTGATACGAGAGAAATACAGGGGCCAGATGAAAGGTAGAAATAGTGATACATGAGAAATACAGGGGCCAGCTTAAAGGTAGAAATAGTGATACAAAAAATACAGGGGCAAGCTTAAAGGTAGTTATAGTGATACAAGAGAAATACAGGGGCCAGATGAAAGGTAGAAATAGTGATACAAGAGAAATAGTGATACAAGAGAAATAGTGATACAAGAGAAATACAGAGGCCAGCTTAAAGTAAGATATAGTGATACAAGAGAAATACAGAGGCCAGGTTTAAGGTAGACATAGTGATACAAGAGAAATACAGGGGCCAGATCAAAGGTAGAAATAGTGATACAAGATAAATACAGGGCCCAGCTTAAAGGTAGAAATAGTGATACAAGAGAAATACAGGGACCAGCTTAAAGGTAGAAATAGTGATACAAGAGAAATACAGGGGCCAGCTCAAAGGTAGAACTAGTGATACAAGAGAAATACAGGGACCAGCTTAAAGGTAGAACTAGTGATACAAGAGAAATACAGGGACCAGGTTAAAGGTAGACATGGTGATACAAGAGAAATACAGGGACCAGCTTTAAGGTAGAAATAGGGGTACATGTATAATACATGCATTGCAGAATACCCCCATTACTTTAAGTTTTTTTTCAAATTTTTAAAAAGCTAAAATCTACACACACTTTTATCAATGAAATTTTTCATATCATATTTTTTTGGCTCTGATAGTTTTTTATTTAAGATCTCATTTGCATCAAACACATGAAAACAGAGAAGGTATGTTTTTTTTCTTTTTATGTATAGCTCAAACAGACATATTGTATTACATTATGCATAAGTTGTCATGCATATCAGAAAAAATTAACAAGAAAAAAGTGTGTCTGCTTCACCTTTTTCTTTTTAATTGTTGAAGATGTATAACAGGGGACTGTATGTAAATGCCTTAGTGCCTGCAGCATGCGTACGGAAGGTAACACTAGATAGCAGTTAGAATCAGATACAGCAGTAAGCTGGTGTCTGACCAATTTTTATATGTTCAACATGGAATATACTTTCTGATGTTTCAATACCTACTAACAAACTGACAGACACAGTAGAACCACTGGAGGGTTCAGATTCAATATCTTACCAACAAACTTACAGAAACAGTAGAACCACTGGGGGGTTCAGATTCAATATCTTACCAACAAACTGACAGACACAGTAGAACCGCTGGGGGGTTCAGATTCAATACCTACCAACAAACTGACAGACACAGTAGAACCACTGGGGAGTTCAGATTCAATATCTAACCAACAAACTGACAGACACAGTAGAACCACTGGGGGGTTCAGATTCAATATCTAACCAACAAACCGACAGACATAGTAGAACCACTGGGGGGTTCAGATTCAATACCTACCAACAAACTGACAGACACAGTAGAACCACTGGAGGGTTCAGATTCAATACCTACCAACAAACTGACAGACACAGTAGAACCACTGGAGGGTTCAGATTCAATACATACCAACAAACTGACAGACACAGTAGAACCACTGGAGGGTTCAGATTCAATACCTACCAACAAACTGACAGACACAGTAGAACCACTGGGGGGTTCAGATTCAATATCTAACCAACAAACTGACAGACACAGTAGAACCACTGGAGGGTTCAGATTCAATACCTACCAACAAACTGACAGACACAGTAGAACCACTGGAGGGTTCAGATTCAATACCTACCAACAAACTGACAGACACAGTAGAACCACTGGAGGGTTCAGATTCAATACCTACCAACAAACTGACAGACACAGTAGAACCACTGGGGGGTTCAGATTCAATATCTAACCAACAAACTGACAGACACAGTAGAACCACTGGGGGGTTCAGATTCAATATCTAACCAACAAACTGACAGACATAGTAGAACCACTGGGGGGTTCAGATTCAATATCTTACCAACAAACTGACAGACACAGTAGAACCACTGGGGGGTTCAGATTCAATATCTTACCAACAAACTGACAGACACAGTAGAACCACTGGAGGGTTCAGATTCAATACCTACCAACAAACTGACAGACACAGTAGAACCACTGGGGGGTTCAGATTCAATATCTAACCAACAAACTGACAGACACAGTAGAACCACTGGAGGGTTCAGATTCAATACCTACCAACAAACTGACAGACACAGTAGAACCACTGGAGGGTTCAGATTCAATACCTACCAACAAACTGACGGACACAGTAGAGCCACTGGAGGGTTCAGATTCAATACCTACCAACAAACTGACAGACACAGTAGAACCACTGGGGGGTTCAGATTCAATATCTAACCAACAAACTGACAGACACAGTAGAACCACTGGGGGGTTCAGATTCAATATCTAACCAACAAACTGACAGACATAGTAGAACCACTGGGGGGTTCAGATTCAATATCTTACCAACAAACTGACAGACACAGTAGAACCACTGGGGGGTTCAGATTCAATATCTTACCAACAAACTGACAGATATAGTAGAACCACTGGGGGGTTCAGATTCAATACCTACCAACAAACTGACAGACACAGTAGAACCACTGGGGGGTTCAGATTCAATATCTTACCAACAAACTGACAGACACAGTAGAACCACTGGGGGGTTCAGATTCAATATCTTACCAACAAACTGACAGATATAGTAGAACCACCGGGGGGTTCAGATTCAATACCTACCAACAAACTGACAGATATAGTAGAACCACTGGGGGGTTCAGATTCAATACCTACCAACAAACTGACAGACACAGTAGAACCACTGGGGGGTTCAGATTCAATATCTTACCAACAAACTGACAGACACAGTAGAACCACTGGGGGGTTCAGATTCAATATCTTACCAACAAACTGACAGACACAGTAGAACCACTGGGAGGTTCAGATTCAATATCTTACCAACAAACTGACAGACACAGTAGAACCACTGGGGGGTTCAGATTCAATATCTTACCAACAAACTGACAGACACAGTAGAACCACTGGGGGGTTCAGATTCAATATCTTACTAACAAACTGACAGACACAGTAGAACCACTGGGGGTTCAGATTCAATATCTTACCAACAAACCGACAGATATAGTAGAACAAGTGAAGGGTTCAGATTCAAGAAATAAATGCTTTGATACTTCTGACCACAGACTGTCTGGAGACCCTGAGACAGCGACTGTTGTCAGCCAAACTGTGGTGTGACCGGCGGGGAATCCTACACCCCAAGGTGTACCGGGCATGTCAAAGTGTCCACCGTAAGCTGACCGGTAAAGACCCAGAGAGGCTCAGTCACACCAAGGTACCAGTCATACACTAACATTAACCTATTTAATCTATTGTGTACATCAAACCAGAATATAGCAATTATAGATATAGGAAACAAACAGCAATAATGAAATATTATTTTTTGTATTTTAGCAAAATTCTAATATAAAACCTACAGAAAATATATAATTATAATATAAAAATTTATGTATGCATAATGATGAAATTCCTACACATTTTTTCATTTACAGTAGGTTATTTTGAGCTTCTGTTTTATAAATATCTTTACAAATTTGCTATAAATGAATTATAAATAATGGATGAAACAATAGTTTTCCTTTTGTTCCCTAAATCAAACAGTTTTGCTGAATGTGAAACAGATATTAAACATAGGTAATCATAGATTACTAAGCTCACCGAGACGGAGCATCACCCTTATGAGACATCACCTTCATAAGACCACCTTTATCATTTTATATGAAAATCATACTTTATGATCTTGGATATTCATGGATTCTGTTTTGACAAAATATCGTATATCATCTGATAATTTTTTTTATGATAATCATATGTTAATATGTTAATCAATACAATGATACAAAATTAAATATTGCATCATGTCATATTTCTAATATAATATATATCATATAATAAATAAAATACCGTAATAAACAATAATGAGATTTGATATTGTAACGTATGATATGACATTGTATTGTGTTATACCTTATTGTATTTGATCACATAATACAATATCATAAAATATAATACAATATAGTATCATATTACAATATCATATTACATAATACATCATAACACTGAAACATGATATTATATTGTATAATATAGAATGATATTGTATTGAATGACACTGAAACATATTTGATACATTATATGATATTATATCATATAATACAATATAATTTGATTCCAACATTGTATCTTATCAAATGATACAATATTATGTGATATGGTAAAATATTATAAAATACATTATTATATTATACATATTACATCATATGACACAATAAAATATATTACAATATCATATAATACAATTTCATGTGATATGATAATTTATCATATAAACCAATATCATATCATACAATATCGTATGATACAATATTATATAATATTACAATATCATATAATACAATTTCATGTGATATAATTCTATATTACTGAAACCAATATCATATTATACAATATTGTATGATACAATATTATAGAATATACAATATTGTATCATAGGATACAATATAATATTTTGCAACATCTTATGTAATTGTATCATGTGATAAAATAATAAATTAAAAATACAATATAATATTATACAATATTGTATCATAATATACAATACTATACATAACAATATCATGATACATAATCATATCATAAAATATCAAAAAAATGATACAATATCATATCGTATCGTATAACTTTTTATAATATAACATATGATATCATATTGTATCATATCAAACAATATTGTTTCATATCATACAATACTTTATCATAGGAATCATGTTATATCATTTATCAACAAACACATCTATCTATCGAGCTGGTTTGAGTGAGGTAGGATATTTCTTTAGCATCCTTGATAATGGAGATCAGGCTCTGCTTCTGAAGCAACCTCTGCATTTAATTTATAATAAAGTTAAATCAACTATGCAAGCTATCATCTATAAAACATGTGACCTGTTCCAAAAAACT
This sequence comes from Magallana angulata, assembly GCF_025612915.1. Classification (NCBI taxonomy): domain Eukaryota; kingdom Metazoa; phylum Mollusca; class Bivalvia; order Ostreida; family Ostreidae; genus Magallana; species Magallana angulata. The sequence continues at coordinate 54,414,556 of NC_069120.1, forward strand.
AAACCTCATCCAGCATCCGAAACCTATGGCTCAGATTCAGCATTCAAGCCCATCAGGTGCATTTGTATCATAAGACGCATCATCAATGCAATTTTGGTGAAGTTTGGACCAGTAATAACTAAGATATCATCATCAGAGGGCACTAGCAATTAAAACCTTAACTTCCTCCAGCATCCGCAACCTATGGCTCAGATTCAGCATCCATGCCTGTCAGGTGCATCTGTATCATAAGACACAACACCATCCATTCAAGTTTGGTGAAGTTAGGACCAGTAATAACTAAGATTTATTTTTAGCATCCTTGATAATGGAGATCAAGCTCTGCATCTGAAGCTACCTCTGCGATTCATTCATATTACAGTTAAATCAACTATGCAAGTTTGAAATAGTACTATCATCTATTAAACATGTGACCTGTTCCTAAAAACTTAACTTTATCCAGCATCCGAAACCAGACTATGCATTCAAGCCTGTCAGGTGCATCAGTATCATAAGACACACCATCCATGGAAGTCTGGTGAAGTAATGACAAGTAATAACTAAGATATCATCATCAGAGGGCACCTGTTTCAAAAACTTTATCTAACCAGCTCTTAAAACCTTAACCTCCTCCAGCATCCGAAACCTATTGCTCAGATTCAGCATTCAAGCTTGTCAGGTGCATCAGTATCATAAGACGCACCATCCATACAAGTTTGGTGAAGTTAGGACCAGTAGTAACTAAGATATAATCATCAGAGGGCACCTGCAACAAAAACTTAACCAGCTCTAAAAACCTTAACCTCTTCCAGCATCCGAAACCTATTGCTCAGATTCAGCATTCAAGCCTGTCAGGTGCATCAGTATCATAAGACACACCATCCATACAAGTTTAGTGAAGTTAGGACCAGTAGTAACTAAGATTAATCATCAGAGGGCACCTGCAACAAAAACTTTAACCAGCTCTAAAAACCTTAACCTCTTCCAGCATCCGAAACCTATTGCTCAGATTCAGCATTCAAGCTTGTCAGGTGCATCAGTATCATAAGACGTATCATTCATACAAGTTTGGTGAAGTTAGGACCAGTAGTAACTTAGATATTGCTATCAATGGGCACCCGCAACAAAAACTTTAACCTGCTCCAAAAACCTTAACCTCCTCCAGCATCCGAAACTTATAGCTCAGATTCAGCACTCAAGCCTGTCTGGTGCATCAGTATCATAAGGCACACCATCCATGCACGTTTGGTGAAGTACAGACCAGCAGTAACTAAGATACTGCTATCAAAGGGCACCTGCAACAAAAACTTTAACCTGGTCCAACAACCTTAACCTCCTCCAGCATCTGAAATTTAGGACCCAGATTCAGCATCCAAGTCTTTCAAGTCCATAAGTAGGTCCAGATGCATCATCCATGCAAGTTTGGTGAAGATAGGACAAGTAATAGCTTAGATACAGGACCTGCAACAAAAACTTTAACCAGGTCCGGACGCCGACGCCGACGCCGAGGGTATAGCATAAGCTCTCCTTGACTTCGTCTCGGTGAGCTAAAAAAACTTACTGGAAAATAGTATAAAGGTAGAACTTAATAAATGGAGGTCAGATCATGGCCAGGGTACAAATATATTACTGCAATTTTACCCCAAAATAAAAATTTTAATTTATTAATTGCATATGTACTTTATCATTCAAAATATATTTTACTTTATTATACATGTACTGAGATACATTTGTACAAATCAAACTCAGATTCTAGTGATTTTGAGTAAAGACCTGGACAGTTTGGTCAGCACACTGGGGCACAATCTACAGAGGGTAGATGGGGTCAAAGTTCACATCCAGGTCACAGGAAACTGCCAGAGTGTTCTAGACAAGTAAGTTTTACAATGAACTGAACTATTCACCAGTCACCCCAGCCACAGGCACCTGAAGCATGGTTCCTAACCTCCTTCCTTTTTTAGCAGGGATGATCTATTGTAGATATGTTATTTATATCTTTATTGGTATATTCATCTCACACTTTTCTCATGTTATAGTGACTGGCCTCTTCAGATATAATAATATTTACTTTTGTGTAAATGTATTTTTTTTATATTGGTGGTAAGAATTAATCCCACAGTAAAAGAAAAATCTGTATCCATAATTCAGGTGCCTGACACCCCAGCTTGACCTGGAGGTATTTGTTCTGGTTTTTTCTTGAAGAACTATGTATTTAAGTGTAAATTTGGAATGTCATTGTTAGTTGTTTAATATAATAGGAGGATGCTTTTGATTGGGATGGTTGATATACTGATATAACCCCCCCCCCCCCCCCCCCCCCCCCCCAAATTTGGGAAAACATGCCAGTCTGGAGTTTCCAGTGTAAAGCAGTGTACTAAAGTCGACGAATTGGCCGAACACTGACTTCTCTTGTAGTTTGGACCACTGTAACTGCATGCTGCTACAGGAGGAGCAGATCGGGTCAGACTTTCCATGGTCCCAGTTTTGTCTCGTGCTGGAGTACGAGGGGAACAGGTTCTCGGAGCTGTGTGAGCGTCAGAACATCTCCTACAGACACTTCTCCTACTCTGCTCCTACAACTAATGGTACAGGTCAGTACACAGAACATCTCCTACAGACACTTCTCCTACCACTGATGATACAAGTCAGTACACAGAACATCTCCTACAGACACTTCTCCTACTACTTATGGTACAGGTCAGTACACAGGATATCTCCTACAGACACTTCTCCTACTCTGCTCCTACAACTAATGGTACAGGTTAGTACACAGAACATCTCCTACAGACACTTCTCCTACCACTGATGATACAAGTCAGTACACAGAACATCTCCTACAGACACTTCTCCTACTACTTATGGTACAGGTCAGTACACAGAACATCTCCTACAGACACTTCTCCTACCATTAATGGTACAGGTCATTATACAGAACATCTCCTACAGACACTTCTCCTACTCTGCTCCTACAACTAATGGTACAGGTCAGTACACAGAACATCTCCTACAGACACTTCTCTTACTCTACTCCTACAACTAATGGTACAGGTCAGTACACAGAACATCTCCTACAGACACTTCTCCTACCACTGATGATACAAGTCAGTACACAGAACATCTCCTACAGACACTTCTCCTACTCCGCTACTACAACTAATGGTACAGGTCAGTACACAGAACATCTCCTACAGACACTTCTCCTACAGACACTTCTCCTACCACTAATGGTACAGGTCAGTACACAGAACATCTCCTACAGACACTTCTCCTACCACTGATGATACAAGTCAGTACACAGAACATCTCCTACAGACACTTCTCCTACTCCGCTACTACAACTAATGGTACAGGTCAGTACACAGAACATCTCCTACAGACACTTCTCCTACTCCGCTCCTACCACTAATGGTACAGGTCAGTACACAGAACATCTCCTACAGACACTTCTCTTACCACTAATGGTACAAGTCAGTACACAGAACATCTCCTACAGACACTTTTCCTACTACTTATGGTACAGGTCAGTACACAGGATATCTCCTACTGACACTTCTCCTACCACTAATGGTACAGGTCAGTACACAGAACATCTCCTACAGACACTTCTCCTACTACTTATGGTACAGGTCAGTACACAGGATATCTCCTACTGACACTTCTCCTACCACTAATGGTACAGGTCAGTACACAGGATATCTCCTACAGACACTTCTCCTACCACTAATGGTACATGTCAGTACACAGGATATCTCCAACAGACACTTCTCTTAACACTAATGGTACAAGTCAGTACACAGAACATCTCCTACAGACACTTCTCCTACTCTACTCCTACCACTAATGGTACATGTCAGTACACAAAACATCTACTACAGACACTTCTCCTACCACTAATGGTACGGGTCAGTACACAGAACATCTCCTACAGACACTTCTCCTACCACTAATGGTACATGTCAGTACACAAAACATCTACTACAGACACTTCTCCTACTCCAGTCCTACCACTAATGGTGCATGTCAGTACACAGGATATCTCCTACAGACACTTCTCCTACCACTAATGGTACAGGTCAGTACACAAAACATCTACTACAGACACTTCTCCTACTCCAGTCCTACCACTAATGGTGCATGTCAGTACACAGGATATCTCCTACAGACACTTCTCCTACTCTACTCCTACCACTAATGGTACAGGTCAGTACACAAAACATCTACTACAGATACTTCTCCTACTCCAGTCCTACCACTAATGGTGCATGTCAGTACACAGGATATCTCCTACAGACACTTCTCCTACCACTAATGGTACGGGTCAGTACACAGAACATCTCCTACAGACACTTTTCCTACCACTAATGGTACAGGTCAGTACACAGAACATCTCCTACAGACACTTCTTCTACCACTAATGGTAAAGGTCAGTACACAGAACATCTCCTACAGACACTTCTCCTACCTCTTATGGTACAGGTCAGTACACAGAACATCTCCTACAGACACTTTTCCTACCACTAATGGTACAGAGCAGTACATGGGACATCTCCTACAGACACTTTTCCTACCACTAATGGTACAGAGCAGTACATGGGACATCTCCTACAGATACTTCTCCTACCACTAATGGTACAGGTCAGTACACAGAACATCTCCTACAGACACTTCTCCTACCACTAATGGTACAGGTCAGTACACAGAACATCTCCTACAGACACTTCTCCTACCACTAATGGTAAAGGTCAGTACACAGATCATCTCCAACAGACACTTCTCTTACCACTAATGGTACAAGTCAGTACACAGAACATCTCCTACAGACACTTCTCCTACTACTTATGGTACAGGTCAGTACACAGGATATCTCCTACAGACACTTCTCCTACCACTAATGGTAAAGGTCAGTACACAGAACATCTCCAACAGACACTTCTCTTACCACTAATGGTACAAGTCAGTATATTGTAAGTACTTCAATCATTATCCCATTGTTTTACTGTACAGGAGACATTTGTTCCTCTATTTATGTATATTTTTCTTTCTCTCATATGAAAGCTTGATTTAGTTTTACTCTGAACTCTTTATGAATCCTTGATGAATTTCAATTTTATTTTTATTTCAGCTATAAGTATAACACAATTCAACGTAACTATAGTATGCTCCAAAGCAGTGCCAAAAAACTTTGTCCATATATTAGAATCCAAGTAAGTCAAATACAGAAAAGCTCTCATATTTAACAGATATGGGTCTACTTGATATTAACATTTGGTGACTTTTAGATATGGAGTGACCTGTCTGTACAGAAGCTGTTGGGCGGGGCTGACCCTCCCACACATTGTGATTGACGAGCTGACTGCTGTAGTGATGTATGATGTGTCAGCCATAGGGACAGAGTTCTCTCCCTTACTGAGAGTACTCTCCCTCCTCGCCCAACAGTTCAGAGACATCCTTATAATTGGCAGCACCCACAACTTTACCCAGCCACTGTAAGTCTGGTCCTCAGAGATATTATAAAAGGACCTTATTCCAATATTGAACCTATATAGTAAAACTCATGGACTTTGTATAACTTCTATCAATGGTGCAGCAATATTATGATCACCATACAACCCTTTCCTCTTCGGCCCTAATGAGTTTGGTTTATCCATGTTTCCCTGTACTTGTTATTTCTTTGCTAGGTTGAAGCTAAGACAGCACCAACAAAAGCTGAATTTCTTCCTAGGCCGAGCTGTGTCCAAAGTCCCTGATCTACAGTTTAAGGTGAGATGACAACAGACGAGTCAGTGTGTGAAAAAAGACTGATGGATAAAAAATCTTTGACCATTAACTAGTACTGTTACAGGAGGCTGGAGGGTCAACAAATTATCAATCAGATCTTTCCTTAATTTTTAGATCTGATACTTTTAGCCATAAACTGCAGGCCCCACTTAGTACAGAAAAATTTGAAATACTTTGGCTTCAAAATTTGAGTCTTAGTTTTCCTATTCCTTTATATAGAGCTCTTCTCGTCAAGGATATTATTATAGTCAAGAAATGGCACTTTTAATTATCTAAAGACTAAAAATGGCCACAACCAATGAGCCTTCTTAATTATCCTATATGCATTTAGGAGTTCTGCGTTTTTTCATTACTGATACATGTAGAAGGTTTAATTATCTTGTTTCTGAGATATGATTATGAAAGCATTGAAGATTACTGCGTTTGTTCATAAGGTAGTGACCAGTGATGACTTACAGAAGACGGCAGAGATGGTGATCCGTGTGTGTCGGCTCGTGTTGACGACAGATGACCAGAACTGGATGGCAGCCTCACCCTCCCAGGTAAAGCACCCCCTCACCCTCCCAGGTATAGCATCACCTCACCCTCCCAGATATAGCATCACCTCACTCTCCCAGGTAAAGCACCCCCTCACCCTCCCAGATAGAGCATCACCTCACCCTCCCAGGTATAGCATCACCTCACCCTCCCAGATATAGCATCACCTCACCCTATCAGGTATAGCACCCCCTCACCCTCCCAGGTATAGCATCGCCTCACCCTCCCAGGTATAGTATCGCCTCACCCTCCCAGGTATAGCATCGCCTCACCCTCCAAGGTATAGCATCGTGGCATTGACCAGGACACTTCCTCCTGCTGTATAGTAGAGCCTACACACAAGGTGGCTTCTACATCTGCCCACTGCCTGTATCACTACTCCTTGTTACTCCTCTCTCGTCCAGATGTTCAATGGCTGCTTTACATGTTTGCCTCTGTGTTCAGTGTACCCTTTTATTTGCCCATTTTCTTTCTTCCCTGATGTTGTCTATTTTTTCTGTTTTCTCCTATTCTCATCTGGAAATGGATGCTCTCTAGATCTCTCTTTGAACATCTGGACCATGTTTTTGACAAATAATGGAGAACTTCCCTATTCAGCTTTAATTATTGTTGTTATCTTGCATTTACATGATGCATTTACTTATCATTTAGAATTTAAGATACTACATATATGATCATTTTTACCAGTATCATTAATTGAAATGTAGCTCACATAATCAACTTTTTACATACTAATAAAAAATTTAACCATTTTTTGGGGCTAATTTAAAGACTATGATACTTAATTTTCAAATACATGAATTGTAAATTTAACTGATTTAATGTTTTAATTGTCTTTTATTGTAGGAGGAAGAATTTCTGACTGCAATTCCTTGCATCAATCCCATCTTGTATGTATTCACTACACCAGATAAGTAAAAGAATGGGCCATGTTTATAGTGTCTATTGTGTATTTAGTGTCTATTGTGTATGTAGTGTCTATTGTGTATGTAGTGTCTATTGTGTTTACAGTGTCTATTGTGTTTACAGTGTCTATTGTATTTGCAGTGTCTATTGTGTATGTAGTGTCTATTGTGTATGTAGTGTCTATTGTGTTTACAGTGTCTATTGTGTTTACAGTGTCTATTGTGTTTACAGTGTATATTGTGTTTGTAGTGTATATTGTGTATGTAGTGCCTATTGTGTATGTAGTGTCTATTGTGTTTACAGTGTCTATTGTGTATGTAGTGTCTATTGTGTATGTAGTGTCTATTGTGTATGTAGTGTCTATTATGTTTGCAGTGTTTATTGTGTTTGCAGTGTCTATTGTGTTCGCAGTGTCTATTGTGTTTACAGTGTCTATTGTATTTGCAGTGTCTATTGTGTATGTAGTATCTATTGTGTATGTAGTGTCTATTGTCTATTGTGTATGTAGTGTCTATTGTGGATGTAGTGTCTATTATGTTTGCAGTGTTTATTGTGTTTGCAGTGTCTATTGTGTTTGCAGTGTTTATTGTGTATGTAGTGTCTATTGTGTTTGCAGTGTCTATTTTGTCTGCACTGTCTGTTATGTCTGCACTGTCTATTTTGTTTGTAGTGTCTATAATTATTTACAGTGTCCATCATGTTTGCAGTGTCTATCAGTGTCTGTTTTGCTTGCAGTGCACAGAAAATGCTTCAGATCCTATCCCTACAGTCCATCACTGATCTCCACCCCCATCAGCTGGCCCGGCTGTTCCCCAGCACTCCCAGGAGGATCATACAGGTCTGTCTGAGTCTGCTGTAGGAGTGGTAACAGCAAACAATCCTGTGGAATCATTTTTATTTTTGAGGGTCAATGTTTTTGGGTATCCAAAATTTGTCCTGGTTCATGGGGATTTAATTGTATTGGTAGAATAAACAGGATAATTTTAATAAAATATTAAACAAATGATTGTGTATAGGTTTGTTGGGATGAAAAATCATGGGCAAGGGTTACCCACAAAAGCCATGAACATTCACAATCCATTTTTATATTATCTAGATGTTTTATGAAGCTCTGGCCAAACTGAGGACAGAGCAATGTGTGCAAGGGAGAAAACTCTTGGAAGAACCTGTACAGGTCAGTGGGGAGATAAACGGTACCTCCCCCCTCCCCACAGACAGACACACCTTGTTTTGGGATAGTCAGGAGGGGGCCACTCAGGAACCACTCCGTCCTGAGGAACAGTTAGCTGCCCCTGTCAGGACTAGTAGTTGTCAGCCACGTAACCCTCCAAACAACGTACACATTAACACTGGTGCCCTGCTCCCCCAGGAAGACTCGGACTACACCACTGATACTCTCGCTCACAGCTGCAACTCGGAATCTCCAAATGAGTTTGTTCGGGCTCAGACAGGGTTTGAGCAAGAAGAGAGCTCCTATATAGAGGAGCTCGGGAGGGTTGTTAGCAGGCAAGCACTTGATGAAAGGGGAGATTCAGAAGAGAATCAGTCCCCACTCAAGCAAACTCAGGGAGTTAACACACTGGTACATGCACCATTGAGAAATCATCATAACATGACACAATTAGAGCAAAATAATACTGTCAACTCTGAAGAAAACTGGTGCATGCAAGATACTGCAATATATACAGCAAAAAACAATTTAACTTCAAAATCTACCACTCAAGAAATTCCTAACTTCAGTACAAAGAGTTTTGAGCAAATTCAGTCATTCTCTCAGAGGATTCCCACCCCAGAGGACCTATTTACGGAAGACATTGGAGATATTCCAGCTAGTCACATGTATCAGGATTTTCAAAGTGTTGAATGCAGTCCTAATACTAGAGTGAACTCTTATGCTCCTGAAGTTTTGTACCATGTTGGTAGTGGTAGTGGTAGTGGTAGTGGTCCTAGGAAACATGATCCTGTACACCTGGCAGAGGAAGACTCGGGGAGGATTCACACCTGCACTGTGAACAACCCACCAGTGTCGTACATAGTCTGTGATGAGGCACAGCCAGAATCGGTGGACTTTCAGGACAATCTGATCGCCACAACTCGACAGCTGCTGAAGCAGGCCGCCATGACGGCCAGTGACAGGATCTTTCCTAGAACAGGCCCTAGAAAAGTGAGCATTGGCCTGGCTAGGCCACTCAGACAGCCCAAGTCTCAGGGTAAGAATGCTGCTCTATGCCATAACTGAAAGATCCCACTGCAGCAAGTCAAAGCTATCAAGTATAACTTAGTTACAGCAAAGTTAGTTCAATTCCCCTTTACTTTTTAACTTACGGGATATAAAAATAATTCTCATAACAAATCAAAGTTGTTCATCCCTGGTTCTTCTAACCAAAGAGTGTAGATATTGGCATTATGATACATTGCAATACATGTAGTTTTCTGTTGTAGTGACCCCTGATCATGAAATCCAAGATGCAGTAATACCCCCCTCGATGAATTCACAGAATCAGAACCTCAACTTTTCAGGAGTGACAGCTCAACTAACCACTAATCCACACAGTGCTCAACAAACCACTACTGCTCAACACAAAACTCCCCTGGTGGCTAATCCAGTGCTTGAGGAGATACCCAGTGCTGAGCTTTCTAAAGAAGCATTATTGTCCAACCACCGGAAACAAGGAATGACACAGTATAGAGAGAGTCGGGAGGGAGGATGGATTCATTCAAGTAATCATGACTCGGTTAAGAGGGGGGTGGGGACAGATCAGGGTCGGTGGACTACAGACAGTCAGCTGTCCGAGCCGTATAGACACCACTCTCTGAGTCACTGTCGGTACACTGACTGTAATGACTTCATGGACAATGTAGACAGCGATCAGCGAGTGGACAGCAAGGAAACAACACAACAGACAGAGTGGCTGCCTCCCTGTAGACAGACTTACATCCCATCACATGACAGTTCCAGCACCCCATGTCAATATAACTTACCTAACACTCAGAGAAATCAGCACATACCTAACACTCAGGGAAATGACTCTGTTGTGGAATCAACACGTGTAACTTTGAGGACCAGGCAAGATTACGTCCCTTTTCACAGTGGCCAACAAAACTGTATTGAAGGAGGGGAGGAGGTTATACACAATGGCCGGCAGAACCGTACTAAGAGAGGGGAGGAGGAGAGGTGGCCGGGATATGATTCTCCTCCAATGGATATGGAGTACGAGTTTGAACCAATACAGGTATCTACAATTACCACTATCTATACTTACTACACTAACCCAGATATTTTGATGATATTTTTTTGTTTCTTTCATTAGAAACTTGCAAATTCTTAAAGGATCTTATTCCTGTTATGATACAGGTATATCCATATTATAAGCATTTATCTATAACAGCAATATTTTCTTTCGGTGTGTTTGCAGGACTTGGAGAACTTTCAGAGCTGGAAAATCTCTCAAGGTATCCCATAATTTTACAAATCCTGGCTGATATTAAATTCTCTTCCATACAAAACAGAGCCCACTGTCTCCATGTTATTGTACTTGCAGGCCCCAGTCAGAAGAAGCTCTGCTACCAGCGCGTCCCTAACTCCAAACAGAGCAAGCTGGTCTTCAAGTGATTGTGTGATGCTGTGGCTAACGCAGGATTCATGTGTGGATGAACAGATCGTAGTGATTGTGTGGATTATCAGATCTCAGTGATTGATGGATTATCAGATTTCCTGAATGTTACAATGCACTGATTAATCTGTGTTGTGAAGGGGTTAGCAAATGTATGCTGGTACATCTCTATACACTGAACCAATTTGATTTCTGTTGTCATATCTGTTCTTGTTCAAAAATATTGCAAATATTTGAATCTATTTGTTTTCAATAATCAATTCAATCACCAAGAGACTTAATGAGTCAATGGTTTCACCTCTTTCATGATACATGTAATTATTATTTCAGAATAATTATAACTAACTTCTTGATATATTACCAGAACTTGTACATGTAATTGATTGCGAAAAGATTTCCACACAAAAACTCTATGAAAGCTTGCTTCATACAAAAAACAATGTATGCTTTTAATTTTCTACCATAGCAAGGAAACCATGTAGCTTATTACATCCATAGAATTCAAGGGCTGTGGTAACACTTTTAAGTTAGAGCTTTCAAATTTTATTACTGCAATGTAGTATTTAATGGTTTTAAATGCTTTATTTACATTACAAAGAGTTGTGAGCTTCAGACATTTCAAATTTTGGCTGACCATTAAAAATACTTTTGTCAAGTATTATAATTATGACATGTGAATTAATAAAAATTTTAAAATAAAATTAAATTTCTTAACTCAAATCGTAATTATGCCCCTTTAAAGTTTCAAAAGAATAGTCAGAAACTTTGTGAAGTACATATACGCAATTTATTTGTAATAGATATAAAAAGATAACACACATTCACTTCTGAACACATACTCTGCCTCATGTCAGGGGGTGCTAGGACTTGCTAGGGGTAGGGACCGGGGATATTTCCTGGACTTGGTCAATGAGTCCAAACTCTTTGGCTTCTTGTGGGGTGAGGTACTTGTCTCGCTCCATCATTTGTTCTGTAAATATAGAATAAAATCTATGTTATCACTAACTTAATTTAAACATATTTTAATGAAAAAAGGCATAGCCTGTATATATCCTCTCCCTGATCTCCTTATCAGTAACTTAATAACAGATGTAATAATTGACTACTTTACCAATGAATGCTGGAGAGACAATTGATGTCTTACCCATAAAATCATTGTTGGAAAGACGATGTCCTACCTACAACATTATTGCTAGAGAGACAAATGATGTCTTACCTACAACATCATACTGCATCTTGGTATGGTGGACGTATAACTCGTTTAGTCGGCGTTTCATTTTCTGTAAATGTTCTGCCTGAATCTGTATGTCTGTCACTTGTCCCTGGAATTATCAAACCGATTAACCGTTATCAATCTGTCACTATTCAGCTTCCTTCTTAAGAAAAAATATAATATGTATAAACATCCACTGTAATGCATACTCATAATGTAATAATAGAGCTATAGAATCAACAGTTTGAGTTTTGTGGCATATAAACATGTAATGACCACACATTTAAATTGGATAATAAGTTATTCATTGTTGCATCATTTTCTCCGGTTATTCTCTCGTGTGAAGATAATTCTTATACTATCTTCAAATTGTAAAGCAACAATTATCACCATTTTATAGCAAAAGAAAACTATACTTATACATAAATGTACTGTATCTGCAAGAACATGCTTCAAACAAGTAGGCTCATGATTAAAAATCCAAAAATAATTTCGTTTCTAGTTTGTTATCTACAGACTGAGCTGACATCTATTTAGTTTCTAATTTGTGTTCTACAGACTGAGCTGACATCTAGCTATTTAGTTTCTAGTTTGTGTTCTACAGACTGAGCCGACATCTATTTAATTTCTAGTTTGTTATCTACAGACTGAGCTGACATCTATTTAATTTCTAGTTTGTTATCTACAGACTGAGCTGACATCTATTTAATTTCTAGTTTGTTATCTACAGACTGAGCTGACATCTATTTAATTTCTAGTTTGTTATCTACAGACTGAGCTGACATCTATTTAATTTCTAGTTTGTTATCTACAGACTGAGCTGACATCTATTTAATTTCTAGTTTGTTATCTACAGACTGAGCTGACATCTATTTAATTTCTAGTTTGTTATCTACAGACTGAGCTGACATCTAGCTATTTAGTTTCTAGTTTGTGTTCTACAGACTGAGCTGACATCTATTTAATTTCTAGTTTGTTATCTACAGACTGAGCTGACATCTATTTAATTTCTAGTTTGTTATCTACAGACTGAGCTGACATCTATTTAATTTCTAGTTTGTTATCTACAGACTGAGCCGACATCTATTTAGTTTCTAGTTTGTTATCTACAGACTGAGCTGACATCTATTTAATTTCTAGTTTGTTATCTACAGACTGAGCCGACATCTATTTAGTTTCTAGTTTGTTATCTACAGACTGAGCCGACATCTATTTAGTTTCTAGTTTGTTATCTACAGACTGAGCCGACATCTATTTAATTTCTAGTTTGTTATCTACAGACTGAGCCGACATCTATTTAATTTCTAGTTTGTTATCTACAGACTGAGCCGACATCTATTTAATTTCTAGTTTGTTATCTACAGACTGAGCTGACATCTAGCTATTTAGTTTCTAGTTTGTGTTCTACAGACTGAGCCGACATCTATTTAATTTCTAGTTTGTTATCTACAGACTGAGCTGACATCTATTTAATTTCTAGTTTGTTATCTACAGACTGAGCCGACATCTATTTAATTTCTAGTTTGTTATCTACAGACTGAGCCGACATCTATTTAATTTCTAGTTTGTTATCTACAGACTGAGCTGACATCTATTTAGTTTCTAGTTTGTTATCTACAGACTGAGCTGACATCTATTTAATTTCTAGTTTGTTATCTACAGACTGAGCTGACATCTATTTAATTTCTAGTTTGTTATCTACAGACTGAGCTGACATCTATTTAATTTCTAGTTTGTGTTCTACAGACTGAGCTGACATCTATTCAATTTCTAGTTTGTTATCTACAGACTGAGCTGACATCTATTTAGTTTCTAGTTTGTTATCTACAGACTGAGCCGACATCTATTTAATTTCTAGTTTGTGTTCTACAGACTGAGCTGACATCTATTTAATTTCTAGTTTGTTATCTACAGACTGAGCTGACATCTATTTAATTTCTAGTTTGTTATCTACAGACTGAGCCGACTTCTATTTAATTTCTAGTTTGTTATCTACAGACTGAGCCGACATCTTTTTAATTTTTAGTTTGTTATCTACAGACTGAGCTGACATCTATTTAATTTCTAGTTTGTTATCTACAGACTGAGCTGACATCTATTTAGTTTCTAGTTTGTTATCTACAGACTGAGCCGACATCTATTTAATTTCTAGTTTGTGTTCTACAGACTGAGCTGACATCTATTTAATTTCTAGTTTGTTATCTACAGACTGAGCTGACATCTATTTAATTTGTAGTTTGTGTTCTACAGACTGAGTTGACATCTATTTAGTTTCTAGTTTGTTATCTACAGACTGAGCCGACATCTATTTAGTTTCTAGTTTGTTATCTACAGACTGAGCTGACATCTATTTAGTTTCTAGTTTGTTATCTACAGACTGAGCTGACATCTATTTAGTTTCTAGTTTGTTATCTACAGACTGAGCTGACATCTATTTAATTTGTAGTTTGTGTTCTACAGACTGAGTTGACATCTATTTAGTTTCTAGTTTGTTATCTACAGACTGAGCCGACATCTATTTAGTTTCTAGTTTGTTATCTACAGACTGAGCTGACATCTATTTAGTTTCTAGTTTGTTATCTACAGACTGAGCTGACATCTATTTAATTTCTAGTTTGTTATCTACAGACTGAGCTGACATCTATTTAGTTTCTAGTTTGTTATCTACAGACTGAGCTGACATCTATTTAGTTTCTAGTTTGTTATCTACAGACTGAGCTGACATCTATATAGTTTCTAGTTTGTTATCTACAGACTGAGCTGACATCTATTTAATTTCGAGTTTGTTATCTACAGACTGAGCTGACATCTATTTAGTTTCTAGTTTGTTATCTACAGACTGAGCTGACATCTATATAGTTTGTAGTTTGTTATCTACAGACTGAGCTGACATCTATATAGTTTCTAGTTTGTTATCTACAGACTGAGCTGACATCTATTTAATTTCGAGTTTGTTATCTACAGACTGAGCTGACATCTATATAGTTTGTAGTTTGTTATCTACAGACTGAGCTGACATCTATATAGTTTCTAGTTTGTTATCTACAGACTGAGCTGACATCTAGTTACCCCTGCACCCCCTGATGGCTGGTGGACCATGATTGTGGAGTTTGGCAGAGCTTTCCTCATCCCTGGGGCACCTGCTGCCAAAAGGAACGCCCCCATACTGCAGGCCTGACCCAGGCACCAGGTGGCCACCGGTGGGGAGATGTACTGCATGGTGTCATAGATCCCCAGCCCCTGGGTCACGATCCCCCCCGGGGAGTTGATATACATGTGGATAGGCTCCTTGGAGTTCTGGAACTGTAGGAACAGAAGCTGGGCTACAACAGCCGAGGCCATGTCTTCCGTCACCTGGAATTTCATCAAGTTATTATGTTCTATCATTTTAGCTGAATTAAACATTTTCATTTCTGATTTTTAAGATTTTATGTACCGGTAACTTCAAAATTTACTAAATTGCATCATCCGGCATCATTAAGAATGGAAGACAATCTTTGCACAAGATGTATGTAACTTTTTAATGCTTAATCAAGTCGAGGTCCTCTTACCTTCATGCATTGGTCATACCACTGGATGGGTGAATGATTTGAACATATGCTTTATCTTAATGTATTCACTTCATAAAAATTTTGTAATGCCTACAGCTTGATTGCTGACATATGTCATCCTCTCTATGGTCTGTCCCAAGATATTTATGTAGCACATTTGGCCGATTTTTAATAAAACTACACATACCTGTGAAAGAAGTGCAATTGAAATCGATTAAAGGGAAATTTTCCAAGACATCTTCAGTGACACATTATCTTTTTTCATTCGGAAAAATTCACAGGAACAAAAATAGATTTTTTTTCACATTTTTTAGCCGTATATTGAAACCTGATAAGCTATAGAGGGGGCATTTTAATGGAGAAATCTTTGAAATTTTTTAACTTTTGAATGAACATCGTTTGAACCCTGAGGTATTTATATATATTGAGTAATTAGGCAAAATGTGAATCAAGGATATCTTGGGAGTCGGGACAGAGTATAGTGAAGGATCCAATTCCTTTCTTCTCATCTTGGGGAGATGAGAATAAACAATTCTGAGCCTTGGCTTGCCATGTATTAGTGACTGGCTGTCTTCACTCTATATGGGGTACTACTAAACAGAGAACTCTAGAGAACTTTAGAGAACTCTAGAGAACTCTGGCGATTTTTTCATATTCAAAGTATTTAGAACCTATTTTTGCATTTTATATGATAAAAAAAGTTGTATTTTAGTCGAAATATATATTTAAAATATTTGGATTTAAGTAAATATTAATTATTTCACGCAAAACATCAAGTTGGGGGAGACTAAATTATTCAAAGGATCTCGATCCCGAGCAGTTTACAAGTCCATTAAAATTACTTTTTTTTTTAATTCTTTCAACATTTAATATAATTCTTGATATGGATTTTATTTAAGGTTAATTATATTTTATAATTTGTAGCGTTAGTGTCTTTATTCTCCGTTTGTGATTTGTTATGATTTTAATTAAGATACTGACTTTTTGCTTGACGTCAACTTCAAATCTTGATATTTTTACCGGAGTGTAGTAAACAACTCTTCTCCATGAATATGCATTTATAAATGGACAATCGAAAGAATATCCGAGATCCACTATGGCACAATTCTGGTGTTGTTACACATAAAGATACTAAGAGTTTCAGCTGGAAGTTGCCATCAAATTTAAAATTTACAACGATAAAACAGTCTGACAGAAATCATTTTAAACGAATTAGTTTGACTTACTAGTATTTCCCTACAGTCTCAAAAAGAAATGTAGGATCTCTCATGATTTGCGATGGTATATGATTTTTATCCAACGAGTTGTGTGTTTTCTATCCCCGAGCCTTGGCGAGGGGATAGAAAACACACAACGAGTTGGATAAAAATCATATACCATCGCAAATCATGAGAGATTCTTTTTATCACATGTTTTACCAAGTATTTTGTTAATCCCAACTCTGTAAAAATTGTGATTGTGAGCCGGACAACGCATTATTTACAACACGTCAACAACGTTACGCATGGAAAAAAAGTTCCTTGAAGTTTAACAAAGAGACATTCATTTTCGAACATTCTTTTATGAATTCATGACAAATAACTGAAACAACATTTAATAAATGTTTCAAATTTATATCTCAACGCCCCTCAATTAAATTAATTGTTTACTTTTTCATTCTACGTCAATCAACCGTCTAAACCAACGTAATGATTAACTATGACGTCACGTGGCGTAAGAACACACAGTGGAATATCAAAAATTTATCACATGAGTGATATCCACCGTATATTGAGATAAACATGTGATAAATGAAAGTATTCATTAAGGTCTTCCGTTTCCAACGGAAGACCTTTCTATTATTGTGCGGGAAAGATTATTTTTCTTTTTTTTTTTTTTCTTCCTAGACGCGAACTTTGAGGCTTCATATCTTGCTTATTTCTGAACGGGTTTTGCTCAAATTTTCAGGGCTAATGTACTTTACAAAACACTATCTTAAGCAATTCATAAAATTTAGAATTCCCTTTCCGTTAAAGAGTTATTCCCCTTTTAAAAATTTTTAGGGCCTTTTGTTTCCAGACAAAGGCTCCGAGACTATGATAGCAGGGAATGGGAATCCAACGAATTTGAATAACAGAGACATTGTAGTTGTGCACATCTGTTTTTGTTTTTAGATTACGTTTTTTATTTAGGAAAAGGTAGGGGGTCAAAAAACAGGATTCAAAAAAGTGCGAAAATTTAGACATATTTTCCTTTATATCTTTTAAACGAAAAATATTTTGTTAAGACATGTAGAATAAAAGTTGTGCAAAATATAGAGGGCTTTCATTTGACACCAATAAAAAAGGGCTGGCCCCTTAAATTAAGGGCCAATGGCCCCTAAAAAAGTTTGCTTAATAACTCAAAAACGGTTAGGATTTTGATATGGCTGTCGCTGGAAAAGTTGTTTGTTGGGATCTCATAAAGGTCGCTACAATGTTATTTTGTATGTGATTTGTGTAGTATGAGTGTAAAAAGCTTTACATGTTAACATGTACCTGTTTTCATTTGACAAGTTAACGAAAGTCTTTGCGCGTACAACTGGCATAAAGTCACCGCAGAAAGTATGCTGGTTTATACAAACGGCATTAATTCATAAGAATTGTTTTTTTAGAATATACGTGCTTTTTTTTAGGAGTTTAAGTCATTGTTGTTAAGTTCTTATAATGCTCAACCCTTAAAAACGGGATTTGGAAAACAAATTATAATGTTTTTCTTTTCTAGTAAACCACAAAATATGGAATTAAAAAAAATCTATGCATTACATTTTAGTTATTAACTCCATACATTTAAAATCTACCTTGAATCAGAGCTGGTGTGTACCATTACGTAAGCTCTCCCTCGCCCGCGGCCGAGAAAATCCGTCACCATGGTCGCGGCTGGACTACCTAGCGGTCAGGGGTTATCTAATACACGAGAGTTGCGTCTCTCATATATGATTTTATTTATCCGCAAACCCAAGAATTGTTTTCGTTTTGATTACACATGTTTTTTTATGGATTAAACGATTGGGTGTCAATTAAGAAATCGTTCAGTTAATTAATAAAAGCAATGTCATTCTCAATCTAAAGCAATAATAGATATAGATAAATTGTGGGTTTTAAGTTTAAAATAAATAAATTCTATTTGATAGAGTAAGGTCATTATACTGCAATTTTCAAGGCTTACTGGGTTCTGAGCTGTGTGGGTCTGTGCGTTGTACCTTTACGTAATCTATCGTTCGCCCACGGCCGAGGATCTCAGCCACGGCTGCACTACATAGCGGTTATTTATACACAAGATTCGCACACCGAGACGCACACTTCCATGCATATGAACGTGTTTGAGTTAATATAGTCGTAAATACAAGAACTGTTTTAATTTTATGTTATAAAAGTTTGTCCATTTTGTATTTAATTAAATTTGAGTGTAAATGAATATTAATGAACGATATTAACCTAAATCGGAAACATCGTCAGACATAAATTAATGGTTGGTTTGTTTATATAAAATATTTTATAAACTGTACAAATAATGTTTTAAATCAACAACAACAACAACCCCTAAATATTAAACATTTAAATGATGATCATCCATCGCCCATGGCTGAGGAGATCCGGCACGATTGGACAAGTGATCCGCGGTCGGTTCGTGATCTTGTACCTTATCACGCGTTCATGTTTCATATTTTGGCATTTTGCACGGACACAACTATATTTTATTATGTTTTCAACTATTATTTTGGTTTAAGATGAAAAGATAAATTTATTTTACTTGTACAGTTGATTAAGCATTGGTGTATACGATAGCGTACAAGGTAGTTTAAAAATCAAATCAAATTATAATCAAAGTTCCATGTTACATGTTTGCGGTAGGTGCTAGCACGATAAAAGAATGTCCTGAGTTGAGACATTCGATGATTATTTAAAAGAATATTCACATGAGTTTTAAACAACTTTAGATTAGATTCTGTCGGTCACATATTAATCACTTCTGTAGTTTTTCTACATGTTCGTTTCATTATGGAAGCGAACTCATTGCTGCCCCCCCCCCCCCCCGCGCCCCCCTCCTCCCGCCCCGCTGACAGGAGCTCGCGCTGTATTTTTTTTGGGGGGGGGGGCGAAACGATATCAATATCTGTCGAAAATCATTTTTGGTGGCTTCTTCTTATGTGTAACATTTTGTTTCACTTTCCCAACCGTTTGTTTATTCGGTCAGTCTGTGTGCAGGTTGCACTACAGTATTAAATTTTACTATATATTCTTACCAAAATTGCACAACTTTAGATACAGATTAAAAATTCAAAACGAACTTCTGGAAAAAATCCTCTTGACATCTTTTTAAACAACGCTTCATTTACAATTTTCTAGCAAAATACACACGTGCATCCAGCAAGGCGTGAGACTTTGTTTACCTCGAAGTTACACATGTGCTTGAAAATCAAGCCCGGGCCTTTTCACCCCCCCCCCCCCCCCTCCGGAAACAACACGCATCAAAAATTCAAATGACCTCGCATTATTACAAAAATGGGATAGTTAGGCCTCTTACACATTGTTTTTCAGCTCATAAAAAAAATCAGCTCCTGTCGCGTGCGGAAACGCCCCGAATTCAAAGGAAAATTCGGGAATTATTTTGGCTCAGCCATGTTTTGACGTGAACCTTCAGTGAAATACTGTTATGACACCTGCATTCAATCGCCACGTGCGACCGAGAATCTTGTGTCGCTTCAGCGCACACAGCTCAGAACATATATAGCCCCGGGTCATCAATTGTTATGTAATTGAGTAACAGTTGGAATGGTGCTTTTACTACATAAAATATAAATAAAAAAATCATCCAGAAAAAATGTTACCGTAACTCAATAGTCAATACCATAAATAAAATCCGTATGATTGCAAACTAAAATCAGTTTTTCAGTATTCGGCGGGATTTGATTTTTTCTTCTAACATTAGTATTTTTATTGGTTTCAGAGAATACGATGTAAAAATACAAACAGGAAATAAATCTGATATTATTTACATTGATAATGTTGAAAAATATTTAAAATTAAATTAGTCACATTCGTTAGAAAACAATGTTATACAAACATCCGATAATTTTTTTCCTATGTCGTATCATTCGCGTAAATAAATATGTTCTGTACATATCCATGTACCTCAGAAAAAATTCAAATGATTAAACAAAAAAGAAAGTTGTAATTACTATTTCGGATTTTTTTCAAAGTAATTTAACATTGTATTGAAAAGAACAAGAAATAAAAATGATTTAAATTTTTGACTCAATCTTCGTATATATTACCGGCGCTCCTTACATGTATAACGGCGTTCAGTGTATATAGATTATCATGATCTATTTGAATTAAGTTCCATTCGTAAAGATTCCCTTAATAATTAATTGCATGACTGTGTACATTGTAGGCAAATCCCTGTGCGTTAATTACGTCTTGTTTTCCGTTAACAGTGGTTTAAGTAATTAAAATAATTACTTGTAAAAATATCTATAATCGGGATTCCAAAGAACTTACTTCCCGCAATTCATAGAAATGATCAGTATGTTTTCTTTCTATGTTTACATTTAATTTTGTTCAAATAATTAATAAATTTTCTATCATTTAAATTGTGTGCTTCATCAGATACTGATTCCAATTACCTTGAAGTCATTAATTTTTCCATTGGCTATTGACAAAAAAAGAGACGTTTGACCATCCAATGAAAACAAATACACAGAGTTTGATTGACAGGTTCAGCCAGGTGCAGGTCTCACCCGATGTCCGAGGTTATGTGTGCCGCGAGTGGTCTCAATAAGAGTTATCGATGTAAATAAATTTAAAAAAGATACATGCTTATCAAAACATGCTCGTGTAAGTTAAAGTTGATTAAGGCTTGTTCCAACAGAAATCATGTTTTGCTAACTGTATTTAATATTTTTTATGTATAGCGAATTTTAATATTGTACAGTCATTTTACCGGTAACGAATCAGTATGCGGTTTCTCGTGCATGCAACTATTATTATCAAAATTCCAAATGTTTTTATTTTTTGTTTAAATCGCGTTTCTTTGTCCTTCTAAACTGTATCAAACTTCCGAAAATATAAAGGATGAATTACGGAGACAGTAATTTCAACACCCCCTCCAGTTTCCTAGTTTCGAATTCGTTTCCCAGTATCGAATTAAGCGCCCTTTATCACTTCTGACCGAATATTTTGAGGCGAATTAATTTCAAAAATATTCTAGAGGTACATGTTAATGGACTTATAAATGAACAAGGAAAAACGATTGTGGGAATATGTCATTTAAACAAATTATATGATCGTTATTTTTATCATACCGTTTTCCGGTCAAATTGAAACTGGACTTGAACAGTTTTCATTTCCGTTACTTTATAATATTGAATTTTCATTAAAACACTTTATAATAGTAATTGATGATAAGTAGTTGCCATTTTCCTTTGTTTTTCCCGTATATCTATCAATTTTTGCAGCCAAATAATACTGCTGTCGCAATGAACCGTAACTAGGAAAACTACACGTGGTTCTATTTGAAGTCGTAATTTCATTCAAAGCTCCATTATTATTTGATATGATGTATTATCTTTTTAAATGAATTATATTTACTAATTATTCACTAAATAGGGATCAATAACAAACTTATTTTCATAGTTAGGCTTAATTGTTTTCACACTTTCGTTTTTTCTGCTTTGAACATCCGGTAGCTCATATCTGGGGCACATTTTTAATTTGTAAACAATTCGGTAAATAATCGTGCAAATGGCAAACAACTTCACGTACTGATATAATATTTATTTCTGTGTTATAATCACCTAGCTAGAATTTTTTAAAACCTCAACTTTGTCTTCCACCAATAATTTTTCTAAAAATTATTCGATACTGGCAAATATTCGTTACCGGTAAAACTGTACCAGTACTGAAACATCGTATAAAAACGTTATATATACATGTACTCTGTAACTAGTCGTCTTTTAATACATATACCTTTCTTTTGTTTGTTAAAAATAAATTCAATTTTGTTAAAAGATAAGTATATCATTTCTTCTAGATTTTTTTTTCATGAAAATACCTACAAGAGAGTTTTGCCAATCACAAACAGTTTAAAGTACATGTAATGTAAAACACGGGCTCCATTTTAAAACAAATTGTCAGAGAGTTCCGAATGAAATCTGATAAACGTTTCACATGGTTCTCGCACGCTTTGCTCGAAATGATTTAAACGCATTGTCCGAAATTCTGCACGCTTTGTCCGAAACGCTAAACGGTTTACACGAAACGCTTCACGATTCACACGAAACGCTAAACGGTTATTACGAAACGTTTTTCGCACGAAAGTCGCACGCTTTTTTGTTGTTGTATTGTAGTACGTTTCAGGGTCTGTAAATTTTGTCAGCACGCAACAATTCTAAATTGCACATTGTCTTCAAAAATTTACAAATATTTAAATAAAGAAGTTATCTTAGAGAAAAGGTTACGTGTTTTGTAAACGGGTTCGGTTTAAAAAAAACCACAATTCCTGACATGACACATGAGTACATACTGTTTATTACAATGCTTGCTACCCTCTGAAAATTTAACTCGCCATTAAATATCTCATTTTTTAAATAATGTTTGTTACGATTACATAAACTGTGTGCGACAAATAGTTTTCCTAAAACATTTTCTTATTTTCTTTTTCAAAACACGTTTTATATGCAGGCTTTCAATCACAACACGTTTTTATAACAAAAGCAGAACTGAAAGTTTAGTAATTATAATCGTTTGACACCATATCACATATATTTTCAACTCGCAGCAACAACGGAAGACCTACTCGGGGCTTTGCCACGAGCTCTGCTCTAGTTTAATCTATACTTTTGATCACTTGAAAGTTAATAACACCTCTTATATACAGTCTTTGCATGTACACGCAGTTGGTAGAAAAATTAGAAAACATACAGAGACCAAAATTCATGTCCGATTGTATCAATAAAAAGATATGATAATATATTTGTGTTTTCAATAAATACGGCATAATTAAAAATAACTTTTACAAGTAACAAAACATCAATTGTGAGCAATAGAATGATTAACTAGTCAATAAAATTAAATGGAAGCAAAGTCACGACACAGACAGATTGAAACATTAGATACACCAAAAATGTGTCGAGATGTTGTCTCTTCATGGCATACGTCATAAAATAACCAGGGGTAGCATCAAAGCATAGGTCATTTGAATTTGTTGGACTGTACATAATAAAATTGATTGGTAGTGTTACCGCAGACAAAGACACTAGAAATTGTAAATATTAATTAAGTGATATAAAGGCTTTAAAAATAGTGCATGGATTGCCTTTTTCTTACAGAAGAAATTAGAGGGGCATGTTCACGATTGTGGTCAAATTCTATATTTCTGTTTTAATTATTTACAATATGCTTTGGGAATACATTTTTAATGATCAAATGAAATTTAAGAGTCATTCGTTAAGTAAAAAGCAAGATACATTTTTTCTGTACAATAATAATAACGTACGTAAGTTGTTATATTTATAACAACAGAATATGATCATTGAATTTTGATAGCTTAATATATATTATGTTGTGTTTTTACGTGCATTATTTTACCAATGGCTTTCAGAGGTAACCACCTGTATATAGAAACAATGTCTAAAATGACATCAGATCGGGATCGGAGTTTGACGATCACGCCGACTAGATTTCCTTCGGGAATTTGTCTTTAATTAGTTTAAAATCAACTTTAATGAGTTTATGTATGTAGTATTACATGTTACTGAACAGATATATGCATAATAAAGCATTTATTAGCCCTTCTAAATGAAAAAAATCCCAGAGTTCTCTAGGGTTCTCTAGAGTTCTTTAGAGTTCTCTGTTTAGTAGGACCGCTCTATATGATTGTGGATACATAGGTACTTTCAGACAGCGCATGATTTATACAAACTAAGTTATCCCCTTACCGGACCAAAAACACACACTATCCGGCTCAACAGGAGCCTGGAGTAAATGTCGTAGGCTCGCTCCCCTCCCTCTCCCTTCTCTATGACGATAGGTACACGGTAAAATCTGCATCCTGTCGGTCGTATCAACTGCTCACCCACAAACTAAAGAGAAAAAAATGTACAAAAATTGATTGCAAGATGACTTTGAAAATCTACCTTACGAAAGCCCAAATACCAATTACTCCTTTTCCGTGATTACGGGGATATGCACTATTTTAAACATATACAGGGCAATAATCAGGTAATCTACAGTCTCATCATGAATGCCAAAACTGATCCTACCTTGGAAGACTGTCTTATGAAAGACAGCATGTTCTCTTGTTTTCGTCTGTCAAAACTTATCGCGCGTGACACGATTTTATGTTCCACTTCCGGTGAATTACGCGCGTGGAACAAGTAATCGGTGCAACTCGGCAACTCGACGAAATGTTTTGATGATATTTTAAAGATTGTTGTTTAACATCGACCAACACAAAGTAAGCTTTGTTCTCATACATGATTTCATCATTTGGTTATTTCGAATGGGATTATAAGGGCATAAATTTTACAAAAACAGTAAATGCATATGGTTGCTAGGGTCAATGGTGGCAGGTGCTCTGCATTATTTATAAAGATAAATGATCTTTTATCTTCATTTACTTTTATTAGAGATTTTAATAGCTATTGATTTGTTCAATGTTTTGTTTTACTAATCAAGAGATCATCATCAGACGTTATAGGACATAATTAAACTGACTGTACATGTAACAAATGCTTATATTTTTTTATTTATGAATTTGAAGCATGACAGAGTCATTGCATAGTGAGTCGGGTGTTGACCGACAGAACATTATGAGGCTGAGAATCAATAGAATCGCATTGGTACAAGAACTGAGAGCCGAGCACATCATTAACCACTTGCTGCAAACAGGGCTAATATCAGAGTACGACCGTGAGCGGGTCGATAGAGGAACGACCCCAGCAGATAAAGCTCGCCGACTTGTAGACATCGTAACAACCAAAACCCATGTACCTGACTGGTACAACATATTTAGACAGTCCATTTTATCCCCTGAGGACGCCAACGCTGAGACAAGAAAGCGTTACCGTTCTCTGGTTGAGTTCCTAGACAACACGGTCATTCATCGCCCGATGTCTCAATCCTCAAAATTCAGCAGCTCGACAGCCTCACTAAAACTGCCACACTACGAACCACTGCCAGAAATCTCCAAACAGGAACAGGAGAGGAGTATGGGAAGGAATATTGCAGGGAAGAAACGCTCGGAGGAGGAAGAAGTGATGACAGAGAAAGGTGCGCGAGACAATGTCCCAGAGAGAGAGGACAAGGTGTCGGTCAGTCACGACAAGCCGCAGACCATGACGCTGGTCAAAGGCTTCTTCCAGCAGTGGGTGACCACCCCAGACAACTTCAGATCTCTCCTTCAGGTAGCAGTGCATCTCTTCTTTCTTCTTGGCAAAAGATCAAGTACAATGTATTGTGAACTATGAATTACACTATAAAAGTGGTCAGGGGTTATTTATGCGTGGGGGAAATTTACACTAGTTAGCTGTAAGCTTAAAACTGCTTAAAATACCCCCCCCCCCCCCAGCGTATGGTAAAAAAATCTCAAGTTTAATATAGTAAATCAGGCATTCACATATTTAACACCCATGCATATTGTTTGACCATAGAAAACGTGTACTTAACCACCATTGTAAATAACCACTTTTACAGTTATGTACTAAATTCATGATTGACTTAAGTTAGGGTTTTTTTCAGTAAATGTGACTAAATTGTCTTGCTGGCAACACTGAATATGTTTTAACATTTATCATAAGGAAATGTAATAAGACCATAGAATATTGTATCAGAACTTCAAATTATATACATTAATTGTACTTTATTTATAGCAAGCAATGATAATTAATCCTTTAACCTCAGATGCTTCAAAAGTTTTCTCCCTCTTCTAGGTACCAGAGGATTTGTTTAGAGAACTAGAGACCTCACAAGACAAATATGACAAAGCTCAGTTAGAACAAGAAAAGCTTGTTCTGGAGAAAATCAGAAAACTTGAGATAGTAGCTGTGTTATCCAGAAGGAAACAGCTGCCGGAAGGGTTTGAACTGTGCATGTGTGAGGCAGTACATGACGTTTTGTTTGACACCAAGAATCACCACATGTACTTTAAATATCTGCGGATGTTGGAGCGGTCAGATGTGGACCTTATGATAGACATTGTGCAATCATTCGGTTCAGTGTTGGAGGGGATGGATTTTACTCGCGTGGGTTCCGATACGACCCAGTCTGCAATCAAACTGGGCTTCACCCTGATGGATTTCCTGGGGAAGTACGGCTACTTCCAGCAGGCGGAGGTGATCATGACCATTCTGCTGGCCGTTTTGAACCTCTCTCACAGCGTCGACTCCTGGATGACCAAATACAAGGGTTTCGTCAAGCTGATGCATTTCAGGAACATGAACTATGACTTTAAGAAAGTTCAGAATGCCTATGGGTTGGTGAATGAGATGGAATGGCAGATCTCCATGATGTCGTTTGGGCAGGACATCATTGACAAAACTCCATTCTATGTTGAAATGTCCACATTGATGCTGGAGTACGGATCTGCTAATTCCGCCTATGGATGGGCACAGAAAGCTATCAAGGCAAGTCACTTGTACCTCAGTTCTGTTTATCTTAACAAGTCTCCCTCTTATTTAATTTTCATTTGAATAACTGTTTAAAATAACTTTTTAATAATCTCTCATTATTGCTGACCAAGGGTTTATGATCCACTCTGCTCCTCTACAAAGATTTTAACTCTCTTGTGATGTAAAAACATAAATATGTATATGTGAATGGATTTTGTTGTATGTATTTCAATGGCAAGAAGACTATCAATGAACACTTCATCATAAAGTATATACATTGTATATATAGATTAATTCTAATTGATAAGACAGAGGTAGTTGTTTCTACATTATTTCAACTGAACACAGATTTATACTGCCAAACAAATTTAGATGAATTATATTAAATATGCTTGACCATAATTAAGTTTATTACTTAGGATAAGCTGTAGCTCAAATGGAATGGCTTGTAATCTGTTCATTGTTTTGTACATTGTTAAAAAGAAAGGCTGAAATATTACAAAATAAACCACAGTGCATTCATTTTAATCAGGGATTAACTTGATAATTCTCCTGTTGTGTTATGGAGAAGTCAATCTTATTCAGTCAAAATGATTCTCCATAGCTGTTTAAATAAGAATGTAATCTTCTATCTCTAAATTGATAATCTGGTACAGGGAAAATAAACCCAGAAATGATTGATCAGCCATACATAGTAAAATCTGTCAAAAACCTTCCATGATTGTAAGTTAAGAAAGCTAAGCCCCGTGTTGCCAGATATCTGGCTAGTTATTAAATATCTAGCAAACTTTTTTTTTTTTAACTTGAATTTGTTGAGTTATGATTTCATCCTTCATTAGAAAATGATCTAAAGATGAGACAAATTAAGTTCCAGTTATTTGTATTGCTTTGATCCACTGTTGGCATGTTAAAGTCTATATAGTTTATATGTTGTTTGAATATTTATAGGCTAATACTATTGGAACTGTTGTACTTTAGAGGCAAATTTAATATGGAGCTGTGTGTATCTCATCCTATTCCCCTAAACCATGTTTGATTGTCAGTAAGGCACTGAATAACAACTTGTCTTTTCCCCCCCGACAGAGTATGAACCAGGAGTGTCCAGCGGATGCTGTCACCGCCCTGTGTGCGGGAGTGATGGCGTACTGTGCTAGGTGGAGCATAAAGAGAGCGGAGACGTTGGCCATTCAAGCCGTACAGCAGGCCAGGTACTCATCCATATCAGAGTTTACCCAGAATCAGTTTGTTTAACAACACTAAAATACATTACAACTTATTATCAGTACAGTAGAGAGAGGTTTTAACTTTCTTTTAACAGGGACAAAGAAAAATGGTCATAAAGCAACAATTAATGATATGTTTTACATATAATTATATTGTATAGAAAATATACCCTATTTTGCCCTGTGCGTTATAAACCAAAAATTTGCTTTCCGTGTGTAATAAACCCTAGGGGTGTGTAATAAAATTTGTTACACACTCCACTCCGGCAATCTTAAGTTGTTATTACACACCCCTTTCCGTTGATCATCGGCTATAAGAGTTCGGTATGTGTTGTTTAACTTCGATCTCCAAGTTTGATGTCAAATAAAATATTAATCGTTGATGTCAACTTGGTATATTACAAACAGCTGGCACAAAACTTTCTGGAAAGTTTATAAGATACGAAATACTAGTATTTAGACACGGAGCAATTTGTTGACAATAATCATTAATCACCTGATGGTTTTTATTTATTTTTTTATTTTCTATAAGTATATGATACAAAAATCATGACATGACATTTTTTATATCGCATCCTACATAAGCCTTCGGTTTCTATATATTAGCCCTCAAGCCTGATGGCTCTTGATCGAGCTGATATACAGCCACCTGGAGCTATTAAACAGGATGCAATATAAAAATGCTGTGTAATAATCTACTGTAAACCAATTTTTACTCGTGACAACTGTATTTTGCGATTTACTTTTGATAATTTGGTTCGCAAAAACAAATGTTTGCAACCAAGCCTTATTAAGACCCTCTTGTTATAACAACTAAATGACGAAGACTGTTTGCGGCGAGAAATATACGCGACAACGAGGCCCTCGCGAACTCGTGAAAATTTCTAGCACGCGAATAAAACATTGTTTACAGTTTATATTACACATGGCTATAACAGTAATAATACTAGAGTGTTTGCCCCGAGGTGACAGGAAAGCCGTAGAGTTGTCCTCTGGCTTCCACATTTGGCGACATAACACTTCAGGGCTTTCCTAGTGTGACCAAGGGACACATATTCTGGTATTGTTCCTTGAGGACATGTTTTAAATGTTATTATAATATAACATTTTTTTAAATACCAATATTGGTTTACGACATACATATATTTCATTAATAAATATATTATTTACAAAATATCATGATCATTTCTTTCAATTAGAGTAAAATGTTTTGAAGATATTCCATATTTAATTCCATGAATTACATGCATCATTTTGCCTAACTTAAAATTCAGAGTTTTTGTAATCTTTTCCCTGGTTTACGTTTGTTGTTTTCAGCACACACACCCTTGATTATTATTCTTGTATTTACTAGGTTTTTTCTCATTAATCAAAAATTAAAGTTCATCTGAAAAAAAGGAATGAAATGCAATTGGAAACTCACTGTCTCTTTGAATTTTGAACCCAACGTTATTAACATGCAGAATAATTGCTACGATGATATAACAGTTTCTGGAGGGCAATACGGTGTGTTCCCGTTTTGCACACATTTGATAATTGGGTATAGAACAATAGGTGTGAATTGTGTTGTGATTGCAATTATAGTCTGCTTTCGGTCAAAGATTTTACCTGGTTTTTTACCTGTGTTTTATCGGCACCTTAACGATAAAACAAGAAGAATATAGACATTTTGTTGTGTTTTAGGTCTAATAACTATCACCATTTTTTTCATTTGATTAATGATATATTTAAAAAGTCTTCAATTTCCACACACTGATTAAAAAAAATAATGATTAGTTGATTTGACTTTCAAATTTTTGTCTATTTACCTTAAATATAAACAGAATGACTCAGAAAAAATTGCTGGTCCCAAGCCAATTTGAAGCTGATTCAATAGATAGTTATATGATGAAGGGGAAAACTACATGAACAGTTATATGGGGTACTCCGTGTCTCTTTTTATAATTGAGTTGCAAATTATATAAAACACATGTTTATAATTGATTGTTTGGTATCAACAGAAAGAATATGATGAAAGGAGACAGATCTTTATCACAAAATATTTCAATCTTTGAAGTAGCAACCTTGGCGGTAGTTCTTATGACATCACCGCTTTTCAAATCAGAGGTTAAATATATAAAAAAAAAGGTGACAAAAATAATAATTCAATATTGATGCGATATAACTCAAACTAAAAAAGGTTGAAAATGCATGAATTAGGTCTACATTTAATAGGTTTTGTGAAATAATCTTTACAGTTTTTGAAGCATATAAAATTGCCGATTTATCGTCCTACAGTTTGTCTATTTCTTCGATTATTCAAGCCACAAAATAAATATAAAATGTTATGCAGTGTTTTCACTCGACACATCTCCATTTATGTCAGCAAAAGCGATAATGAAATATTAACATATGATATTTTCTCTTCAAACTTTTAGCGTGTACATGTTCTTCCTATATAGGCAGTAAGTTAAACAAAGGCGCTACATATTCAACATTTTTGCAATAAACTTTCTTATTTGAAAAAATAATGAAATTGTTCATGACCAATTCAATGTTTAAAATCAAATTCATGAATATGGATGGTGATTATTATGTAAATGTGCCTTTATGCAATTTATATTGTAAGATAAATAAATGTAAATATAAATTGCGAGTAAATATGTTTTACTTATTTTATTGTCAAGTACCCTCGCGGGAATTGTGATATAGACTATAGCAATTAAGCAATTATCTCACCTGGTCAAATTCCCGTTTCGCACACATTTTTTTTATACCAAATTTTCAAATGTGTGCAAAACGGGAACAAACCGGCAATACAACTATTTTTTGCAAAATATAACTGTTTCCTGGAGAGCATTTTAACTGTTTCTAGTTTTGAAATGATCTCCTTTTGAAGTAACGAAAAGATTGACTCATTCTACAATTATATATATTGAAACTTTCCTTCAATCATTTGTAGCTTAATTTTGAATTTCATAATAGATTAAAACATAGGATTCAAGAATTAAAGCAATAAATTTATTGCTTTAATTCTTGAGTCCTATGTTTTAATCTATTAATTATGAAATTCAAAATTAATGCACCAGTACTGGTATACCATAGATAATTGTCAGTTGATCCCTACCATAGATGACACACACATGTAGCATGGTATTTTGTGACCAATCACTTGCATTGTTACAGACATCATTTTGGGACCAGCCATCCCCTTTATATCAAAGCTCTTCTCCACTACTGCCACTTCTCCAGCGATTTCAAACAGGACAAAAACGGTGTACAGATTGCTAAGGTAGTTCAATGTTTCTGTTGTTACTGACCATTTTGCTTCACATTAAGATTTAAAGAATTTAAAATATTTTTTTGATCTTATAAGTCTCCTTCAGTCATTAAATCTATTATATCTGTTTTGACAGTACACTCTGCGCACTGCCCAGAAGACTTATGGTTGTGAGATGATTGATGTCGCCCTGGCCCACAGGGCAGTCTCTAAGGCCCTGCTGGCCGTACAGGACTTTGAGGACATGGCCTACTTTCACCATGCCTCTGAAGCCCTGAGAATTGCCCGGGCTCAGCTCCCGGACCAGTACCATGGAATGATGGCCATGTTCCTTCACAGTTCAGGTAAGTGAAACAGCCCACAGGTCAGGTAGAACAGGTGTGTAAACACTGTCTGTAGAACTGTCAGTATAAACTATCAGTGTAAAATCAGTGAAATGTGAATAATTATCAGTGTTTAACATGTGTAGAAATGTTAGTGTTGAACAGGTAGAAAACTATCAATGTTAAACAGGTGTCAGTGTAGGACAAGTGTAGAACTATCAGTGTCTAACAGGTGTGGAACTATCAGTGTTTAACAGGTGTGAAATAATCATGCATGCAGTGTGTAACAGGTGTGGAACTATCAGTGTTTCACAGGTGTCAGTGTAGGACAAGTGTAAAACTATCAGTGTTGAGAAGGTGTGGAATAGGTTTTATATAATCATTGTTGAAAGATAAGGTGTAAATTTACACATGTCTATCTTATTATTTATTAATGTGCTCCAATATTCATCTTCGCTAGCCAAGGATTTTCAGTCCACTCCGCTCCCCATAAACACTTGGTAGATCTCATTACAAAAGCTTGATGACAAGCTGTTTTATGATTGGGTGCAGCTGCGAGTAACTGATCCAATTACAAGTTTTAAAACGCCTGCTTTGTAAATAATGTCTTTATGTGGAGTCTGTAGTAGTGTGAACAACGCGTGTAGTATTTGGTAAAACTGTTGGTGCTTTTGACAAGTTGACACAAGTGCCTAGTCCCCAGCGATGGTATCACCATTGTTTAATTTCTATTTTCACGACAATGATCCCTTGGTTTATGACACGAAAGTTTTAAATATATCAGCAACTTTTTACTCACACCAAAGATTACGATCATATCAATAAAACATTTATTAAATTGTACATATTTCATTTCTGAGACCCACCAGTCAATATATATTTTCAAGTAATTTTTAATTCTGTGGAGTGTATATAGCCCGTTATTTCATTGGATTAAAATGTGACGCTGCAAAGGGTACAACTCTAGTTTTCCCTAGATGGCTGCATCACTGAGTTTTCATTTTGAGATCTGCTGAGGGTTTATGGGGAGCGGAGTGGACTGAAAACCCTTGGCTAGCGAATATAAATATCAGAGCGTGTTAATAAATAATAAAATACACATTGTGGAAATTTACACCTTCCCTTTTATAATGATTATAGATTACAGGTATTTCATTTGAATGAATCAGGATATTATCAAAGAACTAAGGAATCTAAATTGAGTTTTTTTTCATCTTTTATATGGAAAAAATGCAGTATTAAACCTTTAAAATATTTTTGTGTGTTTTTTTAATAGATTACTAGAACTTGAAATCTATTGAAAGATTGTGTCTTCCTGCACATACTAATTTTACTTGTATGTATAAGTGTGCACATGTTGCTGTAGTAGATTGCTTCCTATTTTGAGGAATTCTTCCTTACTTTTCTTTTCTGAGACATAATGAGACATAACTGGAGGACTTCTCAGAACACAACAATTGGTTGGGGAAGGAAATACCAGTTGTTCCAACTTTAGTGCCTTTATTGGTCTAAACACAGCTACATTATATATAAGCTCTTTAAGTTAGATTGTACATGTTCCTTCAAACTTTAATCACAAAACATCAGGCATGTAGTATCAGGGGGGCGGGGGGCTGGCCCCCCCCATCCCCACTTTTTTGCGCAACAATGATTTTTCTTAAATTGACATACATGTACAAAAAATTGAATTGACATGGAGTTGGCCCCCTCCCCCACTTTTATGGGACCATGTAAGAAATTGAATTGAAAATAAGGAAATAATCAATGTAATTGAAGATAAAGGTATAACCCCCCCCCCCCCCCCCCCCCAACAGATTAGGATTTTCAGGATTTTGATATTTTGGTCAATCATTTAAAATGCACCAGTAAACCATTTTATATATAAAAAATAAAAAAAATTGATCTCAAATCATGTCCAAGTCCCTTTAATATTTCAACAGTGATTACTGGTAATTAACATTTGAGCAACAAAATCTAAGCAGTGTTCAAAATTAGATAAGAAATATAACCAACTTATGGTAAACAGAGGTGTATCTACAGAACAATAAATGGACCACAGTGGTATAGTGGACAAATATCAATTTAGGACAGATGTAACATCAGTTCATTGTTAAACATGTGTAACACTATGAGTATATAAGTTTAAGTGTAACATTATCAGTGTAGTCTAAGTGTAACATTATCAGTGTAGTCTAAGTGTAACATTATTAGTGTAGTTTATTTGTAACATTGTCAGTGTAGTTTAAGTGTAACACTATCAGTGTAGTTTAAGTGTAACATTGTCAGTGTAGTTTAAATGTTACATTATCAGTGTAGTTTAAGTGTAACATTATCAGTGTAGTTTAATTGTAACATTGTCAGTGTAGTTTATTTGTAACATTGTCAGTGTAGTTTAAGTGTAACATTGTCAGTGTAGTTTAAGTGTAACATTACTGTAAATTCCTTATATTACGCGAGTATTTAATTCTGCGACCTTGCTGTTTTGTATCAAATTGCGAGAACATAAAAACGCGAATGCGGAACTTTTATTCTAATTTCTCATAGTTCTCAACACTCAAAAAATAATGGCGATATTTTAAAATTGGTAAAGAGTGCTTCTCGCGATTTTAAGTGGATAATAATTTCTCGCATTTAATAAGGAATCTACAGTATCAGTGTCGTATAAGTGTAACATTATCAGTGTAGTTTAAGTGTAACACTATCAGTGTAGTTTAAGTGTAACATTATCAGTGTAGTTTAAGTGTAACGCTATCAGTGTAGTTGAAGTGTAACATTGTCAGTGTAGTTTAAGTGTAACATTATCAGTGTAGTTTAAGTGTAACACTTTCAGTGTAGGTTAAGTGTAAAACTATCAGCATAGTATAAGTGTAACATTATCAGTGTAGTTTAAGTGTAACACTACCAGTGTAGTTTAAGTGTAACATTGTCAGTGTAGTTTAAGTGTAACATCGGTGTAGTTTAAGTGTAACAGTATCAGTGTAGTTTAAGTGTAACATTATCAGTGTAGTCTAAGTGTAACATTATCAGTGTAGTTTAATTATAACACTTTCAGTGTAGGTTAAGTGTAAAACTATTAGTTTAGTTTAAGTGTAACATTATCAGTGTAGTTTAAGTGTAACAGTATCAGTGTAGTTCAAGTGTAACATTATCAGTGTAGTTTAAGTGTAACAGTATCAGTGTAGTTTAAGTGTAACATTATCAGTGTAGTTTAAGTGTAACACTATCAGTGTAGTTTAAGTGTAACATTATCAGTGTAGTATAAGTGTAACAGTATCAGTGTAGTTTAAGTGTAACAGTATCAGTGTAGTTTAAGTGTAACACTATCAGTGTAGTTTAATTGTAACATTATCAGTGTAGTATAAGTGTAACACTATCAGTGTAGTTGAAGTGTAACATTGTCAGTGTAGTTTAAGTGTAACATTATCAGTGTAGTTTAAGTGTAACATTATCGGTGTAGTTTATGTGTAACAGTATCAGTGAAGTTTAAGTGTAACATTATCAGTGTAGTTTAACTGTAACATTATCAGTGTAGTTTGAGTGTAACATTATTAGTGTAGTCTAAGTGTAACATTATCAGTGTAGTTTAAGTGTTACACTATCAGTGTAGTTTAAGTGTAACATTATCAGTGTAGTATAAGTGTAACAGTATCAGTGTAGTTTAAGTGTAACAGTATCAGTGTAGTTTAAGTGTAACACTATCAGTGTAGTTTAAGCGTAACATTATCAGTGTAGTATAAGTGTAACACTATCAGTGTAGTTGAAGTGTAACATTGTCAGTGTAGTTTAAGTGTAACATTATCAGTGTAGTTTAAGTGTAACATTATCAGTGTAGTATAAGTGTAACAGTATCAGTGAAGTTTAAGTGTAACATTATCAGTGTAGTTTAAGTGTAACATTATCAGTGTAGTTTAACTGTAACATTATCAGTGTAGTTTGAGTGTAACATTATTAGTGTAGTCTAAGTGAAACATTATCAGTGTAGTTTAATTGTAACATTGTCAGTGTAGTTTAAGCGTAACATTATCAGTGTAGTTTAAGTGTAACAGTATCAGTGTAGTTTAAGTGTAACATTATCAGTGTAGTTTAATTGTAACATTGTCAGTGTAGTTTAAGCGTAACATTATCAGTGTAGTTTAAGTGTAACATTATCAGTGTAGTTGAAGTGTAACATTATCAGTGTAGTTGAAGTGTTTAAGTGTAACATTATCAGTGTAGTTAAAGTTTTACACTATCATTGTAGAGTAAGTGTAACATTTGCAGTGTATATTCAGTCTAATAATTTTTGTGTAAAGTAAGTGTAGATTTTTCAGTATAGATTAGGTCTAATGCAATTCAGTGTAACATTTTCAGTGTAGTTTAATTGTGTTTAGAGGAGTTGTAACACTATCAATTTAGTCTAGAACTGTTGCTAAATTTTAGTTCAGTGTTGAATCCAATTTCCCTTTATTCAGGCTATTATACGTAGTCATGTGTTTGCCCCTATCTTCAGTGAGGTATCTGCCTCTTTGTTTTCAGCCTCTGCTCTCCAGTGGAAGGCTCTGCATTCCTCCAAGGAGTCTCAGGAGGCCACTCTGAAGCAGGCTGAGGTTGAGGCAAAACAGGCACTGATGGTCGTTTCATCCACGTACGGAGAACTCAGTCTCCGCACAGCACAGATATGTCTACTGCTCGGCCAGATCTACATTAAAATGGACCAGTAAGTTAACTAACTGTTGAGATTTATCTAAGTTTCTGTCTGTTAATGGGAAAATAAAATGTGTTTTGCCATTAAATGATTTGATAGTCAATCTCATTTTTGAAAGATAAATTAAAATTTTCTGTATGATATTATCTGTAGGAACCTTGCAATCAATTATTATACCCCCGCTCCGAAGGAGAGGGGGTATACTGTTTTACCCTTGTGTGTCTGTCTGTCTGCCCATCTATCTGTCCGTCCGTCTGTCTGTCTGTCTGTCTGTCCGTCCGTAACAAAAATTTCTGTCGCATTTATCTCAGCAACTACTCATCGCAGATGCTTGAAATTTTTACACAGTATTTGTATAGGCATGCCATATCGTGGGATATATATTTGTACCAATAAGACTTTAACTTCCTGTTAAATGACGACTTTGTTTATTTTTAGCAAAAATTTTCAAACAAATTTTTGTCAAAGAATTCTTAGCAACTGTTTATCACAGGTGCTTGAAATTTTTACACAGTATTTGTATAGGCATGCTTTATCGTGGGATATATTTTTGTACCAAATGGACGTCAACTTCCTGTTAAATGAGTACTTTGTTTATTTTAGCCAAAATTTTCAAACAAATTTTCCTCAAAGATTTCTCAGCAGCTATTTATAGCAGATGCTTGAAATTTTAACACACAATTTGTATAGGCATGCCATATTGTGGGATATATTTCTGTACCAATCGGATGCCAGCTTTCTGTTAAATGTCGACTTTGCTTATTTTGCATATTTACATCAGAGCGGGGGTATCACTAGTGAGCATTGGCTCACAGATATCTTGTTTAAACATAGTCTTGTAGTGTCAAAATTGTAAAGCGATCCCTCATTTTCAATTTCTCACCTTCTGGAAAATGGTGTCTGTAATCTCTTCTGAAAATCTTTGAAATGTTTTGTTTAGTATTGGAGAAATAATTACATGTGTAATAAAAATTGGCACTGGTTGATGTAGCTTGATGTATCTGAAAGACCTCTCTTGACCTGCTTACTACTGTATACACGGAAATTTTCGCCACCGTTTTATTTTCGCCCCTTTCGCCCTCGTTGTCAGTGGGCGAATTTAAGACTGGGCGAATTCCAATATCTCAAATCAAATCATAATAAACACAAACATGTCAGGGCAAATTCAAGATGGAACGAAACTATTTGAAAGTGAAGAAGGTTAAAATTACACAGGGCGAAAATAACCCGGTGTACGGTATATCTGCATGACCTTTCTCGACCTGCTTGCTATATCAAAATGACTTTTCTTGACATTGATAAAGTTGCTCTTGATGTACTGTATCTGATTGGAGAATGACCTCTCTTGACCTGTTTGATGTATCTAAATGACCTCTCTTGACCTGTTTGATGTATCTAAATGACCTCCCTCTGACTGACCTTTTAGACATGGTTGATGTATCTGACTGACCTTTTAGACCTGGTTGATGTATCTGACTGACCGTTTAGATCTGGTTGATGTATCTGACTGACCTTTTAGACCTGGTTGATGTATCTGACTGACCGTTTAGACCTGGTTGATGTATCTGACTGACCTTTTAGACCTAGTTGATGTATCTGACTGACCTTTTAGACCTGGTTGATGTATCTGACTGACCTTTTTGACCTGGTTGATGTATCTGACTGACTGTTTAGACCTGGTTGATGTATCTGACTGACCTTTTTGACCTGGTTGATGTATCTGACTGACCGTTTAGACTGGTTGATGTATCTGACTGACTGTTTAGATCTGGTTGATGTATCTGACTGACCGTTTAGACCTAGTTGATGTATCTGACTGACCTTTTTGACCTGGTTGATGTATCTGACTGACCGTTTAGACCTAGTTGATGTATCTGACTGACCTTTTTGACCTGGTTGATGTATCTGACTGACCTTTTAGACCTGGTTGATGTATCTGACTGACCGTTTAGACCTAGTTGATGTATCTGACTGACCTTTTTGACCTGGTTGATGTATCTGACTGACCGTTTAGACCTAGTTGATGTATCTGACTGACCGTTTAGATCTGGTTGATGTATCTGACTGACTTTTTTGACCTGGTTGATGTATCTG
Organism: Magallana angulata; assembly: GCF_025612915.1. Classification (NCBI taxonomy): domain Eukaryota; kingdom Metazoa; phylum Mollusca; class Bivalvia; order Ostreida; family Ostreidae; genus Magallana; species Magallana angulata. Next base: position 54,453,346 of record NC_069120.1, read on the forward strand.
ACTGACCTCCCTTGACCAGGACAATGTTACTCTTGATGTATCTGATCGAAGAATAATTTTTCTTTACCTGGTTGATGTATCTGACTGACCGTTTAGACCTAGTTGATGTATCTGACTGACCTTTTTGACCTGGTTGATGTATCTGACTGACCTTTTAGACCTGGTTGATGTATCTGACTGACCGTTTAGACCTAGTTGATGTATCTGACTGACCGTTTAGACCTAGTTGATGTATCTGACTGACCTTTTTGACTGGTTGATGTATCTGACTGACCTTTTTGACCTGGTTGATGTATCTGAGTGACCTTTACACCTGGTTGATGTATCTGACTGACCTTTTAGACATGGTTGATGTATCTGACTGACCTTTTAGATCTGGTTGATGTATCTGACTGACCTTTTAGACCTGGTTGATGCATCTGACTGACCTTTCTTGACTTGGTTGATGTATCTGACTGACCTTTTAGATCTGGTTGATGTATCTGACTGACCTTTTTGACCTGGTTGATGTATCTGACTGACCGTTTAGACCTAGTTGATGTATCTGACTGACCGTTTAGATCTGGTTGATGTATCTGACTGACCTCCCTTGACCAGGATAATGTTACTCTTGATGTATCTGATCGAAGAATAATTTTTCTTTACCTGGTTGATGTATCTGACTGACCGTTTAGACCTAGTTGATGTATCTGACTGACCTTTTTGACCTGGTTGATGTATCTGACTGACCTTTTAGACCTGGTTGATGTATCTGACTGACCGTTTAGACCTAGTTGATGTATCTGACTGACCGTTTAGACCTAGTTGATGTATCTGACTGACCTTTTTGACTGGTTGATGTATCTGACTGACCTTTTTGACCTGGTTGATGTATCTGAGTGACCTTTACACCTGGTTGATGTATCTGACTGACCTTTTAGACATGGTTGATGTATCTGACTGACCTTTTAGATCTGGTTGATGTATCTGACTGACCTTTTAGACCTGGTTGATGCATCTGACTGACCTTTCTTGACTTGGTTGATGTATCTGACTGACCTTTTAGATCTGGTTGATGTATCTGACTGACCTTTTTGACCTGGTTGATGTATCTGACTGACCGTTTAGACCTAGTTGATGTATCTGACTGACCGTTTAGATCTGGTTGATGTATCTGACTGACCGTTTAGACCTTGTTGATGTATCTGACTGACCTTTTAGACCTAGTTGATGTATCTGACTGACCTCCCTTGACCAGGATAATGTTACTCTTGATGTATCTGATCGAAGAATAATTTTTCTTTACCTGGTTGATGTATCTGACTGACCGTTTAGACCTAGTTGATGTATCTGACTGACCTTTTTGACCTGGTTGATGTATCTGACTGACCTTTTAGACCTGGTTGATGTATCTGACTGACCTTTTAGACATGGTTGATGTATCTGACTGACCTTTAAGATCTGGTTGATGTATCTGACTGACCTTTTAGACCTGGTTGATGCATCTGACTGACCTTTCTTGACTTGGTTGATGTATCTGACTGACCTTTTAGATCTGGTTGATGTATCTGACTGACCGTTTAGACCAAGTTGATGTATCTGACTGACCTTTTTGACCTGGTTGATGTATCTGACTGACCTTTTTGACCTGGTTGATGTATCTGACTGACCTTTTAGACATGGTTGATGTATCTGAGTGACCTTTTAGAACTGCTTGATGTATCGGACTGACCGTTTAGACCTAGTTGATGTATCGGACTGACCGTTTAGACCTGGTTGATGTATCTGACTGACCCATTAGATCCGGTTGATGTATCTGACTGACTTTTTTGACCTGGTTGATGTATCTGACTGACCTCCCTTGACCAGGATAATGTTACTCTTGATGTATCTGATCGAAGAATAATTTTTCTTGACATGGTTGATGTATCTGACTGACCGTTTAGACCTAGTTGATGTATCTGACTGACCTTTTAGACCTGGTTGATGTATCTGACTGACCTTTTTGACCTGGTTGATGTATCTGACTGACTGTTTAGACCTGGTTGATGTATCTGACTGACCTTTTTGACCTGGTTGATGTATCTGACTGACCGTTTAGACTGGTTGATGTATCTGACTGACTGTTTAGATCTGGTTGATGTATCTGACTGACCGTTTAGACCTAGTTGATGTATCTGACTGACCTTTTTGACCTGGTTGATGTATCTGACTGACCGTTTAGACCTAGTTGATGTATCTGACTGACCTTTTTGACCTGGTTGATGTATCTGACTGACCTTTTAGACCTGGTTGATGTATCTGACTGACCGTTTAGACCTAGTTGATGTATCTGACTGACCGTTTAGACCTAGTTGATGTATCTGACTGACCTTTTTGACCTGGTTGATGTATCTGACTGACCGTTTAGACCTAGTTGATGTATCTGACTGACCGTTTAGATCTGGTTGATGTATCTGACTGACTTTTTTGACCTGGTTGATGTATCTGACTGACCTCCCTTGACCAGGATAATGTTACTCTTGATGTATCTGATCGAAGAATAATTTTTCTTTACCTGGTTGATGTATCTGACTGACCGTTTAGACCTAGTTGATGTATCTGACTGACCTTTTAGACCTGGTTGATGTATCTGACTGACCGTTTAGACCTAGTTGATGTATCTGACTGACCGTTTAGACCTAGTTGATGTATCTGACTGACCTTTTTGACTGGTTGATGTATCTGACTGACCTTTTTTACCTGGTTGATGTATCTGACTGACCGTTTAGACCTAGTTGATGTATCTGACTGACCGTTTAGATCTGGTTGATGTATCTGACTGACCGTTTAGATCTGGTTGATGTATCTGACTGACCGTTTAGACCTGGTTGATGTATCTGACTGACATTTTAGACCTAGTTGATGTATCTGACTGACCTTTTAGACCTGGTTGATGTTGATGTATCTGACTGACCTTTTAGACCTGGTTGATGTATCTGACTGACCTTTTTGACCTGGTTGATGTATCTGACTGACCTTTTAGACTTGGTTGATGTATCTGACTGACCTTTTTGACCTGGTTGATGTATCTGACTGACCTTTTTGACCTGGTTGATGTATCTGACTGACCTTTTTGACCTGGTTGATGTATCTGACTGACTTTTTAGACCTAGTTGATGTATCTGACTGACCTTTTTGACCTGGTTGATGTATCTGACTGACCTTTTTGACCTGGTTGATGTATCTGACTGACCTTTTAGACATGGTTGATGTATCTGACTGACCTTTAAGATCTGGTTGATGTATCTGACTGACCTTTTAGACCTGGTTGATGCATCTGACTGACCTTTCTTGACTTGGTTGATGTATCTGACTGACCTTTTAGATCTGGTTGATGTATCTGACTGACCGTTTAGACCAAGTTGATGTATCTGACTGACCTTTTTGACCTGGTTGATGTATCTGACTGACTTTTTAGACCTAGTTGATGTATCTGACTGACCTTTTTGACCTGGTTGATGTATCTGACTGACCGTTTAGACGTAGTTGATGTGTCTGACTGACCTTTTTGACCTGGTTGATGTATCTGAGTGACCTTTTAGACCTGGTTGATGTATCTGACTGACCTTTTAGACATGGTTGATGTATCTGAGTGACCTTTTAGAACTGCTTGATGTATCGGACTGACCGTTTAGACCTAGTTGATGTATCGGACTGACCGTTTAGACCTGGTTGATGTATCTGACTGACCCATTAGATCCGGTTGATGTATCTGACTGACTTTTTTGACCTGGTTGATGTATCTGACTGACCTCCCTTGACCAGGATAATGTTACTCTTGATGTATCTGATCGAAGAATAATTTTTCTTGACATGGTTGATGTATCTGACTGACCGTTTAGACCTAGTTGATGTATCTGACTGACCTTTTTGACTGGTTGATGTATCTGACTGACCTTTTTGACCTGGTTGATGTATCTGACTGACCTTTTACACCTGGTTGATGTATCTGACTGACCTTTTTGACCTGGTTGATGTATCTGACTGACCGTTTAGATCTGGTTGATGTATCTGACTGACCGTTTAGACCTAGTTGATGTATCTGACTGACCTTTTTGACCTGGTTGATGTATCTGACTGACTTTTTAGACCTAGTTGATGTATCTGACTGACCTTTTTGACCTGGTTGATGTATCTGACTGACTTTTCTTGATCTGGTCAATGTTTGATGTACAGGACTGAGCAGGCAGAGGAGATGTTGAAGAGGAGCGTGCTGTACATGAAGCTGTGTCAGCCGGAGAACAGCCACTTCCTGATGCTGGCCAATGCTACCCTTGGCACCTTCTTTAAGGTCATGGACAAACCAAGGGAGGCCATCCATTTCCTACAAAATGTTGTTAAAGTACCAGGTATTCTTTATGGAATCTTAATTATTTTCTTTCCATTTTTCAAAACTTTTTGACAGAAAGTGTGGTTGTGAATTGTTTTCACATCTTTTTTATTCTTGCACAAGAATTGCAGATCGTCTATGTAAGTAATGAATATGTTTTGTTGAATTCTCCAGACTGTGGAGTTTATCTGAAGTGGGTCCATGTGGTCTATGACACGCTGATTGCGACCTTGCAGTCACTGAACCGTAACAAGGAGAGTGACCACTATCAGATTCAGCTGTCCAAGTGGCTCCGGGACAACCCCAAGCACGACACGGTGGTCACGCTCCAACAGCTTCAGGAGGATCCCCCCACCATCGACAACTTCAAGGACGAGTTCAATGTTTGGGAGAAGAAGGGCAAGGCCATTTTGAGTGTACTCAAGAAAGCCAAGAATTGAAGGCCATTGTTTTGTGTAAGGAGCATCATGTGATGATGACAATTAATAATTACTTTACATCTAATGCTTCAAAGTTTTCTTCATCCCTTGGTTTTCTGTAACAATTATAAAAATGAAAAAAGATTCTTGACAAGTCATTAAGAAACTATGACCTTAATAAGCATGATGTCAGGTATCAGGAAAATCCCAGCTTCTTGTCATCTTCATCTACATGTATTTCAGTATTCCATAAGACTATTTTTACCATAGTCTTCTTAATTATAAATACCTTTAAGAGATTCAGCTATACTGGAGACCATTAGCTTAATAATAACATTCCCTATAGTTTTATCTGTTTACCTTTTTAAATCATAAAAATTTGATACCTATGCAATCTTGGGGATTTTTGTTGTAGACTCAATATTATTGCTGCACTTGTGAAATGTACCTTAAATTGTAGACAGAGGAACTGTCTAATAAACGGTTATCACGATACACATTGTACAAGATACAAGTTAAACATTGAACATAAAACAAGATAATTATTGTACAACATACAAGATTATTATTGTACAACATACAAGATTATTATCATACAAGATAGAAGATGATCATTGTACAAAATATAAGATTATTATTGTACAAGATAGAAGATGACCATTGTACAAAATACAAGATTATCATTGTACAAGATAGAAGATGACCATTGTACAAAATACAAGATTATCATTGTACAAGATAGAAGATGACCATTGTACAAAATACAAGATTATTATTGTACAAGATAGAAGATGACCATTGTACAAAATATAAGATTATCATTGTACAAGATAGAAGATGACCATTGTACAAAATATAAGATTATTATTGTACAAGATACAAGAAAATTATTGTACGAGATGCAAGAAAATTATTGTACAAGATATTACAAGATAATAATTGTACAATATATAAGATTATTATTGTACAAGATACAAGAGTTCTATTGTATAAGATTCAAATATTGTACAAGATACAACATAATTACTGTACATGATACATGTTGTATGAAAAAACTGCACAAAATGGCAGCATCGACTTTACAACACATCAGGAGAACCAGATGGTGGTGGCCCAGTGTTATGATTGATGGCTATTTTGTTTATACATGTACAGTGTTGTAGTACATACATTTAACCCTGTGCATTGAATTTTATTTTATTTTGTAATTTAACATATTACCAAGCATCAACCCCTGAAGAGAAACACTATATATATAGTTTAAAGACTATTTACATGTTATGGTATATACTTGTACAATGTGTGGTACATTTTAATTAATAGCATGGGTAAGTTCAAGTGCTTTGTTAATCTCAGTATTATGAATCTTAATGTACATGACATTTTTTTTGTTATACTCTATGATGTGGGATATTCTGGCACACTGCTGTGTGGTAGTATAATACTTACTCCGTCCATGTTTGTTGAATAAGACATTGCTGTTCTGTATTACTGTTGTCTTTAGTTACTTCAGCCATTTGTACGTTTTGATTTCCTGATTATACACATAATATTTACATGTACCTTGCTCAGTGATTTCTATGTACTGGATAATAAAATGTGGACTCTCTGATTAAGCTGTTGCCGTTGTTACATTCCTTCTAGAACAGGGAGGGGCGTCCTAACTCATTATATTGTCAATAAAAGGGGAAGCGATAACAAGCAAGTGATGTGGAGGTAAGGGGGGGGGGGGGGGGTAATACCGTGTCTTGTGTGAATTTTTAAGATACCCTTATAAACAGTCCTAATTAATGTTTTAGTAATGAACCAGTTGACTAGAAAATTTATTTAACAAATATCGTTACCAATAGAATTATTCGAAAGAGTGGGTAAATAAGAAATGCTCACATCTAAATTAAGTCAGCTTATGATAGTTTGGGTTTTTTAAACATTTGCTTCCTTATATGGAAATTGTTCAGTCAATGTTATAATTTGACAGTCTAATCAAACATTGACGTATATTTGAATCATTTATGATAAGCGATAAGACGTAAAAAAAAAAAAAAAAACAAAAAAACCCTGTCGTCTTTGATCATTTTTTTTAAAGTTTTCCCGTGATACTTTACAAGAGAGATGGATTCCTTTGCATAACAAATGTAAGTATTATCTGTGAGATTCCTGTACACAACAAATGTAAGTATTATCTGTGAGATTCCTTTACACAACAAATGTAAGTATTATCTGTGAGATTCCTGTACACAACAAATGTAAGTATTATCTGTGAGATTCCTTTCACAACAAATGTAAGTATTATCTGTGAGATTCCTTTACACAACAAATGTAAGTATTATCTGTGAGATTCCTTTACACAACAAATGTAAGTATTATCTGTGAGATTCGACAAACGTTGAACTCTTGTTCATTAGATTGTGTCCACGACATTGGTAGATATGTGAAGTAAAGAAAATGTTAAGTTACCCCGCGGAATCATTTAAATTCGTTGTTAGCGGGGTTTTTTCTTTACGTTGACATGCGACTAATTGATATTCGAGTTTTGTGTTATTTTAACAATAAAATTCTTTCTTTAATGATTCATGCGGGTTTTATATGAAGGTAGCGACCACAGGGGCCAAGCCCGTTTTAACATTAATTTCAATGTAACCATGAATAAAGAAAGGGGTCGAACTCTGACCCAAATAAAAAACTACCAGCTCGCTTCAAAAGCCTAATAAATCAATTAATTTTTAAAACACTCGCAATATGCATGTATTTTTCAGAAAAGTAATGTCTGAGATACACTAACACTCATGCCGAATTTCAAGCTGATGGGTCTTAAAATAGCGGAGATATACGTCATTATTCTCTCGAAGTCGCCAGTTTATTTTTACTAGGACATTTACCGGTCCAGGGCTCACGATGGGATTTTGCCTCTGACAACAGCAGTATTGCAACAAGTCGAGAAACATTCGCACTAATCTTTGAAAATCTTACATCAAATGCACGCTACTTACATACAAAAACTCCGATAAAATTCCTTAAATACTCTCCATAATGAACTTTTATTCTGCAGCCACATCAACTTCTGACCAGACCGGCCATTTAAGGTGGCAGGGGACAGTTTTTTTCATCCAATTCATTGTAGCCAAGGGATGCATGTCTTCGGAACTCTGTAACTAGAATTTCCTCAGTTCCCATTCAGCACAAATACCTTTAATTCACTCTTTATAAGGCCAATCACCAATTTCTGAAGAAAATTGCTAATCAAAACCTGTAAAATTCTCTACATACTGGTTTTTATGAGATTTTGACCCTTTCATATTTTGCTAATTTTTCATGATTTTTCAGCTTTTTAGACCTCCCCCAGCTAATTCCCTGCAGAGGGTTGACCTTCCGTACCGCGTGCATGCTGCACTATCACATGTCAGAAACTTACCGGTGTATAGTTTACAATGTCCCATCCACCTACTTTTCGTGTTATTTTACCTCCCGTCTGTAACTTGCAATTTCACTGTGTAAAGTCAGCACAACAGTCAAAGCCGCAGGTTTCGCATTTTACTTCTGATTCTCATGTACCTAACATAAGGGGCCTACATATTGCATATCAATTTCAACAAGAGACACCCCTCTAACTAATGATAATCATTAAAAATCATTTCATGAATTTTAGCAACACTCATAAGCCTTCAAGTACAGCAACTCTCAATTTTACAAAAATATTGACGGGTACTTTATTCGAAACTGTCCCTTGCTACCTTTAACATACACTCACATTCTCTGAAAAGTCATCTTGTCTTAAAATTACAAAGCTTATGCTATTCTGAAAAAAAGTACACCTTATTTTGCCAATTCCATTGAGGTTTAAGAAAAATATGGCCATTTAAGTGAACCCACCGTTTCCACTTTCCTCTATTTAACACAGATTCACAGGGCTCTCCATAAATAAAGCATCTTTACCTAATCTTTTAGAGGTCAACTGTTGTTCAACCTTCTTAAATAAGAAACCTTATTGAATACTACATGCATCTGCTTGATATTATCATGATAAAAGCATCACATCACTTAGAAATCCTTTCACATGTATACCCTCCCCCTATCTTTTGATTTTCACAAGAAGCATTAGTTTGAACACTTTAACCTAATATTATGAAACTTGTGGCAGTTTCCTTGAGTCATTTCTTACACATAATTGAAAACAACCATCACTGATATTTAAAATTGATCTTTTTTGGTAAATGGATGATTTGTAGCATTTTTATTCACAAAAAGTCATGTCGCCCTACATGTGATTTCTTGTTTTCATGAAAAACTAAGCCTATAATCATATTTAGTGGATAACTTATATATTCTGGTTTCTAGTCTCCTTTCAACTTTGCTAAATTAGTAAGACCTACAAGTGTGACATGTGCGTTTAATTAAAATGAAATTCAAACACACCCGGGTACCTGGGGACGGATGAGAATTCCATGAAAAAGGTTCAAATTTTACATGTTTTTCTACATTTTTGATGCATATATACAATAAAAGGGTAAAAATGTGTTGTTTTTTGTTCATTTCAAGAGTAATTATCATAGCAGATGTTATTTCAAGGTCAAATGTACAGTTACATATTCTACATGTAATGGTAATGGAGTCCATTGGAAAGAGGGGGTGGCTTTTTCAATTCTGTAAATACATCTAAAATACCATATTTTGATAGGAAGGAGCAAAAACTTGAGTTTTTTGACATATTGTATACTTTGATAACTGCATTTGTCTACATGTAAAGTTCATTTGAAATAAAAATATGCTGTTTTAAAAAAATTAGGTGATATAAGTCTGGTGGATTAATGTTATTTCATAAAATCAGACAGCAAAATGGCTGCAAATTCATAAATTTAATGATTTAATTGATAAAAACTGTTTTAAAGTATTTATTCTCATCTCAGTAATTAACTTAAGCCTATTAATTGTCATCAGGATAGGAAATGCCTACTCTCTAAGCCAATTTACTCTAGTGGTGGTCATTCTACACATTTAAGAGGGAGTTACTCCCCTTGAATATTTTAGCTAATAAATGATCTCATGACATCTATAGCCAAGAAAATCATCCATTTTCACGAAATGTATTACTTATGGTACAAAATCCACTCAAAATTACACTTGAAGGAGAAATATGAAAATACCATGTAGTCTTGAAGGTGGCAGGGGACAGTTTTTTTCATCCAATTCATTGTAGCCAAGGGATGCATGTCTTCGGAACTCTGTAACTAGAATTTCCTCAGTTCCCATTCAGCACAAATACCTTTAATTCACTCTTTATAAGGCCAATCACCAATTTCTGAAGAAAATTGCTAATCAAAACCTGTAAAATTCTCTACATACTGGTTTTTATGAGATTTTGACCCTTTCATATTTTGCTAATTTTTCATGATTTTTCAGCTTTTTAGACCTCCCCCAGCTAATTCCCTGCAGAGGGTTGACCTTCCGTACCGCGTGCATGCTGCACTATCACATGTCAGAAACTTACCGGTGTATAGTTTACAATGTCCCATCCACCTACTTTTCGTGTTATTTTACCTCCCGTCTGTAACTTGCAATTTCACTGTGTAAAGTCAGCACAACAGTCAAAGCCGCAGGTTTCGCATTTTACTTCTGATTCTCATGTACCTAACATAAGGGGCCTACATATTGCATATCAATTTCAACAAGAGACACCCCTCTAACTAATGATAATCATTAAAAATCATTTCATGAATTTTAGCAACACTCATAAGCCTTCAAGTACAGCAACTCTCAATTTTACAAAAATATTGACGGGTACTTTATTCGAAACTGTCCCTTGCTACCTTTAACATACACTCACATTCTCTGAAAAGTCATCTTGTCTTAAAATTACAAAGCTTATGCTATTCTGAAAAAAAGTACACCTTATTTTGCCAATTCCATTGAGGTTTAAGAAAAATATGGCCATTTAAGTGAACCCACCGTTTCCACTTTCCTCTATTTAACACAGATTCACAGGGCTCTCCATAAATAAAGCATCTTTACCTAATCTTTTAGAGGTCAACTGTTGTTCAACCTTCTTAAATAAGAAACCTTATTGAATACTACATGCATCTGCTTGATATTATCATGATAAAAGCATCACATCACTTAGAAATCCTTTCACATGTATACCCTCCCCCTATCTTTTGATTTTCACAAGAAGCATTAGTTTGAACACTTTAACCTAATATTATGAAACTTGTGGCAGTTTCCTTGAGTCATTTCTTACACATAATTGAAAACAACCATCACTGATATTTAAAATTGATCTTTTTTGGTAAATGGATGATTTGTAGCATTTTTATTCACAAAAAGTCATGTCGCCCTACATGTGATTTCTTGTTTTCATGAAAAACTAAGCCTATAATCATATTTAGTGGATAACTTATATATTCTGGTTTCTAGTCTCCTTTCAACTTTGCTAAATTAGTAAGACCTACAAGTGTGACATGTGCGTTTAATTAAAATGAAATTCAAACACACCCGGGTACCTGGGGACGGATGAGAATTCCATGAAAAAGGTTCAAATTTTACATGTTTTTCTACATTTTTGATGCATATATACAATAAAAGGGTAAAAATGTGTTGTTTTTTGTTCATTTCAAGAGTAATTATCATAGCAGATGTTATTTCAAGGTCAAATGTACAGTTACATATTCTACATGTAATGGTAATGGAGTCCATTGGAAAGAGGGGGTGGCTTTTTCAATTCTGTAAATACATCTAAAATACCATATTTTGATAGGAAGGAGCAAAAACTTGAGTTTTTTGACATATTGTATACTTTGATAACTGCATTTGTCTACATGTAAAGTTCATTTGAAATAAAAATATGCTGTTTTAAAAAAATTAGGTGATATAAGTCTGGTGGATTAATGTTATTTCATAAAATCAGACAGCAAAATGGCTGCAAATTCATAAATTTAATGATTTAATTGATAAAAACTGTTTTAAAGTATTTATTCTCATCTCAGTAATTAACTTAAGCCTATTAATTGTCATCAGGATAGGAAATGCCTACTCTCTAAGCCAATTTACTCTAGTGGTGGTCATTCTACACATTTAAGAGGGAGTTACTCCCCTTGAATATTTTAGCTAATAAATGATCTCATGACATCTATAGCCAAGAAAATCATCCATTTTCACGAAATGTATTACTTATGGTACAAAATCCACTCAAAATTACACTTGAAGGAGAAATATGAAAATACCATGTAGTCTTGAAGGTGGCAGGGGACAGTTTTTTTCATCCAATTCATTGTAGCCAAGGGATGCATGTCTTCGGAACTCTGTAACTAGAATTTCCTCAGTTCCCATTCAGCACAAATACCTTTAATTCACTCTTTATAAGGCCAATCACCAATTTCTGAAGAAAATTGCTAATCAAAACCTGTAAAATTCTCTACATACTGGTTTTTATGAGATTTTGACCCTTTCATATTTTGCTAATTTTTCATGATTTTTCAGCTTTTTAGACCTCCCCCAGCTAATTCCCTGCAGAGGGTTGACCTTCCGTACCGCGTGCATGCTGCACTATCACATGTCAGAAACTTACCGGTGTATAGTTTACAATGTCCCATCCACCTACTTTTCGTGTTATTTTACCTCCCGTCTGTAACTTGCAATTTCACTGTGTAAAGTCAGCACAACAGTCAAAGCCGCAGGTTTCGCATTTTACTTCTGATTCTCATGTACCTAACATAAGGGGCCTACATATTGCATATCAATTTCAACAAGAGACACCCCTCTAACTAATGATAATCATTAAAAATCATTTCATGAATTTTAGCAACACTCATAAGCCTTCAAGTACAGCAACTCTCAATTTTACAAAAATATTGACGGGTACTTTATTCGAAACTGTCCCTTGCTACCTAAACAGGTCTAGGTAACCTCCGTTTTCGGAGGATAGAAATTTTCCTCCGTTTTCGGAGGATAGACGCTAGCGCCATCTAGCGGATCTTTGATAATAAGGGGCAGTTAACTCTGTCAAAACAAAGAAAGATAACTCTTATAAAAACGATGCTTACGCCGTCTAGCGGATCTTTAATAATAAGGGGGAGTGAACTCTGTCCAAACAAAGAAGGGTAACTCTTATAAAAACGATGATAACGCCATCTAGTGGATGCTTAGAAACTAAGAGTTACTAACTCTTTCAACATTAATTAATTTATTATCATCTGATTATCAGATTATACCATTAACATATTAACAATTGATTAATAATTAATTAGACACAATGTAATATATTTCAATCATATTGTCTTTTTTTATCTGTTTAATGTTTCTTCTCAATTATTTTAAAATAACACAGAGTTAGTATATACATCCCTGAAATTACCAATTTCAGTGAATTAAAATGTCTCATAAGAAAAAAATAGTTTTATAAAATATAAAATATTCCTAATAACATTTACTCAAATGATAAGTTGATGAACACATGATTTTATATGATGCAATACATGCAAAATGTATTAAAAGCTGTAATGCATTTCAGTTTTACAGCAGGTGAATATTTTTTAATGGTTGAACATCCTAACTTTCATATTTTATATTTGAATTATTAAGCAATGTTAAATTCAAAAACTTGTTCTTGTAATGTTAAAAATAATACTGCATGTCACTTCCTTACACCCCTACCCTTAGTACAGAAGTATGTGTATAGGGGGTGATGTTGTTTTAACAATTAATCCCTGTCACTGTCTGGGATATTCCCTGCACACCTAAGTGACCCGGTATACCCCAGCTGGTACTGGGGAGAAATCATTACCTATTGAAACTCAACACTGCTCAAGTCATCCAACATGCCTGGACCAGAGTAAGTATTTATAATTGTTTTAAGGGTTGCTGTGTTTTTCTTTAAAAAATTACAAAAACTTGTATTTTTCTGCCAAATTCTATTTGAAAAAACTAATGATTAATGATGTTGAATTTGTTTTACAGACCTCAGAGATCATCAAGACACCCAAAACTGTACATCACAGATAAGAAAAAACGCAGCAACCAGAAGTCGAAGAGGAAACAAACCCTGGTCACCAAATGCCATGAACTTGCACAACTGACAGGAGCTAGTGTGTTTTTGAAGATTGTGTGCCAGGATTCCAACAAGTCCTATGTGTACGCTACAGATGACCTGTACTATGAGTATTCGAGTCGGGGATTGACCAAAACAGGCCAAGTCACCAAAGAAAACAGGGAATTCGGTGAGGATCCACAAGTAAACTTTAATGAAAACAACCCAGTGCTCCTGTCACCGATGAAATTGAAGAAAGCGCCAAAGTGTATTTTGCCAGGGGACCTATCAAACATTACTGTTTATTATGATGTGGCTGACTCCTTTGCTGATGTTGTGTGCGAAGAGGAGACCCCTAACATTGAGGAGATCCAGCCTACAATGAAACCGACAACAGAGCTTGAGGATTCCGAACCAAATCAACTTCCCCAGGAACCTTCACATCCAGACCCCTTGGAAGTTCCCGACAACTGTGATCTAGAAAGTCCCACCAAGGAACTCCCTGAGGAAGAAGAAAACTATCAACCAACTTCACCTCTACGTGTGGAGTCAACCCCACAAAGATCCAGTAAAAGACCAAGGACCATGACCTTGAAAGCCCTGGATTATCACTTCAATCGTGTTGAAGTTCCACTTACACCCATCAACAAAGTGTGTGATATGGCAAGACTGTTTAACGTCTTCGAGAAAGACTGATTCTGATTGGACGATCAGGAATATTAACCAATGAAATTAAGTTAAACATTAGCTATCACAATGGCCGGTCTAGTCATTGTATTTTGATGTAAGATTTGATGCATTTGATGTAAGATTTTCAAAGATTAGTGCGAATGTTTCTCGACTTGTTGCAATACTGCTGTTGTCAGAGGCAAAATCTCATCGTGAGCCCTGGACCGGTAAATGTCCTAGTAAAAATAAACTGGCGACTTCGAGAGAATAATGACGTATATCTCCGCTATTTTAAGACCCATCAACTTGAAATTCGGCATGAGTGTATCTCAGACATTACTTTTCTGAAAAATACATGCATATTGCGAGTGTTTTAAAAATTAATTGATTTATTAGGCTTTTGAAGCGAGCTGGTAGTTTTTTATTTGGGTCAGAGTTCGACCCCTTTCTTTATTTATGGTTACATTGAAATTAATGTTAAAACGGGCTTGGCCCCTGTGGTAGAGACATTGCAAAAATATACATAACCAGCGTTAGCGATTTATGTATATTTTTTCTGCAATAATCGCTACCTTCATAACCCGAATGGATCATTAAAGAAAGCATTTTATTGTTTATATTAACATCTTTCTTTTAACTATTCAATAAATTGATAATGAATCGTCTCCTGTGAGACTTTGAGTCTGACATCATCAAGATTATTTCGTGGAATCCGTGATTTTCCTTGGGTCGCTGTAGGTTTCGACCAATCGATAAACGGAGCGTGTAGATTTCAGTCTAGTGTTTTTATAGAGCTATGAATTAACTATAAGTTTCCGTAAAAAATAGAGGGAATAATACTTGGTAGATGTAAATTTTGCTTTACGTTCATGTGACTAATTGTTATTCGAGTTTTGGATTATACATGAATTAAAAAATGGATAAAAATAAAATCCTATTCCCCATTCGTTTTGATGTTGATACTCGTACAAACATACAGCTGTCTGCAGGCACGTAGCATCAGGGGGGGGGGGGGGGGGCAGGGGGGGGGGCCTTCCCCCCCCCCTCCCCCACTTTTTCTCGCAGCAAAAGATTTTATAAAATTTACATATAAAAAATAGAATTATCATGGAGTTGCCCCCCCCCCTCCCCACTTTTTTGGGAGTATGTAAAAAATTGATATGAAAGAAGGAAAGGAGGAGTGAAATTGAAGTTATATACTACGCCAGCCCCCAGCCCCCCCCCCCCCCCCCCCCCCATCTCCCATATATCATATTTCATCGCAATGTATCGGTATTGTTCATTTCATCCATTCAGTTGCTTTTCATTGTGCGCTTCTTTTATATACATAATTGACATGAACCGGTTCTTGTTCAATTTATATCCTTTCATTTACATTTTGCATTGTCTGTGATAAAAGTACTATATAGTCAAATTTACGATAATTTCACCGTTGGCACATAATTACTTTAAATGCGCTTGTTCATCAACATTACTAATATATTGTTGTTTTGCATCCCGTGGTAATGCGTAGTCTGCATTTCTTGAAAAAGCTGTCAGATGGCGTACAAGGCCGGGGTGGGGGGGGGGATGCGTGATGAAGGTGATTAATATTCAGGTCTTGAACTTTAAATAAATCCTCATTTTAGAATATATTATGCTTAAAGCATAAATTTGATTTCTTTCAAATTGGTTTCTAGTTGTTGGTACAGAAATGCATGGTCTTATACACTGCAAAATAGAGATTCCTGAGTCAATTCAATGTATTTTTTTTATTGGTATTGACAGATATGAGGGACTGCATCACATGTCAGAGTCCGTGTTTGTGGGACTGCGTGATAAAGTGGGAACCTCAAAACAGGTGGCTATCAGGAGGGAGACAATGGACATCAAGGAGATGGTGGACAGACGAGTGGCACCTTATGATGGAGTCATTGGGATGTTGAGTGGAAGTAGAAGAGAAGGGTTTAGTCTGGAGGGATCAGATATTGACTTTATGTACTGGCCAAACAACCACCGAGTGATCATGGACATGTCTCAGTCTGAGTATTACAACAAAGCCAATACAACCTTGATTCTCTCTGACAGTTTTGAGAGTCCACCAGGATTCACTCTACTTCAGTTACTGACACCAACAACAGACAGAGACGTCCAATCAGCATGCGTCAGAATGAATGACAAAGTCTATATATCTAGTTCTGCATTCAGACAGATAGTATTACTTTGTTTAGCACCACCGGGACTTAATGTTACTGAACATGGACCCTGTAGTAATTTTATTATTAAAGAAGAACATGAAGGTGACCTTGCCTTGTGTTTTGTTTGTGACTTTTGGCCTCTGTCTGCTTCCTCATGGATAAACAGATGTCACTCATGGCCTGATCCTGAAGTTGTTGATGACATTGTCAGAAATGGATGTCACTTTGTAGCAATAGGACACCCATTAGGACCCCATGCAAATGAAGAATGGAGAATTTCTTTCTCCCAGGCAGAGTATAAATGTGTGTATGCAATGAACCACTGTCAGTTTTTGACTTATGGATTATTAAAACTTTTTCTTAAAGAAGTTTTAAATAAACAGTTAGAAGAAACCAATAAACTGTTGTGTTCCTATCACATGAAGACAACTATTTTCTGGGCAATTCAACAAAACACACTACCTCACTGGTGTCCACAAAACCTCCTAGCAGGTTTCTGGGTCTGCTTTAAACTCCTCCTAAAATGGGTGTATAAGGGGATCTGTCCTAACTTTTTCATCCCACAAAACAACATGTTTCTGACAAAGGTCCATGGCTCAGCACAAAACAGATTGTTCCTACAGTTACATGAATTGTACAAGAAAGGTCTGGCCTGTCTGTTACAGAGTCCCTCTATCAGGTCCTACATCATTGATGTCCTGTACAATCCTAGAGTTTTTGTTTGTACAGATGAGAATTTCATGAAGTCTGAAGTTGACTGTGATGTAGAACTTGGCTATAAGATGGTAGATCGTATTACTTGCAATAGCAGACTCAACATAGATCTCCACAGTTGTGTGAAATACGTATATGGAATAGAACAGTGTGTAGATTTACGCCTAACACACTATGAAGTCTTCATGTTACAGAGACTTACAGCGTCCTTCCTTCGAAACACAGCTGTTGTATTACACAACATGTGCACTAACACAAGAGCTAACAAACGGATGTATATTGCAGACAAAATGTCCCGCCACATGCTGAAATTAGCAGCCAAGTTTGGGAATGTTTCTGACATGTTATTCATTGCCATTTATTATTACAAGACACTCAGATACAGGGAAGCTTCATCTCTTATAAAGATAACAAAGGCCAAGTTAGCACAGCCATATCTGATGTATAATGAATGTGTAGATAGGGAGAGATATATTGAGGCTGTAGGGGGACAGTCCTTGTCTACAAAGATGAGACAAGCTGTAGCAAAGGATATCATACTTGACACCAGAATCTTTTATATCAGTGAACTAATACCAGAACAACAGTCTGCTCTACAGAATGTAGTGCATGTATTATATATCCCAGTGTTTGTAATGTTACACTTCCTAGAGTTCTTGTGTTACAGACACATTGATACAACATTATCACAAGCAGCTCTAGATGAGCTACAGGTCCTAGTCCACCATGATCAGGGACTGTATGTACCTGATCTATTAAGAGACATCTCCTGGGAGATCCTGGGGATCTGTCAACAGATCACAGGGAACCACCAGGCTGCTCTATACTCATACCAACAGTCACTCACACAGTATCCATTACACCAAATACACACTGCTACACAGATGAGAATACAGGATTTATAGTGGGGATAACTGCACACTATCACACGTAGATGATTCTGAGGTGAATTTATAATGGGGAAACGACTGATTTAAGAACCATTCAATATTCATTTAATGAGATATCGGCTCTTCTGTTTGGTCGAGCAATTCCTTTGATACCTGCATTGTTACAACGCACTAAGCAAAATTTCAAAGTGCGTTATTTTTTTTAAACCAAAATTTTGTTTAGAGTGTTTGTTCAACGTTTTATTCATAACATATTTTTCATATTTATACCTTATACTGCATTATTGTTACTTTCGGTCGCTTACAATAAAAAAATCACAGCTTCACGTCTTCTTGACAGTGTTCCTTTTCTTATTGTTAAACTTTCATGTTAAATACTGAAATCTGATTGGTTTAGACGCAGTTCATAATTTGTTCTATTACCCTCAGCGTTAGCAACGCACTTAGCAACGGGTAACATTAAAAATTGTTATACTTTCATGTTAAATACTGAAATCTGATTGGTTAAGACGCAGTTAATAATATTTACTATTACCCTCAGCGTTAGCAACGCACTTGGCAACGGGTAACATTAATAAATGTTACATGCGCGAAAATTATGCGCGTACGGTTCGCTGTAGAATTCACGTTATTCCTAAATAAAAGCAGTAAAATTTTCTTAAAAATTTAAAAAAAGACATTCAGTATAACAAAATAAATAGTGCCTGTTTGGGAGGATAACAGTTGAAATTGACACCCCTCGAAAACCATTGTCAACCTCCGCTTCGCGTCGGTTGACAATGGTTTTCTCGGGGTGTCAATTTCAACTGTTACCCTCCCAAACAGGCACTATTTATATATTGTAACATGCGCGAAAATCATGCGCGTAAGGTTCGCCTTAGAATTCACGTTATTCCTATCTAAAAGCAGTGATGTTTTCTTTAAAATTAAGACATTCAGTATAACAAAATAAATAGTGCCTGTTTGGGAGGATAACAGTTGAAATTGACACCTCTCGGGGTGTCAATTTCAACTGTTACCCTCCAAAACAGGCACTATATAATAGTGCTTAATTTTGATTCGGAGCAGAAGGTAAAAGTCACAGTCCCCTGAGGCTATACATTTGTGTCATAACGAATACAGGAGAGGATGGAGGGGAACCAAACTACAATACGAGTCGATATATTTCCTTCCTTTTTAGTTTACCTTGGTTGAATGTCTGATCATTAGCTATATAGTTTTTAATGATGCGTTTGTAGGTCTGTTAGTTGGAACATACAAAGCTGACTGATTTAAGGAATCGTTCTTTGAGTATTATGAGGTGATAATTTCGGTCGGGGCGTGGTCAAATCCAATAAAGCTCGAAGGGCTTAATGATAGATTTGACCACGCTCCGACCAAAATTATCACCTCATAATATTCAAAGACTGATAGTTATATTATTTCCAATTTGTACACTTTAAAACACCATTATTATAAAACCAATATTTTTTTTTGTAGCACATGCTATGTATTACTACGCGGCGCGGCCAATACCGTATTTCGGTTATGCTATAAGACACGCCCATTTTGTGTCACTCATGCTTTATGAAGTTATTGCGTTTTAGGGTTCAAAGTTGATTCGTAATGTTATCACAGACAAAGACGGTTGAAAATGTAAATATTCGTTGATAGAAGTTCATTTACCGCTACTCTGTATCTTAGCTGCAGGTCTGTAGCTCCCGGTCTAAAAAAGTCGGATGGACGACCTGGGAGCTACAGTATTTAAAAGATGCAATTTACGGCGCACAAAAACTAATGCTAGTTTTGGAATTCTGTAGAAAAAAAGTACCATTAAATTCTTAAGGGAATTTACTATCGTCCATTTACTTGTCTCAGACTTAGTAACATTAATCATGTTAATTATCTCATCCTCTTTATAAAGAGTATATGGAGAAAAAAATTTCGTTTAAAAAAACATTTAGTCATAGGCTCTAACTTGCGTGGAAGCATCTTCGGGTAGTGTAGATTCTCAAATTTGATCAAATCATGTTTCCCAAGGGGAGGGTGTAGGGTTAGGCCACAATGGCGAGTCGAATTTTAACAATGTTCATAGGAAGTTGCATGTATATAGAGCAAATTTTAAAAATCTTCTTGTCTAAATCCATTCGGCCAGAAAAACTGAAACTTGTGTGAAAGCATCCGGGTAGTGTAGATTCAAGTTTGTATAATCATAAGGGGGAAGGGGGTCACAATGGAATTTGAAGTTTTATATAGGAATAAGATGAGAAACATTTTGAAAATCTTCTCAAAAACCATTTGGCCAGCAAAAAAAGGTTACCTGTATGGAAGCATCCTTGGGTAGGGAAGATTCAAGTTTGTTAAAATCATGGTCCCCGGGGTAGGGTAAGGTCTAAATTGGGTGGGGTCGAATTTTTACATAGGAAAAAAACTTCTTAAAAATCATTTGGCCAGAAAAGCTGTAATTTGTATGGAAGTATCCTTAGGTAGGGTAGAATCAAAGTTGTTCCAATCATGATCCCATGGGGTAGGATGGAGCCACAATGGGGGAGGGGTCAAATTTTTACGTTAGAAAATGTAAAGAAAAATATTTAAAATTCTTCTCTAAAACCAATCAGCCAATATAACAGTAAAGAACTACTAGTATATAAATGTATGGGCGTAATTTTGCCCCTATAATGAACATCGTCATTTACCGAAATTTTTGTCCTCGTTTGTACGGATAATGTCGGATATAGATCTGAAAGTTTTTCATAATTTTAATTGTGATCCAAATGAACACAATTTTGAAATATGACATCAAAAAGTGAACCTTTTCCCCATATTTTTGCATTTTTAGCATATGAAACGGCTTGTCGTTCAGAAAACATAGAGCGATTACTTGAACAACAAAATATTTTCATCAAAGATTTATCTATACAAGACTTGTCAGTGACAAAAAGTTTGTTTTTGTTCAAAGCTCCACTCTTTATTTCCAATTATTCCAAAAAGGAGGAAAATGTAAATTTTTGACTGAATTTGATGAAATTACAAAAATACGCCAGTTTTGATTTCATATACTGCCAGTGAGTGCAAATGTATCAAACTAATAGGTGAAAAACATACATTACATCAGCTACTCTAAAAATAACAGAACAATCTAATGTATATTTGAACCACTTAAAAATTGCGAATTATGGGGACCAAATTTGACTCGTATCATATATAGTTCTTTAGTAAAAGCAACCACATATAGTGTAGTAGCTGCAATAATGTAGCCCTATCCCGACTTTTTTTTTGTTTTTGAAAGAGTATTGCAAAAAAGGATCGTGAAGGCTGCCTTTATCAACTGTAGAAAATTATTTATAAAACAAACTTGAATTTTGTTTTAGCTTCAACATGTCCAATCGAGTCCAAGAGCTTTAAATATTTGTTTGATTCATATATATATATATATATATATATATATATATATATATATATATATATATATATATATATATATATATATATATATATATATATATATATCAGTATTTATCGAGATGAATAACAACACATTGAACAGTCTGTCTTAGTAACAGTCCCTGTACACTGGTACATGTAAACATATGGAATCCACATCATAAATAAATAATCCCCTTAAGCTGTTAAGAACATCTTTTAATGCATAATATTACATAAGAATAATAACTGCTCAGGTATTTAATTGATTATTACTATAATTAAAAGGCAATCAGGGGATCTCACATAGAGATACTCAATGTAGGTAAGGCTAACGGTCAATGGAAAATTGAGAAGTCGGCTGATAACACTCGACAGGTCATTAGTACTAAAATAAAAGTTGCTACAATTACATGTATTATAAAGATATTAATAATAAAACGTATATATTTATGCATTGAAATATGCATTTAAGTTTAGCATTTGAAAACTATTTAATCTGTCCAAACCCTTCAAATTTATATAGTATAAATTCATAAAATTCATACACTGGCATGTACATTCCTGTATATTTATAGTGTAAAATAGTATTTAAAAGTATTAAAAACTATTAAATAGTATAGTTATGATTTTCATAGGGTACGTTTTCTCCAAGGCACGTTTTCTCCTAGAGTAAACCTACCCTGGAAATTGGGTACGTTTTCTCCTGGGTACGTTTTCTCCTGATACCGGGGTCGGACCGCTCTCCCGCCCTTCCTTGATACTACATGTACGTGCCAAAATGCTAGATAACTTTCCGGAAATAAATAATCCACTTATGTTGTTTCTAATTTTCTCGTGCGTAATTATTTTCTTGTTATGATAGATGTCGCGTGCCAGAATCGTCTCACATCTGTGGGTGTTTCAACATTCACCTGGCGTTGTGTAACTTGTTGAATAGATCTGTGAAAAATTGTCACAATTATGCTTGACGATCTGATCCTCAGCAGCTGTCCAGAGCAGCAGTCTCGACTCTACCATACGAGAACATGTAGGACTACGGTGTACTGAAATACGACATATCTCTTGTTTAATTAATGTTATACCTCTAAGTTTACACCGCTGGATTTTGAAACAGGGAAAGTTGCACAACTTTCATCATGACGGAAGATCTGGCCGAGGAACTAAGTGTCATTCAGGCAATCTATTGTCGACAAGGAGAGTGTAGTATAAATGGTAAGTTTGATCAGCTATAGTCCAATCCACACTTTGCAAAAGTTGTTCCCCTTTGCGGGGTCAACCCAAAGGTCAAAAGGGAAAAAACAACTTTTCCCTTCTTTATGCAACCAAATATTTGGACGTCCTGTGAAGAAATCTCTTGGAATTTAATTCATTCCTTCGATGTGTGGGTTGCCCCAACTTGGGGCAATAAAATTCACAGCGAAAACAGATTTCTAATGTCAATTGACGAAGTTACAACCCTCTAAACTACAAAGGCTACTGTGAGAAATATATGGGTGTTTCCTCAAAGATGGCGGACAAGGGACATAACTTTTGTAAAGTGTGGATTGGTCTATTGTCGACAAGGGAGTGTAGTAATATGTTTTACGGTGCTACCGTTCTGGCGAGTGCAGCAGCCCAGCCATTGTTTGGTCGCGCTAATTGACGAAACATCAGAAATGAAGAACATATTTTTTTTTCTCTATTTTTTTTAAATTTATATTTACTCTCAGAATAAAATTTAAACTCTATTGTTACAAATGTATTTTATTATTTTTTAAATTATTTATTGATTTATTAATTAAAATATCGGCAGTCGAATCAAGTATCGTACTAAGAATGATAAAGCATCCATTTCGTTAATTAGCCTATCCCTTTAATGCGCGGAGAATTCGATTTTAGCGAGTCTGTAATCGTTTTTTAAAATCATTTTAATTGTATAAAAAGGTTTCAAAGATACAGAGATACCGTTATTAGTACCGGTATTAAATGAAACGGTATTTTACCGGTATTTCTAAAGCAAGTATTCGGTACGGTATTGGTACCGTGTACCGGTATCCAACCCTAGCAGCAAGAATTACAAATACCTTGCATCATTGTCAGCCTAGTGTTATTTAGGTATCAACGAACGTTTAAGAATTTTTGAGAGAGTATTGCTCTACAATAAGCAGCTGATAAGTATGGTTAAGGTATTAATTTTAATGGTTATGATACATACAGCGCAACCCCCTACCCTGAGAGAGAGAAAGAGAGAGAGAGAGAGTGAGCGCCTGGTCCCTGTTTGTAGGTGTGTAATTTCCCACTTTTAAATTTAATGGCCAGACTATATGCAATATCTACATAAATTTTTTAACTGTTTATTTTTTTTTCATTTTTGCCTTTTCAGCTCACCGAGACGAAGTCAGGGGGAGCTTATGCTATACCCTCGGCGTCGGCGTCTGGACCTGGTTAAAGTTTTTGTTGCAGGTCCTGTATCTAAGCTATTACTTGTCCTATCTTCACCAAACTTGCATGGATGATGCATCTGGACTTACTTATGGACTTGAAAGACTTGGATGCTGAATCTGAGTCCTAAATTTCAGATGCTGGAGGAAGTTAAGGTTGTTGGACCAGGTTAAAGTTTTTGTTGCAGGTGCCCTTTGATAGCAATATCTAAGTTACTGCAGGTCCGTACTTCACCAAACTTGCATGGATGGTGTGTCTTATGATACTGATGCACCCGACAGGCTTGAGTGCTGAATTTGAGCTATAGGTTTTGGATGCTGGAGGAGGTTAAGGTTTTTGGAGCAGGTTAAAGTTTTTGTTGCAGGTGCCCTTTGATAGCAATATCTAAGTTACTGCTGGTCCGTACTTCACGAAACTTGCATGGATAGTGTGTCTTATAATACTGATGCACCAGGCAGGCTTGGGTGCTGAATCTGAGCTATAGGTTACAGATGCTGAAGGAGGTTAAGGTTTTTAGAGCTGGTTAAAGTTTTTGTTGCAGGTGCCCTCTGATGATTTTATCTTAGTTACTACTTGTCCTAACTTCACCAGACTTCCATGGATGGTGCGTCTCATGATACTGATGCACCAGACAGGCTTGAATGCTGAATCTGAGCCATAGGTTTCAGATGCTGGATATGGTTAAGTTTTTTGAAACAGGTCACATGTTTAATAGATAATAGTACTAGTTCAAACTTGCATAGTTGATTAAACTGTAATATGAAGGAATCACAGAGGAAGCTTCAGTTGCCAAGCTTGATCTCCATTATCAAGGATGCTAAAAAATATATCTTAGTTATAACAGGTCCTTTACTCACCAAACTTGAATGGATGGTGTGTCTTATGATACAGATGCACCTGACAGGCATGGATGTTGAATCTGAGCCATAGGTTGCGGATGCTGGAGCAGATAAAGGTTTTAATTGCTAGTGCCCTCTGATGATGATATCTTAGTTATTACTGGTCTGAACTTTACCAAACTTGCATGAAGATGCGTCTTATGTATACTGATGCACCTGACAGGCTTGAATGCTGAATCTGAGCCATAGGTTTCGGATGCTGGATGAAGTTTAGTTTTTTTTTTTAACACGTCACTTGTTTTATAGATGATAGCTTGCATAGTTGATTTAACTATATTATAAATGAAACGCATAGGTTGCTTCAGATGCAGAGCCTGATCTCCATTATCAAGGATGCTAAAGAAATCTCCTACCTCACTCAAACCTGCTCGATAGAAAGATGTGTTTGTTGATAAATGATATAACATGATTCCTATGATATATTATTGTATGGTATGAAACAATATTGTTTAATATGATACAATATAATATCATATGAAATATTATAAAAAGTTATATGTATTGATACGATATGATATTATATCAATTTTTTAAAATATTTTATGTTATGATATTGTATCATGATATTGTTATGTATAGTATTGTATATTATGATACAATATTGTATAATATTATATTGTATTATTAATTTATTATTTTATCACATGATACTATTACATAAGATATTGCAAAATATAATATTGTATCCTATGATACAATATTGTATATTCTATAATATTGTATCATACGATATTGTATAATATGATATAAGTTTCTGAAATATAGAATTTTATCACATAAAATTGTATAATATGTTACTGTAATATTTTATAATATCGTATCATACGATATTGTATGATATTGGTTTATAATATGATATCACATGAAATTGTATTGAATTATATTGTAAAATATATTATTGTATCATATGATACAATATGTATAATATGATATTGTATTATATAATATTTAACTTTATCACATAATATTGTATCATTTGATATAATACAATGTTGTATCAAATTATATTGTATCATAGAATACAATATCATATTATGTATCAAAAATGATACAGTATCATACAATATCATACTATATTATACAATATAATATCATATGTTTCAATGTTATGATGTAATATGATATTGTAATATAATACTATATTGTTTTATATATTATGATATTGTATTATGTGATCAAATACAATTACTTTAACACAATACGATGTCATATCATACGTTACAATATCATATCTCATCTTTGTTTATTATGGTATTTTATTGTATTATATGTTGTAAATATGATAGGATGCAATATTTAATTTTATATTATTGAATTGATTAACAAATGAACATATGATTATCATACAATTTTTTAACAGATGATATAGGATATTGTGTCAAAACAGAATCCATGAATATCCAAGATCATAAAGTATGATTTTCATTTAATATGATAAAGGTGGTCTCATAAAGGTGAAGTCTCATAAGGGTGATGTCTCGTCTCGGTGAGCTTTGTAATCTGTGATTACCTATGTTTATTTAGTTCAAAATGTCCTATTGTTTATTTCCTCCCTTCTCAAAAATGGATCTATATGACAGTAAAGTATGGCTCTTGCTAGTATTTATTTATGTAATCTCTATATTAAAAAAATTAAAAACAAATCATATGTCAATGAGGCAGTTATCGCAATCTTTACTGAAAAACTGGTTTGAGGTGTAATACTGTATATTCTCTTTTGAGAAATGGACAGGCATATTTGATGAAGGCTATACGCCTGTCCACTTGTACTGTAGTGAGCCACCTTAATCATGTCATAATGTAATTTTAAAGAATTGACGCCTTTCTACAGCTTTTCAGGCTCAAATCTGATTTTTTTTTCTTGTATGCTAACATTACTTTGGAGAATATTTAATCATATCAATTTAGTGTCTGTATAAATTTCTATGTATGTGTGCATGCAGACATTACATTTTAAAAAACTAATTGTGGGCTGACATATCTCTGAAGTGTCTTTGGGCCAAAATAACCTAATCAGCACAAAGAAGGCTAAGTAAGTGAGGTGTCATCTGGCATGTGTATGACATTCTTAACAAGAACCAATTCATTGTATAAAGCCTCTATTAGTTCTTGCAGGCATTTCATGCATGCATATTTATAAATGTCAATCTCTGTGAAACGTTAGACTTAGTATGTACATGTACATTGACTTGTTTATTACAGACTTGGGGAACTGTCCAGAACTCATGGTCAGGCTACAGAGGGATGGGGAAATAACTCCTTCAGCCACTGTAGTGATGCAGTTCTCATCTCTGTATCCTGAACAACCACCCACAATATCCTGTCAGTCACAGAACAGGTCGTGGTCAAGGCAACTAGTTACACGCCTCACTGAGCTAGGCAAACAGCTACAAGGAGGCCCCATGGTCAGTGAGATACTGAATCAGGCTCAGGAGATATTGGACCAGTTGAGATCAGTGGGGGGTAGGTATGGTGTTTACATGGCCATGATATATAAAGACACAAGGGGTTGTTAGATCAGCTTGAGTGGAATCATTTCAGTTGTAGTGGCCATTTCTTAAATTGTGGATTACTTGTGTCCCCCCTTGCCATCAAATTAGCATCCTAAGGAATAATGAAAAGTTATACTGACTTATTAATCATTGTAAAAAATACGGAAAATTAATTCCCCATGAACTTGTGAAAAATTGGCAATCCATAATGATTCGGAATATTCCAAGGTAGATCTGTAGAGGTTTGAAAAAATGTATACCGGTTTGTTTTCACCCCATTAATGCCATGTCAGTTAATAAAATTTATGGGCATCAATTTTCACAGTCTAATCGATATTGGCCCGTACATTTTAAATCAAATAATATAACATAGAGACTAATTTTAACTATTTGCAATTTTCATGGATTTAGGCCAAAATCAAAAATTGATTTGTTTGATGTACTCTGACCGACCCATCAAAATTGCCCCAACCCAGTAAATTTTTTCAGCATTTGAATTTGATTTTTTTTTTTAATTGATTGCCTATGTCAGATTAAAAACATATTTAGTATTTTTTTTTGTATCAGTAAATATTGATTTCTTTAGCTTTTTCAATAAAGAAAAAAAATAGTTTGATTATCAATGTGCAAGAAAATTAAAAAAAAAAAGCTACCTACCTACCCACCATGAAAATTGAGGTTGGAGTACATCTAACATATAAATTATTAATGATGGCCTCAGTGAAAATCAGTGTGACAGTTTCAAGGATACGTCAACTCATGGTCATTGTTTCTATCAATAGAATATTGTTATACAATGATCAACAAATATTGCTGAAATCACAATACATTTGGCTCTTTCACTGGCATTCTATATTGACAGGCTTGAAAATGTACCAAATAGTCTATATCAATATATATTTTAAAACTGACTTGATGTGAATATATATGCATTAAAAGAAAATTGTTTTATAAATTAATTATCATAATATTCATTTGGATTTGTTTGATTCTAGCTGAATTCAACAAAATATATGTTTCAGAAAATCAGGACACAGCCTCAACCACAGGCATCGATGGAGGGACAAGTGAAGCCAAGAGGGAGGGCCCAGTGTCATCTAATGAAGCCCAGGGGGAGGGGCCTGTGTCATCTAATGAAGCCCTGAGGGAGGGCCCAGTGTCATCCAGTGAAGCCCAGGGGGAGGGGCCTGTGACGGCTCTCTTGATGCTGGACCACATGCGCTCTAAGGTCCGCTACACCCACACAATCCTGAAGTGGGCCACTGGTCTGGCCCTGGCCGGTTGTCTACTGTTTGTAGGAAAGTTCATCTTCATTGTCCTTCAAGGTCATGCGGCAAATGTCAAGGTAAAATCTGGAACCTCCGTCTAGACTGTATACCATTTTATTTATTTCATTTCACCACTATCATTTTAAATTTTTTTTGTGTGGGTTTAGACATGTCTATCTCATTGTAGCAACAGGGCGTGTAATATAATCAATTTGATTAATAAGTATCAACATTTTACTGTATTTTTATTATTTTTCTGGAAAATAAGGAGTAATATATGTATGTAGACATTATTGAGATATGAATATGGGTTGGCCACATTACAAAATTCTTTACATTTCTAATATTTCAATTAATCAAAATATCTCATGTTTTTCCAATCTTGTTTTAATTATTAAAATCAAAAATGAAATCCACAAAAAGTGGTGTCTATTTGATTAACTAATAATTATGAAACTACAGTATTTGTAGATCTATTAAACATATTTTCAAAAGCTTGAAATATATATACTATTTGTAAACATGCGTGGGCATGTTAAGGCTTCCTGATTGATTTTACAGCAACGTGTAGAAAGTCACTTGTCCGTACTTCATACGATATGGCGTCATAATTAACTTTGACGTCACAATCTGCATTCCTGTCGATAGTTCTCAGGGAATGTATCTTAACGTTAAAAGTGAATTATATCAAACCAGTTTAATACCGCATGTTTCCTTTACATAGATGCTGCCGTTAATGCTAGACGTACAGAATTTATTCATATTAAAAACCAGTATCAAATAATCGGCAGTTTTAAAGCTTCGTTTTAAGTAATAGACTATTTATAAAGTAGTGGTTTGGAGACTCTCCCTGCTACGTGTAAACAACTGAATTAAGAAATTTTAATGCATGTAAAACCAGCTTGGTGAAGGTGAAAGATCAACACAATTTTAGAATATTTTACGTAAAATTGGTAGAGAATATAAGTACCAATGTGAATCGTGCTTGGGAAACCTACGGATTTACCCCAATTTTTTCTAAATCGCTTTTCATTAATAAAAATGTGCATTATTTTGATGATTTTGTGGAATGTTTCAACAATATCTTCCAAACGAAATATCTATTTCTTTCCCAAGCAAGAACTTCAAAGTATATGACTTAACAAAGGTTTTTTCTTAAAAATATGTATGATTTAATGTCATTAATCACCTGCGCCGATGCGATTTAATTAGACCATTTGCAATATTAGGATTTGCCCGTTACGTGATATGTATGTGAAGTACATATGACATCAAAAATGAATCAAATATAATGTTTAACATCGGTGTCAATAAATGTAACATAGATTTCAAGAAATACTCTAGGTCAAAGTATTTTTGCGATGATTCAAAGAATATCGTTTTCCAGTTGTATTTTAGCATCGGGACGCCTTAACATTGCCGCATGGCAAATTGTCTACAATGTCAGTCATATAGTTTGGTACCAACTGTAACAAATGTCTTGGTGAATCGACAATGTAAGGAACTTAAACTTGATACTTGGGAAGTTTTTCTGTAAATAATATCATCCATTCAGATCTGTAATTCACATATGCCATTTTTTTCTCAGGAATACATAAAGTTACAAAGAAGCAGTAATGTAGATGTCGACAGTCGTGGGAAGAAATGCAAGGAGAGAATGATGTCTGTTCTCCATCAGGGAATCCTCCTGGGAAAAGGGTGAGTAATGTTCAAAGTATCCAAGGGAAAAAGGATGAATTGTGTTCTAAGTATCCAAGGGAAAAAGGATGAATTGTGTTCTAAGTATCCAAGGGAAAAAGGATGAATTGTGTTCAAAGTATCCAAGGGAAAAAGGATGAATTGTGTTCTAAGTATCCAAGGGAAAAAGGATGAATTGTGTTCTAAGTATCCAAGGGAAAAAGGATGAATTGTGTTCTAAGTATCCAAGGGAAAAAGGATGAATTGTGTTCAAAGTATCCAAGGGAAAAAGGATGAATTGTGTTCTAAGTATACAAGGGGAAAAAGATGAATTGTGTTTTAAGTATCCAAGGGAAAAAAGATGAATTGTGTTCTAAGTATCCAAGGGAAAAAGGATGAATTGTGTTCTAAGTATCCAATGGAAAAAATGAGTTATGTTAAAAGTATCCCAAAAGAAAGGATAATTTAGATGTCCTAGAGGAAGGGTGAAAAATGTTTTAAGTATTCCGGGGCATGCTCTAAATATCCTAAGGGTATGGATGAGTTATGTTTCAAATATCCCAAGAAAGGGGTGGGTAATTTTTTAAAACTCCCAGGATAAATGGTGAGTGAAGTTCCAAATATCCCAGAGGAAAGGGCAATTAATATTCCTAATATCCCAGAGGAAAGGGCAATTAATGTTCCTAATATCCCAGAGGAAAGGGCAATTAATGTTCCTAATATCCCAGAGGAAAGGGCGAGTAATGTTCCTAATATCCCAGAGGAAAGGGCGAGTAATGTTCCTTATATCCCAGAGGAAAGGGCGAGTAATGTTCCTAATATCCCAGAGGAAATGGTGAGTTATGTTCCTAATATCCCAGAGGAAAGGGCGAGTAATGTTCCTAATATCCCAGAGGAAATGGCGAGTAATGTTCCTAATACCCCAGAGGAAATGGTGAGTAATGTTCCAATCACTCTAGGTAAAAGAGTGAGTCATGTTCCAATTATCCAAGGGGTAGGGTGAGTTATGTATCAAATATCCTAGGGGAAAGGGTGAGTAATGTTCCAAAAATCCAAGGAAAAGTGCTAGTGATGTTTCAAATATTCCCAAGGAAAGGGGGAGTTATGCTCCTAATATGCAAGGGAAAGAGTGAGTTATGTTCCAAAGATCTACATGTATATGAATAGCGAGAGTTATTTAAACAGATAAACTTTAATAAAATAGTATAGTTGAACTTGTTATTGGCTTTTCCTGAGTACAGGAGTACATTTGAGTGATGAGATGTGTAAGATCACAATGCACCTTGAGAGGAAGTTGGATGAGTTATAAGAAAGGAAGTGTTGTCTATTGATGTCATTTCCTACTGACTGGTATAAATAATAATGAGTGTCTACAACATGTTCTTTCTTGGTGGACCTTACAATTTAAACTTTTGTTTTAGATTCAAGGACTTCAGTGTTATTGAGTGCTCAAACCAGCAAGAAGTTCAGGAAATATTCCGGAGGACAGAGTTAGTGCCCTTGTATGAGGATCACATTGTACCACGTCTCAGACTTTATATACCACCCCAATCACCAAGTGATTAACCTAGACAAGTTTTGTTATCCTCCAATTGATTTTGGAATTTGAATAACCTAGACAAGTCAAGCAGAGTTTTGTTATCCTCTGATTGAATTTGGAATATCAAAAATCAATTTTGAATGAAGTCTGTGATAGTGGTAAAAAAAAAATTCAGAAAATTTGGACCAAGAAATAAAAATTTGCTTATGATGAGATAACAATTCTTTTGGTCTAAATGTTTTGGAAGTTGCAATGACTGAAAGCGAGGCATCGTTGGTGAAAGAAAAAGTACAGAAATGGCAATCAGCTGGAGGACAATGACCAGCGAGTGGACGTCTTGAAGCAACAGAGTGTCCTTGACCTAGTTATCTGTCCTTGACAATTTTGTGTTCTGTGAAACAGCTGGTACACTGTGGGGTATGTCACCGTCTAGATAAGCCTGGTACACTGTGGGGTATGTCACCGTCTAAATAAGCCTGGTACACTGTGGGGTATGTTACTGTCTAAATAAGCCTGGTACACTTTGGGGTATGTCACCATCTAAATAAGCCTGGTACACTGTGGGGTATGTTACTGTCTAAATAAGGCCTGGTACACTGTGGGGTATGTCACCTTCTTTATAAGCCTGGTACACTGTGGAGTATGTCACTGTCTAAATAAGCCTGGTACACTGTGGGGTATGTCACTGTCTAAATAAGTCTGGTACACTGTGGAGTATGTCACTGTCTAAATAAGCCTGGTACACTGTGGAGTATGTCACTGTCTAAATAAGCCTGGTAAAATGTGGTGTATGTCACCGTCTAAATAAGTCTGGTACACTGTGGAGTATGTCACTGTCTAAATAAGCCTGGTACACTGTGGGGTATGTCACCGTCTAAATAAGTCTGGTACATTGTGGAGTATGTCACTGTCTAAATTAGCCTGGTACACTGTGGGGTATGTCACCGTCTAAATAAGCCTGGTACACTGTGGGGTATGTCACCGTCTAAATAAGCCTGGTACACTGTGGGGTATGTCACCGTCTAAATAAGTCTGGTACACTGTGGAGTATGTCACCGTCTTAATAAGCCTGGTACACTGTGGGGTATGTCACCGTCTAAATAAGCCTGGTACACTGTGGGGTATGTCACTGTCTAAATAAGCCTGGTACACTGTGGAGTATGTCACTGTCTAAATAAGCCTGGTACACTGTGGGGTATGTCACCTTCTTTATAAGCCTGGTACACTGTGGGGTATGTCACCGTCTAAATAAGCCTGGTACATTGTGGGGTATGTCGCCTTCTAAAGAAGCCTGGTACACTGGGGTATGTCACCATCTAAATAAGCCTGGTACACTGTGGGGTATGTAACTGTCTAAATAAGCATGGTACACTGTGGGGTATGTTGCCTTCTAAAGAAGCCTGGTACAATGTGGGGTATGTCACCGTCTAAATAATAAGCCTGGTACACTGTGGGGTATGTCACTGTCTTAATAAGCCTGGTACAATGTGGGTATGTCACCGTCTAAATAAGACTGGTACACTGTGGGGGTATGTCACCGTCTTAATAAGCCTGGTACACTGTGGGGTATGTCACCGTATAAATAAGCCTGGTACACTGTGGGGTATGTCACCGTCTAAATAATCCTGGTACACTGTGGGGTATGTTGCCTTCTAAAGAAGCCTGGTACAATGTGGGGTATGTCACCGTCTAAATAATAAGCCTGGTACACTGTGGGGTATGTCACTTTCTAAATAAGTCTGGTAGACTGTGGGGTATGTCACCTTCTAAATAAGGCCTGGTACACTGTGGGGTATGTCACCTTAACAAGCCTGGTACACTGTGGGGTATGTCACCGTCTAAATAAGCCTGGTACACTGTGGGTTATGTCACCGTCTAAATAAGCCTGGTACACTGTGGGGTATGTCGCTGTCTAAATAAGCCTGGTACACTGTGGGGTATGTCACCGTCTAAATAAGCCTGGTACAAAGTGGGGTATGTCACCGTCTAAATAAGCCTG
The DNA here is from genome assembly GCF_025612915.1 of Magallana angulata. Classification (NCBI taxonomy): domain Eukaryota; kingdom Metazoa; phylum Mollusca; class Bivalvia; order Ostreida; family Ostreidae; genus Magallana; species Magallana angulata. Next base: position 54,487,283 of record NC_069120.1, read on the forward strand.
GTACAATGTGGGTATGTCACCGTCTAAATAAGCCTGGTACAATGTGGGGTATGTCACCGTCTAAATAATCCTGGTACATCGGGGGTATATCACCTTAACAAGCCTGGTACACTGTGGGGTATGTCACCGTCTAAATAAGCCTGGTACACTGTGGGGTATGTCACCTTCTAAATAAGCCTGGTACAATGTGGGGTATGTCACCTTAACAAGCCTGGTACACTGTGGGGTATGTCGCCATCTAAATAAGCCTGGTACACTGTGGGGTATGTCACCGTCTAAATAAGCTTGGTACACTATGGGGTATGTCACCGTCTGAATAATCCTGGTACACTGTGGGGTTTGTCACCGTCTAAATAAGCCTGGTACACTGTGGGCTATGTCGCCGTCTAAATAATCCTGGTACACTGTGGGGTATGTCACCGTCTAAATAATCCTGGTACAATGTGGGGTATGTCACCTTCTAAATAAGCCTGGTACACTGTGGGGTATGTCACCGTCTAAATAAGCCTGGTACAATGTGGGTATGTCACCGTCTAAACAAGCCTGGTACACTGTGGGATATGTCACCGTCTAAATAAGCCTGGTACAATGTGGGTATGTCACCGTCTTAATAAGTCTGGTACAATGTGAGGTATGTCACCGTCTAAATAAGCCTGGTACACTGTGGGGTATGTCGCCTTCTAAAGAAACCTGGTACACTGTGGGGTATGTCACCGTCTAAATAAGCCTGGTACACTGTGGGGTATGTCACCGTCTAAATAAGCCTGGTACACTGTGGGGTATGTCACCGTCTAAATAAGCCTGGTACAATGTGGGTATGTCACCGTCTAAATAAGCCTGGTACACTGTGGGGTATGTCACCTTCTAAATAAGCCTGGTACACTGTGGGGTATGTCACCTTCTAAATAATCCTGGTACACTGTGGGGTATGTCACCGTCTAAATAAGCCTGGTACACTGTGGGGTATGTCACCGTCTAAATAAGCCTGGTACACTGTGGGGTATGTCACCGTCTAAATAAGCCTGGTACAATGTGGGGTATGTCACCGTCTAAATAAGCCTGGTACACTGTGGGGTATGTCACCTTCTAAATAAGCCTGGTACACTGTGGGGTATGTCACCGTCTAAATAAGCCTGGTACACTGTGGGGTATGTCACTGTCTAAATAAGCCTGGTACACTGTGGGGTATGTCACCGTCTAAATAAGCCTGGTACACTGTGGGGTATGTCACAGTCTAAATAAGCCTGGTACACTGTGGGGTATGTCACTGTCTAAATAAGCCTGGTACACTGTGGGGTATGTCACCTTCTAAATAAGCCTGGTACACTGTGGGGTATGTCACCTTCTAAATAAGCCTGGTACACTGTGGGGTATGTCACGGTCTAAATAAGCCTGGTACACTGTGGGGTATGTCACTGTCTAAATAAGCCTGGTACACTGTGGGGTATGTCACCGTCTAAATAAGCCTGGTACACTGTGGGGTATGTCACCTTCTAAATAAGCCTGGTACACTGTGGGGTATGTCACTGTCTAAATAAGCCTGGTACACTGTGGGGTATGTCACCTTCTAAATAAGCCTGGTACACTGTGGGGTATGTCACTGTCTAAATAAGCCTGGTACACTGTGGGGTATGTCACCGTCTAAATAAGCCTGGTACACTGTAGGGTATGTCACCTTCTAAATAATCCTGGTACAATGTGGGGTATGTCACCTTCTAAATAAGCCTGGTACACTGTGGAGTATGTCACTGTCTAAATAAGGCCTGGTACACTGTGGGGTATGTCACCATCTAAATAAGCCTGGTACACTGTGGGGATATGTCACCGTCTAAATAAGTCTGGTACACTGTGGGGTATGTCACCGTCTAAATAAGCCTGGTACACTGTGGGGTATGTCACCATCTAAATAAGCCTGGTACACTGTGGGGTATGTCACCATCTAAATAAGTCTGGTACACTGTGGGGTATGTCACCTTCTAAATAAGCCTGGTACACTGTGGGGTATGTCACAGTCTAAATAAGTATGGTACACTGTGGGGTATGTCACAGTCTAAATAAGTATGGTACACTGTGGGGTATGTCACAGTCTAAATAAGTATGGTACACTGTGGGGTATGTCACCGTTTAAATAAGCCTGGGTCAAATGAAATGTCTCACAAAGTTAACTTTTAAAATGATGTTCATAATACCAATATTTCATTTCTTTATACCAATATATCATGTTGAAAGTATTAATTTGTACCCAATCTTTGGTACACTAAGTATTTGTGTGTTCGGCATTATATGCATGTGAAGTGAATCCTTTTTCATCAGCAGGAATGACATAACTTGGGTAACAATTGAGACTCCAGGCTTTCTGTCTGTATGCAGGCAGTTAACCAGGGTATGTAGGTTGTATTTAGAATTCTTCTAATCAGTTTATCATGTAATGAAGGTTCTGTGTTTCTGTGTTGATTTATTCATCACAAAAGTAATCAAATCTAACATCAGACTCATCTCCTTACAGCTCAGTTAGCAATGACAAACTGGTGCAATTCACTCTTGTAGCATTTAAAATCCTCTGCAAATTTCTAGATGACTGATTCAAACTGGTAATAAAATGCAAAAAGTGGGAATGAATTGCTGATAAAAGTTGTTTAATGCAGTGTAAAACATCAGAGTAGAAGATACAGCAGCCATTACCTTAAAGTAGTTGATTGTGATGCAAATTTTGTTAATGATTTGTTGCAGAACTGAACATTCAAGGAGGACAACTCCAGCATATCTAAAATATCCTTCATAAATGGGGAGTTAATGGATTTCCAGCACTTTAATGTGGACTGTCTTGTAGATAAAGAAAGAAATTGAAGTCAGAGATAGTCTAAAGGTGAGTTTAATTCTTCTTGCTTCAAAGATTGTTGTAAATAATTAAGACGTGGTTAATCGGCTCTCACAACATTCTGTCTTATCTGAGTCTGCTTTTCCGACTTCTTTTGTTTTATGTCTTTTTCTTGATGGAAAATTTAAAATAAATCAACGAACAACCCTATCCCTGAAAAAAAACGGAAAAAAAAAAACCCCAGTCAAACCTTTGTAAAGATGTATTCTTTTGTGTCTGGACATTGTCATGCATAGAGAGAGAGAGAGAGAGAGAGAGAGAGAGAGAGAGAGAGAGAGAGAGAGAGAGAGAGCAAGAGAGAGATTGGTGCCAAGTTATCTTTGAGGGTTTTATCTTGCAGTCATTGGATAAATATTCGGGATAGAGGGATAGTAATGAAAAGTTGTTGGGCAGTATGGGTAGTCAGGATATGGTCACGTATCTAAATACTTCTCTTTACTGAAAGATAATTAACGATTCATTAAAAAATAAAGATGTAAATAACCAAGAATTGAAATTAACTAATTTTCCCAGTCATGCCACAATTTATATATCTAAATAATAATTTCATGTGTAGCAAAGTTAAGATAGACTTGCAGTTATGCATTGTTTTTTATCTTTGTATTTTTCATCAAATGTAGAGTTAATTTAAAAAAAACATGCAAATGAAATACTTCACTATAAATTGAATTTATTTTCACCACCCATTTACATCCACACATGAATGAGTAATGCAAGCAATAAAGATAAATGTTGTGGTGAATGGTATATATATAGTGCTCCTGTTATAGATGTTTTCCAAACATGCCAATGACAATGTCAATGAACATTTTGGGGGTTTTTTTCAGAGAAACTTGAACAATTATTTTGGCTGCAAACATGATATTTTTATTTTTTTAGAGCTCAAAATTTGGTCGAAATTGATAAATAATATAATTATGTATAAATACATGTCAAAGATAGCCATGAAACTTAAATTATTGGGTCTTTTTTGGTCAATGAAAAAAAAAGGGGTGAGGCTGCGATGTAACTCCTGTCTTCTTTACTTTTTAATGACATGGATTTGATACAAGCCTGTGAAACTCTTAAAATGTACACATTGATGCTTGATATAGACATTAAGGCTAGATATTGCTGAATGTATTGTATGTTCGTCATCAGCTGGTATAACCTGAACATAACCAGTACTGCATTGTAAGAACAATCACTGTATAATTACTCCTAATTACCATCAAGTACTGATCTGTCTCGTCAAGTAATTACTGAATATTTTCTACACTGGCTTTATTTTTACAAAGTATTACAAATGTGCAGTCATTTTAGCTTACACGTCAAGAATTATAATGTGGGACAATTAGAGATTTGAATCCATTTCCTGTGACATCATAACTGACTTTTGTGTCAGTCTGTCTTTAAACTCCATTTCCATCTTTGTGAAACCTAAAGTTCAACTTCATTTGAAATGATTAAATAATTTTTGAAATTGAGAGAGAGAGAGAGAGAGAGAGAGAGAGAGAGAGAGAGAGAGAGAGAGAGAGAGAGAGAGAGAGCTGCTTGCCTCCCTGTACATGTTGTCTGTATCAGGGTGAAGTGTCCTGCTGTCTCAGCTACCTATCTGTGTAGAGAGAGTCTGTCATCTATCTGTGTAGAGAGAGTCTGTCATCTACAGATTTCCATAGGGAGGCTGAGGTCACTCTCTTTGACTGGATCTTTTCCTTTCTCTAGGGAATTTTTTATGTCCTCATATTTTATAATCTCCATTGAAAACAGGGGATGAATGCTGTTTCTATATAGGTTGTTGATAAGATCAACTGATTTTGCTAGATATTAATCTACAACACCAGAATGAAGAGTTGACAAAGTCAGGAAAAGCTCATAACTAAGGATTAACAAAGTAAAAAAAGCTTTTAACTGAAAATTGACAAAGTCAAGAAAAACTCATAACTAACAAAGTCAAGATAATAGAAAAATAAGAGGGCCTGCTCTCATAATCTGTGAACAAGGGGTAAAAAAAGTTTCAATATTTATAAAAAAGAATGTTCATCAATATTAAAAGTTAGAAGAGTGCCCATGAATACAATTATTAGCTGATTAGAACATTCTGTTTGAGTTATATTCTCAAGAAGTTTGTTTAGAATCTGGAGCTGGAAATTGGTTAGATAGAATGTTCTGTCGTTAAAATGACAGATGTCCTACGGACCCTGTTTAGCCTGGTCACGGTGGTAGGCCTAGTTTGAATTTTATAAGTTGAATGGAGGTTGTCTATGACAGAGTCCCTCACACACTCTTGTAGGTTTGCAATCTTGTGCTACTGGATGTTGAATTTGATTCGCCTGTGATTGTTTGCAGGGTCACATTTATGAAAATGTCAAGTCTATGTAAGATTTAAAAAAATTAAAGTCATTTTTAGATGGTAATGGTGACAAGTATTAGTGACTGAAAATCTCACAAAATTTTCTTCTATGGAAATGAAAGTAGGTTTACACGAGTATTATATGTTTACATCTTTTTTTTTCAATGAAAAATGCAGGAAAGTGCATTAAATATCATAATTAATAAGAAGATAATGATCTTTCCACTTTTAACCAGTTTTACCTTACTTGTAAAGTACGGTATATAATGACCTTATTGCGAAAACCTAAAATATGAACCTTCAACACACAGACAAGAATAGACTGCTCATCCAAAAGGGGGTGTTACAGTGAAATGATTGCTTACTCTTACTCTCAGTATACTAACAAAGACAATAATTTAATTTTGAGATCTTTTGAGAGGAAGTCTGTCACTTAAGATGTCTTTTTTCTCTATTTTAAGAACTCATCTTTGTCTGAGGCATCAGAATGAAGAGCAAATATTCGGGCTTTGGCACGGATTAGTATTCATACACACAGGATCTGAGGCAAATAATTTAATCAATGCAAAATGAGCCTGCTTAAGCAATTGTCCATTTTAGCATACCACCTCGATAAAAAATAATTTACCCTATCTCTGGGGGCCAGCACTGTTTGAAATTTGTTTCTGGAATAAATTTGTCATATTTTAGCAAGAAAAAACAAAATGATCTTCAGTATAAAGAGCAAGAGGAAGAGTTGTGGCCATCATAGAGCTGGCAATTCCCAAAAACCAAGCACCGCAGAAATCAATGAAATATGTCTTAATCAATTACCGACCGTGGAGCTTAAAAAAACACAGCCTAACAATAAACGGACAGTCTTTACTCTGTGGACACAAGCAGAGGCAGGGAGCCCTTCTGATTGGTCGGGACTTTATGACTCTTCCTTGGGTTTCTTTACCATTAAATGATCGTATAATTAAAGATAATCAGAAGATGATCAGAGGGGTGGATAGAGACCAGGGGTTGATCTCTGTGTAGATTATCAAGGAATTATTCTAGTGGCAGAACATTCAGAGGATACATGATTCAATACTATAATTACCTTGTGTCTCATTTTGGTGCATCTCTTACATAACAAGAACAGTAACTCTAGCAGTGTAACATTTGGACTCTAGAAGATAAGATTCTTCTTCTGACAAGTTTAAAGTTTGATAATATTCTTTGTTTGATTGATTATCAAAACTTCTGTGTTATGCTGATATTAATTAGAGGACTTGTATTTTATTTCAGTCAGTTGGCATTGAAAGTGAAACAAATCCCCTCAAACCCCACCCCACTTCAAACAAATAAGGCACCGTAGTGTAACAACTACATGTACACCCCCCACTTCTCACAAGTCTTTGTAAAAAATTCTCATACCCCAGAACACCAAATACCAAACCATAATGTGTTTCAATGGGATTTTCTTTGAATAACTGATACCCAATTTTGGTAACTTCCCTGGCGTTCATGGTCCTATGAGAGACATGTGGACACAGAGGCATGGTATGCTGCCATGTTTGTGACATCTTTCCTCTCTTGATGTATCATAACACATGATGTTAAGAGGGTGATCTGATTGCATTTCTTTTGTGCGAGATAAGTACTTTAGATAAAAGTATCAAGTGTAAATTGGTATGTGCTGTATGTCTCCTCTTAGTCAGGGAGGAAAATTGAGGGGGGAATTTTCATATCTCTCTCTCTCTCTCTCTCTCTCTCTCTCTCTCTCTCTCTCTCATTGAAATCCTGAATGCTGCAAACTTGAAAATAATTTTTGAGATAGGAGACTTCCTATAATGCCCCCCCCCCCCCCCCCCCCCACAGATCACCACCAACCACCATTTTAGCATTCTGCATTGAAATGTGTTCTACATTATTATTGTAATCACCTAGACAGATAGTTAAAGACGAATGATGGTGTGACAATGGCAGGGGTCGTAAAAACTGTAAGAACATCGGCAAATTTCCCGTGTTCTGCCGCTGTCCACAATTCGACTCTGTGAAGTCACTTTATGGAGGAAATTAACACAGAATGCTAAATACGTGGCTCTGTATCACGTCTATAGGAAGGTAATCAAACGTAAGTTATTTCCTCACAACCAATGCGAGGACTAACAAATGGTTTCACTTTATTAATCAAACTGGAATGCTAGAACTGCCAAAATGAAAGAAAAAATGAGACCGAGATGTTTTTCCTTTACACAGTGTGGTATTTCATTTTTTACATGAAAAGCTGTAGGCAGTCTGTTCGGCATACTGCAGTTGTTTTACAACTTTTATCAAAATATTTGCTTATTACTGCTTTGAATCCCATTTTCCTTTCTTCTCCGTTTCAGAAAATATTTTGTTCCTTTGATAGAGGGTTGTTTTGGAATATCTCTAAGCCTAGCACCTTGGCTCACCTGTGTTAGATTTGTAGATAACCTCTGCCATTCTTTAACTGTAAGTGGTAGATTTAAGGTTTGATAATGCCTTGGCCCTCTCTTCATCAAAAAACTTCTGCATTACGTGTTTTTGGGGTACCCTTACACATGAAGTTAGGTGAAAGGCAGCTTCTCAGGGTAATTGTAAGATAGTTACACAGACTTGTCCTCAGTGTCTCTGCATGCAGTCTTCATGATTCTATCATATTAACCATTTTTTTTTTCAAGCATGGTTAAGTACCGTACTTTATGGTTATATGTGTGTGAAAATTCACAAATTGTGATGCAAGTAGATCTTGGTCAAATCTAAAGTTTCCATAACAGAACCCTGCGTGTATACTCTAATTGAAAATATTTTAATTTTAGAATATTATATTGCATAAAGCTGGGTATTTTGAGTCAATTGAGCTTAACTTCAACGTATGTAATCTGCTAAATTTACCAAGGAAAAATCTTCAAAGATAAAAAGTATTGGCATGAACAAACTTTATTTTTACAAACTTTTTTGTTACAAACTTTACTGTAAATTCTTAATAAAATGCGGGAATTCATATCCGCATAAAATCACGAGAAGCACATCCCGCAGACTTTAAAATCTCACTTTATTTTTTCTGAAAATGTAAACAGTTAGTATAAGGAAATATGTTAAAAATTCGGTGTTCACAATTTTATTTTCTTGCGATTTGATGCATAACGCGATGGAATCGCAAAATTAAGTACTTGTATAAATTAAGGAATCTACAGTATTTTTCTGTATCTGAGGTTCAGAATATTGAATTGATTAGAAATTATGACATTCACTAGGAGTCAAGGAAAGGGTTTGTGTGAAAAACAATTGTTGTAACTTTAAAACATGCATTATAGACCAACAAAATTCTACAGTGTTTTAGTATATCTGAGGTTCAGAATATTGAATTAATTAGAAATTGTGACATTCACTAGGAGCCAAGGAATGGGTTCGTGTGAAAAACAATTGTTGTAACTTTAAAACATGCATTATAGACCAACAAAATTCTACAGTATTTTTCTGTATCTGAGGTTCAGAATATTGAATTAATTAGAAATTGTGACATTCACTAGGAGCCAAGGAATGGGTTCGTGTGAAAAACAATTGTTGTAACTTTAAAACATGCTTTATAGACCAACAAAATGAGCACTACAGTAAACTAAGAGGAGTTAATCCTACCCTTGAAACACTAGGAGGAGTTAATCCTACCCTGGAAACACTAGGAGGAGTTAATCCTACCCTGGAAACACTTTAGAGTTACAAGAAGGAAGGAAAAATCTCTTGTATTTATTTTATTTTTTGAAATTGGCAAACAAATATTAAAATACATGTTAAAAGGTGCATATTTTGTACCTAGCTGTACACCGACTTGAATATCTTAATTTTGTTTGTGGTGAGCCTTTTAGCCATGGGCCTCAAATTGATTTGTAGATCATCCCAAGTAAACAGAAGAAGGCCACTATAATCTCCACCATTTCTTGCAGCTTAAGTTACAGAAAGTTCCTGGGAAATTGTTTTATGTCAGTTTTGTTTCTACAGGTTCTAAGAAATGGCAAGCCTGCTTCTATAATGCCTTTGTGGATTCCAGTGTGATATCAGACGGTGACCCACCCCTTGGTTTGTCAGTTTGATCCACACCTCATGTGATTGGTTGGATCCCTGCAGTCTGTTCCACTGATAGAGACCAGAGGCAGATAAGACATGCTTCACTCCTGTACTAGTGCTTTACTCCATGGTACCTACTGAACCAAACTAACAGGTAAAATATCACACTGGGGATTAACTGATTAACCACTGGATTAACTAATCTGTAACAGCTTATGAAGACCTCTGGCAGAGTTCAGTCCTCTGCCTTTTCACGGTGATTTGTTAGTGTTAATGAATAATAAAGAAATGTTTACTGCCTTCACAAGAAGCTAGCGCACCAACTTATTTATAATCTGCCTTTTTTGACGTGCTTTTATAGATTTCCATATGTCACAACTTTGATGGATTCTCGTTTGTCACTGGCTCATCAAGAAAATGACACAGTTTACTGTGGCTGTTATTAGGATGGGGCTGTACACAGCTACGGTTGGTTGGAAATCTGGATCGTTGTCGAACTGAGGCCACGGATGACCGGAGTCAGAGCCCAAGGTCCAGTGTGTGATGGGAAGGTGTACTAAACTTGTAATTAAGTGTGTTTAATTGGGAGAGCCTGGCCGTCCTTGTTATCATCTGCTGTGGGCCAAGGTAATCCACAGCTCTGTTCTTGGTTGACGTCTGGGAGGGAGTTTAACTTTATCTTCTGACCGGCCCAGTCCTGTGGTTCTGGGTGGGAGGAGTGGATCGGGGTGATTCTGTGGGGGCGGACTGTGAGGAGGGAACTGTAAATAACAGCTCAGTTACCGACAGACTACCCACTAAACTAGTATCGCTCTCCAGGAGAGGATAAAAACTTCAGTTGTGTGAGCCGAGTAGGAATTGTGAGGAGTTATATTCTGAGGATTAGAGTTACAGATAGGCGGACGGACAGACAGGACGGCGAGGATGCAGGTGGAGAGTGGAGAGATCGGGAGACTGCGGATCAGTCGGAGTCGTCGCCACACGCTGGCTAACGTTCGGTAAGTCACGACCCATGCACCTCATTCAGAGGAGATAAGGTGGATTTCACGTAGAAAATATTCAGAAGTTTAGTATATCGTATAATGTGCAAGTATCAGGAACAACAAAGGTTCTAAAAACTTTAGTATTCTGAAAGTGCAAGTATCAGAAAAGTAAAGAGTTTCTGATTAAAGAAAAATTCAAAATGAATGAACGGTATTTGGTATTCTTCTTTGATAAAAAATATCTTGATGAATATTTTAAGTAAGAGTATGATGCTGTGAAATATCAAATGATTTAAGGATGGATAGGAGTAACAGTTAAATGAAGGTATTCCCTCTCTGGATGGTGTGGTCACCATTGGTATTCATTTAGTATTCAATCTATGGTGGTCTGAGTTTATCTGTTTCAGCAGCTAAAATATCTGTTTTAATGATTCTCAAGACTCATAGACAAGGTATTGTTTTATAGGGGGTTGGATGTTGAGGGTAGAGAGCAAACTTTGGCTCTGTAGTGTATCATCTAATGAGTAGAGAAAGTAGCTAGCTGTATAGACTCAGTGTTTGAAGACAATTTAACTTATCAACTGCGCTAGCTTGAGAATTTACTTAATGCTTGGCCCAGCTTGGCTGACCTAAGCCCTACTACTAATTAAAGTCCCCCTCTGTCTTGTGTACTGGACCTCTGGCCCTGGATAATCAATCCTTAGAATTAATCACTGTTGGAGGACATGAAATTTAGGGGGGAAAAAGCTCCTTATATAGATTTTGTTCCTTTCCATCTGTGCATTGATTTTTGTGGTTTGAAATGAAAGTTTGAGTAATAGCCAAATGCTGCTTGCGATCTTAAAAATCAGAAATATTCCTATGAATAACATAAAAATTGCACTTTAGAAAGTGTTTATAAATGATTTCAGCTGCTAAAACAAATTGATGAATTGGTTATAGAGAAAATAACAAGTTGGTGAGAAAATTGACAATTTATGATGTAATATATGTTTCTTGTGTTGAGCAGCTGTTATATCTGGCTTGTGATCTTTTGTGTTGTAATAACTCGGATGAATGCTGAATATTCCAAACAACTGTCTCACACTAATTGACAGTGAGTGTGTTACACAATACATTTGTACAATCCAGGCACAGTCCGTGCTCTGTCTGTATACTGAGTCTGTCACCTCACTGTCACACAGTGTACACACTGGCCGGGGGGGGGGGGGGGGGGGGGGGGGGGTCAGGGGGGATTGGAGTATGGGAAAGGTACTGTCAGTACCAAGGTTGGAGTGAGGTGACCATCAGGAGGGTAGAGTTTGAGGTCAGAGTACGGGGAGTGAGAGTTGAGCAGTGAAAGTAGTGGGGTGAGAGTAACAAGGTCAGAGTATGGGTGTCATGGTAGCAAAGTAGGAGTATCATTCAAGGTCAAAGTAATAAGATCAAAGTAATACTGTACACAGGGAAATATTAGCCACTGTTTTATTTTAGCCCTTGTTTTATTTTTGCCCCTTGAGCCTTTGTTGTCAGTGGGCAAATTAAAGACTGGATGAAACCGTTTGCAAGTGTAGAAAGGTGAAAAAACACGGGGGCAAAAATAACCCTCTATACAGTAAGGTCGGGGGGTGGGGGTCAGAGCTAGTGTATAAGTCGGAGCAGTGGGTGGTCTGTATTCATTGGACTGGTGTTGGAGTCCAATCCCAAACAATTAAACTGTGAATAGGAGCTGGTCCCTATTCCTGAACCATGTATTGCTGCTTCAGAACAGACCCAGGGCCATAAAACCTGGGCAGAACAGACCCAGGGCCATAAAACCTGGGCAGCCCACTGCACATGGATATTTTATAGAAGGGAGTCTGAGAGTGAAAGTGAGCTCGTTCAGTTTGGTGCTCATAAAAAGTGCAATAACTTTTTCTGGCTCTGATGTAAGCAATTAATGTTTTATCATTATGATTACACAAAGTGCTGTAAAAACCACGATTCAATGTGACTGGTAATAGTGAAGGTTTTTGTTTCCATTGGTGAGAGGATTTCAGGGTATCAGCACCAAATTATCTGTACCTTTCTTTTCTCATTGATCTGTGATCAGCATACACAATCATTGATAAAGTAATTATTATTGGACAGTAACAGAGACCAGAACGTTTGTAGGCTGTCAGGGTTTTATCCAAGGAGTATGTTTCCTGTCATGATGCGCCCGTTACAATTCTAACATGCACATTCCACAGATGTTGGGAGGCTCCCTTTTTAAACTTGTTTGAACCTATTCTCCATAATATCTTATGTTTTCATAACATTAATATAGAAAAGAATTGTTTATGTTAAACATGTTGAACCATTAAAATACATTTCCTGAGTAAAATGTAATGAATTTTAAAGAGGATCTTTGACATTCCAGTGTACGGTATATATTAAACATACACAGATTCATGCTTGTGAATGAATACATAAATGTAATGTGTCAAATGCTACGTAACAAAGTCAAACTATAGCTGAGGTTTAGACTTCATTAACTTTTAAAGCAAAATTTAAGATTTTTTCTTAAATAATAGATTAGTTTTAATTCATTATAAATAGATAACACCATGATTGTAATAGCACAGGTACACATCTATTTGTTCCTTAATTTTTCTTAATTAAAAGTAAATTTGTTTAAGTGTAAAATTCAGGTGATATGGACTCTCATATGATTTAAAAGTAAATTTTATGTTGAATGCATACTTATATAGCACACTAAAAGTTTATGTCACATGAGAAAATTCCATGTTATATTTATGTGCAGCGAATTTCAGGTGAAATTGTATGTTACACGAAATCCATATGTGAACTTACTTTAATAGTTTAAGCAAAATGAGCTGTTTTTTCATAATTCCAGTATGTAGTAAATAATAATAATTAGTGGCAAATTATCCACAGATCTACCTTAAATTTTTGGACTTTTTTATGATTTTTTAAGCTACGAATTATTAATTATTAAGAAAAAAAATCATACTTTTGAATAGTTTTCTTACTTTATCTGTATGGAAAGCTACACTAGTACATGTACAAATATTTATGAAAGACTTGAAACAAGGCATTCAAAATTGAATAAGCCAGGAGAAAGGTGTCTGTTTAATATTTGGAATTTATGTCAGACCAGTTTTTGACAGGATGAAATTCTGCTTCGATCAGAGTGCCTTTGATATAGTTTTCCTGGTTTAAAAAAAACAAACCCAAAATCTGTCTTTAAGTTGTACATTAAAAAAAATTCAGTAATTGTTTCCACAATGAAAATTGCTCCGCTAAAAATGATTTGATACAATTTTTACAAGCCTTGGAGTGGGACTATTGATGGGGAGTCCCTCATTTATTGATTAGCTGCTTGTTTGTTTGAAAAGAAATATTGATGTCGTGACTAATTATTACCGGTACTCAGATCGAGGAAAAAGGAAAAGAATCTGAGAATACCAAAAATGAAATACAGAACTTATCTATTTCTTAGGATCTGCTTTTTTACACATTTGAATTGCAGCACTCAGAAGGAATTCCCAGAAGGTGAGTGTCTGCCAGTCAACGGTCAATATAATTACAGTAAATTGGTTGGAGGCTTTTTTCTTTCAACTGGTTCAGGCCCTGCGTGTCATCTTTTGATCTGGCGTTAGTGTTGAAGCAGAATAAATTTGTCTATTAGTCCATTAATGATGTTCTTCTCTGGCTTAATCAGTGGAACAACTCCTTTTATCTATACAGAATATTAAAAAGTCATTTTTTACGGAAATGTCAATAATGTTAAATATCCTCGTCAAGTTTTTTGTCACATGGATATTTCACTGTCAAACTTGGGGTTGTTAGTGTGCGCATATTTTATAGCGATCCCCTTGTGATAATCAATAGATTGACAGCTACATGAAAATCTGATGTTTAAGAAAAATATTTCACAAATAATTTGTCTCTGACACTTTCGTGGAATATTTCCGAGGAATGAGGAAATGCCAGTTTATGATTTTTTTATGTCAGAGAAATCACGAAAACAAACTACAAACCAGAAAAGTTATGTCTTAAAAATTTCAGCTATTTTTTACTTCTAAAATTCAGGAGACGAGTAAATTCCCATTTCTGTAATTGATGAAATTCAGAAAGAAAATGTCATTGCCTGATTCCTATAGAGACCCTAGGCAGGAAATTAAAATGTGCAGAAACTTGATACAATCAGTCAGGGCCCTAATAGAGCAGAGATATGGCTAATTAAAATTGACAGTCCATATAGCAATTATCAGTGTACGTAAATCAAGACCTCATTGAAGGAGAAGCCATCGTGATAAGCCATGTATGCCAAGACTGATAACTCTGGCAGCGTAGATTTCTTGCCTGTGCTGTAACCATTTAGACCTGGGTGTGTATGGAATTTGAAGTTATTGAACTGAGCAGTGGGCCTATTAAGACACCTGATTCAATTACTACCCAATCCATTACATAGATAATTAAGTTACTAGGTAATAGTTTAGATCCCCCCTGCTATCAATGTGGAGATCACAAGAGTACAGTCCCTTGCACTAAATGCCCCAAGCTCCAAATTAACAATAATTGCGGCAATATTTTTACCATTTTCACTAATTATATTGCAATCATTTACAATTTTTCACAAATTGATATACCATTAACAAATTACTATTGATTATCACCAAATGACTAATGAGTGTTTTTGTTATAACCAAAGGCTTGCTCTCTATAAAAGTATTTCTACCTAACAGTTGCTTATCATTCCTATAATCATTGTTTTATTAATGGATTCTGAATTCAAAAACTACCCATTTTATAAATGTAAAAACTGGTTTATGATGAAGGCAACTGTATACAGGCATGAACTGTTCTAAACTAGTTAATTTAGATCTACAATTGTTGGAAAGCATCCTTATTTTATCTGATGATTTCTGACAGAGTTATGCCCCTTGAACTTCGACCGTTTGATTACAATGTTATGTTATATAGTACAACAGCATGGCAACAAAAATACAGTGTTACGTTATATAGTACAACACCATGGCAACAGATCACTTTACTAGGAGTAATGTTGTTTATAATGTACATTAAAATAAAGAAAAAGAATCTGGAAGTGAGGTTACACCACTGGCAGTGAAAATTTCAAATCCCGTATTTGTTTGCACAAAAGATTTCTGGGTTCCTATGATCAAGGGGTGTAACTCCATCAAACAAAAATCATTTGACCTGGACCAAATTTGAACAAGAGTATTATCTAGTAAAATACCTGTATATGCATTTTTAATTTTATGTATTTATTCCTTTAAAAGCCAGGAAACTAAAAATTTCTCTACATATGGAAACTTGCTTTTGAAACCACAATAAATTTTCCAGATTAAGATTTTAATTTTTTTGAAAAAAAAATCAAAAAGTAGAGTTCATAGAGGTTACTACATTTCAGATATATATACAGTCTGTTTGACTTGCCGGATGGGAATGTTAAAAAGGTTTGGGGGGGGGGGGGGGTGTAGAGAATATGATACATGTCTTTTATATCTGAAGTCGATCCAGACATTCAATTTATTACTGATAAATGGCACTGGCTTTGTTAATTTGACATTTCTATTGATCCTCCAGGATTTACCCTGTCTGGACACATTCCATCGGAGGAACAACAATACTGTTCTGTTGGAAATTCGATTGAGTGGAACGTTTTTTATTTACAGATATTGTATTATCTGAAGGCTATAACGTGTGCCCATCTTTGTACACTCTGTTAGGAATTTTTAATTCATTGTTTTAGATAAAAAAGAATATTGCTGTTGTTCTAAAGATTAGGTTCAAACAATGCAGACAAGTATAGATGTATCATTAAAAAAAGGATAGCTAAAAATTGACAGAATGAAATTTAAATAATGATGATAAATTTCCATTTGATTCCATGAAACTCCTGGTGGAACTATTGATTAAGATTTAACTGGAGAATAGATTTGTAGCTGAAGAGAAGGATGACTAGAGAAAATTTTGCAGGGAATTTCATGAATTTTCATTAGGCGAGCATTTTCCTTGATATTTTAAGCCCGCAAGATGGATTTTGTTGGTTACATGTGATTACTTTTAGTCATTTACAATTCACACTCTGAGGGCAAATTCTGAGATATTCTCTGCCCTGACATCTAATCAATTACTGTACAGAAAGACAGTCCAGTAAACGCTCTATGATATTAAGTGGTCACCATGAAATGATTCCTGGTGAGTGTTGTCACCCCCCCCCCCCATCCCCACCCCCAGCCCTGGTCAGTCAATGATGGACAAGCTGAGATGATTCAAGTTTCTTTCAAATGATATAATCTATTGCAATTTCATTTATTTCAGTTATACAACTCATCGGAGTATGTAACATTATATAAACATTCTATATATGAGATATACATTTTGTATATGAGTGGATCGATAAAGAAAACTAATCTGAATGAAGTAACAGTGAATGTCTTACAAAATATTACAATGTTGCACATCTCAATTTTACAGCTTGTAGTTGTAATTTACCAAGACAGCAATGTAACAAATTTTCTTAATTCCATAACAATCTCATAAGAAGAGCCTATCAATTTTCAAATTCAAAGTAAATTAATAAGAAGATATAAGGAATTTATGGTAAAAAATGTTACGGAATAATTAAAAATGACCTGAATTTGTTAGTGTTTTTTTTAGCTGTTTTGCATAAAAAAGCGTGTCAAGTGAAACTCCTATGATTATTAAAACCATTAAGCATGACAAATAGCGAATATCTCAAGCACATCATTAGGGGGCATATTCTGCTGATAATGAGCTGATTAGAGTGGTAATTAATCATTGGTTGAGATATGTAAATTGGGTAACCACATAATTAAAGTAATTAGTGATCAGGCCATGTAAATTAACCACTTCCTCTGACCTGATCAATCGGGAAGCGATCAGGTGGAACGAGATCTTCCATAGAGTCCAGAATCACGAAGCGATCAGGTGGAACAAGATCTTCCATAGAGTCCAGATTTATGAAGCAACTACTTAATTAGGAGTAATAAGACATTACTTTGCAAGGGGTGGTTTGATGACTTTGGAGCTGGGATTAATTACAGTAGAGGTAGAAGACAGCTTGAGCAGTGGATGCTGGGAAGGGGTAGGGAGACTGATCAGGGAAGGTTAGGTCCAGGCTCCGGGTCCATAAAACTAAGAAAAGTTCACAGTTGATCTCAGCCCCACAAAAGGATTATAATGTGGAAAAGTGAGACTGAGATCTAATGGAGCAACCCCAGGGGAGGGGGCAGATATTGGAGGCACATGATGAGGAAGCTATGAGTCCAGAATCCTAGTCTTTTGTTGCTTGAAAGCTTCCAGCATAGATTCAGCCATTGGTTGAAGTAGTCTTATTGAAATAGAGCCGACACTGTTGAGGGAAATAATGCCACCGATCATTGCTCTGTCTTTGATATTTTGATAGGAAGATTATATCTATCATATGATGGAGTACTTGACTACTTGATGATATATTTGGTGCTAATCTTCCGCTTCCATTATAACAAAGCTTATATTCCTCAAAAGGTGCGTTGTGGCACAGGAAGTCAATGCCAGGGAAATCGGATGACAGGGAGACATCGATGAGGACATCAAAGAAACTCTGACAAACTAAGACTGTTAATCCAGATAGAACCAGGCCATGGAATCAGGAGGGGAAGTGTCCTCCCTCTTATTCTGAAGTTCCCTCCATTTGCACTGAATGTAAACCCTTGTAAATCTATGATAAAGACTCGGAATAGTCGACTGCTACAAAACATAATTAATTTGTGAAAAAATGAGGTCAGATTAAAACATGTTGCATGAATTAAGATAACAGGTTTTGTAGTAATTGTGTTTTATCTTTATTATAGTTAGATCATATTAAGTAAAATTTATGTGATTAGGAAGGTAGCGGAGGGAGCAAAGAGACTGAGCCCTTTCTTAATCACATAAATTTTACTTAATATGATCTTACTTACTTAAAACATAACTAACTTTTTTATTGGCTGATCAAAAGTTCTGTGCCAATCAGACATTATCTCTTTTTTGTTTACAGTTATCATAGTTGTTAATCGAAATATGTCGCTCTTAACTTAGAGAAATTCTTAATGATTAAAAACGTCACTTATTAGAATATTTAGCGACTGCCGATTGGATGAATAAGTGGGTTATGTTCTAATGTTAGTATGATATTTTGGAGGTTGTGACTTTTGACCTTGAGGTTCTGTGAGAGGTTAATCAGAATGTGTTGACTGTTGACATTAGGACATTAACGGCTGTTGATTTCTAGTTTGTGTTGAGTATTAACTCTTTGCCCCTTTTTGTAGACATTTATCACAGCACTGCACGAAGTCTCTAGAAAATTGGTTCTACTACAAATTAATAACACTCAGAGGGGAAAAAAAATGTTATTATTAGAAATTATATGGACTTTCTTCTGAATCTGAGGAGATTTTCAAATTATTCTTGCCCTAATTGATCATGTTGAGTTTTCTTCTATAATGGAGCCCTTCGAAATGGTGATTGATTTTCGTCATGGGAAATATGAAGTTCCTAATGAACTGATTTTAGTAAAATTACAAAGTTAAGAGAAGCCATAGTATGGCATGCCTAATTAATGTGCTTATGTAACTTTTGAGCCATAATTAGCTGATCTATAGCTGTTATACTTCCTCTTACAAAAACATGTCGTGGATATTTCAGTTTATTACGTTTGCACTAGTTATGTGGATTCACGTAGTACCTTCGCAATATTTTTTTTTTGATTTTTCACTCTGATGAGGTATTGACGTTAGGATTTTTTGCACCTCGATGCAATTAAAAAGGGATTTACTGATTCAAAAGGGCTTAAAACATTATAAACAGAATATCTCATGATGCACGATAACGGTATGTGTGAATTTTAGGGGTGTTATGTATATTGTGGTACATATAATAAAGAGATAGCACCTTTCCCATTGTTCCACCTACAGCCTATCAGAACAGAAATTACCTTTTACTCAAAATAGATCCTAAGGTACCTGTCTAAATATGATTCAAAACCTAATTCATACTGACTTTGTTTCATCACCACTGATTTGCCATAAATTCAGGTAACCTGCATTGAGAGATGAAAGAGAAAACTCTGTCTATAAGATGAGTTGATATTCTGAACGGTGATTACGAATCGGGCAAGATGCAATGAAAATTGAATCATTATATAAGTGTTAACAGAGTGAAGTGTGACTGAGGAGATCTGTTTATATCGGAGGTGCTCATACTCAGAATTATGAAAGAGAATTTGAGAAAAAAACATCCAGCAGATATATGTAATCTCAACTGTTTATTCTGATCATTGTTTCAGTGAAAAGAAAAAATAAATATTTGCAATGTGGGGGAATTAATCTATCAAGCGACTGCAAAATCAAAAAGCCATGCATTACCACTAGATATATATATGATCATATGAATGAGTAATTCAGCTGTGACCTTATTTACTAACCATGATCTTCCCTTTGACCCTGAGTTCACTATACCTTTTTAAATTAGCTTAGTTTCTAAGACACTAGTTCAGATTTTTTCAGCAAACTTTAAAAAAAAAAATGACCTTGAACTTTCATTTATAGCCTTGACTTTACTAATTATATTTTATTTCCTTTGGAAGTTTTGAATGTAAACTCCAGTTGCTTCTTTCTCAGACCATATTAAGCTTGGTTATACATGTAGTATGTTTAAGGCTCTTTTATTACCTTGAATATCAAACATGATTTGTTAAATAAAATATTGTCATATGAGGTTTGGTCTACAAGGTGTCTGTTTTTGTACATAGATTTGAAATAAAGGTGTCTTCAGTTTCAAAGGGAGCTCTATCTCAGTCTCTGTATTTCAACAAACTGAAAGCAATTAAACACACAGCTGAACTTCGTACTTTGATTTAATGTAAAGTTCCTGGAGAATTGGAAAAGTGAAGAATGGCAGAGCTGTCATTAGGCCTTTGAATATTAAAAAGAAAATTTATAAACAAAACAGTGACAATATATCATCTTCAAGTTCTATTGTTAACATTATTGCAACACTAATACAAAATCAGAAGACTTGATTCAAAAGTCTTGTTAAATAGGTCTGTTTTTCACAGGGTATTTGATCTACATTTTAGTCATTGTTCGCATGTTTTTAGTATATATCTACGATAGGCATTGCATTGGTTTGTATACAGTGCTGTTATTTACCGAGTATACAGCCGATGTATTGTATACTGAACCATGTATTGTATACTGAACCATGTCGTTTAAGATCAGGAACAGTAAACAAGCGAGGCCCGAGTTCAATTCCTGTATCGAGGATAAATTTATCAACAAAAGCGTTGAACTCTTTCACATCCTTTTCACTTCAGTTCAGACTTTTATATATACCCTAACAAGGCTATTCAGAGGATCTAAGTGGTCCTGAATTCTCTGCTACAGAAGCACTCAACAACTCTCGTTTACCTTTAAATCCCCGGATTAATTTGTAAGGTGCTAATTGCGTGATTGTTGTGACCGTCAGTTCCTCTCCTTTCAATTTTGTACTCTGTGGGTTACTGGTAACTTGCTACGTTACTCGGTGTGATATTTCCTGGATTCTGTGTCCATCATATTTGAGGTGCTCTTCCAAGTTGTATATTTTGGGAGGTGTCGTGGATTAATCTCTTTCTGGATCTGAACCCGAATATGATTGAATTTTCCCTTTTGACTTGCAAAGGTTTTCACTTGAACCTCATTTCTTTGATTGTAGTCAACTAGCAGTTTGGGTTTCTGCCTTCAGAGTCTTAGTCAAATAGACTATTGTCTGATAATTTTGCTATTTATAAGATTGGTGCTATCGAAAGCTAAGGCCAGTCCTGTTATTTCCAAGTAAAGGACAGATATCACCCGAGGCAACAGGTGCCCCTTTATGCTTTGTCAGACATTGGACACAACATTGATATCTACCTGTATACATATCTGAATAGTCTTTTTTCCATGAATTAGTGAAGATTGATATGCAGCAGAGAAAATTGAAGGAAACAATGAAATAATTGAAAACTGATAAAAAAAGAATTGATAGAATAGTGTAGCTTAGAGGAGTGGGGATTATAGATGAGTGATTAAGAGGGACAGCTGTCGGGGCTAATCTGCTTGGATTCTGTGTACATATTAGAGCCAGGGCCCCAGGGACTCGCCAGACCTGGCCTCTTTATCCAGCCACGGATCTGTAACATGTGGGCCCTGCATTCAGATTGTTCACTATTTCTGGACTGACCTGGGGAGGAAGCAGCACTGACATTGAGATAAAAGTTTGGCCTGACACACACACCAATAGATTGACTCCATTCACCAGCCCATCCCAGTTCTCCCCGTGCTCTGACCTCGCACCCCGTGTATAATTTCTGGACTCTGGGATTTCTGTGCTATTTTGGTATTCTGTGCTGTATTGTGATTCAGTGATAATTTGTCCTTACTCAGGGTCGTGTGATATTACATAGTGTAAGACACACGCTGATAGACAGTAAGGTGATCGCTTCAAACCGTGCATTTTGTGAATGAACCTGTTACCTTCGTTCTGGAGTACTATCAAGGCCACGAGGAAGTATTGGGACAGGTCACAGAACACCGATTTTTCTTGAAACAGGATGTTAACATTGAAACAGGGAAAAGGACACACTCAAATTTGGAATTTAGTTTTTCAGGGAAAGTGATGGACACATGTATAAATATCTGTGGTAGTTCTGATCTCTGTTACATTGGTTCTTTAACACGGAACACGAGGATTTGATCTGCATTAGAAGTGCTACCCAAGGATAGTATATCTTCCTTTCGAGTATTAGATTCTGTCACTCTGACTGAGGAGCTGATAAATTCTTAAACAGTGACTGTAATTTAGCTATTATTTTGCTTCCACATTGTCCCCCAGTGAATACAACTATTGCCTCCAATAGCGTCAAGTATTCCATCAAGCAGTGCCACTGACAAACAGAACCCGGATTGAGCCTGGGAATGATTCTTGTTGCACAGTTTTTGTCAACCCAAGGATTATTACATATTGTGTTTCAGAGACAGGTCTCAGTAAATTGGAATCTGCAGTAGCATGTAAAGTGAGTTCTGTAATCATATAGAGAAGTATTAGGCACTGACTATTTGACAGCTGAGCTACCTGGAGTTTTAATGATGAAATTTGCGAAAAATTAAAAAAAAAGTGGCACACCAGTATCATAGTTATTAAATTCTGGATATCACATGACATCAGTGTTTGTCTCTCTGCTACACATGGCAGTGTAAGAGTAGATAGCATATATATTAGTCTTCTGGACTGAATGATAATTGGCTGTTTCAAAGAGCAAGATGAATATTGTACTGGCACTGATTTATAAACTATGCAAAAGTTTTTCACAGCTAAATGACGGTCGTGACATTTCCTAATGGTCAGAGCAACAAAGTTTATGGAGGGGATCTATTGATTGTGAACTGTTAAAGGAGAAATTCTCATACCAATCTTCTGAGATTTTTTTGGTTTGGTGACGCAACAAGACAGAGTTTTATGCATTGATCCGCTGCTATAAAGGAAGTCAGTGAGTCGATTTCGGAGAGTTCGGTTACTCTGGCCTACATTGGATCTGGTTGCCAGTCGGCGGATCCAAAGCATCATCCTAGAGGATCAAAGTTCAGCCATTCATTGATTCCCTAGCTTGTTTCTCCTGACTGATTCTTCTTGTTTATTTAGATGAATGCTAGAAGCATACGTTGTCACATATATATTTCTTATAAACAGATTAAACAAGGGAACGGATCTTAAAAAAATTAAGAGGTGGATGTTGGAACATTTAAAATTAATGAAAACTATTTTGGATAGTCAGTTAGAGGATTTGAAGTATCTGTAAAGTATTGGTACACTGTGAGGAGTAGGTAGACACTGAGTGATTGGGATCCCAGTGAGGGGGTGGAGCAGAAGACAATAGCAGAGTCTGTGACCCGAACATCAGGAGGAAAGTTAGACGTATTTATTGTCTATATCACCTGAGGCTGTTTACATCAGCTCACGGCAGCAGTGCTGTGTCGGGTATAACTCAAGCAAGCGCTCGCTGCTTTTGTTGACACTGTCGTGTTTGTCCGTGTCCTACAGTTAAATACCCGAACGGCTCCAACGTCCTGCTCTCCTAGGAACTCTTGCTGGACTGTTTTTGACCCGATTACTAGGTCCTCTGGACAGCTGCAATCAGGATGCTCTCAGTACCAGTGGATATTGTCCCCCCTCGTCGACACTCTTGGGTGTGGTGGGTATACAATCTAATTAAATATATAAATATTTGTATCATTTCAGATATTTTTTATTGTAATTGAATGCCATGCAAATTCAAATAAACTTGCTGCTTATTGATCAGAAATTCTTAATCAACAGATTAATTTACCTTGTTGAATGCTAGATATAATCTTAACACACGCTTTGAACAAATTCACTCTGAATTAAGCCGCTGCTGCTAGATTAAGTGGAGATGCTGAGGTAGTTGATAGTCTCTGTGAACTCCAGCGGGCTCCCATTGATAGAGAGCTGAGAGAGCCTCTCACAAACTGAATCTGCTGTAATGAAGTTTATATCTTCTTCTTGTAGGGTAAATTAACTTGTCAGAATCATTGTTCATTACCAAAAGTGAATAAATACAAAAAGTAAAATCTATGAGAAGTAATTGTCCCTTTCATTCTATGTTATGCAATGTCTCAACTGTCTCTTTGTTGAAGTATTTATTAAGTTTGCCTTAATTTGGCTGGAAATCATTTCAGACATAGGGTATAAGTTATCTCTAGATTTGTCTTTAATTCAAGGTTGCCTGATAAGAATTTATAGCATTGTCTTATACGGACTGAGTAATTCTTTTCTTACCATTTTGTGGCAATGACCAACAAGAGATAAATTTGAGCCCTTGCCGTCTTTTTTCTCAACATCTGTGAGATCAATCTCAGGATTCAGAAAAAACAATTGAATTACTAGTTTATGAGGGAGAGAGAGAGAGAGGGGGGAATTCTGTAATCTATTGGCAAATACAAGATGGCAAAACTCCAGAGAGTCTGTGACAGGAAATCTATGGCGGCTGTTTGGCCTTCCATCGTCTTTGTATAATTGGTCCATGTTGGGATCTCAACAGATACTTGACCATATTGCAATCACTTAACAGAGCAGAGTTCGTTAATCCTAAAATTACATATCGTAAAATAAAGCCAATTTGTTGCAATTGCTGCATTGTTTAACTTGTGTAATACGCCATGAATTCAGACAAATTGTACACTGGGTCAAATCAATGAAAATAGATTTATATCTCTCAACAGTACGTAAATTTTACACTATTTAATAGACAGTGATTTATTATATTCCAAGTCATGTCCTGATGGATGGCCTAGGTACTGCGTTTCATCATATTTTAGCCTCTTTGTATGTGTAAATAAACTGCTGGAGTTAATTGCTACCTGTATATAGCCTATTTGTGGACGACTGTCAAGATTAAGCCATGGATTTGGTACAGATATGAAAACTTAATGCCAGATAGTTTAAGAAGCTCACAGTCGCTGATTTATGAATGGAGGTAGACCTGGTTGATTTCTACAAGCCCGATACTACAAGCCGATACTACAGGCTCGAGCGTAGTGGGGCTTGTATCAGAGCACACCCTCCCCCAATGACAAGTGCTAGAACTGAGGACAGGAAGACATTTTGACAACTCTAACCTGTGGCAGGCCAATATGGCAGGGAGAGTGCAAAGTCGCAAGGTCTCGTTCTTTCTTCACAGAGAAAGGTAAGAATTGACTTCGGATTGTTTTGATTTGTGATAGAAGTTCTAAAACTGGAGGAGAGTTTGTGGAGGAGGGATTTATGTGAGACTGTCCTCACTGAGTGATTGCAGAGAGAAGTAAAGGGCTGACAGTGAATAATGACAAGACCTCTATCATTACACAGATTCCTTCAACAGAACACTGGTTCAGTCGTTTTGTTCATTCTATTGCAGGAAATAGTTCATGTCTTGTAAACACTGTGCGTTGTTCATCAGTCATTTGGTTCACATACATGTCATGAAGCTCTTAAAACAAACCTCCTAGAGGATGTTTTCCCCAATAATGGCTTTTCTACAGACTTATTGCCTCTGTTTATTATGAAACTATAGCATATAGGACTTTTTTGCAAGGATGTTTTTGCAAAGTTTTGAAAGGACTTTGTAGATGGCACAATTTCAGAAGGATAGTGTCTAAGTTAGCATTTCTACTGAGAATTTAATGAAACTTGGTAGCAATGTTTACCCTTCTTTGAGGTCAGGTGTCAAGATCAGCTACAAACTTGTGTAAGACATGAATCAGTGTCACTGGCCCTTAGCTCATGGTGGCAGCTTGGCTCTATGGAGCTGGCATGGAGAAGCAGCCATGAATCAGGCTCTATTAATCATAACTATCTTCTGCTGCATTGATCATTGAATTGTTTTCCACCATTATTCAGCACCTGGGCAAACTCCCAAAGATTCCTCATGACTTGTCAAGCAATATCCGGCATCATCCTACCCACTGCATCTTACCGTCCTTATCATTCCATGGAACAGCTGGTCAAAGTATCAGAGAAATCAAAAAGGTTTTCTGTGTTGTGTAGGGGAAAGCCAATAAAATCTGCAATATGAAGTTATTACAATGACTGACAAATCAATGCCATGTTTTGTAACTTCTTATCAATTAATCTACAAATCTGAAAAATTGTCTGATCGGTTCTGTCGCAAAGTTAGAGATGTAAGAATGTACTTACATTGAACAACTAGCAGTGTAGATCTTGAACTCGCGTTGAGGATAATTTACATTGGTTGAGTCTGCTTTTTCATGAAATTTGAACCTAATCTATCTCTTGGTTTTGAGAAAATAATCAAATATTTCATTGCATTCGTGAACAGCTGAGAGAGATGAGCATGAAACTGTAAAGGACTTGTGAAATTAGATGTTTGTTATAGGTATTGTTTGAATTAGGTTTCCTAGGGGTGACTCCTGGCAGGGAATGTGCCAGATTTCAATAACTGTCCACATTTGTGGTGCTGCATCAATCCATAGAGCAGGTCCTCTGGTGCTGCATTCATCACACAGATGCTAGTATCTCTGACACTGCTGCTGCTTAATCAAATTGAAATGTGTTTTAATCAGAAATCGTTGTAATAGGAAATAATTGATTCTGTATGAACTGTGACATGTAAGCCGAGATATTGAATACCAAAAACTACAAAATATGTCTACATGTTTCTATCTGTGGCAGTGTGATCATTTTAGCCTATTTCCCCCTAGTTAATCCAATAACTTTATCACTATATATATTACGGTATACTCTTTTCTCTAATTTTGAGTTGATTTATGTCAGACATGAAACAGTCTATTTTTATCCTGGCGACTAAATGGTTTTCTGTATAAGGATGAAAATAATGTCACTCTTCTTGTGAAAAAACCTATAAGGTGGCTTTTTGTTTTATCCACATATTTAAGACATATGACATTGTCACGTCTTTGCAA
Organism: Magallana angulata; assembly: GCF_025612915.1. Lineage (NCBI taxonomy): Eukaryota > Metazoa > Mollusca > Bivalvia > Ostreida > Ostreidae > Magallana > Magallana angulata. Next base: position 54,514,025 of record NC_069120.1, read on the forward strand.
AGATCCCAAGGAACGAGGGAAATATTTATCTACAGATTGACAGGATAAACACGCCAAGGCTTAATGGGCACAAAATCTGTTGACATGGGTAAACTTTTGATATCTGTATATCTATCGCAGATCTATGAAAGAATTCAGTGTTGTCGTGTAAAAGCTTGAAAGAGCCCTTAGTAAAGGGCCTGTAATTTCCATCAATCAACATCTTATCAAAACATTGGCACGCTCATCAAGCGCAGGGTCACTTAATTAGTTGATAGTAAAGATCAAATTCTTCAGTGTTTATTTCCCAGTCAAAAAAAAAAATTAATCCATAAATATTTGTGCCCATAAAAATCAAAATCTTGAATTAAACAAAACAAATATTAATACTTTTGAATAAACAAAAACAGGAATTAATAATTTAGAGCTTATTGTTTATTTTAATGACTGTAACTAGGAGAATTTGTTTGCCTATAATTTTACCACATATATATGTAGTAGGCCAAGTGTTGCTTTGATGTGTTTGTAATTTGATGTGTTTGTTTTTTGATGTTGATTATCGGTTATGTTGGAGCTTGGTTGTCAACTTTTGGACGTTACGTACTTGACAAGTGGAAATTAAGTCTTCGGAAATGAATATTGGGGAAAATACAGAAAAAAACCGGGAAAGTTTTGTGCTGTTCATTAAATTTTTTATTATCTGGTAAACAGACACCTTTGTAACAAAGCTGACAGAAAAAAAATCCCGTGGTGTTTATTTCTTTTTGATAAACAATTATATGAATTCAGTTAATCAGTCTTGTATATTCAGAAATATGACATTACAATCTATGAAGTAAAATTATTCTTCTGAATCAAATGAAATGATTGTAATGATATTCATTTCTAAGCAATATTTAAGACTCTGGGAACTCTTTATCGATAATGTCAGGGTATTTTTTGTTCAAACCAGGTATTTTAGACTTGGCTTTTGTGTTGGAAAAATCCTCATACATTAGCTGCATGCATTTCTGGGGCTCCAGGTCTGAAAAATTCGGATAGAAGACCTGGTCGATCCAAATCTTTATCAGACCAGGAGCTACAGACCTGCAGCTGATTTTAATGCAGGTTTACTTTAAGCAGAGTTTTTAATTATGCATTAACAGTTCAGTTTTTAATAAATTCAGTAAGCCATCTTTTTGATGTACTATATTTACTATAATTTACATCTAAATGTAGTTTGAAGGGGACAGAGGTTGTGGAATTCACAAAGTTTGATTTCCTTACCTAAAATAGTTTTCCTCATTTTCATTTTTGTTCTTTGTAAATTTATGAAACCTGAATTGATGTCTATTATAAGAGTAAAAAAAAATAGGGAGAAGGAAGGTGGGAATGCATGAATAGAGAACAGAAAAGATTTGTTGCAGTCACTTGATGGTGACAGCGGGCATGGAATCTTATAGGGGATGAACAAGGATCAAACACTCAGAGTTTTCTAAGAAAAGATAAACTGCCTGATGTTGGAGTGATATGATTGTATGAACCTCATGTCCGGTAGTAGTTCACTGGAGTTTAGTTCTCAGAATTGTGAACTTTGAAGTAACTGGGTAAATGTTCAGTTAAATATTAAAACCTTTTCAGGCCCTTATTTCATTTCTAGCAGGTTCAGTTTCACCATTATGTACATAATTAAGTATCTTGTTATTAATTAGTTTTGATTTTCACCTCAAATGATATAGGCTGAGAAAGCACTGTACATGTATTGTTTGTACGATAGCTTGGTAATGAATAGACTTATATGGTATTTGCTCCGTATATTACCATCTCCTTTGCATTCTGTAATTATGAGGTAATTATCTGTGTATTCGTTGATTGAAATTCCTCTCCAGGCCCGATCCCTGATTTAATGAAGCATGGGTATGGATGAGAGGTTCCCAGTCGGTGGTTCCTTCCGTTCTCGGTAATTGTCGGGCGACTGATCGCACCGCACGGGTTATGTACCGAATGTGATCCGGTGGCTGATGGGAAGTGGGGAATCTGACGATGAATTCATCCGAGAATTCGGAATCCATAAAAACAATCAAGGAAGCACTTTCTGAGAAAACCCTGTGTATGTAGTAAATCAGGGAAATGCTGATTTAGTGAGGTCTGGTAAAACCAATCAACAGTCCATCTGTTGGAATGCATAGAAATGTACAAAGATGTTCAGATTTATTGACATTTAGAAACAAATTCGATTCTGCAAATGGTTAGTCATGATGAGAGAAAAGACAACTTATTGAGATTTATGAATTCAATTTTACCCAGCAAATTTTGATTTCTGTAAATTCCTTATGAATTGGACAGAACTCGAGTTAAAACTGTTTTTTTTACCACAAACAATGCTAGACTTTCTCCCACTGACCACACAATAGTACACACAATAGTACATGTATTTCTACTGACTTTGGCTAGTTTGTGGGTCTGTAGGGGAGGGAGTTAGACTAAGTGTACTCTAAGTCTTCCTACACCCCAGAATGACTGTCCTGTATTCTGTTCCGGGTTTGTCTGGCTCAGAAGAATTTTTACCGATTCCTGCTACAAGGAGTTCTGACCAATTCCTGCTATTCCTCCTACCAGGAATTCTGAACGATTCCCTCAACCAGGAATTCTAACCAATTCCCTCAACCAGGAATTCTGACCAATTCCCTCAACCAGGAATTCTGACCAATTCCCTCAACCAGGAATTCTGACCAATTCTCTCTACCAGGAATTCTGACCAATTCCCTCAACCAGGAATTCTGACCAATTCTCTCTACCAGGAATTCTGACCGATTCCCTCAACCAGGAATTCTGACCGATTCCCTCAACCAGGAATTCTGACCAATTCCCTCAACCAGGAATTCTGCCCAAATCTCTCTACCAGGAATTCTGACCGATTCCCTCTGCCAGGAATTTTGACAGATTCCTGCTATTCTTCTTACCAGGAATTTTGACCGATTCCTGCTACCATCAGTGGTTGCCAAGAGTGCATCGGAGATTAAATTCTGGGAGTATATACTCTGTGCTAAGAATGCCAACAGGATGGTGTAACACACCAGTTATTGTTACTATAAATTGTATAACACACCAGTTTTTGTTACTATTTAGTTAGTCTGGAGCACTGATTAATTTATTCCTTATCTTTATGTAAAGGTCCTATAATAAAGAAAAAAGAAACACCTTTTTGGGGGGATTTCATTGATACCCCTTACCTCTTTAAATTAAGTTCCTCAACAAGTAAGGAAAACAATCTTGAATATTACCGTAATTATTATGACACCACATTCCTACAATCCTGTTGAAAATTGTAGACTTATTACTGTGGAATCATTTAAATTCTTGGGGGGTGGGGCAATTTTCGTGGATTGTGGTTATTTTGCTTATTTGTGGGGATTTATTTTTGTGGATGCTTCCATTTTTAGTTTCAGTAAGAAATCTGACTCATTTAAAGTTTGTTTTCATTGAGGATGTAAATTCATGGGGGAGGACTAACCTCGAATACCACGAAAATTGAGCCACAATGAGTTCTAATGATTCCACAGTAAATGTGTCCCTCAATGGTTCCACCCTACAGCCAGCTTCTACAGAGGAACAACACAATAAACCCATATAAATACATCAACAGGAAAATGAAATAGATAATATTACAATGATCAGAGATGATTTATTGTAACTTTTACTAATGAGTTTTGTAATGACTGTATATTGATGCACACAAAATAACTGTCAGATTCATCTGTCTGAGAAAAATATCAACTTCTCAGCTCAGATGAGATGATGAACAAGCTCCAGCTATGCATACCATTCTTTGGAATGACTATTGGCTAACACTGATGCTTCAGGTTTTGTAGTTGATTTTTTATGATATTTTTTATGAGATTTTGGTTGTTTATGTCCTACATTCTCTGCCATCTGACACAAATTAGGTTAGAGTAAGTCAGTTTCCATGTACCTAACTAAGCCCCAGAACAAGCAGTCCCCGTTGTGTGTGTGTGTTAGTCCATCTGTCTGTCAGTGCATGGCCCTCTAATCTACAGCAGATAAGTTCCAGTTTATCTTGCAGTGTTGTAAACAAACCTGTGGGGTTCCTTTATTCTGTACTCTCCAGTAGAGATTGGAGATTTTCAGGGTCAGCTCTAAGATTGTAGCAGGGTCAGTGCACTGGAGGAGCTCAGGTAAAATGTGGATTTACTCATTACAATCCCATAATCCTCTGATTTAAGTTTAGAAATGCACTGGGTCTACGTATATAATTGCGTAAAGAGGTTAAGATCAGGAGCTCCTTTTTTTGGGGTGACAGGAGTTTTACAATCATTGTGAATGGAAAATTAGTGCAAAAAACCAACATTTGGATGTGAGAAATGATTCATTGAGTTTTGTTAGAGAATCTGGATTCTGAGTTAATTCTAGGGTGAAAATCATTATGCTGCATGGTCCTTGGGCGGAATACTTAAGGAAAAGAGGCGTGTAAGTAAGGGAGATGACTAACCAAGCAAGGGAGATAATTGAACACATTTTAAACATTCTTTATCAAGAAAGGGGCTTTCTCTCCATTTTATTCTAGATATTGGACCACACTCTTACTGAAACAAAATGTAATGTATGGCTGCAATGCTCTGAGACTCTATTTATTGAATCTATTTTGAAATGATGACTACCCTGGTAGATAAATGGTTTTCAAAAAGGATTGGGTTTTAGTAGAAAAAATATGAAGCTCTATGACAGAAGGCATAATCTGTTGTCAAAGAATAAGAAAAACAAAACCTATGCAAAGTGAAGGGAAAGCCTCAAATTGTGAATGATACACGATTATATAGTCAGGGAAGAAATGGTAGACTACTGTTTATAGTAGACTATTTTGTCTATAACGAATCTTTGTTTTCACCCAAATTTACATACCGTACATTTATTCTCTTTTGAGAAGTGGACAGGCATAGCCTACATCCTGTCCACTTCTCAAAAGAGAATAACCGTACATTATACAAAGTTACCGAACAATATTTTGTTTGATAACTTATCAAATGACTACCGGTATGTCATTGTTTTTTGGTTTCATGGAATTGTTTTATGTAAGAGACTGTCATGTGTTGTATGCTATTCTATTTCCTGCATTTCTTGGTGGTTCTGATCTCTCAATGGTAAACGGCTGCAGACAGTTTTAGGTCATTGCTCTTTTATGCCATGTCGATGAAAGCTTATGCCATGAAAGAGAATTAGTTCAGACGTAAATGGTAATCTTTGAAACATTTGAAGTGGGATAATCCCTGTATTAAGTCATTTGCTTTAATGGGAGGAAACAAACCAGAGCTCGGAGAGAGCAGACTTAGGTTTAATCAGCTGGAGCGCTAACGATCTCGATCGCGCTCGATCTCGTGTGATCTCCGCAGATCAATCAAATTGCCTCTGTTTATAAGGATTCTGCATCACCTTCCGATTAAAAACACGTTGCATTTTATGAATTGGAAGCTGACAATATAGAATCAAATGTACACCAGGAGATTGGAATTTTATTGACATTCGGAGAGAAGTGTGGAAATCATTTTATTGGGGTTTATTGAAGTAAATTTAATCTCCATTACTGTGTAGATTTTATCTGAAGTGTAATAAAATATATTTCCAATAATTGCCAATTCAATGAAATTTGGAATTCACCCTTTTTTATATTTTATTAAATACATGTATTTGTAGAGTTATACTGTAACAACATTTTCCCTGATTTTATCACCAATGAAAACAAATAAAAATTGGTGGACTGGGATTATACATGATAATCCATATCTCAAGCTGTATTCACTGCTGTTGAATCAAAGGACACTGGGTAAAGTAATAGTCAACAGCCTGGGAGAATTCCTCTCCGTTGGGCGGCCTTTGAACACTTTATACTTGATATTGAGTCGCTCCAGAGTTTTTGCAATCATATTCAATGTTAGATAACTCAGATATTTCTCCCTGCTACACAGATAGAGATGTAGCTACCTCAGATCATGACCGAGTTTATTTAAGTTCAGAAAAAATTATCAACTTCTCAATCTTCCCAATTTGTTAATTCCTTTTTAGGAAATATTGCCAATGCACAATTTATATAAATATTTTTTTTTTAAGGAAAAAACCCCCATCTTTTTAAAAACAAAGTTTAAATGAGAATCAATGCAGCACAGCTGGTTTTTCTTCCAAATATACCCGGTATATATAATGCCTAGTGATACCTAACTGAAGGTCTATCAGTTAAATCTGATCAGATTCGACAAAATGGATAAGTCCTTAGAGTACCTGCAGGAAACTGTAGGGACGACTTGGTAGCAGGGATACCTGGTTGAGAGACAGAGGGGCAGAGATTTGTCATGGGTTGAGTCTGCCGTTCTCTCTCTCCTACTGTCCCATGCTCTCTCTCCTACTGTCCCATTGAGTACTCTGACCAATGTTAACAGCCTCAGGCTGTGTTCACAACTGACCTGTTTTGGGGGATCTGAAATGTCACTTGCACAGTATAAGTGGGTTACGTTGCTCTAAATCCGTCTGACAAGACATGTGCAGTACAGTGGGATTCAGCCTTCATCCTGCAAGGGTGGCTTAGTGGGATGATAATCTGTCACAGCCACAGTCAGGGGCATGTCACATCTAATAATCAAATCTATTAATAATCATATCAATTACCCTATAAATAGACCTCTTCATTCTCCCTCTCTCAGCAAAGAAAGTGCGGCCCCGATGCTAGGTGATGGTGAGGCTTAGTGAGAGTATTAATGAGCCAGTCAGTTGGGCCTCTAACTGTTTTAATCATTTATTGGGCCACGTTTTATTGATGCGTCTTCTAGGGAGCTATTTACCTGTGTTCTTGAATTCCCTGACTGTCAATCCTTTCTGTTGGGTGTGCTGCTGAGATAACCATTGGAGGAATTCAGGGTTTGGACTTTCAGACCCTTCATTGTTAGGGACAGTTACATTCTGCCTCTGTATATTGGAAAATGGAAAGACATTGTGCTATTTGTCGAGGTTTTTCTCTATTATCATGCAGTCCCCTGGGACTGTTGGGAAATGATGAAAACAGTTAATCAGCCACGGATAAGCCACTGATGAAGTTCAAATCCCCGCTAATTGTCCATTGAAATATCTTTGCCATTTTCTGAATCCTTGAAGAATTCTGGGAACAGTTTGGAAGGTGAAAGCCTTTTTATTCTGACAATTTGCATCAGAAGAATGGCAAGGAATTCGTAATTAATTGTCCAAGGATTATCTGTTTTGTCAATTGGATCGGAACCAAGAGGAACGTCCCTGGTTGTTATTGGTTGTGTGTTAGCAGTAGCTAGAGATTGCGTCCCTGGTTGTGAGGAGGCAGAGATTGTTAGGGTGACAGGTATCACTAGCATCAATCTGCAGGGTGAAACATTTCCTTGCAGCTGTGCACCAGTACTGAAACTGATCTTGTACCTTGTTGATTGAGAGGGTCAGACATACCTACCATTACGGGAGGGAGTGAGACAAATGGTGAACTGAGGCGCTGGTCATTCAGCAGGGATACACATTAACTGTACTCACTGGTGACTTACTCAGGGGGTGAGACTGGATTGCTGTGCGTTGTTGTTGACGATGAGAACCAGTACCCTGTATAGTAGTGTGTGTAGCAGTTAGAGGGAGCTGACAGTTATCCCCAGATAATGCGAGTTGTTACACAGGGAGGGAGGCTGAGCGGCTTCCAGTGACTTCTAGTGACGTAGTGGTCGGCATTGTCGTCAGCATCGGCGGCCAGTGTTTTCTTGGGAGCTGGGTCAGTGTTAGTCACAGCTGGTACACTTTGTAGGTGTCACATACACTGTAGGTGTGACAGACGGAGAACCTTACCATGGCTGCCTCAGTGTACAGGAAGTTTAAAGGGTTCATACCTCACCGTCGTAAGAAGGAGCCGTGCCCCAACAGTTATCCCGCTAACGAGCACTTTGAGTGCTACTGTCCAATCCACCAGAAGCGGTAAGTTTGCCTGTCCAGGGGGATGTTTGTTTACTGTTTATCAAGACACCTGGTACACCACGCCAACTCAAGTGTGAATTCTCAGGTGTTTTGTTTATACCTGCTGTAGGTTAAGGATTTCTGTGTCATCACTGGACGCTGTACCTGCTTATCTTTCAAGGTGTTACTATTTTAAGGTTTTGTTGACATTTGGTCTGCATTTATCCTTCAGATTTTTGCCTGATCAATTGCAGTTGCATTACAAGTTGAGTTTTGATTAAGGCAGCTGCAGTGTTTACAAACATAATGCACCTGATGCAATATTCAGGATAAGAAAACACCTCTGTAATTAACAATCAGGGATTAAGATCCTGATGATGGATTTTTGTGTGATGAGGATCTGTCAATGGGGTACTGAAGTTGATTTAGTATGTAACTGAAGAACTCTATATAGCTACAGTAACACCTGTTGTATGGTACAAATACAGAGTGTATATGTAGGAATAGAGTAGTTATCCTGGATCAAACCATGAGAGAGAGAGAGAGAGAGAGAGAGAGAGAGAGAGAGATGCCATTTGTTTCTGAGCAGGGGCATTTGTCTCTGAGAGAGAAAGAAAAAGACTGATGGAAATACAGATAGACAATTTGTGTCTGAGAGACAGAGAGAGATTGGATTTAAGAGAATAAGAGAGAGAATGAGGTCATTTATTTCTATGACCACTATATTGAGGTCTACACTATTTATCACTAAGTACTGAGGTCTTAGAGTCGGTCTAATGCTGTATTATACTGACTGAGATCTGACACCAACTTTACAATCAAAGTCAGGACTTTGTGGGATTTATCTCCCTTATAACATTGGTTTTCGTCGTAAGATTACAGTTCAAGGAAGAGAACCTGTGCTTATAAATCACCGACATTAGGAAACCCTCAATCAACAACCTCTGCCTGGAAGTTTACTTTTTTAGGTTTTTAAAGTCGAATTTTAATGGGTGATAGATTGGCAAAAGTACAATTATTGAGCAAAGTGAAAATTGATTTGAATGCAGACCACATGCATCACTCTAACTTCTCTTGAAAAAAACATGACTGTATTTAGTGGTATGTTTTGTTTCTCTTTTTATTTATTCCCTTATATAAGTATTATCTTCATCTGATTAAAAACCAAGTGTTGTACCAAGGAAACTAACTCTTCAGATCTCAATGATATTTCTTTGTTCCGATCCGTACATTGTACAAAAATTCTTCTCTTAATCATCATTAGATTTCCATTGTTGATGAATCAGAAGATGGGCTAGGCCAAAATCAGAATGGGCCTGTATTTCATAATTCCGTTTTTTGTTTAATTTTTTTTTTTGGGGGGGGGGGGGGGGGTTTAGATGTTTGGTTTTCTGATATTCAGTTTTTTGTACAAAACAAAAGGACAGACACAACCTACAGTGTTTTGACACATCTTCAAATCCTATGCCTCTAAAAAAATCTTCTTACATGTACTTATCCTACTTAAAAATTTAGTCTAAGAATAGGGTTAAATGAAGGACTGAGATATTAAAAAAAAACCAAACCATTTTTTTATGGAAATACATGGTAACATACTGAAATTGATTTTAAGCTGTACTTTATTTAAAGTGTGTCACCGAGAGAGGAAAAAGAAATTATTTCATGTACATTGATATACGTAAATGTATAGTTGCTGTAATGCACTAATAAATTCTTTGACAGTTTTGTTCAAGAATAGGTACGTGTCCTAGTAATGTGTCGTGTCCTAGTAATGTGTCGAGTGTTTTTAAGGAATTCTTTGAACTCCTGCCCAGGTTTATCAAAGAAGATAGTGATGTCAGACTCGTGTGATTTCTGCGATACCTGCAGCGTGATCAGACCTTGACAATATGTTATCTCCGTAGAGTATTTCAATACCTGAGGTTACTATTGACAGCCAGGGTCAGCTAATTCCACAGGTACAAACTCTGCCATCATTTACCTGTTACTAGTAAACGTTTTTTACCTCCATATCACCTTAGGGGCACTAATTTTATTAGCAGAGAAATGTAAAGAATTTGGAGAAACAATGTCAATGTACCAATTTTCTGCCTGTGGGGGGGAATATATGATATTATTATGCATTTCATGCTGGGCTTTTTTAATAAAGTAATAAAAGTAATTTAATAGCATGTAAATTTCATGTTTCATTAGTTGTTGCAATCATTTCTAAAAAAAAAAAAAAAAAAGTCGAGCATTAAAATTTGGTGGAGATTTACGTCATGGAAAGAAAATGCTCAGCAGGTGATACACCGTGAATCTTATCAATTTTAATCTAACTGCCAACATCATCAACCATTAAATCAGGAAGGGAAGAAAATAAAATAACTTCTGCCTCTCGCTGGAGGAGTAAGTGGGTGACGAGGAATATATTAACCCCGCGTGCCCCTCAGGTGCTGTTTGTATTGTCTTGTGGCTGAGTATACCTTGTCTGCCGTTAAATCACCAACAAACCGCTATCCTCTCTACACCACTGTAAACAAATTCATTTGTTTAATTCAATGTTACCATAAAAAAATGAAGGAAATCTTATCAGTTTAGATACAGCGAGTTATTTGTGGTATATATTCTGACATGAGGCTGGAAGGGGGCAGAGGAGGGGAAGAAATCAGTGTTTAAATCTGCTGCTCTGCAAGTGATTTTTCTTCTCCTTATTGCTGTGCTTTGGAAGTTGTGAAAACATCTGTTCGTTTTGGAATGCTACAGGAAGGAAGTCCTTCTCATGGCGGAAAACGATGAGGTTTTTTTTCGGCCAAGAACGGCCATGGAGTCCCCAGACAAGGACAATTCTCTGCTGGAAGAAATCGTCAAATTTAATGTAGAGAAATCGGAACGACTTGAGAGGTCATGGGGCCGGAGAGCTTTATCTTTCAAATTACCAAGGTCATGGAGGACCACTAGTAACAAGTCCATCAGGTAAATTTGGGGGGGGGGGGGGGGATAGAGGAGCTTCCTAGCTATAGTTCTACTGTTATGATCTCTATAGCTCCAATGTGATGAGGATAAGGTGGATGTATGCTACCCTTTGATGTTAAACACACTGTGATTTTAACTGATTCAGTGCTAAGTTAAGATTTCTTGGTTCATAAACAACTGTAAAACGTTAAATAGATTGTGTTAATGATTTTTTTTTTATGCATGTTTACTGTGGATGCTCTTCATTGTTTGATGTAATCTGTCAAATCTGTTAATTTCATTCCTTGTGGTCGGTGAATAAATTCCATTGTTGTCCTGTAGAGGGAGTTATTTGTTGCTCGGTCTGTAACGTTGTTGATGTAAAGTTAAGTGGACAATAAGGAGCAGAAGTAGTTGTGATTATTCACTTACATTCCTCCATGCTCAAGTGCTTCTTCATAAAATATATTATTCATTCTTTATCGATTTGAATTTTACTGTAGACCAGTGTCGTAATTCAACCAAAGGGAGACATTGGGAATCCTTTTATATTTACTGATGTGAGAATTTTATGTCCAGCACTAGATATTAATCTTTATGAATTTTTAATGACAAATTGAAAACAGTGCTAAAATTTGAATGTCGTTTCTCACATAAATTAAGAGTTTTGTATGAATGCATTTGATCTCCTCACCAAAGATAGCTATAAAAGCCTCTGAGACTTTCTGTGGAAGTATAAACTGCTTGTATTACAAGATTCGGTCATCAGAACAGACAACTCCACTCAAAAAATTGTACTTGAATCAAGTGAAGGAGAGCTTTTTGAGATCCTGGTTTGAATCTGATTGGTGGGCTATTTAAAAATTGATTGAGGGGTGAAGGTTTGAATCTGGTTTGAATGACATGGCAACTGTACATCATAAACCTGTGGTCATGTATAGAAGGTACCGGTACAGTCGGGACCACAGGTGTTGACCTTGAATGACCTAGAGAGTACCTTGCTACCCACAGACAATCTGTTCTCTGTGTGATGGAGCTCTCAATTGACAGCCAATACCTGGGCTTAAACTGATCTTTTCTTGTCCATACAACCGTTGATTTTAGAAAGCATAACTTAACTTCAGAATGCATATCTTTCCAATAAAGTACCTCTAATAGTGTGATATTTCTGTCTGAATATACAAAAAATATTTCTTTTGCTGAAACTTTGATGGCCATGATGTGGGTTATATGTTGATTCTTTTCTGCAGGAACAGTATTGGGGGAACCTCCAAAGAAAGCATTTTACTGTTTATATTTCTCTCTGAAAATCTCGAGAATTGTTCTAAGGTCTTAGAGCAATAAACTGCATAAGGAAAAAAAGTTAGATAGACAAAGTAGCCAGAAAGTGTACAATGACTGTTGCTTCCAATGGTGCTTAAACTTCAGTTACTCAATTTCAAAAAAGTCAGAAAAAAACTTTTAAAGAGTGTAAAATATAAGAAAATATGATACACAATTTATCAACTACCACCTCATACATGTCATAAGTATTTACCTTAACAATGAATGATAAACAAGTAAACATATTCTTTGCACAATGAGGACTTAACACAATGATTTTATATTGTTCATACAGCACATATCTATTAAAACTCAATATATTGGATGAGGAAAAAGATGCAATTACATGTAGAAATTGACTAGAAAGAAAAACTATAGTTCCATAACAGGATAAATGGAAAAAATCTTTTATTATTCATCAATTTTGAAAATTTCAGAACTACTTGGGTATTTTTATTTCATTTGCAATGCAAAATCCCCATATCTAAAGGTGCATCTAGAACCATATGAAATCAACAGGACAGTTACGGATGCACTTATCATAAAAAGAAAATTTTGGATTTTAGGAAATAAAAGGTATTATTGACTACTGAAATATTAAAGCAGTAATTAATGCAGAAATAAGCTGGGACAGGGTGTAACACGTACACTGTTCCAGGCTACAATGGCTGCAGGTAATGAAAACAATGCCTGGATTAATGGAGTGAAGTTAATGACTGCAGGGTTCCATTGGAATGTCTCTCAGGCAGGAATGTTTTCTGCACTTTGTCTTCATAATGTTTTGTTATATACTGGAGAAAAATGGCAAAACCAAGATATGAAAGAACGCCAGCTTTCTGAGACTCTGCAGTGCCCCCTCGGATTGTGTACAAATAGAGGCCCTGGCACTTACAGCGGGGATACACCGAAAGAAACACACAAAATAGATTTCTCACGTAGCTAATTGTTTGTAAAGCTCTTGACCTGAAGCTATTGGTAAATTTACTTTTTTCCGTTTGCTGATTCTGTGTGATAGGTTGATATGGAAATTGTTGAGCTCTGTACAAATATCAAATGCAGACGACTTTCCAGGATGGAATTTATGTGTAGGAAATTGTTTCAAATTACCATAGAGAGCTTTTTCTCAGGTTCAAATTTAAATATAACAATGTAAATCTTATAAGACATTTACAAGGTCCACTCTGTGATCTTGACTTGAAGCAGCTGTAAAATGGATGGATTTTGTGTAACCAGGCTGAGCATCTCAACTAATGCCGTTCTATATTGCTGGTTGCTTCAGAGATGTATAAAGTACTGTATACAGGGTTATTTTTGCTCTGTGTAATTTTTGCTCTTCGCCCTTGCATCTGGTTTTTCACCGTTTTAAATTTGCACAGATAGAGTTGTGTTTAAAGGGAGACAATATGAGCATTGCAATTTGTCCACGAAAATAAAACAGGGGCGAATGCTTCCCTGTATACTTGATCTCTCATGGTTTGGGATGGTATTAACATTGGTATTTGAGTTGAATCCAACGAGACTTTAATTTTCTATCCCTGAATCTTGGTGTCAGAGATTGAATTGATACCAGTAAAGCTTGTTTCTCGAGATATGTTAGAGGTTTAAATTCAACACTCAAAAGCCTTGGTTTTGTTATGGTGAGATATATGAGATCGATTAATAGTCACTTTCATTATTCTGTCCTAAGTTAAAGCTAAATTCAGTTTATATTATTAGTTTTAGTTTAGTTTGATAGGTCTAAAATCAGTTGTACTAGATTTGTTCCATTTTGGATATGGCATCAATAAATTCATATATTTTAAAGTTATGAAATTATAAAAAACAAAACAACTCAACTTAGCTAAGTGGTGAAGTGAGATTATAAGTTTCTTACATACTCACACGTTTTTGTCTTGAGATAGAACCATTTTAACAAGACCCTGGACTTTCTGTAGGACGTAACTATCTATTTCACCAAAACAGGTTAAAATAAGGCTGTTTTTTGAGAGAAATATGCACAGATTTTGTAGTATTTAGCTTAAAACCCAGACAAATCTTTTTGATTTCAAAGAGCAATGGCTGAGTGGCCAGCAACGAAATAGACAGGCCTACGTCACAGTGCTGTTTTACACAACTACCCAAAGTCCAAGCTCTTGTTAAAATGGTACTTCATCTTACTTTGATGAAATGTGTCTGAGATATATCTTGTATCAAATATCTCTGTAATTGAGATAGTGTCTAACATACTTCTGAGTTAGTGTCTGAGACACATCTTGTTGTTATCTGATAAAGCTTTGTCATCTGAGATCAATTCCTACCAGTGTTGAGATTCTAGTTGCCGTGGCATTTAGAATCATGTGTAGTATCGGACCGTCCCCTAATTGTGCTGGTATTCAGTCCCTGTGTAATGACGCTGTTCAATTTATCTCAATTTAATGCTTTCACCTTGTTTTTATTATTTTTCCTCCATAAAGTAAGCTCTACCTTTTAATTCTTGAAGAACTTTGGAGTCTAAACCTAAGATATAAAGTCAATCAGCTCCTTTAATGAATTAATGATTTAAAAAGATCAAGAGAGTGCAACTAGAAGCTCTGGAGATAAAAGACAGATGTGAGGAACCTTCCATGTTAACAGATCTTAAAAATTAGGCAGCAAACTGTATACAAAACCATTACTGTATTAGTGAAGGCTTCATTAGGTCTTTGATCAGAAATCTGGCACCTAATGATGTGTATTCACTGAAGCATAACGCAGACTCTGAAAGATGGTGACGAACCATCCGTCGTACATTTACAGATCTTTATCATGATTTTGTTGTTGTTACAATTTGGACGTAATGATATTACAGTTTTGGCTTGATTATTTTTGTCATTACAGTTAAGATGTAATAATATTTTTGTCACTGTTAATAAGCTCTAGAATGATTTTTTGGACATGAACATTGTAACATTTTTTGGGTTTTTTTCTGTTTTAATATGGTTTATTGTTGTCATTACAGTTTTGATGTGATGACTTTTGTTGTTGCACAGTTTTGACATGATTTTGTTGTCGTTACAGTTTTGATGTGGAGAATGGGACCAGTGGACGGGGAGGCCTGGAGGGGACCAGTCCGTCCAGTCGACTGCTGCTACAGAACCCACCCCAGAGACGGGACTCCTTCCTGTACCGCCCCGACAGTGACTATGACCTGTCCCCAAAGTCCATGTCCCGCCATTCCTCTGTACAGAGTGACGTGTGAGTACTGTTTTATATTCATTATTACCAACAGTAAAACTCTAGTCAACATTTATAAATTTTTACATTAACATTGATTATTTGATAAGTTAAAGTTAAATCCTTCCTTTATGCCATTAGGCACATAAGGCCGGTGCTCATCCTTATAGTTTTGATGATGCTAACAGAAGAGAGTCACTGACCCTGAATGGGACACCAGTCCATCGCAGGTTATCTCCCAGCATGAGACGGTACCGAATTTCAGCTGGGTGGACTGAGACAATGTAAATTAAGTTCTTTGACTAAGTGCAAAACACACAACAAGAAGTGACCACAGCTGGGTTTGAACCAGCATCGTTTTGGTTTCTGGTCTAATGACCACTGAGCCATGTGTTCCATTATTCATGATCAAGGAATTCATTTTATCATAAATAATTGTATATATTAATCAATATTCTAACATAATACCCCTGAATCTCTAAGTCTGGTGCTCTGCCAAATGAACTATCTTGCACCATTGATCATATTGGGTTGACTGTCAAACTATAATACAAAAAGATGAAAGTGATTATATTTCTCTTTCCATAACTTTAACTACTGTAAATGTATTGACTTTGGCTGTGGTTTTTGTTTAGCCTTTTTTGCGGAAAGTTGCTGCACTTAACGGAGCACATCACAAAAAATCATGCATCCATCAGTCCATCCATCTCTCTATCAGTCCATCAGTCTCTCCATTAGCCCAACTGTCTCTCCATCAGTCCATCTGTTTCTCCATCAGTCCATCCATCTCTCTATCAGTCCATCTGTCTCTCCATCAGTCCATCTGTCTCTCCATCAGTCCATCAGTCTCTCCATCAGTCCATCTGTCTCTCCATCAGTCCATCAGTCTCTCCATCAGTCCATCTGTCTCTCCATCAGTCCATCAGTCTCTCCATCAGTCCATCCATCTCTCTATCAGTCCATCTGTCTCTCCATCAGTCCATCCATCTCTCTATCAGTCCATCTGTCTCTTCATCAGTCCATCTGTCTCTCCATCAGTCCATCCATCTCTCTATCAGTCCATCTGTCTCTTCATCAGTCCAACTGTCTCTCCATCAGTCCATCTGTTTCTCCATCAGTCCATCCATCTCTCTATCAGTCCATCTGTCTCTCCATCAGTCCATCTGTCTCTCCATCAGTCCATCAGTCTCTCCATCAGTCCATCTGTCTCTCCATCAGTCCATCAGTCTCTCCATCAGTCCATCTGTCTCTCCATCAGTCCATCAGTCTCTCCATCAGTCCATCCATCTCTCTATCAGTCCATCTGTCTCTCCATCAGTCCATCCATCTCTCTATCAGTCCATCTGTCTCTTCATCAGTCCATCTGTCTCTCCATCAGTCCATCCATCTCTCTATCAGTCCATCTGTCTCTTCATCAGTCCATCTGTCTCTCCATCAGTCCATCCATCTCTCTATCAGTCCATCAGTCTCTCCATTAGCCCATCTGTCTCTCCATCAGTCCATCTGTCTCTTCATCAGTCCATCAGTCTCTCCATCAGTCCATCAGTCTCTCCATCAGTCTCTCCATCAGTCCATCAGTCTCTCCATTAGCCCATCTGTCTCTCCATCAGTCCATCTGTCTCTCCATCAGTCCATCAGTCTCTCCATCAGTCCATCAGTCTCTCCATCAGTCCATCAGTCTCTCCATCAGTCCATCAGTCTCTCCATCAGTCCATCAGTCTCTCCATCAGTCCATCTGTCTCTCCATCAGTCCATCAGTCTCTCCATTAGCCCATCTGTCTCTCCATCAGTCCATCAGTCTCTCCATCCACCTGTTGTAACATTCTGGATCAGACAATGGGTCCAGGGTTTTTGACATTCTCACACATGCCTTGACCGTCATTATATTATACATGTAAATGGTCTGTCTGCAGTTGATCTCCATTACCTCATCATGTGTACTCAATGTGTACGCAAGATGTCAGAGTTAAGATTGGATCTGGCTGCTTCTAATCAATATATATAAGACTCCAGTAGACAGAAAAACAGACCTCTGCTGTATTGAAATGAAAATTGATTTTGACTTTAAAAAAATTTAAAAGCTGAGCCAGAAGAAAAATATTTCAAACCCTCAGCTGTGTTTAATTTTTATGATCTTAAATGCAGTTGAAGATTAAGAGATAGCTTAGTTCAGTCAGGTGATGTAATTCATTGGAACAATTTCCTTCCATTTCAACAGCTCTTATAATGGCAGAAGTAAAATATTATAGAGATTATTTTACTGGGCTTATCTTGACAATTTCTTTTCATCCGAATCATTAGATCTTGGTTTCTTTTGGTACAGATTTCTTCAGTGATCAATGAAACAGTTGAAGTCTTGAACATTCTTACAATCTTAGCTGTTTCTTTTTTATGGGTTCCTGGTATCTTATTATCACTCCCTCGTGAATTGTGAAATGAAGTTCAGATTTCATTAGGATCAGAAGGTTTCCTCAGTTTGTATCCAGGAACTCCTGCCTTTCTTGGTGGCAACCTACCGAAGCAAGAAAGGTAACTCTGATTGTTTTTTCAGCATAAGACCACCCCAGCTAACTTTGTGTTGCTGCTATTAGTTTATATCAGATCATACCACCAAATAAATCTTCCTTTTTTGTATGAACTACAGAGAAATCGAAACATTCTGTGGCTTGTCGCTGTTTGAACATTTCGACAAGTAAAATGCCAAATCAAAGAGAATCAAAGCCAATTAAAGCTGTTAAATCACTAGCTACGCACATGGAATCGGAACAAATGCAGCTGGTGGCAATATAGCAGCCATTCCTGACATAATCAAAACATGGCCTTATCTAATCACTGCTGAAAAATCAAATACACACCAAATGAATACTGCCTCCGGGTAGAATAACATTGAAATGAATTTTTATTCTTTGTTAGCAACAATAAGGCATTTTTATGTGCAGTGCTCTAGCGTGATAGACAAAAGTTTGAAAAATTGACTACGAGAAGGAAAGTAGTGTGTTTATATTATTTAAACCATTTTCCAGTAACTCAACCAATAAGAACCCATACTTACCATAATATAATAGCTCGAGACTTTTTACTCATAAAGGTATTGTTGTTGGCCCTCTCTTTTGCCAGTATAATCATTGCTAAAAAAATTTTAGCTAAAAAATATATGTACAAGAAACAAGAATAAAAAGAAACCTGACTGCATGATAAAACCCAACAAGGAATTGAAGTGAACATTTTTGTATATTTGAATTAAATCTTTACGATCTAAGATTGTAATTGAGCTACAAGGTAATTAAAATGAAAAGCAACCATTACTGTTAGAAACCACTCAGCTTCTCCGAGAGCAGGAACACAAACCTCATTATTGCTTTACACACTTCTGAAGATACCTATTAGTAAAAAAAATGGAGTTAATTTTCTTGATACAATAATCAAGTGAAAAATCTAGATTTATGTATCAGGCTGTTGACAGATTTATACTGTAGAGACGCCCCTGTTATACACGGAGCTATTGCTGCCCTAACAAAGAGGCTTGCTCACAATATAGAGAACACCCTTAGTCTTAGTCGGGGGATTCAGTTCATGAATCACCCAATATTTTGAGTTCAAAGAACAAAAAGGCTGTCACTCAGGATTTAATTAAATTGAGTCTTAGGGCCCAGGAGTAGACCAAATCAAACGTTTTTGCTATGAAAGCTGTGTTCGTTTGAGAAGATGAGATAAGTCTTGTTCAGCATTGCCTGGCGTATGGAGGGGTACATAGCCCCAGGTGTATCGAGTGGTACATAGCCTGGCGTATCAAGTGGTACATAGCCTGGCGTATCGAGTGGTACTCCATTGATTTGTAAACTCTTGTTGGTCCTAATGCTTAGTATGTGACCACTTTTTGCTTGATGAACCTTTCATCAGATACCAGTACATGTAATGGAATTCTATGTATTGTACTGTAGTGTATACAGCGTTTTTTGTATCAGTACTTTTGAGAAGTTCCCTATATTGTATATACAAGTGTGTACGATGTTTATATATAAGTGTATAAGATGTTGTAAGAACTAGTTCACTACTCTTATGGAAGATCTCTATATTGTAGTGTATACCTTAAGAGTACACTTGATTCGGATGAGTACGGTCGGCATTAACAGTAACAGTCTGTGTTGTCCATATCACCAGCAAATCCACACTGACTGATTCATATTGACATGTACACAAATCCATTTGGATTCTTCTTTGAGCTAAGGTCACAAAGGTCACCCATCTCTGTCACTGTGATGTCAGTCACTCTGTAGCTGTCTGCCAGTTGTAGGTATCTCAGTTCCTCATTAGACGGACAGAAATATCAGAGTACGCCAAAATTAGCATGGCGCGTGCTGGATTGGTGAACTGACCAGTGAACTTGCGGCCAGTTCTGTAAACTTCTATTGACTCCGGGGTTGACTGCCCAGTGCATAGATATTGAATATTTGGCAGGCAGTATGAATATTGGAGAAAATCTGGAGAGCTTGGAGTGAGTAGGGGAGAGACATGGAGATAGAATTGAATCAGTGACCAGGGATGCCTCAACGTCTCCAGCGATTACACAGTTCCTGGCGGCTACAAGATAGTTATTTCCTCTACATGTAGAGGTGAATCCTTCTCTGGTCGTAGTTTGACAATTAGATTATACACGACCAATCCCAACGTCAAATTTCGTTCGTCCTCGTCACTTTTCACAACATTTTAAGAATATTTCCTCCTATTAAAAGGAAACTCAATATTCTGAGAATTCAGGAAACAATAACTTTTAAACCATGTGTATTGACACCTCTCTGACGTCAACAATGGTATGATTATATACAACAGGAGTCCGAGGTCTCAGTAGGTAAAACACCTCTTTACATTTGTATCACTTCCTTCTTCAACTGACCGAGAAATAAAAAAAATAAATAAATAAATTTTATAAATAGAACTGATTTAACATTAATTTTGGTCAGATGTTTATCAATGTTATAAGGGTAATATAATAGCAAAATGATCATAAAGTTGATATTCTTAAAGCAAATTCTGAATTAAACAAATTATAAAGCTAATGTTTTATTGGTTTCTAAGACTTGGAAGAGTGAAGGTTCAAGGACAGAATGATCAGATGTTTGTTGATTAACATCCCATTCATGAATTGTTCCCATAAGTTGAGAACTTAGTCCAGATTTGGTGAAAAGCTTCAAATTTTGATCAGTGCTTGACTTTTAATGATAGAATAATACCAACAAGTTTTGTCACCTCAGGACCGCCCTACATTTTGTAAATGACCAACATTTATTTTTCTCATATCAATGACCCATAATAATCAATCTTATAAATTAAAACTGACTCATAATTATAAGCAGTGTTATATTATTATATAATTATAATAATATATATTATATATAATTATAATTATATTATATTATTATTATTATAAAGCACTTGGAAAGGTTCCTGCCAAGATTTTGATTGACTTTGATCTGTCGACTCTCAGATTTTCTTATTGGAATAGAACTAGAATACACTGAAGTTTTGTAATATCGTCAAGCAGACATATTGCCTGAAAAATATAATTTGATATCAATTTGTACAAAATCAATTCACCACTTTGTATCAACATCAGTTGTGTAACTTCCAATGATTTGTACAGTGGGCATCAGTACTTTCAGTCCTTTGATTGATTGGGACCACAACGCTGTTTTTCTGTCTTTAAAAGAATTTTTCCTGAAAAAAAACACCATATTGTTATCATATTTAGATCTTGTCAGAATACTTTTAATTTTTGGTAATTTTCATTTATCAACATTTTGAAATATTTCAGATAAAATCTTAGTTATTTTATTGTAAACCACAACAATGGTCAACAGTCAATTAAACACCGAATATCTTGTCCAGTAATTCCATGTATCCGCGTCAAAGAGACACCGAATATCTTGTCCAGTAATTCCATGTATCCGCGTCAAAGAGACACCGAATATCTTGTCCAGTAATTCCATGTATCCGCGTCAAAGAGACACCGAATATCTTGTCCAGTAATTCCATGTATTCGCGTCAAAGAGACACCGAATATCTTGTCCAGTAATTCCATGTATTCGCGTCAAAGAGACACCGAATATCTTGTCCAGTAATTCCATGTATCTGCGTCAAAGAGACACCGAATATCTTGTCCAGTAATTCCATGTATCCGCGTCAAAGAGACACCGAATATCTTGTCCAGTAATTCCATGTATCTGCGTCAAAGAGACACCAAATATCTTGTCCAGTAATTCCATGTATCCGCGTCAAAGAGACACCGAATATCTTGTCCTGTAATTCCATGTATCCGCGTCAAAGAGACACCAAATATCTTGTCCAGTAATTCCATGTATCTGCGTCAAAGAGACACCGAATATCTTGTCCAGTAATTCCATGTATCTGCGTCAAAGAGACACCGAATATCTTGTCCAGTAATTCCATGTATCCGCGTCAAAGAGACACCGAATATCTTGTCCAGTAATTCCATGTATCCGCGTCAAAGAGACACCGAATATCTTGTCCAGTAATTCCATGTATCTGTGTCAAAGAGACACCGAATATCTTGTCCAGTAATTCCATGTATCTGCGTCAAAGAGACACCGAATATCTTGTCCAGTAATTCCATGTATCTGCGTCATAGAGACACCGAATATCTTGTCCAGTAATTCCATGTATCTGCGTCAAAGAGACACCGAATATCTTGTCCAGTAATTCCATGTATCTGCGTCAAAGAGACACCGAATATCTTGTCCAGTAATTCCATGTATCTGCGTCAAAGAGACACCGAATATCTTGTCCAGTAATTCCATGTATCCGCGTCAAAGAGACACCGAATATCTTGTCCAGTAATTCCATGTATCTGCGTCAAAGAGACACCGAATATCTTGTCCAGTAATTCCATGTATCCGCGTCAAAGAGACACCGAATATCTTGTCCAGTAATTCCATGTATCTGCGTCAAAGAGACACCGAATATCTTGTCCAGTAATTCCATGTATCTGCGTCAAAGAGACACCGAATATCTTGTCCAGTAATTCCATGTATCCGTGTCAAAGAGACACCGAATATCTTGTCCAGTAATTCCATGTATCCGCGTCAAAGAGACACCGAATATCTTGTCCAGTAATTCCATGTATCTGCGTCAAAGAGACACCGAATATCTTGTCCAGTAATTCCATGTATCCGCGTCAAAGAGACACCGAATATCTTGTCCAGTAATTCCATGTATCTGCGTCAAAGAGACACCGAATATCTTGTCCAGTAATTCCATGTATCCGCGTCAAAGAGACACCGAATATCTTGTCCAGTAATTCCATGTATCCGCGTCAAAGAGACACCGAATATCTTGTCCAGTAATTCCATGTATCTGCGTCAAAGAGACACCGAATATCTTGTCCAGTAATTCCATGTATCTGCGTCAAAGAGACACCGAATATCTTGTCCAGTAATTCCATGTATCCGCGTCAAAGAGACACAGAATATCTTGTCCAGTAATTCCATGTATCTGCGTCAAAGAGACACCGAATATCTTGTCCAGTAATTCCATGTATCCGCGTCAAAGAGACACCGAATATCTTGTCCAGTAATTCCATGTATCTGCGTCAAAGAGACACCGAATATCTTGTCCAGTAATTCCATGTATCTGCGTCAAAGAGACACCGAATATCTTGTCCAGTAATTCCATGTATCCGCGTCAAAGAGACACCGAATATCTTGTCCAGTAATTCCATGTATCTGCGTCAAAGAGACACCGAATATCTTGTCCAGTAATTCCATGTATCCGCGTCAAAGAGACACCGAATATCTTGTCCAGTAATTCCATGTATCTGCGTCAAAGAGACACCGAATATCTTGTCCAGTAATTCCATGTATCCGCGTCAAAGAGACACCGAATATCTTGTCCAGTAATTCCATGTATCCGCGTCAAAGAGACACCGAATATCTTGTCCAGTAATTCCATGTATCTGCGTCAAAGAGACACCGAATATCTTGTCCAGTAATTCCATGTATCCGCGTCAAAGAGACACCGAATATCTTGTCCAGTAATTCCATGTATCTGCGTCAAAGAGACACCGAATATCTTGTCCAGTAATTCCATGTATCTGCGTCAAAGAGACACCGAATATCTTGTCCAGTAATTCCATGTATCTGCGTCAAAGAGACACCGAATATCTTGTCCAGTAATTCCATGTATCCGCGTCAAAGAGACACCGAATATCTTGTCCAGTAATTCCATGTATCCGCGTCAAAGAGACACCGAATATCTTGTCCAGTAATTCCATGTATCCGCGTCAAAGAGACACCGAATATCTTGTCCAGTAATTCCATGTATCCGCGTCAAAGAGACACCGAATATCTTGTCCAGTAATTCCATGTATCTGTGTCAAAGAGACACCGAATATCTTGTCCAGTAATTCCATGTATCTGCGTCAAAGAGACACCGAATATCTTGTCCAGTAATTCCATGTATCTGCGTCAAAGAGACACCGAATATCTTGTCCAGTAATTCCATGTATCTGCGTCAAAGAGACACCGAATATCTTGTCCAGTAATTCCATGTATCCGCGTCAAAGAGACACCGAATATCTTGTCCTGTAATTCCATGTATCTGCGTCAAAGAGACACCGAATATCTTGTCCAGTAATTCCATGTATCCGCGTCAAAGAGACACCGAATATCTTGTCCAGTAATTCCATGTATCTGCGTCAAAGAGACACCGAATATCTTGTCCTGTAATTCCATGTATCTGCGTCAAAGAGACACCGAATATCTTGTCCAGTAATTCCATGTATCCGCGTCAAAGAGACACCGAATATCTTGTCCAGTAATTCCATGTATCTGCGTCAAAGAGACACCGAATATCTTGTCCAGTAATTCCATGTATCCGCGTCAAAGAGACACCGAATATCTTGTCCAGTAATTCCATGTATCCGCGTCAAAGAGACACCGAATATCTTGTCCAGTAATTCCATGTATCTGCGTCAAAGAGACGTAAGGGAACTCGGTGATATATGACTGGCTGATTTGTTTTGAGCAGAATGACACCTGGTATTGCGTAACGATGAGTGCTTCCAATTCATTTTGATTCTGACTTTCCTTTCCCAATAAGTCATGTGTTAAAAGCTATCAAATTGATGTAATAATTGCTTCTACCGTACCAGTGAGACTATCTGTATGTCACATTTGATGATTTTACTGCTGTGACACTAGACCTTCTTACCCCATCACTGCTCACTAGTTCACTTCCAGTACCCCTGATTTACTGCAAACAAATCAAATCGGGGGCCAGTCTTAAGTCCCTCTGGTCCCTTGTTCTTTTCTGTGCTGCATTAGTTTTTGACACAGACAAGATGGATGAGCCTCAAACTCTCTCAACCAGCACACCAGTACCAGTATTATGTAATCCCCATAACAGTTGAGTTTGAAGTTTGGGTTAATTATTAGAAGATGTTTTAGAGAAAATTTATGAGAAGATAATTGTAAGTTGTCCATAAAATGTTGTTAATGGAGTACAGAGGCAGAGCGCTGGCATAAAGTGCAGGTCTAAGTGCAAGGTTTTTGTCAGTTTGTTACAGTTGGCAGTCGGTAGGACTTGCACATTCGGCGTAGGAGGTTCAAATCCTAGTGGGATGGAAGGTCATTGAGGAGATAGATCATACTAGCTATGTTTTACCTACAAATCAAGATTTATTTAGCAGCAATATTCATAACATAAGATGAAGGTCATTTGGGGATGACCTTGAACTTTTTTTATTTCATTGACAATGTGATACAAAGACGGGTATAGAACCTCACATATACACAATATTATAACTCGGCCTTAAAACAAAACAAAATGACTATAATTATAAAGAACAAAGACCGCAATAAGAGAAGAGCATTGTTTTATGTAAATCAATGGAGCCAATATATAAAGTTTTGTAATAGCCACCATTTACATATCAAGGTCAATGTACTTTAGAAGCACATAAATTAGTTGGGTTGAAAATTCGTTGTTTTTAAGCCAAAGAAGATTTCTTTGGGATTTAATTTGTCGTATCATAAACCCCAAAATGTATCAAATATCAACCCTATATTTATGAATACAGGGTTAGAAATTTGTCATAGAATAAATTTAGTTGATAAATAGTGCCAACGAAATTATCAAAATTATTAATCCTCAACAAATATTGCTGCCTCTAAAGTATGTACTTAAAGGTGTGAATCGTCTCTGAATGTAATACATGTATGTACTGAAGGCTAGAAAATGTTTCCAAGAGATCAATTCGTGGGTTTCAATTTTTTATTAATGTAAATATCAAGGCCTTAGCAACAGTGATAAAGACTTCACACGATCTTGATTTACATCTGTCAAAACTGTACGTGTGTGATGATTACGCGTGAATTATTGCTCAAATTCTATCGCAGACGCTGTAGCCACTGTTTTCATACAAGTCCTCTCAACAGTGGTCCATACCGATTAGTGTTGCATTCTGGGAAGGTTTATTTTTTCTCTGTTGAATTCTTTGTGTGAAACCTCCACTGAGATATGACTATGCTGATGAAATTCAATTATAGATTTATCTACATCAACATCTGACAAATAAAAAATAGGTAAAAGCAGAAAAGATGAAAAGTATTGATAATTTGAGGCACGAATTAGGCAACTTGTGACAGATCTTATCATCAGATTGGGTGTATGTGCATAGATAGTAATTTAATTTCCTCTCTCTGTAAAAGGCACATACATATATAACAAGTCCTGCCCTTGTAAGATTTAGATGGCTGATCTTTTATATTTTTCATAACAAAATAGATTGCGGACATCTGTTGCTCAGCTCATCTGGAAGAAAAGCAAATTTGAAGAATTCCCAAACAGCTTCAGTGAATTTTTATTGATTGAAAAATGTCGCAGCTTTCTGACATTTGCATATAAATTTCATATTCCCAAGAAATAACTCTCATTCAATTCTCTTAATGATGAATAAGGAGTTCTGGAAAAAAAGGTGAAATTATTGATTCTAGATTGAGATATGGAGATTGAACAGCTCCAAAAATAAAAAACCCAAAGATACATGAAGGAGTTGGAGTGATTCAAACAAACAGATATTTCTTTTATGAAACCTTACATTTATATAGAAGTGATTGCTTCCCCAGGAATTACTCAGATTCATAATCTATAACTGCTTCAAATAAATCTATTTAGACAGAAACTACTCAACTACCTGAAATCCACTTATTCTATAAAGAAAATCCCATAATCCACTTTCGTCTAATTGAGGCATTTTCCTCTATTTTTCTACAGCCATTTGGTCTGTCGTAAAATGGCAAACAATGCTTATTTGTCGATACTGGTTTCATCGTCATCTCCACCAGAAATAAGCATTCAATATACTTAAATAGATTATTGATATCAACGTTTGTTTAATGATATCTGCCAGTATAATGCTTCATTTATAGCTTGTTTGAAGACATCCCTCATTTGTTTCCTTCTCTTGGGAGAGAAAGCATGAGAGGGAGTCAGATCCAGTGTGGCTTGTAAATCTCTTCATCTCATTTTCTCTACCTCTTTCCTCTCTCTCACCCTTTCTCATCTCTCTCTCTCTCTTGTTTTTTGTGAGACGATCCAGATTTGATAGGAATTTTATGCGTGTGAAATATCCCAGAGAGCATACATGGTGCCAGACTATTTTTATTGAGTTTTCAATAATCTTTTACAGAAGTAAAAATTGAATGAGGATTGCGTTATTGGCACGAGCCACTAGTTGTTTACATATTTTGTTGTAGTTTGTGTACAGCGCGGGTTTAATTATAGACTAGCGTGGAGTTACTGGAGACGAGCCCTTTAAGTGAGGAGTATTTTTGGAAGCACCCTGTACAGAGTTTAAAAAACACACAGGGGTAGTGTATTGATAGTGCTCAGTGAAGTGACACAGCTTTGTTTGTGGTCGGTAATACATGAACTAATCAGCCAGAATACAGCACGGATTAAGCCTGGAGTTTCCTCTTAGTATACTGAAAGGTCATTCTATGGAGTTTGGGAAATATACACACATCACCTGTCGTGAACAGGTTAAGTAGCTGCAGCACCTGGAGAAATCCACGTTATTGGTCGGTAGTCGAGTCTCGGGGAGGCGGTGCCAGCGTGTGAGAGTTTGGAGGGGCAAATAGTTAATCAATTCTCAGTGGAGAGTCATATTTACATGAATGAGATTAGGCGATTGTCTGTTGTGATCAGTAGTATACTATGTCATACCTGGCCTAGCACACCTGGCAAACAAAGCTCAGGTAACCCTGTGTGTCGTGCAGGTAATCTCAGCCTCAGACACCAGTAAGGAACATCGGGATTGGTCTGGGATGGAGTCGGAGCCCGGAATTCACAGGGTCCTAAGTACTAGTGCGCTCCGTATCCCCAAACAACGGAACTCGTTCTGGAGAAGGTATGTTAGTTATAGGAAAATCCACTCTCATTGGCTTAGTCGCTAACTTAGTAAACAGCGTCTTAGTAAGTACTCTCTTGCTCACTTTGTTGTAAGTGGGACTTTAGTTGATGCAGAGTAAATAATTGTTTTAATCACACCAAACAAATAGTAAATTCAAATTCACTATAGCGGAGTTTCTTGTTTCAAGAATTGCATTTTTTTTTTTCAATTTTTACATCAGTATTTATAATTTACCTGCCATGAAATTTGGGAAACCTGGTGAGGGGAAATTCAATATCTTGAGGAATACCCGCTACATAAATCTATTGAATATGAATTGTTTTCATGTCTGGGCACCTTTTAATTGTTATTGGAGGGGGAATTCAATGGTGACATTCAGAGAAAGAGAGAGAGAGAGAGAGAGGAGAGAGAGATGGAAACTTCTCAGTTATGTCCTTACCAGCCTCCCAGAGTGCTGAAGAATATTGCATCCTCACTGATAATGACAGAAAGTAGACAAGGACGCTCGTGTAAACAGTACTCCAGTGAATTATCGTTATTACCAAGAATGTGAACAGAAAATTTATTGTGCAGAATTTCCTAAGTTTTTGTTGTAATTTTTTTAAGTCATTAATTTTTTTGCTGGTCGTAAAATCTAAAGATTCCACTGATGTGTGACATTGAGGGATTTTAAGATGTAATGATTTTTTACACATTTATGATTCTGTGTGATGAATTGATAGAAATCAATCGGAGACCATATACAGTGGTGATATTGGGTTAATGTCTCGAGAAATCTAGAACCCTTTTCTTGTTAGCTTTCCTGTGCGGCAATCTGATCATCAATATTTAATCAAATCTCAATCAACAGGTGGACTTATTTGCTAGCCTTTCTCACTTCAGGCTACAGTTTTCAGGGGTTTTTTGGGGTTGTAAGATGTTTTTTTTGTTATGCTTAGCTTTCCTCTTGAAGGTTGGGGGTTCACATTTACTTTATTAATATTTTCAACATCCTACACCTGAAGACACACAGTACTTTTATGAACTAGGACTGGCCAATGATAGCCCCCCTCCCCCTGTCCCCTTATCTAGGAAGACTGCTCACTGTTTAATAGTCAGAGTTCCTTATCTTTGAGGACTTCACTATTGTAATCCCCGACTGATCTGAGAGCCATCAATCTACTGTTATATATTACTCTCAGAACATTGCACCTGATTAAAAATTAATGGTTTCCAATGAGTGCAGGACATTTTGTATCACAGAAAAAGTCATTACAAAACTTAATTGAGTTTCTTATGGTTCTTGACTTAGTTGTAAGTGAATTGAAAGATGCATGGATAAATCATTCTTTATTGGAGTGAGAAGATGCCTGTTAATTAACACATGCTGTTGATAAAGTGTATTGAACTGAAAAATCAGAGGTAAAACTTTTTGTCAGAAGACGTAATATAACAGTAAAAAGTGTCTACAGATTGCTTTCATTAATTCCATATCATCTTTCAGGTGTTTCAGTAATGAATATAAGGTTTATCTCTCTAGTCAGCCATTCAACTGTCACCCGTTCCCTTATTAACCATGTGGCAGCAGCCTAGTACACTTTTTCTTTTCACTTGAGAAATTTGTAATTGTTTGTTCTGTGTTAATTCTTTCAATATGGCATGGGAAATAAAAGGCTGCAGGTTGTATTTTGAGCTGGATGTTTCTTTTCCTGTGTGTACACCAGTGTTGAGATGTAAGAGGGAAGTACTGGTGGAGTATAGTGTGTGGTTAACATTGCCAACATGTACAGGAGAGAGTTCCTGTCACTATAGCCCAGATATAGATCTAGGAGCATCCTCATGTACCCCCCCCCCCTCACATACTGTAAATTCCTAATTAAAAGCGAGGAATTAATATCCACTTAAAATCCCGAGAAGCATCCTAAGCAGATTTTAAAATCTCACCATTATTTTGTGAAAGTTGAAAACTATAAGAAATAAGGAGAAAAATTCAACGTTCGTGATTTTATATTCTCGAGATTTGATACAAATCAGCGGGATTGCGGAATTAAGTACTCGCGTAATATAAGAAATTTACACTACCTCCCCCCTTCTCTGTTTTTGATCACTACTTTCTAAAATAACCAACCAGTATTCTCTTCTATCTCCCCCAGGTTTTCCTTTGTTGACACTTGTAACATGTCTCTCGACACCCTATGTTTAGATCATGCACAGGGAGATATTGCTCCGCAACACTCTGCATAAAGAAAAATCAACAAATTTCCAAGAAAAAAAAGAAGAGTTTCTCTGGGTTATTGTTTGCCTCTGAAGTTATCTTTCTCTCCTTTGTCTGTTGAATTGATTTTTCATTTTATGAAATGCTCTGATGTAGATGGCTCGCTTTTAATCCAGTGAAATGAGATTTTGATCTTGAAGCTCACCATTGTGAGGGGCCCTTTGATCGTGAACAATGAACTCGAGGATCAGGTGCTGTCTGTGGTGCTGTCAAACGTTTCCATGGTAATGCTGATGTCACACAGGAAATGCCTAGAACTTTGTATTAATTATCACTTAATTTTCTGGTAACATGATTCATAATTGTTGCACTTGTTACAAATCTCCCCTGTTTTATGTTCTCTTGAGTTCCGAGATGGAACTCCTTTCTTTGGCGTATCCTTGAGCCTTGGCTGTCAGACTGCAGTCACCAGCTGTTTTGGCGGTTCAGCACCGGGCGAGTGTCAGTGGGTACACCTCTTCACCCCTCTTCCCCCCCTCGGCTTCAACTTAAATCACAGCTAATGAGGAAACAAGGAATGCATCAGACATATATCGGTTGAGAAACGTTAGGGCAACATCCCTCTGTACTCCTGTTACAGTCTCTGCATATCTCCGCCTACAGAAAGTTCTGGAATTCAAATTAAATTGCTGTTGAACTAATAGAATTTTTGTTTGTTTAATTTTTAAAAAGTGCATTTTTAAATTTTTGCTATTTACTTTCTTCAATATAAATGTGGAATGTATACAGCCTGCTTATATAAACCCAAAGGGGATGTCATTATTTATCATTATTAGGCTAAAGGGGGAAGTCATTATTTTCTTAATCCAACAAGAGGCATAGCGTAATTTAGTCATTACTCAATCTGAAATGAAATATGGTGTTTTTAGCTTACTTTAATACTCAGGTGTTGCAAACATTTACAACTGAAGTTAATATTAATCCTAATGCGGCAGATTATTTGCTGCCCGTGACAATTACACTTTTGGCTCTGGAGACAGAAGGTCTGGAGACAAATTGAAATGGCTGAGGTTTTAACTGAATATTATAACAGTACTAGTGTAATTAAGAGTCTTAAAATATTATCAATGTAATCCTTTCAGTGACCTGTGCTGTGGTTTTATAATGTTGATATGGCTGACACTAGCTGTGTACCGTTACACTGTTACTGTCATAGAGTGGTAACTAGTGTAGTAGCTCCGTCACTTCTCGGCATCAATATCTTCCCATGATGCAAGATAGACAACCCATAAGTCAGTTCTTCCACGTGGAATGGGAAGCCTGCAGTCTCTACTGACACAGTTAGAGCACTAGGCTAGAGGGGATAAGTCTCATGAAGTTAGTAGTATTTGTATCCACCTAACCCAGCTAGATGTCAGACCTGCACTCGGGGGATAGCTGTAATATGCAGGGTGGTTTGTCCTTTATGGGAAATGAATGGCGTCCGTCAGAGTGCTGTGTATTGAATGAGGTTTAAAAAGTCAATTTATATGACTGCAGCTGCCATATTAATTGTTAACAATTAAAGGATATATGCATACATATTCTTTTTTAAATGTATATATCAAACTGACAACAAATTATTGGACAGTCTCATTTATTCAAATCAAGATGTGCATGTTCAGTTGATTGGTTTTATTATGCAATGATAGATCAATGTTTAAATCCAATACCATTTAATAACCAGTATACATTACGTTTTACATAACAACATGCATACACCTGTTTTTGAAGGCACCCAGGAATAAAATCACAAGTTGAGTTTATCACAGCTTTTAAATCTACTCAGAATGACAATTGACGAATTAAAGATTTAAATTATTCAATGGAGGTGGAGGCATGAAGACAGAATGAAGTAGAATATTTGGACTCCTGAATGTGGTGGTTGACTTGTAATTAAGTCCTCAACAAGGTTGTTTCTTTGGAAGTGTTAGAATTCAAAAATTTTAGTTCAACACTTGATTTTATTATCATGGAACCCCTCCACCCCATCAACCTGTAAACAGTTGATAATCCACAAGAGTTGACCCCCACAAAATTAGATGATTCCCCAGTTTTATTAGCTCGGTGGAGATTGTTTTCATTAGCTGTGGATACAGACCCCAGGCACTGATGGCATGATGTCGGTGGGGTGAACTGCCTGCTCCTAAGGGAGGATCAATTGAATTAAGTGGCTAATTGATCTTGTAGAGATAGACCGCTGCCATTGACCATTATCTGTATCCCTGTATAGGTCCTTCCTCCGGTAGTTTACTGGCCGTAGTCAGCCTTAGTCTAATGTAGTCCACTTTTTGTACCCTGTTTGGTACAGCTCAGTGGACCCAGTGTGTTGATCAATAGGGCCCTATCATCCACAGACTCACTATCGTATGTATAATCTATCAGGACTGTCGTTAGTTGAAGGACACTCAGTATTCACATCTGATGAAGGACATTACAGTTTTTAACATTCAAGAGTTGCTAAAAAAGATGGCATTAGTAACCATATCTATGTTAAAGGTTCCATTCCATCTCAGGTTTAAATCTGTTTTGGGGTAACATAAAAACATTTAGAAAGTTTCTATTTTATGTTCCTGTTATTTACTTTGATGATTTTATACATTTGATACATATATCAATTTGTTAAATATTGACGCTTATAAGCTGTCTAGATATTGGACATTAAAGACCCATTTGAATTGCTTAATATTTTGGCGTTACATTGTGCGTGTTTCAGTACGCAAATCATTGAAATTCTATCATTCTGCAAGTGTCTCAACATGAAAGCCAACTTCTTATGAGGCTCTTTCATTCAGGATGAATATGAGAAGATTTTAAAATGTAAATACATTATACGTGAATAAAAGTCATCATTCTTTATGGATGATTGCACGGCCAATAAAATCTATTCTCAGTCATTACAGTATTACCAAGAGCTTTAATCATTTCAAACTACTAAAACAGCAGACAAAGTCTTTTTTCTGTATGTAATTGACAGTCTGTGGTCTCTTTCATATGAATGAAACATTTAATGTATCTATAGAACAGCTGAACTTTATATTCTGAAGTTGCATATGAAAAAGAATTTACTACATTGTAGTTAAAATAAATGACTATTACCGAAATGATGTTGTAATGAATAAAGAAATTTTAGGAAATTGAGTAGAAAATACATTTATGAATTGACTTAGCCCAGATAGATTCAAACCTTCATCCACAGTCGTCAGTCTCTAATACCACCGAGCCAATTTTCTATAAATGTACAATGACCAAGTAAGATCAGAAAACTTCCATGTAAAGTATGATGGCATTGTAAAACTGAATCTGGACAAACCCATCATATGGTGAAATAGAGCACATTGACCTCATTGAAGGACTGGTTGTCCCGCTTAGTTATGGATGGTTGACTTACAAACAAGGTTGCCCCTAGAACATGACAACACAAAAAAATATGAGCATGTCAAGATGTGACAGAGCTATGAGGATGTGATCTGGAGACATTGCTGGGGCCGTCCTCTGTATAGTTCACCCATCCGTCAGTCGGCGCTGACAGCAGACCTCACGTTAACAGATGACATTACTGCTCTGGTATTTAACATCATGAAAAAAAATTCATCTCGTAAAAATGAAATTATTGGAATGCCGGAGTGCAGTGTGCCAAGGACTAGATGTCATAACACGGCGAGGTGTTTGATGTATATCCTCACAGTCAGTGAGAAAAATTACGTGAGGGACTTTCAGGAATCCGTAGTTGTGATTCCTACGCTGTACTGACACTGTGGTCTAATGGCTGATTTACAAACTGTCACCATGGTGATGGATGACACATCAATCTACCTTGCTCCCTCCCCCTTTTTCCTCATAGTTTTGTAAATTTAAAAGTGCTTTTTAATTCTAGAGATATTTAATGTTGATAGGAGGTTTGAACTATAAAGAGTTATAAGTAAGCGTTCATGTTGGGACAATGTATACTGAAATTTTAAATTATAACGGGGATTTACTTCAGACAGTTTATGATTACCTCCAATTCCTGAAGAGTTCCAATGAGTAAGTAATCAATGCTGAATTAAATATTTCATTTTTTTTTTATATACAACTAAGTTATAAATAAAGATAATTTTTTCTTCTCAGATGCCTTATTATGAAAAAATAGTTAAATGTTTCACTTGCACATTTTTGGTTATGTATTTTTTTTTCTTGAAATCAAGAGATGACATTGAAGTTGTAGTGCATCAATTGACAGTAAACAGCAGAGAATAGAAATCAATAAACATCCAACCAGAATTTGATAGAGACGCGAGTGATGGTCTGGTCGTTTCTGCGTTTTATTGTGTCATTTTCATGCACACCACTCCAATCAATACCCTGACCTTGTTGTACTGGCACTGGATCAGAATTATTTTATATTAAGAAAGATCAACAAGGCCCAGATGGGAAGGGCAGAGGGTGGGGGTGAGATTTCTGAAAGGGGCACCCTGTGTATATTTAGTTGTAGATAGTTTCGGGTTGTGTAAGTGTACGATAGTAGTGCGTAAATCTGTCACAAACACGCTACTGTAATGTAAAGGTACTGACTTAAAAACATGTCCGTGACGAAGTCAGCTCACTGCATGTCGTAATGGCAATGTCGTCACTTTATCAAGTCAGCACCAGATTCGGGCTTTTGTTTTGGTTTATATAAGTTGGAAGCTCACTGCCTTAAATTGATGCCCGCCATGTAGGGGAAGCGGTGAGTTCTATTGATCACTGGCCGAGCATTGTGGTGTGTGTGTGCTTGTCTAAGTCTGCTCTACACACTAGAACGATGCAGAAAATCGTCAAATATCTGAGGCCTTCCTTTAAGGGAAATGGTCGACGACGGAATTATATTCAATTTTCATCTTGTTTCCATTCCAGACATGCGGATGATCTGATCGTGACACCGTTTGCCCAGATCCTGGCCAGTCTACGGAGCGTGCGGAACAACTATGTGATGCTGACCAACACATCCAGGGAACGGTGAGTACGCATTTCTCTCCTCTCTCTAACTTCTGTCCATCCTCTCATCTCTTTCTGTCTTCACTCCACTGTATCAAGTACATTGTATTTATTAACAGGCAAGGTAAATTTATAACCACTAATCATGAAGTCTATAACACCATTTTGTGCTCCTGGCTACTGTAACCAACGTCAATTAAACTTGAGCTGGTATAACTCTATCATTTGGTTTGATATAGCATGTAGTGTTAGATTAAAGTGTCTCCATATTTAGTATCAAAGTATTGCTACAGCTGGTGCAGAATGCTGTTTTATTTATAACCATCCCTCTACATTGTTCTAATAAGTATTTGACCTTGAACTGAACTCATATTATTTTTTGCAATATATAATGATTGTTTAGTACAGATTTTTTTTTTGTATCTATTGGATTTTTTAAGAGATAATGTCAAGGTCTACGATCGAAAATTTTAAGGTCATTTTAGAAATGATGAAATTGAGGAATCCAGTGATTAATGAAACTATAAACTATAAACTATAAACCTACTATACGTACGAGGATGTTATTGGTGTCACAATCATTGAAGAGTTTTGGTATTCATATACATGCATACAGTTAAAATTTTCAATTACCTGTATATTTTCTTTGCTATATTCATGTACTTTAAAGATAAGTATAAAAGTAAATTTGTGCATTTAGTGAATATCAATTTCCTTAATCTGAATCATTCAAAGTGTGCATTATTTTCTGTTTAAGCTGTGATGATGTCACTTAATTTCCTGGTGTAGAGACACTTAAAAAAACACTGGGTAAACAGTTTTATAATCTGAATTGTTTCAACTTTTTTACAAGATATATTTGATTTGAATTGACCCCTGTTATTTTCATTATTTACTTCCACCCCCTCTCCATTATCTCAGCATTAAAACCCTCAAGATCTCACCTGGGATATACACCTGGGATATACACCTGAGGATTTACACCTGAGGATTTACTATTTTCCGGTTGAATCTGACAGCTCTAAGTTACCTGGCTACTAAACTCACTGACAGAGCTTTCACATTTCCCTTCTCTGGCAGCACTTAATCTGTGAATCAGAAAACGGTCCAAATGACAGATCCTAGGAATTCATTATTTTACTACTGTTTGTCGCTGTTTTATAAACATTCATTGTCATAAAATGTGTAGATGACGTACAATGTAGCAGAATTTTGATAAAATATTTAAAATGTCAACAGCTACAGACAGTGAAATGGGAGCTCATATTAATTTTCTGTTGTATTGAATTTAACAACAGTGTATCGTATGAGTCATTCGGCATTTTCTGAAAAAAAAACCACAAAATTTGACAAAAATCTCCATATTTCATTTGTGACACAATATTATAGTACATGTATCACTATTGCTATTTAAAAAAGATCAATTTATGTTAGAATGATATGATAAACATGATATATTTGTATTTAAAGCATGCACTATAACCACTGGATATAGAGAAAAGTTTTTCAGATTGCATGGTTGCAAATTTCAGGTGTAATAAAAAAAAATCCATATAAACTTGGAAGATGTCACAGTTGACTTTATATGTTACTCAAAATATTCAAGGTGGGGAAAATATCAAATATTGCTGACAGGTATTGATTTTTTGAATTTGAAAAAAAAAATACCAACAACATAGTGGGAGGGGGATAAACATTTCAAGAATCTGGACAAGAAAAAAAAAAAAAAGGCAAAATGTGAAACTTTGCAACAAAGAGAGGGTGGGGGGGGGGGGGGGGGCTATTACTGAAGTTTTATTTCATTTTTTTTTTATTTATGGACCAAACAGTTTATGAAGTGTGAGAGTTTATAACTGGTCAGTAGAGATTGTCTATTGTAAATCAGCAGGAGGTTGAGTCCTCACTCACATAGATGATGTTGAGACGTGATCGTAGAGCCCCCGCGGACTACCTGCCAATCTTGATTTACCTTGACGGTGTAATGGAACGTTAGCATGCATTCTTTTTATGTCTGATTTCTTGTGTTGTTTTTGATGAGGTCAACACCTGACAAAGTTAACTCAATCATTCTGGATATGCTTTGTCATTCATAACTTAGTATTCCTACTTTTATCAGATTGAATTGACTACATGTATTCAAGAGGCCCAAATCTATTATTCCAAGTTACATAATCCATTCAGTTACGACTTCCACGTTGTTTTTGGGTTTTTTTTTTTAGCTGAACAAGTTTTGAACCAGTTTGAAAAAACACTTGTTTCCAAGAACATGAATAATTAGGATATTCTTTGTTTATTTCTGTAGTATTATTCAAAGAAATTATTAGTAGTTAAGAGTGCTCATATGACACATTGATGTAACACACTGTATACTTTATTTTCAGATCTGGCACAGGGGGGAAATCCAACTCTATACCTTCAGCTCCACCCCACACAAACGCAAACCTCAAAACAGGTAAATAATGAATTGTTTTGTTTTGTACACGACACAAATACCAACCTAAAATCAGGTAATATGTTCTATTATGTACCTCAAAATCAGGTCAACATTGTACTGTTCTGCAACCCCCCCCCCCCCCCCCCCCCCCCACACACACACACTCACATAGATATCTACTGATAAATAGGTCAATATTGTACTGTTCTATACTGCCCCACACACAGATATCTACTGATAAATAGGTCAATATTGTACTGTTCTGTACTGCCCCACCCACAGATATCTACTTTTTATAAACAAGTGAATATTGTTCTGTTCTGTACTGCCCCACCCACAGATACCACCCTGGTACTTTCATACTGGTCAATTTTGTTTTGTTTCACTAACATATACAGATAAATTATGTCCTGTTGCATATAATCACCCAACACAAATACCAAACAAAAAGCAGATTGCCCCTCCATATTATATACAAATACTGCATGTACACATCAAATGACCGTTCCTTTTCAGACAAAACACACAGCTTACTTCTTGTTTCTGTGGTCTGCCTGTATGACAGCCAATGTAGAGAGATGAGGATTACTGGTTCTTTGTCTTCTGTCATCTCTTAGATCTGTTTTCTTTGTTGTGTAATTGATGCAGTTCTTTAACAGCATATATCTAACTCCCTATCCTGAAGTTTGACTAAACAATGCAGTAAAATCACCTTGTATTGTATAAAGGATCCATTCCAACAATACCATCAAAGACAGTGTAGAGCCAGCAGAGATCTACTTCTTCTGCCGCAGCTACTCTTTTGCTGTGGTGCTATCAGGTTTTGTGGCGATGTGTTTATAATTAATCCTTTTTATTTTCTACAATTAAACCTCTGTACGACTCTGTGCTGCTAGGTTCTGTTGATTGGACTGCCACACGTGTTGAACATAAAGGTCTCAATGATCCAGGTTTTTTTCTGCAAGTGCTTCAGAGCATTAAGCAAACAAAACATGCCCGATTTCAGACGCACACGAATCTAATTGACTCAATCCGGATTGTATTTTTGTTTATCACTCTTGTTGATGAATTAGTCAGAAATTGTAAGAATATCTATCTGTTGTGATTTCTTTACTTGACACACTTTTTATTAGTTATGTAAACTTTAAAAAGAATTTAAGCATTTCAATTTAACAAACAATGTTAGGAGCTTGTGTCTGAGTGATAACACAGTTAGTTGTTACAGATGAGAGTTACGGCCAGCTCGCCATGGAAACGCTGGAGGAACTGGACTGGTGTCTGGATCAGTTGGAAACGATGCAGACACACCGGTCAGTCAGTGACATGGCCTCCAGCAAGGTACGCAAAGATACTCACACTCAACACTCACACTCAACACTCACACTCAATGCTCGCACCGGTCAGTCAGTGACATGGCCTCCAGCAAGGTACGCAAAGATACTCACACTCAACACTCACACTCAACACTCACACTCAATGCTCGCACCGGTCAGTCAGTGACATGGCCTCCAGCAAGGTACGCAAAGACACACTCAACACTCACACTCAACACTCACACTCAATGCTCGCATCGGTCAGTCAGTGACATGGCCTCCAGCAAGGTACGCAAAGACACACTCAACACTCACACTCAACACTCACACTCAATGCTCGCACCGGTCAGTCAGTGACATGGCCTCCAGCAAGGTACGCAATAATAGTCACACTCAACGCTCACACTCAACACTCACACTCAATGCTCGCACCGGTCAGTCAGTGACATGGCCTCCAGCAAGGTACGCAATAATAGTCACACTCAACACTAACACTCAACACTCACACTCAATGCTCGCACCGGTCAGTCAGTGACATGGCCTCCAACAAGGTATGCAATGATACTCACACTCAAAGCTAACACTCAACACTCACACTCAATGCTAACACTTAAGACTCACGCTCAACACTCACTCTCAACGTTCATACTCAACACTCACTCTCAACGCTCATACTCATCACTCACATTCGACGCTGACACCAGATGCTCACACTCAATGCTCACACATTTTTTTGATAGATTTTGATTTCACTAAGCTTATTGTCAAAATCACATGTTCATAGAAATAAAATTTGTATTAGTAGAGCAATTGTCTACAAATAGATGTATACCCTCAATGTTGTATTTTACAAAATCATTGAAAATTGATACCAATCACTATTGATGAAGCAACAATAGAATTAAACATTTTTTTCTTCTTGAAGAAGAGATTAAAAGAAAATATTGATAAGAACACATATATACAGGCAATTAAATCCTTAGTCCAGAGGGGGGACAACTCGAGCTGTAGCTAAGTTCGACATTTTCTAGAGATGAGTCTCAAGCCCACACCTGTGTCATAAAACCTTAATCACTGGGCATATCAAATTAAAGACACCATCCAAAGGACAGATTGTTGGCTAGATGGTGTGTATCAACGTTCTCAATCAATGATCACGTACTGTAAATGTTTATTTTCTTCTGTTTTTCAGTTCAAGCGGATGTTAAACAGAGAATTGAGCTCATTCCGTGAGTCGAGTAAATCAGGGAACCAGATAGCCGAGTTCATTTGTAACACATATCTAGGTAGGTATTGGGTAAGCAGTCGCTGTGTCCCCACTGTAAGCTATACCCGCCCACAGAGAGATACATTTAAATAGGAGAGGCCCAGTAGACAAGAACAGTGTGACACCTAATTATCTAATTATCAAACCAAAGATTTTAAGGTGGTCGCATGAAATAGGAAAATAAAACAATAAACCAAGGCCTGAATTTCACAACAAAGGACACATTACATCTGAGCGGACAATGAAATGTAGTCATGTAGCGGGGCGGGGTCTTGTATACACCTGTTGGTGGTGCTATGAAGGCTGTCTGGTATCGGGATCAAGTACTTATGTATGCCTAGGAAATTTAAGACGAACTAATTTGTCTTTATTCTTCGTTAACTTTTGCTGGGGCTGATACTGAAGGGTTTTTATGACAATGTGGTCATTGATCATCGGATTCTCACATAAATTCAGAACTTTAATTATTTAATCAAGTATGTCAAAATTTGATTTCAATTGAATGTTATCCAAGAACAAAGCGTGTACAGAGCTGTTTGTTTCTTTTCCCAGACAAACAACAAGATTTAGATATACCACAGGTAAACTCGGAACAGAATGATAAGTCAGCAGAGAAAACCTCACCCATGACAAAAATCATCGGGGTCCGGAAACTAAAGCACACCAACAGCTACACGACGGTGCCAAAGTACGGGGTGGAGACCAGGCACCCAGACGAGCTGGGCAAGGTATGGGGTCAAAGGGGGGGGGGGGGGGCTACTCAAAATTGTTGTTAAGATTCAGCAGCTTTATCAGTTTTCAATGACCCTGAAGATGAGAGGTGAATTATTTAAAGAGGCAAGTTTAGAATGATTCAAAAAGTTTATTATGTCTATAGTGAACTTGAAGTGGCTGTGGTAATCAGTGGTGATCAATAGGGGTCTTTAAGAATAATATACAACTTTTCTGTTGACAACATGAATCTCTTAAGTAACTTGATTTTAAAAACAAATCAGAACTTTCTGGTAGATAAATAAACTTCATATATCACCCTTTAAAGATAGAACAGAAAAATACACAGCTCACAAATGAATAAACTGAGGCTGAAGTCCTTGTATTAAACAAGATTAAGAAGGTCATTTTCTGCTCTTGTTTTTCAGCATTTAGCAGATATTAACAAATGGGGGATGGATGTGATAAAAGTAGCAGAATTCTCAAACAACCGAGCACTTACCTGTGTTACCTATACAATATTACAGGTAAATAGGATAAAGCACTTACCTGTACAATAGTACAGGTAAATAGGATAAAGCACTTACCTGTGTTACTTATATACAATATTACAGGTAAATAGGATAAAGCACTTACCTGTGTTACCTATACAATATTACAGGTAAATAGGATAAAGCACTTACCTGTACAATAGTACAGGTAAATAGGATAAAGCACTTACCTGTGTTACTTATATACAATATTACAGGTAAATAGGATAAAGCACTTACCTGTACAATAGTACAGGTAATAGAATAAAGCACTTACCTGTGTTACTTATACAATATTACAGATAAATAGGATAAAGCACTTACCTGTGTAACTTATACATTATTACAAGTAAATAGGATAAAGCACTTACCTGTGCAATAGTACAGGTAATAGAATAAAGCACTTACCTGTGTTACTTATACAATATTACAGATAAATAGGATAAAGCACTTACCTGTGTAACTTATACATTATTACAAGTAAATAGGATAAAGCACTTACCTGTGCAATAATATAAGTAAATAGGATAAAGCACTTTCCTGTGTTACTTATACAATATAACAGGTAAATAGGATAAAGCACTTACCTGTGTTACCTATACAATATAACAGGTAAATAGGATAAAGCACTTACCTGTGTTACCTATACAATATTACAGGTAAATAGGATAAAGCACTTACTTGTGTATATACTTGTATATTATATTGGTCAGGAATATATTGATATTCTATATATAATTTTAAACAGGAGCGCAACCTGCTGAAGACGTTCAATATCCCGGCACAGACACTGCTGACTTACCTGACACACCTGGAGGATCACTATCACCGTGACAACCCGTACCACAACGCAGAGCATGCGGCCGACGTCACTCAGTCCACCCACGTCCTACTTAACGCCCAGGCTCTCGAGGTGTGTATAGGGAGGGGGAGGAATACTTAGCATGTATTGGGATGGTTCTTCGAGATGTGTATAGTGAATAAGTGGGGGGATGCTTGACATGTATTTGGAGCTTCTTATAGAGGGTGACTGGTACTCAGCTCTCTGGTTCTCTAAGGTGTCCAAATAAAGGGGGGGGGGGTACT
The DNA here is from genome assembly GCF_025612915.1 of Magallana angulata. Classification (NCBI taxonomy): domain Eukaryota; kingdom Metazoa; phylum Mollusca; class Bivalvia; order Ostreida; family Ostreidae; genus Magallana; species Magallana angulata. The sequence continues at coordinate 54,556,354 of NC_069120.1, forward strand.
TTTAAAATCAACCTGGCTCAGTAATGCCTAATCAAGATATATTATTAAATAAATATCAAAACCAAAACAACTAAGATGAAATAAATGTTAAAACAGATTCAGCAGATAGGTGACTTTCTGTGCAGTCAACTCTGATTAAGTAGAGAAAATTGATTTCTGTATGGCCCAGGCTGAATATGGAGATGGCTGATTAAGCTAATGATGGCTTCATCTAACGAAGCAATCTAAATGAGGACCAGGCCTCAAGAATATTTTCTGCTTGGCTAATTTTGTAACCAATGTTTGAATTATTTTGTTAATTAAGGGTTTTTAAAAATATTTTTAGAATGTGTTCACTGATCTCGAGATACTAGCAGCAATATTTGCCTGTGCCATCCATGATGTTGATCATCCAGGACTCACAAATCAGTATCTCATCAACACAGGTAACTTCCTCAAAACAAATAAGTATCTCATCAACACAGGTAACTACCTCAAAACAAATCAGTATTTCATCAACACAGGTAACTACCTCAAAACAAATCAGTATTTCATCAACACAGGTAACTATCTCAAAACAAATAAGTATCTCATCAACACAGGTAACTATCTCAACACAAATCAGTATTTCATCAACACAGATAACTATCTCAACACAAATCAGTATCTCATCAACACGGGTAACGATCTCAAAACAAATAAGTATCTCATCAACACAGGTAACTATCTCAACACAAATCAGTATCTCATCAACATACCGGTAGGTAATTATCTCAACAAGTATCAAAACTTACTAAAATTAATACTTTTGGCAGGTTCAGAGCTGACGGTAATGTACAATGTTAGTTGACCTGTCTGTCTGTCTGTCTGTAGGTTCGGAGTTGGCAGTGATGTATAATGACGAGTCGGTACTAGAGAACCACCACCTGGCTGTAGCTTTTAAACTTCTCCAGGAGGAAAACTGTGATATATTTATGAATCTCTCCAGAAAGCAGCGCCAAACTCTTCGCAAGATGACAATTGATATGGTGAGACTTGATACTGTTGGACAAATTCTATTGACTATTGATATAAAAAGACGTGTTCATTATAACATGACATGGTACACAGCTGATCAACTGATTTTGTTTTGTTATACTGTGTACTAGGTATTAGCTACTGATATGTCAAAACACATGAGTTTACTGGCAGACCTGAAAACAATGGTGGAGACAAAGAAAGTGGCCGGGTCAGGGGTGTTACTGCTGGACAACTATACCGACCGTATCCAGGTGAGAGGAAAGAGAGAGAGAGAGAGAGAGAGAGAGAGAGAGATGTACACTGTGACATGATACAGGTAAGTCAGAGTGACACAGGATATTGTTGATGCAGTGTCTACAATCAAAACATTGAACCTTGAATGTTTACTTTTATTGTAACACCTTGTTATCTTTGTGTTGTTTCAAATGAAATAGTGATACATATTGACCCTGTAGACATCAACCTTCCCTAGTTATAAACACGACTAGAGAAACCCAGGGGGTCAATGCATTAAAAAAAATATTGAATGATCCTTTATTACTCCGTCATTTTTTGAAATATTTTCACAAATTTAAGGTAGCTCCCTACTCGTAAAATTCTCTGAGGAAAGTTGAAACACCGAACTGATTTCAACTTAATAGACTTAAATGTCATCAATTGTTTGAAAAAATATGCATGTCATCACACTTTTTGAGATGCCAGATAAACTATACTAAAGCATATTTTAGCATCTAAAACCGTATTTTTTTTTTGTTAAAAGTAAAATCTTGTGGGCAGAAATATGTTTTTCTTGTTTAATTTTAACGTCAACGTTATCAGAAAACTAAAATTACAAAAATATATTAAAATTAATCGTTGGAATAAGAAAAACTATAGCATTTAGACATACAACTGAGAGAAAAGTCAGAAAAAGAGTTATTTCCCCTTTGCATAGATAAGATATATAAAAATTTGGAAATTTAGGATAAAATTAAGAGCGAAAATATCTTAAACCTACCAATAATTCTAATTACATCCATGTGATTATATTCACATAAAATAAATAAAACTATCTTGCACAATTTTTAAAGAATTCAAAGTTTTACAAAAAAGTGTGACATCACAGAACACTGGATCTACTTTAAATCAGAGTCACATACTTTATACATATACTGATATTTTAGCCATATTCAGGTCGAATACCCGTTGCAAGTGTTGTTTATTTGGCAACTTGTGCATGCGGCTAATTTTTAACTCCGACCAACTTGTGCTACTGTTTTACAGGTTCTACAGAACATGGTTCACTGCTCAGACCTGGGGAACCCCACCAAGCCCCTGGACATCTACCAGAAGTGGGTCAACCGGCTGATGAAGGAGTTCTTCCACCAGGGTGACATGGAGCGGGAAAGAAACCTGGACATCAGCGCTATGTGTGATCGCCACACTGCTACTGTCGAAAAATCTCAGGTAACCATTATATAAACAATTAACAATTACAAGTTTCTGTCAAAAAATCTTACACAAACAACCAACATTTCTTGATATTTTAAAGTTTATTCAGTGTTTTATTTACAATCTGAAATTCAGTTGATTGTTCTTGTTCTTTGTGATAAACTATTATATAATAATGGAGCTGTATTTTTCGAAAGTCTATTTGGGAAAATTAGTAATTTTTATATCTTTCATACAAAGTTCATAAATTTTATACTCCAATGTTTTTTCTGTCATGAATATGATAATCAGTGTGTTCCTTTCATGTGATGGTTTTGATTTTATATTGACAATGTTCTTTTCTTCATTTAAGGTTGGTTTCATTGATTATATTGTCCATCCACTATGGGAGACCTGGGCCGATCTCGTTTACCCAGATGCTCAGCACATCTTAGACACACTCGAGTACAACCGAGACTGGTACCAAAGCCAGATCTCAATCTCACCCTCCCCCAGCTTTACTCACACCCCAACAGAGAACTCACATTTTAATTTCATTGAAGAGGAGGAAAGTGAAGGAAATGGTGTGGTTACAATAAATGTTGGGGTCGATTCAGGATAACCCCGAGAGTAACACAGGACTACAGTCAAAGGCCGGGTAAAAAGCCATTTTCCCTGAGTCTGCATTCTGTGCGTCTAAATGGATGTGACAAAGGAACTTCTTTCATGGAGGACAACACATTTTTCATGCCATTTAGAAGTGTTGCAATAACAACATGTTCCCTGCTGTCAAGATGTGTTAGATAAATGAAAAAACGCATCGTCATAACAACGACTTGTGAGGTCACGGACATCTCCATGGTGAATTCAGTAGAACACAGGTTTTAAACATTAGTGACTGGTCCCGCCATGGTCCCATGTATTTAAGTTGCTCAGACATTTAGATATTCATTCCAGACATACCTCATGCATAGCGCTCCAGCTATCGACTGCTACCTGCTCTCCCAACAGACGTGCCATAAACGTGTTGACAACTAGGACCTCTGTCACTGAGGTGCTTGTAACAAAGATCACCCAGGTCCGTGTGATTTAACAAAGAAAGCACTGAAAAAAAAACTGCGCTGCTTGGTAAAGAGACATTAAAGATCATGAAAAATTTTATGGCAGCGGCCAAACAAGATGTACGTTACATAGCAATAGAATTCTTGTCTTTACACTGAGGCGCGGCGGTGTTTAGCTGGTCTCCCTTTGATATTTGACACAATCGATTTATTTATTGAACTTTGACCTCTCACTCTAGTCAGTCAACAATACCTTTAGGTTTCCATAGTAACATTACAAAAAAAATTTGATTTTTCCTATCCAAAGAGGTAGGCACCCGATCATTATATATGGACACTTTTTAGTGTTCTGTTGAGTTCCTGATATAATTAATACCATGATCTGTGAAAATTATGTCTTACATTTATTTCCATCATTTGTAACATACATTGTAACATACAAGCATTGGTACTTCTATGAGCCTGTATGGAGATACATGTACTATCTTAACTAGTTGATGACGGTACATTATACTCGTTAGATGAGAGTATAAGATAATAGTAGGACTAACATTAGCCCACAGAATTTGTTAATTGTATCAGTATTTAGATCTAGCATCATTGAGACAGGGGGCATTTATACGATGCTCCCGTAGATCTCTGTTGTTTAATTCTGTAATGGTTCGTGTTATGGGCTGATTTCACTATTTATTGGTTAGTGTAACGGGCTGATACGAGTCAGGAATGTTTCACAGCTCTTTGTTTTATGATCCCAATTTTCTGTGATAAAAAAATGCTGCAAATGAACAATGTGTTTGTCTTTTTATTGTACCACATTTCTCAGAGCTTCATACATCTTGACCGAGCTGACATAAACTAAGGCAAGCTCAATTATTGTCTCAGTCTCACTATCACAATAAATACCGGGATTCCCTTTGTAAAAGTGGACTAAGATCATCTGCAAGCTCACCTAAAGTTTTCAGTCCTGGAGCCAGATAACAATTTTCTACAAATAAATTCTTTTTTAACAAATTAGTAATAAGAAAAGTTTTATTGTTAAACTTCTCACTGTAATATTTCATTCTTGAACTAGTCCTTGGCTTATTGTAATATTTCATTCTTGAACTAGTCCTTGGCTAATTGACAAATTTTTGCTATGTTATACATGTATTACACTAAATCAAGGCTCTAGCTCCAAGGTTTGGCAATTGTTGGTCATTTAATCAGAGTTTGTAAATGACTTGAAAATGCCCAGAGGAGAATGTTGGAAAAAGTGTTCAAAGAACCGATGAATGAACAAAGATGTCAGGTATGATAAGGTGACAAATTCAACAATCTACATTGTTATACTTTCATGTTAAATACTGAAATCTGATTGGTTAAGACGCAGTTCATAATCCGTTCTATTACCCTCAGTGTTAGCAATGCACTTAGCAACGGGTAACATTACAAATTGTTACATGTGAGAAAATTGTGCGCGTACGGTTCGCTGTAGAATTCACGTTATTCCTATATAAAAGCAGTAAAATTTTCTTAAAAATTAAGACATTCAGTATAACAAAATAAATAGTGCCTGTTTGGGAGAATAACAGTTGAAATTGACACCCAACCACGCTTCGCGTCGGTTGACAATGGTTTTCTCGGGGTGTCAATTTCAACTGTTACCCTCCCAAACAGGCACTATTTATATAATATCAACTAAAGAATCTCAACACAATGTTATATCGAAGTTTAATTTAGATTTCATGTTGTGCTCAGTGATGAAATACAGGAAGGTACATGTACATGTATGAACAGTTACAGAGAACAGTATTTTGTATGCATAGATTGTAATAATATACAGGTAGGTATGAACAATTACAGAGAACAGTATTTTGTATGCATAGATTTTGTAATATACAGGTAGGTATGAACAATTACAGAGAACAGTATTTTGTATGTATAGATTGTAAAGGTAAAGCATAAGCATAAGTATGATATTAATTTATTGAGCAAATGAAAAATAGAATCTGACGGCCTAAGCACACCACCTTTTTATAGATGCGGATGTACACTACAATTAATACATGTCATCTTTTCTTTTAAGCAAAAAATCAAAGCATTCTTATATTAACATGATATTAGATAATTTTACCTACACGCAACAAGTATTTACATATGACAGATAACCAGATATCAGAACTAAGAAATCAAACAGCAGCAAACAGATGTCGTTCCTATCCATTCTCTTAAAGTCCTTTTTCCTAAATTCCTATTTATCAGTCTTAAAATTATGATTTGAAAACATCTTAGGTGTTCTGAAGCATTTCGGACAATGTAGCAGACATGACTTTGGCACAGTGTGTAGAGGATGCGAAAATTTGAATTGGAATGTCTAAACAATCACAAAGGTTGGGTCTGTGGCGACTCCACAGTTGTTGTCCTTCTGTGACATCAGCACATAGCCGTCGTTACCCCAGTACGTGGACCAGGAGTTCTTGATCAGCCAGTACGCCTGTCCGTTCATCACACCGTAACCAACCGCCAACACTGCATGGTCAAGGTCATCAGGCTTGTTACCTATGGAAACCAAAATACCTTGAATGTTAAATGGCTAGAAAGTATGACTGTAACACAAGCATATTAACATTTACTGCAAGTTTTCCAACTGAAGGTATTTATCATAATACAGAAAGTACAGTTCACATAAACAAAAATTAGCATGAAAGCAGAAAAACTGCACTTCCCACCTTGATTAAAATTAAAAACTAATTTTACAAATACTTATTTTACACAAAGCTTTAAATAATTTTTTTCCCCATCTATTCCGAGAATTCTAAAAAAAACAACCAACAGATTATCTCGAAGTTAAAACTAGAGGTACCGTGAGCAAGCTCACAAAGGATATCCCTTGCTAAGAAAATACAATAACTCAAGTACCGGTATTAGTAATGGATGCACCAGTTTTCTTTAAGTAACCTTAAACTTGGAAAAAAACGACCAAAAGTCATAATCAGGAGATATCTACAGGGCAAAAGCAATCTTTGTGTCAAAGAAGATGGGAGAATAAGATAGCACAAATGCCCATTTGGTTTATATGTAAAATTCAAAGTTCAAGTCAGGACATATCTACAAGTCACAAGCAACCTTTGTGTCAAATTTTAGCTTCTCATCATTTTACAGTACAAGATATGGCCTAGAGAGGAAATGTGCATTTTTTTAACATTGACCTTGAACTTGCACAACTGAACCTTAGTCAAGTTCATGACACACCCTCAAGTTATATTTAGCAATCTTTATGTGAAGTATGAACGTCTATTGTTTCTCCAAAAGAAGGGTATAGGCTGTGTAGTACATAAATTAAAATCTTTTTCTTTTGAATGACATTGAACTTGCTCTAATGACCTTAGGTCAAAATCATGACACACCCTCAGGTCATAAGCAATCTTTGTGTAAAACTAAGAACTTTGAATGATTCTCCATAAGAAAGATTATAATATACTGGGCACACATTTTTCACTTTTCATTCCAATGACCTTGAACTTGCCCATATGACCTAGGGTCAAAATCATGACACACTCTAAGGCTATAAGCAATCTCTGTATGAAGTAAAAACTTTCAATGTTTCTTCATAAGAAAGATATAGACCGGACATGATTGAACAGACATGGACAGACAAGGTGATTCCTATATACCCCACAAACTTTGTTTGCGGAGGGTATAATTACGATGTAAATTTGTTTTTTATAGACTAATAAACAACAGTTCCTAAAGCTGTAGTACATCTACTTAAACTAATATTATCCAGGTAAAATCTAATCAGAGAGAAGATTTGAATTTATAAACTTTGAAAGCTTTAATATTGCAAATTACTAGTAATTTAGCTACATAAAGTTAAAAAGTTAAATTATAAAACAACAAACCACACTGGGGCTCGTAGTAGACTCCGTTGGCGTAGAAGGACAGGGAGAGATGAGAGGCGTCAATGGCTACAGAGACGGGACCCTGGTGGGCGATGGCAAACTTGAGGGCCTGCAGGTCTCCACTGGTCACATTGACGTAGTTCTTCAACTGGACAATGGGGGTGAAGGTCTTGTTACACTTACCATCCTACAACAAAAAAACAGCATAATTATCCCATCCACAAACAAGAGGCCCAGGGGCCACATTGCTCTACTGGGCAACAATAGCCTCTGATCAAATTAGCATTACAGTATCAAATCAAAATGTCTTGACAAATAAGTATAGTATATCTTGCAAAAAAATGGTAAATACCAGGCCCCTGTTGTACCTGAAAGAAGATTTTTCTCTATTCCTATATAACCCCCCCCCCCCCCCACTGTCCCACTTTGGGGGAAACTTTAATCTGCACAACTCGTGCTTTCACACAAGTTACTGCTTTTTGGACTGAAAACTTTCCCAGAATATTTTTAAAGATTTTTTCTATTTATTTCTATGTAAAAATTCACCCCCCCCCCCCCCACCCCCATTTGGGGCCCTGACCAACCCTCGGGGATTTTCTCTATATATTCCCATGTAAAACTTGATCTCCCCATTGTGGCCCCACCCAATCCCGGGGACCATGATTTAAACAAACTTGAATGTATACTATCTGAGGATGCTTCCACTAAAATGTGAGCTTTCCTGGTCTTATAGTTTTTAAGAAGAAGATTTTTATGATTTTTTTCTATATATTCCTATGTAAAAATGCATACTTTTTTCTATATATTCCTATGTAAAAATGCATACCCCCTAACCCCCGTTGCGGGACGCCCTACATCAGGGGACCATGATTTGAACAAACTTGAATCTACACTATCTGAAGATGCCTCCTCACAAGTTTAAGCTTTTCTGGCCAAATAGTTTTTGAGAAGAAGATTTTTAAAGATTTTCTCTATACATTATCATGAAAAAATCCATCCCCCCATTGTGGCCCGGGCCTATCCCCGGGGACCATGATTTGAATAAATTTTAATCTACACAACCTTAGGATGCTTCCAAACAAGTTACAGCTTTTCTGGCCTAATAGTTTTTTTTTTTTTGAGAAGAAGATTTTTAAAAAATACCAGCAAATTTTCAATAATTCTAAATGATCTCCCCTTTAAAGAGGGTGTGGTCCTTCATTTGTACAAACTTGAATCCCCTTCACCCAGTGATGCTTTGTGCCAAGTTTGGTTGAAATCTGCCCTGTGGTTCTGGAGGAGAAGATGAAAATGTGAAAAGTACCGGTATACAACAACGACAAAGCCAACGACAACAGGCAAAGACAAATTTTGATAAGAAAAGCTCATTTGAGCTTTCATCTCAGGTGAGCTAAAAATAAATGCATAACTGTACCATCCTATAACAATAACAGCATAACTGCAAAAATAACAGCATAACTGCATCCTACAAAAATATCAGTATAACTATCCCATCCTACAAGAAAATAAAAGTATAACTGTATCATCCTACAAAAATAACAGCATAACTGTAGTGATATGTAGTAAACAACAACCTATAGAGGAAAAATTATCTTTGTAAGTGTAGTTATGCTGATTAATAACATCCTACAAAGGATATTCTATAGGACTGTTTTCATGTAGAGTAAATTGCATCCTAGACAGGATAATTTATAACTATTTTATATTTACATTATGCACAGAGTAATTCATACAAGTTGTAAAATTTACATTCTACACTGGATACCGTAATCCATACAAACTGAAAATAACACCATACAAATTATTATAAATGAAGGCTGTAAATAAGATCTTCCAAAATACAAAATGCATGACTGTATTTCAAAAGATTCTTATAAAGATTATTTTAAATTGTATTTAGATTGAATTGCCATTTAGTTATATCTGCCAAATACATGTGCCGTGTTCCATATACCGGTAGTCATTTGAATGTGCCTTTCACCGGTGTGTTCGATACAGTCCCTCTGACATATTTCATTAACCTGGGCCTTGGTTTTTTTCCTATACACTCCCTCTTACACCAGTGGTTTATCTGTGTTTAGTTTGTTCAAAGCAGTCCATATCACACCTGTAATTTACATGTGCCTTGTATAGTATGTCCCATACACCTGTCACTTACCTGTGCTTTGTATGCCCCACAAGTCCCTACCACACCTGTCACTTACCTGTGCTTTGTATGCCTCATAACTCCCTACCACACTTGACATTTACCTGTGCTCTGTATGTCTCACAACTCCCCATCACACTTGACATTTACCTGTGCTTTGTATGTCTCATAACTCCCTACCACACCTGTCACTTACCTGTGCTTTGTATGTCTCATAACTTCCTATCACACTTGACATTTACCTATGTCTCATAACTCCCTATCACACCTGTCACTTACCTGTGCTTTGTATGGTCCATAAAGCTCCTCTGATGTAAGACCCCCATTCTTCATCATCCACTGGTAGGCACGGAAATCCTCCCCACCGTCACAGGCATTGTTACCCTCTCCCCAGGAACAGTCCATCAGTTGTTGCTGGGACAACCTCACCAAGTCACCGGTCTAAAGATAAACAGAAAGTAATTATATGGGACAACTTCACTAAGTAATTGGTCTGAAGAGAAACAGAAAGTAATTACACAGACACAACCTCACCAAGTTACCAGTCGGAAGAGAAACAGGGCTGCGTTTTACAAAAGAACTCATGACTTACAACCAAATTAATGAATGCTAATTAATCACAAACTAATCAATAATTTACTCTTATGGCTGGAAAATATAGTTATGGGAATTGAAATATTTGTAAACAAAGGTATATGTCAAATTTGTTCTTTAAAGATCATTTTATGAGACTGTAGTAAATATTTACGACTTTGTTGTAAGTTCTTTGAAATTCGTAAAATGCAGCCCAGAAAGTAATCATGAAGATTCAACACAGCTACAGGTTGTGCAGTTATTCATTCAGTCAAAGCAACTCAAAACTCATAAGCTATTCTTAAGGGCCCGCCACACCTTTAGGAAACCTTTCGCACACATATCCAAACTTCTATATTCTAACTGTGTCAAGTTGAAAATGACAGAAAAAAGGTTCAGTTTTGAAGAAATAAATTTTTATAAATTCATTGCTTTTCAAAAAAATAAAAGCTTCTGTTTTTAACCTGCAAAATCCTGCTCAGTAGAAAGTAGAAAGACAACCAAAGAACTATATATGATATTAGTCAAATTTGGCCCCCATAATTCGCTAGTTTTTAATTGATTCAGGTACATTAATTCGTTGTGTTATTTTATAAAAGAGTTGACATAAAATATGTTTTTCACCTATTTATTCGACTTATATGCACTCACTGGCAGTATATGATGTCAGAAGTGAGGGTATTTTTATAATTCAATCAAAATCAGTCAAAATTTACATTTTTCTTATCTTTTTTCGGATGGGAAATATAGAGCGACTCTTTGAACAAGAACTAACTTTTTGTTACTTATAAGTACTGGGGAGATACATCTTTGGTGAAAATATTTTGTTTGTTCAAGTAGTCGCTCAATGTTTCCTTAAAGAAAAACTGCTTCAAAACAAGACGTTTTATGCTAAAAATGCAAAAATGGTGGGAAAAGGTTAATTTTATGATGTCATATTTTTAAATTGTAGGCACTAAAATCAAAATGAAAATTATGAAAAAACTTCAAATGTATATTTGTACAAATAAAACAAAGAATTACAGTAAAATGACAGTGTTCATTTAAGGGGGCCATTTTAGGCTCAAACCATATATAGTCCTTTAGCGGTTTTAACAATTAGACAATGAGATAAAATTGCCATGTTATGATGTACTGTCATAAAATGTAAAAACCACATGGGACCACTACAAATGTAATTCAGTTAATACAGTAGATTGATTTTGTATTCCTACACTGTCTGTAAAGATGCTGATGGAAAGTTATATTATTTTGTTTAAAATTACTTGCTAGTTTTAGCAAACAATTCTGTTCCTTATGCAATATAGTAGTGCATTTTTTAATTATAGCAGAATGTTGACCCTGAATCCAGGGGTCATCTCACCTTCAAGAAGTAGGCCCCCTCAATGGTCCCTGTTGTCCCAAAACTCCAACATGACCCACACACTGCCTGATCCTTCACCGGAGTTACTGCTCCTGATTTATAAAATTAAGGCCATTAATTCATGACAGTCAAGACAACTAATGCCCATGGACCACACCATTCACACAGATTAATCTTGTCAGTGCCACCATTAACATAAAAAATCACAGCATGGACAAACCTATCAAATACAGTAAAACATGGTTATAGCAAAGTGCCAGGGACAGAAGATTTTGCTTCGTTATAAGTATAATTTGTTATATCCATCAAGTTCACAACATGTAATAAAGTAACAAGAAATGAAAATCACCTCGCTGTAAGTGTCAATTCATTATAAGTGTGTTTGCTATAATCATGTTTTACTGTATTGTCCTAATTTTACAAGAGACCTTTGAGCCAATTTGCTCACAATTTTTTTTAGTTTGTCATCATTTACATAAATTTAAATCCCCTTATACAAGAACACATACACTTATATGTCTTGAGGATATAAGATTTCTCCAGATTTTCTGTACATAGTTTTCACCACTCTTCAGGCCTTGTATCTTGATTTAATCAACTTAACTGTACACAATATAAAGAGGCCATCAAGATGGTACTGACATTTTTTGATACAATAGAACATTTTGATAATACATGTACCTCCCTTTCTTTTATTTTGTAAACTTGAAGATACTCTATATGCTACTAACAAGTGGCCCAGGGGCCAAAAAGCTCACCTGGGCAACGGTAGCCACAAGCTTTAGGACATCAATCACAAAATAACTTCTTTTTTTAGTAGAGTAGATCTTGTTTATTAAGATTTTCAAAATCTTCTCCACATATTTTCATGTTTTTTTCTATTTATTCTTATGTTGAAATCAACCCCTACCCCGATGTGGTGCTACCCCCCAAAATCATAATCTGAACAAAACTTGAATTCACACTACCTAAGAATGCTTGGCTGCATACAAGATCCAGCTATTCTAGTCAAATGATTTTTGAGAAGAAAATTTTTCAAAATTTTTCTCTATTTATGCTTATGTAAAAATTCACCCCCATCCCTTCCCACTGTGACCCCACAATACTCCTGGGTTCATAAATTGATTAAACTTGAATCTATACTTGAAGTTTCAGTTTTTCTGGCCAAGTGGTATTTTTTAAACAAACTTAATTTTTGTTCACTTAATGATGATTTGACTGCCTTTGGGCCAAGTTGTGTTAAAATTGTCTTCTGGTTTTGAAGAAGATGAAAATGTGAAAAGTTTAAAACAACAGAACCAAAGATGACCACAACAATGAAAACAGCATGAGAGACTCTGGGCAAACTTTGATCAAAAATTACTTTGGCTCAGGTAACCTAAAAACCTAGAAAGTTAAAGAAAATTTTTCCCTGTATCTGATGCTCTCAGTTCAAAAAGCTACACATCTCGCATGAGCTTTCTGACATTGGGCCTACTCATTGAACTTTTTTTTATCTCAGCAATATTATTTATTCTCAATCATCAATGGGAAAGCAAGACTCTTGTTCTTGGATGTATAAAAATAATGATTATGTTATGAAAACACACTGTTGTTGATATGTTATGAAAACATATTGTTGTGGTAAGATACTCGCATAAGCATTAACAGGATTGGTGAGATTTCCTCCATAAATGTGAGTAGAAGCCAATCAAAATAGAGCATTAATTATTCATCAGAATGAAAAAAGTTCAATGTCAGTAAGCATATGCAAGACTTTCTAAAGATGAGAGCTACTAAACCATGATAACTCTTAATCCCATCCAATCCTAATCCCATCCAATCCTAATCCCATCCAGTCCTTAATCCCATCCAATTCTTATTCCCATCCAATCCTTATTCCCATCCAGTCCTTAATCCCATCCAGTCCTTAATCCCATCCAGTCCTTAATCCCATCCAGTCCTTAATCCCACCCAATCCTTAATCCCATCCAATCCTTATTCCCATCCAATCCTTAATCCCATCCAATCCTTAATCCCATCCAATCCTTAATCTCATCCAACCCTTAATCCCATCCAATCCTTAACCCCATTTAATCCTTAACCCCATCCAATCCTTAATCCCATTCAATCCTTAACCCCATCAAATCCTCACCGTGAAGCCTCCAATCCATGGAGTCAGGCAAGTCCCTCAGGCTATACTTGGATGTGTCAAAGGCCAGCCCCCCGTGGGGCCCTGGACTGTAGCGATATCCGTTCATCAGCCGAATCTCCTCTTGTGTTTTGTCTGCCAAATGGTTCACAGCCAAACTGAAGCCAAGGGCAGCACGATTCTTGGAGTGAATAAATCTAGTTAAAAGATATACAATTTTTACTCATTCAATTATTTCCTGATTTGGGTTTTACTTATTTAATATGTTGACTTTAAAACACAATTCATCATAATTATTTCATGCATTATGACAACACTATCATGCCAAACAATTTGTGACATTTTCAATGTTTAATTTTAAGCCTAGTTTAATCCATATGCAGATTCTCAGCTCGATTGATGTTATTTCATTTTTATTGCATATTGTTGGATATAAAAGAGGGAACAGCTCTTTTTGCCTTTTGTAAACATACAGGTAGTAAACTTACAATTAGAAAACCAAGTTATTCCTTTTTTCTTTTTTTTTAGAAAAACAATCAATTTTATCAATGCAAAAGCTTTTGAAACAAGTGGTGCCTCAGAAACTAAGTCTTTGTGATTCTAAGTTCTAAATTTTTTCTGAAATAAATTACCTGACGTTTTGTCTAAAGTTGTGCTCTCTCTGAGCGTGCTCCATGTTACTGTCGTATTTCGGAGAATGTTTCTGTTTGTGTGCAGCAAACATTTCGACCACATGATCATCGTAGCCATGGAGATATTCCACCATCGGGTTCATCAGAACTCTTCTTTCCGATACACCTGGGCCAGGAAATCCGGAACAGGTCAGACCTGGACATAACAACAACATTTTTTTTCAAAGATATAAAAAATTTAATCAAGCAAGAGTGTAAACTGAATTAATCTGAATTGATTGGACATTTACACGGCTTACCACCACACCGATCACCAACCGTAACTCACCAACAGTTACCACTCCCTCTACCTTTAACAAAAGTGTGGATTTATAAAAGATCCAAGTCTTGAAGTCTAGAAGTCTTACCAAAAGAAGTGTAATCAAACACGGAGGCGTTGAGCGTCTTATTCTGGAAGTTGGAGTAGTCCAAGTAGTACTTGTCGTAGTGAGAGCCCAGCAGTGTATCATAGCCCATCATCTCGTAGCGGACCGGGGCAGACGTTTCAGAATCCACCCACATGGTGTATGTGTTCTTCTTCTTCCCATGGGTCATGGCCTTGACCCATTTATCTGTCTTGGTCGATCCTATTAAATCTTGTCCAACTTTCTAAAAAAAATATCATCAGAAATCATCCATTGTGTAACAGTTTATAAGCATTTATAACAAACATGCATGAAAACTAATTAGAGACTGAAAGATTTTGTGATTACACATCAATGTGTGTACATACATATATAGCTTTTTTATTCACTTTTTATCACATTCATAATCCAATCAACTTCAGAGAAGCTAGACTAATCGTACCAATATACTAATTGTGTATTGATGGTACCCAATGTACTAATTGTGTATTGATGGTACCCAATGTACTAATTGTGTATTGATGTTACCTAATGTACTAATTGTATATTGATGGTCACTAATGTACTAATTGTGTATTGATGTTACCCAATGTACTAATTGTGTATTGATGTTACCCAATGTACTAATTGTGTATTAATTGTGTACTAATATCCCTGACCTTAAAGTCTGTGAGGTCTGGTAGGACAGACTGTATCGGAGAACTTCCGTTGACAAGGAAACAGGACTTCTTGTTAAGTACCGACTCTGTGGTCATGTATGCGATCTTAATGCTTGTGTTTTTGGCTTGTAACTGCATGGTGACAACCAAGTCTGTCAAATATCACACAAAAAGGGCATTATATAATTTAATAGCTATAAGTTTGATTAAAAGCAGATAGAATTCTGAGCACACAATATAGTGTTCTGATGGTTTCTCTGACGACCTACCCCCGTAATAATCTATGCGACTCTGGTTGGTCGTGGCGTCATAGTACGCTGTAAACGGTTCTTTTAGTTCTGCGTACGGCAGCTGTAGTACCCCCTCCACTGTATAGGAATTCCCCCAGAGTGGAACATTGTCACGCAGCGAGGCCGACCACACTGAAAAGAAAACAAAGGTGATATGATCTTATGAAATTAGAAAACTACAATGCCAGTATGATACATGTATATAACATTTAACTTAAGATAACTTTTTTTTTAAATTTTGAAAACAATATCAGAATTTTAGTTTTTGACCATGCCATGTTATAAATAGGATTTTATTGAAACGTCATTGAACATAATAAATTTCATTGATTGGATAAACATGAACAAAAGCTATACATACTGGTAGTTTTGTTCAACAAATTATGCTATTGTTTTCACGTATTTACAAATCTGAATATTGTTGACTATTCATTTATCATAAAATGTCTCTGGAACACCACTAATGGAAATAAAACGAACTACGTGTCAACTTATAAAGACATTTTTCCTGTAATGGCTCTCTATATTGCCCAACAGGAAATAGAATTCTTTGTTCCTAGAATAAGATGGACAACTTAATAGAAAAACTTCCTTCTCTACTGACTGCAGCCAATAGAAATTGGCACTATAATAAAGTAGGTTCAAATTAATCTTTTTATTTTGGATATAAAAGCATCACTAGTGTATATTGTATTTATTACAACATAAACGGACAGTCGTTGTGCCTATTTACAGTGATTTAGACATTAAGTCTCCAACCACGGTGGAATGGCTTTCTCTTCTCTCTACGGGTCGTCTCGTGTGTGAGTACAATTTTGATATCTTTACTCTATCAATTACCGGTAATAAACATTTTACTTTAATCGACAAATTAAAGTTTTTTCAATAAGCTTATTTTGTACTAATTAGAAAATACTAAGTTACATGAAATATAAATGTGACAATTTCTACGTATTTCATAATAAACAAGCAAACAGATAATTTATGTTTGATACATAACTATTAAAAGGTAGTATATTTAACCAATGTAATGTACAAACCTTGTTTACACATCAAGAATTGTGAGCCCTATTTCTTACTTATAACTCAAACAATGACATTTTGATTTTAGCTGACCATAAGAAAAACAGTGTGGAAAATTGTAATTTTTTTTTAAAAGATGAATAATAAAATTGGAAAATTGTTAGCTAAAATCTAACTATGTCCCTTTACGGTGGAATAACACATTGTCACAAAATGGGAAGACCTCTAATCGAAACGATATTTTATTTAATTAAAAGGATTTTATCGAAAGCGACATGTAACTTACTTCATAGCCGAATGGATTACATGTCGGGCTTGTGATCCCTTCATCCCGAGTTCGAATCCCGCAGGGGCTTTTGCTGTTACTTATTGTATTGAATTTTTTAGATATTAATTTGTTATCCCCAATTTGCAAATTTTTCGCTTATTTGATATTTGTACAGTTTGTTTATTATCATATCCTTCATAATTAAATAATTTACTGTTAATTTGAGTGATTTTTTTCAGGTGTGTTATTCCACCTTAAGCCTGTATATCATTTTTGTAATTTTGGGTCAATATTTTCATCACCAAGCAAAGAAAACCGATTTCTGTATTTTTACCTTTGATAAATAAAGATAAGAATGTATCAATCAAAGGAGTGAGGGATACATATACACACATGCATGCACGCGAACACAAATACACATTCAAATATTAAGTATTTGAAAGGATTGCAGATATTGAGTTGTCTCTAATTTGCAAATTTGTCATATTCAATAAATACATTTGTAATGGCTGCAAATTTTTCTACATTTATATTTTTTGTTTTTCAACTATGCCAGAAATGCCCTAAAACATATGCTTACATCTAACCTGAAGACATTCTATAGCCTTTTACTGTAAAAGATAGTTAAAGGGCAATTTTTAGTGAAGAAAGATAAATACATGTAATGCTAATGATAATATTATGACTTCATTTTAAATCATATAATAATTAAAAAATTAAGTAATTATGCAACTTTTTTTTTCTTAAAAGCCAAAATGTTTTTGGAGGGAACTGATTGTTGATGTTTGTTTGAGAATCAAATGAATCATAAAACATATTGACAAAATGAGATTAACTAATTCCTATCAATATACACAGTAATTTCACTGTATCAATAAATATGGTTACTGTAATTCCTGATTATTGACATCATTTTATCAGTGAGACAGGAATGCAGCACATGTCGGAGTCAGTGTTTGTGAGGATGTGTGAGATAGTGGGGACATCACAACAGGTGGCTATCAGGAGGGAGACAGAGGACATCAGGGAGATGGTGGAGAGACGAGTGATGCCTAATGATGGGATCATTGAGATGACGAGTGGAAGTAGGAGAGAAGGTTTCAGACTGAAGGGATCAGATCTGGACTTTATGTACTGGCTAAACAACCACCGAGTGATCATGGACATGTCTCAGTCTGAGTATTACAACACAGCCAATACAACCTTGATTCTGTCTGACAGTTCTGAGAGCCCACCAGGATTCACTTTACTTCAGTTATTGACACCAACAAAATACAGAGAAGTCCAGTCAGCATGTATTAGAATGAATGACAGAGTCTATATATCTAGTTCTATACACAGAGAGTTAACTTGTTCAGCAGCAATGCCTAATTCTACTGTACATGGACCCTGTGGTAGTGGTGTACTAGGAGGGAAAGAATATGACACTGCCTTCTGTTTTGTTTGTGACTTCTGGCCTCTATCTGCTTCTTCATGGACAGACAGATGTCACACATGGCCTAATCCTGAAGTTGTTGATGACATTGTCAGAAATGGATGCCACTTTGTAGCAATAGGACACCCATTAGGACCCCATGAAAAGGAAGAATGGAGACTTTCTTTTTCTCAGGCAGAACAGAAATGTGTGTATGCAATGAACCACAGTCAGTTTTTGACTTATGGGTTGTTAAAATATTTTCTTAAAGAAGTCATAAATCATCAGTCAGATGAAACCAGTAAACTATTGTGTTCCTATCATATGAAGACAACTATTTTCTGGGCAATTCAACAAAACACTCTACCTCACTGGTGTCCACAAAATCTCCTGACCGGTTTCTGGGTCTGCTTTAAACTCCTCCTTAAATGGGTGTATGAGGGGATCTGTCCAAACTTTTTCATTCCACAAAATAACTTGTTTCTGACAAAGGTCCATGGTTCAGCACAAAACAGATTGTTCGTACAGTTACATGAATTGTACAAGAAAGGTCTGGCCTGTCTGTTACAGAGTCCCTCTATCAGGTCCTACATCATTGATGTCCTGTACAATCCTAGAGCTTTTGTTTGTACTGATGAGAGTGTAATGGTGTCTGAATTTGACTATGACACAGAACTCTTCAATGAGATAAAATGTTATAATTTTATACTCACAGCAAATCTCCACAATAATATGAAATGCCTATATGCAGTAGAACAGTTGTTAAACTCACCCCTGACACACTATCAAGTTGCCATGTTTCAGACACTTACAGCCTCCATCCTTCAGGAGACTGCTTTTAATATATTACACAACATGTACACTAACACATGTGTCAACAAACAGATGTATATTGTAGACGAAATAACCTGTCACATGCTGAAATTAGCAGCCAAGTTTGGGTGTATTTCTGACATATTGTTCATTGCCATGTATTATTACAAGACACTCAGATACAGGGAAGCTTTATCTGTTATAAAGATGACAAAGGTCAAGTTAGCACAGCCATATCTGATGTATAGGAGTCATGTAGACAGAGAGAGGTATACTGAGGCTGTAGGGGGACAGTCCTGGTCTACAAAGATGAGACAGGCCATGGCAGATGATATCTATCTAGACCGTCTTATTAACACAACCTGTTACATCAGTGAACTAATACCAGAACAACAGTCTGCTCTACAGAAGAGAATGCCAAGGTTATTTATCCCAGTGTTTGTAATGTTACACTTCCTAGATTTCTTGTGTTACAGACACATTGATACAACATTATCACAAGCAGCTCTAGATGAGCTACAGGTCCTAGTCCACCATGATCAGGGACTGTATATACATGATTTACACAGCGACATCTCCTGGGAGATCCTGGGGATCTGCCAACAGATCACAGGGAACCTCCAGGCTGCTCTATACTCATACCAACAGTCACTCACACGGTATCCATGGAACGAAATACAAACTGCTACACAGAGTAGAATACAAGACATAACAGGAGCTGCCCCACATGAATAAATTACATTTACAATTACTGACTCACAAAATTCATACATTTTACTTTAGTGTAATTACATAAAGTAATGAAACCTTACTAAAAATGAAGTCTAAGACGAGTTTATGGCTAAAACTGGCCTAAGCTGGGTCCTAATCATCAAGTTGGGAGTTGCAAGAGATATAATTATTTCATGTAAGGCACTTACTGACTCTGAGACAGTAAATTATCCAAGAGTCTATCTATACAGAGTGAAGAGGCATGGTTTAAATGTGCTTAACATGAATTATATACATGTATGTAAATGTGAGAAAAAGCTAGTACATATGTAGTTTATAAAATAAGGCTGGAGGAGTTGAGGCATTCACCCACCCACACACCCAATGCTATGTTCCCTTTATGCTATGTCATAACTAGGCCAGTGAACTGATGGCATTGATTTATTTCATATGACTACCACACACCCAAGGCTATGTTCCCTCTATGCTATAAGCCAGTGAACTAATGACAACTAATTGGAGTTAATTTATCAAATGATTTAATAACAACTCTAATCAAAGTACTGAAAGTACTGTTAGACGGTGGCGCCGTTTGAAAGTGGCATATTACATTATGTAAATTATTGTTGTCGAAAATCAACAGCCAGCGTCTCATACATGCAATAGCACAACTGGTCGTGAGTTACTCACATGGATAATTCTGTGGAAGTCGTAGTTGTGTTCACAATCCACATTTTAAAAATGGTGTGTCTCTTTATCGTCATCTTTTGGGGAAAATCCATAGATTTATCACAGTAGCCTTTAGTAGTATAGAAGTTTGTTTCTATATGCTTGTATCTATATGTTTGTATCTATATCAGTTGATAATAAATACATGTACTACACAAATGTATTTTGATTGCCCCAGAATGACTTATTAAATATGTGGGTTGCCACCACATATTGAATGAATAAATCAAAGCCAAAGCGATTTCATCACAGTACGCCAAACTATTTGATTGTATAAAGAAGGGGAATTTTGGTTATTTCCCTTTTGACCTTTGGGTTGACCCTGCAAAGGGGAACAACTTTTGAAAAGTGTGGATTGGACTTATGTGCTTTAAAGATATTGTAGATTTCTCAAAGTAACGAGAACAAATAAAGCTTTAGTATGATAAAATCGTTTTTACTAACTATTTGGGCATACATGTAGTTGTTTATTTTCCCTCTCGACAGCATTTTCCCTCAATTTCTTCACGTGGAAAAAGTTGCATCATCACACTTGCTTGTGGATCATCACACTTGCTTTTGTCCTCATAGTCAGTTATAAATTTAGGTGTACAGAAAACGGAATGGTTTGCAAGAACCTGTTTGATAAAACTGGTATTGCTTTTGGAATGCACGTCATCATGAAACAGAAGAGTCAATCAATATTTTATCTTCGACTGTAGTGGATTATTTCCATTTGCTCACAACGAAAGTGAATAACAATTTGAGAAAAAAATATCATACAATATTCAGTCGCGGCAGTTTCATTAATCAACGTTTTAAAGTACATTTGTCTAATTGTATTTAGCTATAGATTTATTCATATCATTTGAATGAATTTGGGAGAGTCGCATGTATATTTTATCGCTTCTCAGTACACTTTAACACGCATAATTTACTTGCAACATTAAACTTTTCTAGTAAACTTACAAGAAATATAGATTAATTATTCAAAATTAGTTTTTAAAAACACCAAACAAACAAAATCCAAGTTAAAGGCGTGTTTTTCTGACCGTACAGCTGTGTATATTTTCATTTTATCTTTGCATGTACTATAGTCTATACAATAGATCTACGGTCCGCAAATCCCGGCAATATTTCCGGAAAGATATAGTTCTGTAGCTCAGCAGAATAATACAGTCATCTATGAAGCACTTTTTTTGCCTTCATGTTTCATTATTTATCGCAAATATAGCATGGATGTATACGCTACGGCCGATGTAGCATTTCGTTGAGTGATGACACTTATTTCGATTGCGAGTCGCAGCAAACTGGCGCATTTATATAGGCCCGCCTATTTGTAAATGAAAACAGCTCGTAATAGAGTCGTACTCGCGAGTTAAAAATTATTTTGAGAACAAAAGGGTTGATATTTACGTACATGTGAAATAAATGTTATCTGTTTGCGAAAAAATCCCCCAAAACCAAAGAAAAGGTTCTCTAATAGCAGAGACGGGTGCATATGGATTTAAGTCACAGATTGTACTTCGCTCATCAAATTGCGTTATTTCAGTTTAGTGTGAAAAATTCGTCAGAAACTGTTAATAGAACAAAATTATTATATGTTGCATTACCGTTCACAATGTACCATAAATGTATATGGAATATTGCATGAGTTGAACCGATTGTTTTTTCTCACAAAAAAGCTAGCGTTTGCTGCAAATTAGAGATACACGAGCTGATACGCCGTGAAATCCATAAGACGTTTTACAGCATGTCTTTAATCCCTTATTTGCTTATAAAAAATCTGAACTGAAAATCTTTGAAACATCGTAAAATGTTGTTTGTTTATATATGTACATGTAAAATAGCGACTTGATTTGCACGTGATTTTTACAAATGCGAGGTCGATCGGTTAGCGTGTTTGAGAGAAAGTTAACAGCAAGTAAAGCGTCAACATCAGTAGTAAATATTGTCTGATGAATATTGAAGTGCCTGTAATAATATTAATGTTCCTACAGACTGAATGGGTTACAAAATTAGGTAAATCACAGGATAGTCCAAAATTAAACACATTTGTATCCTAAATTTCAAGTTTTTTGTTTGTTAAAAGAACACATGAACACTTGTAGAAGAAAGTGTGCCATTGATCAATCTAATTAAAATTAGATGTTTGATCCGCTCGCTTACTCGCGACGTTTGTGTAGCGAGTAAGCGAGCGGATCAAACATCTAATTTTAATTAGATTGGCCATTGATCGGTTGAAGTTCAATAAAATGTATTTTATCTAATATTCATTATCAGTATCTCTTGTGAATTCTTTAGAATAAGCTACAAAAAAAAAAAAAAATATTCTTCCTCAACTAAAATTAATGCGTTGAAAATGAATGAATTTATCGATGAGGCATACTTGCTGAAATATGAAATGGCAAACCTTTTTAAATTGTGTGTGTTTCTGACAATTGTTTACATTACAAAAAAAAAACAAGAAGCGATTATTGTGAGATCTCTTAGCCAATTATCGCAGCGATATAGTTTATGCAGTCCTGATACAGAGTTTAACGTCACAACTGGCAGTTGGTGCATAAATTATCGATACCGCGTAAGCAGACAGGGTAACGGCATGCGCGGATCTAGAGGGGGGGGGGGGTCGGGGGGGTCCCGACCCCCCCTGGAAAATGAAAATTTATTAAATTTACATAGTAAAATTATCGCGAAAATATGCCTCGGACCCCCCCTGGCAAACACAATTATCCTTCGGACCCCCCCTGGAAAAATTTTCTGGATCCGCGCATGAACGGCTCATTTAAAATTAAACACAATTTCATAAATTATTTACATATATGTACAAAATGATTAGCAGCTATAATGCTTAAAATATCTGATAAGATTAAAATTAGTTATCATACTGAAATCGACACATAGATAAAACATTGCGTGTAACACTGCATACCTAACAGAGTTATCGTTCGTTATCCGCTAGGGTCCCCGTGAGAAATACTCTTCCGGTCAGGACCGTAGCAATAGACCGTGGCTATTTATAGCCACCGTCAAAAAATGTTATGAAATTGTGTTGTTATAGCTAGTTATATTGACAATTAAGAATGGATTTTTAATTTTTTTTAATAATACTACTAAAATATTTTGATCATAAGTATCATTTCTCTTTTTTAAAACATTTTTTAAACAAATACAATTTCAGTTATTCAATTCATCACAATTCTATGAAAATGAACATGCATAAAAAAGCATAGTAATGCAAAGTAATGCCATGCAATGCCAGCATTAAACTAGATTTTGAAAAGTAATGCATTACATTACCATTACATGTAATGCTACATTCATGGCATTACAAATTACTATGAAAACATGTAATGCATTGCAATACATTACCATTACGTTTAACATTACCCCAAGTCTGATATAGAGTCACTATCAAACCATTGCGATCATTTTGTTGCATCTCTGTTACTCAGATTTGGTGTTTTATTTCTTTTGATTAGTTTACTGTATCATTAAACTCCAGATATACTGCTTAAAAATCATTTATCAGTAACAATCCAAAATTTTGTAACAATAATTTTTCATATCACCTGTTTAGAGATTAAGGGGCCCCTGTTCAAATCAAGGTTTAATCTGTCTTCATTTGTTTAATAACTTTACACAATGAAATTTTAAAACTTTTGACCAGCGCTTTTATAAAACAGACTTTTAATTGATGCTTAAGAATGATTCATGAGTGCAAGTGTGTTCTGAGGTACTGTAGTGCACAGTCACATGTAAGAAAAAAATTGTTTAGTAATTATTATCTTAAAAACCCAAACATCTTAAAATTTAAAACACTTATGTCATCTTCAAATCATGTAATACTTAAGAAAATGTGTACTTTAATTAGAAAAATATTTGATTTGGTCGGTCATCCTACGTAACAACTGTAACTAATTCATTTTTTACTTTATTCTGTTTCTTTTTGTAAATCCTGCTTTTCTTATACTTTTGTATATAATTCTTCTGCACCTCATGTAACATTTTATGTTATGAGTGAAATAAATGAACTTGAACTTGAACTTGAGGCAAATAAGTAGACACATTAAAGTATTGTAATTTAAAATGTCTACAACATAACTGGTGTCACACATTTCAGTAGCAGTGCAAAGAAAGCTGGATTATTAGAATGAAATTATCGCAGTAAATTTGTTTTCACTTGTTGGGTCTTGTTTTATTGTATAGCAATTTGGTCTATCAACAGATCTCCCCACAGGAGTATGAATCAATGTAGTCGTGTGACCCGTCCCAAATAGGATCAAGATTCAGCGAACTGAAAATATTTTGACATCTATTCTTTTTTGCAGAAGTACACAATATACCTGCAGATATTAATGTAATATTGATTTATTAATTTTTTTCTTATAAAATCTTATTCTAACAAAATATGTTGGTAGCAGTTTTACCAGTTACGAATCACCATAGCTGTTTCCATGCAAATCGAATGTCGATAAAACGTTTTGGCCCTGAACACCATCAACTGAACCTGCAGAGTATTAGTTCTAATGTATGCCACCCAGTTATTAGTATTTTCATACCCTATACAGTTTGATATGCACAAAAATGAGAGACAAAATCACCGTTATCATAGTTACTATATCATATATACTAGTCTGTAACACTCTTTTGGAATACAGTCGTAGCGCCTTCATCTATCCCATTGTGGTACAACACTAATAATTAAGACTAAGTGAGATATCTAATGAATTCCAGCAATAGATGTATTATTTCTATCACTAAATTTAAACCTAAAAAATGTGATCAGAATAGCTCACTTGAGCTTTCAGCTCAGGTGAGCTAAAAAGGAAAAACAAATTAGATATTTGGATCTGGCACAATCATGGCTCTAATAAATTCTAAAATCTAGTTGCCTTTTTTTTATTTTATATCTTGCAAGTTTTTTTGGTATGTAAAAAAAAATATCAAACCTACTTGATTAGTAAATGAAATTAGCTTGTTAGTGAAAATTAAACGGTCTTACCACAGGGACTAAGCCCGTTTTAAAATTTAGTTCAATGTAACCACAAATAATCTCATTGAAATAATTGTTAAAACGGGCTTGGCCCCTGTGGGTCTTACAGGTGTTTTTATGTGCGTAATAGCATTGCAATTATTTGGATTTATTGCATCGCGAAAGTAGGTAGACTAAGACTGGGTGATATCGAACACAAGATGACTGCATAAATAATATTACAGAATTCAAACGAGCAATTATAAGTGTTCCTTTTATAATGTATTGATTTATTTCTCCATATTTTGAATTACCTTCATTAAGTATTTGCCATTTAATTTATGAAGAGTTACTCGATGGAACAGGTCAAATTTCTGGACAGGTCAAACAACTGTATCAATTTTACAGCTTAACAATCTTAATTTTTTCTTTTACCCCTATTTATCAGCTGTTCAAAGTGCGCTGACTTGGTCCCAAAATTAATGCATTTAAAAATAATAATTTTCAAAGTACGTAATTTTTCAAAGTCTATAATATATATAAAATCTATCCTCCTAAAACGGAGGTTGCCTAGACCTGTTTATGATAGAACTTTGACTTCACTGGTCATTCCGAATTTTCTTTACATTGAACAACATGTATTTTGACTTTATAATTATAATCTGTCATATCTTTTCTATGTCATTTGAATCAGCAAGTCTGTAGCCCAAAATCTAGGCGATCTGTGTGCCGTATACATGGTGTATTGTATTTCTTTTTCGCGAACGGAACTGTAGCTTCCAGGTCGTCCATCCGAATTTTTTCCGACCGCGAGCTACAGACCTGTAAAATTAGCGAGATTCATCGAAACAGACATGCGGCAAATTAAATTTCGTTATTGACGATGATGCCCTTTTGACATTCTAAAAAAAAATTAAAGTAGAGTTTTGCAAATTAGACAAACCTGATTTCACCAAAATTATTGTGAACAATATTTTTCCAACCGCCATCTTCTGACTTCAGCATGTGATTATAATCACGTGATAAGGTAACATGACTTTCTATTTTTAGAATTATATTAGACAAATCGTTCCGCAGACATCTCGTTCCGCCACACCCTCCCCCAGTCCTCTTCAGTCGTTCTTTTCATTGAATTAAGTTATCATATTCCTCCGTGAACCATAACAATTTTTCCTTCCATTATTCATATATCTCTTTTAAAAATAATGGAGCATGCACTTTGTATTAACACATATATGCATAGAATTTTTAAGCCTTTATATATATATATATATATATATATATATATATATATATTTTTTTTTTTCTGTTTAGTATTTAGTTTGTTTGGTATCTTATATTATATAAAACCTGACATATGTTATTTTTGCAAGGTGTTTTGTGTTATGTGTGTAAACAATAAAAATACCTTTATAATAGGTTTTTTATATTCAATATCGTTGTTTTGTTCATTTCTTTGTTAGGATAACAATTTTGGTTTTCCAAAAGGTTTCCAATGACATGGTTTCTACCCACCACTAACAGACAAGAAGGCATCGGTTTTGTTTAAAATTAGAGGGTCGGTGGAGCAGACTCATCCCAAAAATATTCAAAAAAAAAAAATGTATACACTCTATACATATAATTTCAATTTCAATTTCACTGTTAATTTCCTCATTTTAACTTCAATTGCTCCCACAAAATTGGGGTGGGGTCAACTCCAATGACCATCATGATTCTTAAAACATTAAAAATCGTATTGCTTCATGTTCTCGTAATTGTTAACAATAGAATTACGATTGATAGTAAATAAGAATTTCATTTGATTTATTTATTATTTTTAATAAAAGTAATGTTGCGGCATTTAAGGGCTTACAAAAATTATTTTTTAACAAAACAATACTTTTAAAATGCTACTTGTTTCTCTAAATGCTCTGTTAACTGGATAATCAATCCTTATTTTATAAATCTATCGCCACCTCGAATTAATGGGCGAGTTTTCTTCGCCTTTGTTTATAGTATACATTACCGGAGAACGACGAAGCGTCAGTGCCATTTTATCGTTTTACCCTATCAAAGTCATAAAATCATTATTTCTCAACTAAAATGAATTGAATATAGTATTCAATTTTGTATAAAAATACAGTACAAAAGAAAGTTATAACTTTGAACAAACAGCTCCATGAAAATAAAAGTAACGTAAAGTCATGCGCACCCGAACTGAACTCGGCCTTTTTAAATAAAAATAATTTAAGATATAAAAACAGTAAGATATGTAAAGAAATATACTTTTGCGAGAATAACTTATTGCAAAATAAACGTTCAGTTGTGTTCACAAAGACCTTATTTCCTACAAACCAAAGACATAAATAGCAGACTTCTTTTTGACATCGACTCAGGCACTCCTCAATAAAGACAAAAAAAAATTTACCACAGAAATCTTCCAACACCAAAGCACAGGTTTCATGGACATGTTGCTGACAAATGCAACACTTTACCAAAACGAACAGTTTGCGTCGGTTGTTTGCATGAAACACAGAAACAGTGACTGACCAGGCTGAAGCTAGCAGCCTGTAATAAAGTTGATTCAGTTTTGTATATACTGGTGTTTATATTTGTGTTCCTCTTTAATTTTGTTATGAATGGGTTACCGTATGTGAGTGACGAGTGTCGGGTGAGTGTGCTATTTTTAGATCGAGTATTTAAAGTGACCGGTTTGGGTGTAGTGGTCAGTAGAGGGTCCGGTAACGACATCAGCCGGGTGCCACGTTTTGCAGCTCCTGTTTCAAGATATGGTGAATATCTCAAGTTAGCTTAATACTAAGGAGAAATGGGTAGCCATTGAATTTTGGATTCTGTTAGGCGGGCACATGTTTTCCTAGCCGGTAAGGTTGTTTTGTTGTTATTTTGTACATTTCGCTGGTAATTTAGTTCTTAGTGTAATTGGTAGTATGTTTGTATGTTTATCGGGACTTTATTAGTCACAGTATGTTTTTTTCAGTGCGTAAGGGTGTTTGATACAATTACCTGAAATACAGACTGGTGTGCTAGACGGAAATTTTCCTATGGAAGGTCGTGGGGACAATTGACGAAGGTCGGGGACGCATTCTATGCTGAGTGGGGCGTGGCTTTCTATCCGGGCAGTGTCGTAGACGGGAAGCGAGAGACCTGCGAGTCCGGGGCTTTCGGTTAGGATAGCGACAAGAGGGACAGGAAATTTGACGAGGGCAGGAGCGTCTCGAGTGCATAGTGACCTTGAGTTCATTTTCAGAGAGGTTTTAAGGAGGCCGACTTTAGTTTGCATTGCGCATGTTTTTGCGCATTCTAATATAATACAGTTGATTTATACTTCTTATGAATTTTTTTCGATATCATTTATAAAATTGAACACAATTAACAAAATACAGATAAAAATATTTAGATTTTTAAAGGAAATTTTTATTTTTAACACGATTTTTACGTTGTGCGGTAGGGGAACATTGCCATTGCGCTTTTATGACGTTATGATTAAATGAAGCTTTGTAGGAGTACGTTATAAGAAATGACATAAAAGAAAAAGTAAAAATTGTACGCTGTTGAAATTTTATATACAGAATGATGCTATCCTCGAGGACATTTTCCTCATTTTTGGAATGAATCCATTTTACCAATCATCATTCGTGATGATCCAAATATATAGCAAAATTTGGTGCATTTTAATATTTTGAGATGGCCCCCACTAAAAACCAGACGGTATAATTTTGTGTTTTTTACATATAAGGTAGGAAATGATATTACTAATCATATATAACAATTTGAGAAAAAAAGCTATTGTAGTATTTTTTTAAAACTGCTTTGATGTGCGGAAAATGACAGTTTCCTATATATTCCTATAGTAAATGTACCTCTATTTGAGATGGTCCCTAAAAAGAACCAGACGGTCGATTTTCATGAACCTTCGCAAATAAACTAGAGTTGGTTTAAATTACATATGGTTAAAAAATAAAGAGTTATGCTATTGTAGTTTTTCAGCAAAAAAACCCAAATCGGCCTCCTTAAGTGTTAAAAAAGCGACTGTTATTACAGGCTAATTTTCATATACATGCTTTTGAGCTGAAATTTTAAGTAATTGTAAATTCACGGTATTTTGAATTATTGAACTTTAATATTTTTTTGAGTAAATTTTTCAACAAGAGTTTTATTGGTTGAAAAGCTTCTTAAGGTGGATCTCTACACCAAATAAGTGTAGGAGATTTTTGTTGCATGCATTTGTTACCAATACTAGGCACAGTATTCAACAATAATATACCTCAAAATACAATACACTATTTTCTAGAGAATTTTTAAAATATCAGTCTGGTTCCAGATAACCCCTTATTTATCAAATTTTTAAACATTTCTGTTTTAAAATTCTTATGAAAGTGAAATGTTATTAAGTTTAGAAATGAAAAACAAAAAAATCATGAATGAAGTTTGTATGATTTTTATTGGAATCCACATAAATATGAAACTAAAATATAAAAAAATTCTGTTAAGGCAAACTGCTGGACAAAATCCCACAAAAACCTGAAAATATAAACAATATTTGTTGGTGAATGGGATAAAGAAAAGAAATTGAATGAAATTGAAAAATTAAAGGAAATACTTAATTATTGCAAAAATCTTGGTATGAAAGATCCTGTTTAAGAGTTGTCTTTCTTTATTTTACATGGTCTCAAATATCTTGGGATCAGTTTTTTAATTAACAAAAATCACGAAGAAAAATTAAAAAAGGAACAAGTCTATGCTAAATATGTAGATATAAGATAAGTAGTGCTTATGATAATGTTTGAAGCTGAAAAATTATATTATTGATGAATGCATTATATATATTTAACTCTTCAGAACAAAATATTAGTAGTTAATTATATTATAAATTGCCTTTTACTTTTTTTATATACAATAGCAATTATAAACAACAACCATACGCATATTAATACATACATTAGATGTCCATAGTGATACACATGCATGTGTGGAAATGAAAAACATGCTCCTTTTCAGAATCCTGTCTTTCCCTCATTTTGCTTGCAAATCCGGGCTTCCACTGCTATTGCTACCTAGATGTATCTATTTAAATCAAAATACATTAGTTTAATGTCAAAGTTTCAGTGAAAGTCTTTTACTGCAATTTTTTTTTAATTTGGGAAGTTAGGATCAATTCAAGAGATCGTACTACGGTACTTTCGTTTTATATTCATCATACATATATAGTTTAAATGAAAATTTGACATCTGCTTACCTATATCGATAATCCGCCACATATGTATGATCGTCTGTTGCAGATGACATGACAAAAATGTATTGCCAATAGCAGCAGAGCAGGGAAACGGTATATTATTTAGAGTCCACGTTTTCCGTACAAAACAGCTGATAATCAATGTTAGTTAAAAGCTTTAATCAGGAAGAAAATTGACATATTTTCTAAGCGTTTTGGTGATTTCAGTCCTATCTCGTCTCCTTAGTTAGAAGAGTTCAATTAAACGGTGTATAGCTATTTTGTACCACGACATAATGTTATCAATCCGGAACACAATGGCGTTTCGAACGGAAGTCAGACATGTTTGTGACGATGTAGCCTTCCACCTTAACAACATTTTGTAGTTTACTTCCATTTTATATCTGATACAGTGTGATTTAATCTTGAATTTACTTGATAGTATCAGATATTTGTTCATTTGTTTAATTGAATTATTATTCTTTTTTTTGTTATGTTCGAATGAGAGTGGTGTGAAAGGGGGAGTGAGAATAATGATTTGTTTTGTTTATTATTGATTTTTTTCAAATTAAACTTGTTTATTTTCTTTACAAAATCTTATTGTTCATTCAGCTGACAAAATCCAAAAAGAACTCATTACACAGCCATTAACAGCAGCCAATAAGGAAATTCATCAAAGTACTGAGAGTAATCGAACAGAAAATTATATTATACTTTATATAAAATTATTAAAACGGCATATTTTAATTAATATCAAGAAGATTAATGCATGAATAATTTCTCTGAGCATGGACTACCTCGGAGGCAGTAAAGCTCGCCTGAAAAAAATATCAATGCGTTTTCAATTGAATATTGGTACTTGTCAAAATTGATCCCCAAGTCTGTTTACTTTTCTCCGAAAATAACATGCATCGAAAATCATAAAAATCCTCGTATCATTACAAGAATGGGACGGTCATACTTCTTACATTGTGATTTTATTCTTATAAAAATATTACCCTCAATCGAAAACTAAAACATTAGAAATCTAAACATAAATTTGGGATTATTTCGTGTCAGCCATGTTTTGACGTGAACCTTGAAGAAAAACTGCAAGAAACCAGTAAGCTCACCCGAACTTTGCATTTTTTAGCATTTCACAATGATATAGGGGTGAAAAGTGGTCCATTATCTACCTTATCTTTGAAGTGTGCATCAAACGAATATCAGGGCAGTGTAGAGGACCTATGAGGCTACTATTTTCCTGTCTCAAATTTGGGCTGTAGGGGTACCACCAAGTGGCTCCCAGGGGTTCTGGTTCATTTCAACACTAGGATTAGGTAGAGGGCCTCAGAAGGTATTCATAATAAGCGTTAGAAGGCACCTATGACCCCTGCAAGAGTCCAGTTAGCTCACCCGAACTTTTTCATGTTTTAACATTTCATCCCTATATCATTGTGAAATGCTAAAATTTGACAAAGTTCAGGGGAGCTAACTGAACCCTTGTAGGGGTCATAGGTGCCCTCTAACGCTTATTATGAATACCTTTTGAGGTCCTTTACCTAATCCTATTGTTTTCAAGTTTTTGTGGTCAATCTCAAGTGAGATATAAACCCCTAAAATGAGCCAGAACCACTGGGAGCCACTTGGTGGTACCCCTTCAGCCCAAATTTGAGACCGGGAAATAATAGGCTTATAGGTCTCCTACACTGCCCTGGTATCTGTTTGATGCACACTTCAAAGATAAAAGAGATAATGACCCGCCTTTCACCCCTATATCATTGTGAAATGCTAAAATTTATGGAGGGTAATCGTGTTCAAAAATCCAGACATGTAAACTTGTAAATCCGAATATTCAATCGTGTTGATGTGTGAGCATGAGCATGAATATGTGTAATTCTGATCGTGTAACCTATAAAACTCGGGCATAAACACGTGTAAGATTTGACTCAGTTCCTTCGCATGATGCACATTTTGCAACTTTATTGTTTACATTAGTTAATTAAGCCATCAACTTCGCATACTTTCAATCCGTAGTTTCTGCGTTTGTAACTTCAGGCTCGGCAAAAGCACATCTGACATGATACAAATTGACAAATGTAAAGTCTACAAGTTTGTAAATCTCCGACAAGCAGATATTCTCTCTTTTTTGTCGGATATTAACGGAGGCAGCTGAGTGTTCAATATTGCTTGGATCCAGACGTGTACAATTTTTAGAAACATTTCGATTACTGATAAATAGTTTGATGGAATTAATTCTATCTTTAAATATTACACAACATGATTTATACGGGGTTTTCTCGAAATTCTTGTCGGAAAAGTTCGAGAATTTATATAAAAATGTGCAAAATTCAAATACAGATTAGAAACTACTTGCCGGGCAAAATTACATTTTATAAATTGCAATTTATTTAAAATTTTAAAGTTAATTTCAAAATTGATAATAATCAATAAAATTAACTCCCGACAGTACTTCCGTACTTTGATTTCGATTTGTATCAATAAGACCACACTTAGGATAACATTATTTTCATAACTTATGACCCGTATAGATGTTTTTCATTTCTATCCAACAAAGACGCAATTTTAACTCTTATCCATGCGAGCTTTACTGCTTCGGAAGTCGTCAATGCTCGTACAAATTATTGAGCATTAATCATTTTGATATTAATTAAAATATGTCGATAATTAATTAAATTTAATTTTCTGTTCGAGTACTCTCAGTACTTTGATGAATTTCCTTATTGGCTGCTAGCTTCTACCCTCTCCTTTTTTTCTCTCTAATTTTATTCTGTCAATTTGTTTTTTTCTGTTCCTCCAACAATCTGATCACATCTTGTTAAATATACTTCATAAATAATATGCAAATTTCAATACTAGTTATGAAAAAATAATGATAATGAGTTAATCATACTGTTCGAGTTTCTTTTGCTATAAACAATACTCTTCTACAAAGCACTGGAAGCACGTGTATTCATTAAATTTCAAGACTTTACACGTGGTTAAAGTAACCTGTAAGTATCTTGTAATCATTTTAGAACTGTTCTTCTTAAGAACGTTTTACTTGTTACTGGTAACTGCACCCCTGCGAATGTTATTGGCATTTAAATTTTAGACCACGTGATTATATTT
This sequence comes from Magallana angulata, assembly GCF_025612915.1. Classification (NCBI taxonomy): domain Eukaryota; kingdom Metazoa; phylum Mollusca; class Bivalvia; order Ostreida; family Ostreidae; genus Magallana; species Magallana angulata. Next base: position 54,590,141 of record NC_069120.1, read on the forward strand.
CACTCTTACAGTGTCGCAGTAAAAATCCTGCCTCGTGTTTATAGTCTATTTCATAGAATCTCGGTACTTGTAGTCAAATATAAAATCTAGAGGATTAATTGGTGGATAAAATGTGTTCTAGAAATAAATGCGCCAATACAAAAAATAGTTTTTGTCTGCTGTTGCAATAAATAACATGCTTGTAGAGATCCCCCCTTAGGATTAATTTTCTATCTGCGCCTGACCTAGTAATAGCATCATAAGTGAAACAGACTGTACTATTTTATGCAGAATGTTCCTTGTAAATGACTCGATAAACTAAGTTTTTATGCAAAACAGACACTCATTATTTTTCTAAAAACATGGTATTGCACACCACAAGCATCAAACATGGCTATGATTTTATTAAGCAACCCAATGTTTATATTTTCAACCATTCTACACGTGGTTGAACACGAACGATAACTCTGTTCTGAATATTATCGTTTAATATAAATAACCGCAAGATGGTGAAATAAGACATACATCTTAAACGATTTTCATGTTTTAACATAAATCCAAGTTGAATATGATATGAAAAACGACCAGTACTTACGTATTTTGAGAATATTATCCGAACACTTATACTTCCGCTTGAAATTTCACAGGAACTGAACAAATCTCAGTGAAGTCTCGTGAACTTTCATTCGAGCACCTCTGGATTTATTACATACTTAGCAACGATAAAGAAAACATTGCGAACACATTTGCAGGGGTGAACTGGAGGCACAAAGATGTTCTTGAGTGACCCAGCCCGGTTATGTTTTAAACGATCTGACTTCTCAAACATAAATGTTAGAAATGATAGTAAATAATAATGTTTAAAGGGGCATGGTCACGATTTTGGTCAAAAATTATTTTTTGATTTTAATGTTTACAATGCTTCATTAAAACATTTTTGATAGGCAACCAAAATTTGGGTGTCATTTGATGAGTCATAAGCGAGTTACAGAGCTTGAAATTCTTCGCTATGTAAACAAAGCGTTTGTTTACATTTTGAATGTTGAAGTGAAAATTTCAGTTTTAGACCTAAAATGAATGTGTTAATCGTTAGGAACTGTTTATTTATACTTAAAATGAATAATAAGATAGACAAACCAGCTTTAAAAAAAATTCACCGGTATATTGAAACTGTGTAAACAAAATCAGGGCACGAGCCTTGTTTACATGACGAAGAATTGTAAGCCCTGTATCTTGCTCAAAATTCAACGACTGGCACCCAAATTTCATTTGATCATTAGAAATGCATTTCTAACACATTGCAAATATTAAAGACAGAACAATAAAATTTGACCAAAATCGTGACCATGCCCCTTTAAAAGCTCATATCCCGTTTGAACTACCAATGAATGCATTTAAATGATTAAACTCGCTACATCAAAGTTGAGACTTCCTTTTGAAGGTGAAGGTTTTGAATCGGTGTAAAACAATTTGAAAATGTTATGTTTAATTATTGACGAATTCTGAAGGTGGTAAACACTGAAAAAAGTCAATTTGCTTAAACCAGACCATTTGATCAACTCACTATCGTAAACACAGCTGATCAAGAGATCAATGAGAGAAAGGAACAGGTTTTAAAATCAGATTGAAAGAAAGTGCAGTTTTAATGGAAATCTGCATATGAAATAATTAAACTCATACATGTAACAGATAATATGCGTTAGACAATTCATTTCTTGTATTTGATCGTCATTTTAAACATTTGAAACCTTTAGTTTTTTCAAGATCCAAAAATGACTTTGGTATTACTGTGATTGTTAGAATGGTTACGTTACATCACAAGACAGTCGACATGCAACAACTAACGTTTGATTTCTAAAACCTCAATGTTTATTCCACCATTTTCCCCAACAATTAATACCATGGCTTACAATTCTCAAAAGACTCCAAACTTTCATCTTTATATTGTCTACATTGTAGATTGTGAATAACAGCTCTTCAATAGCGCCATGTTTTTATACAGATAATTATGGTTTATGTAGATTGATTATTCTAAGATACGTAGGCAGCTGTAACAAAATCTTAACTATTATTCAAATCAAAATTGAAATGTCAGCATCAATGGTAATTTTACAAATCATTTGTCAACATTTTTACTTTTTGGGGTATTGAAAATATTGATCTCTTTCTATTTAAAACAAAAGGAAGAAATGGATACAAAATTCTCTTCAGAATTTCCGAGACTCTTCTAGTTTTAACTTAAAATATCTCGAAAATTTGCATTTCTTTACCACAGAGAGTATATAAAACTTTATAATTATAACAGCTGAAGGTGATTTGTTTATTATTTGGAGCCCATGATATTTTAAGTGTCAGATCGTGACAAATAGTATGCCTTGGGAATGTTTTTATAAATTTGAGATTATGAATATTTTTTTCCTTTTATTTAGAGGAACTGCAGAAAGTACAAATTGGACAAACACTCTGACATGAAGAGATTAATGCGATAAATTTAAATACTTTATCTCCATTAGGAATATTATATGTGAGATGGTAACATCTTGTTTTGTTAAGAAACATTTTTTTTTAATTTTGAAAGAGTAGATATGAGTTATTTGTGAAGTAATATTATGAGCACGACGTAACGTGACCATGTGATGACCATGTCGAGTGTAGGTCTATTAATATATATAATGTCTCCAGATCCAGAGTAAACAAAGTTTATGGATGGTGGGATTGTGAAGGGGAAGGGGTGATGAGGAGGAAGGAGCGATAGGGAGGAAGGAGTGACGGGGAGGAAGGAGTGACGGGGAGAAAGGAGCGATGGGGAGGAAGGAACGACGGGGAGAAAGGAGCAAGCGACGGGGAGGAAGGGGCGACGGGGAGGAAAGAGTGACGGGGAGGAAGGAGTGATGGGGAGAAAGGAGCGACGGGGAGAAAGGAGCGACGGGGAGGAAGGAGTGACGGTAAGAAAGGAGCGATGGGGATGAAGGAACGACGGGGAGAAAGGAGCGCCGGGGAGAAAGGAGCGACGGGTAGGAAGGAGCGACGGGGAGAAAGGAGCGACGGGGAGGAAGGGGCGACGGGGAGGAAAGAGTGACGGGGAGGAAGGAGTGATTGGGAGGAAGGAGTGATGGGGAGAAAGGAGCGACGGGGAGGAAGGAGCGACGGGGATGAAGGAGCGACGGGAGGAAGGAGCGACGGAGAGGAAAGAGTGACGGGGAGGAAGGAGCGATGAGGAGGAAGGAGTGACGGTAAGAAAGGAGCGATGGGGAGGAAGAAACGACGGGGAGAAAGGAGCGATGGGGAGAAAGGAGCGACGGGAGAAAGGAGCGACGGGGAGGAAGGAGTGATGGGGAGGAGGGTCAGAAATGACCAGAGGGATTGGTCTCACAATCAGAAGTTGTTTTTGGTCAATTGATATATTACTTAACTTTCATCAAATTATTTGAATGTAGATCATTATGAGTTGGAATTTCTGGATCGGACTAAACTTTTTACTGTATAAAAAGATTTCTTGGGCTGGAGGGTCGTTGCCATTTACAGCTTTATTAATCTCCTTAAAACAAAGTGCGCTCTGTATAGAGAAAAAGAAAAATGATTAACTTTAAAGCTGAATATTTCTTCTTTTCTAAATAATACTTAATTGGTAAAAGACATGCACTAATATAATTAAAGGTAGATCAGATGGGTATATAATTTGTTGGACATTCATCTTTCTTGCATAAACCAAAAACAACTTCTTTACTTTAGCACTACATTTCTAATTTTAAGAAATGAAATAATGATTTGTTGATAACAAAAATAATGAAAAAAGTTTCTGCTATAAAAAGAGTAGGAGGGAATGACATATCTAATAACATCATCAGTGATGGTCATTCAGTGATAGGAAATTTATGTAAAACCTGAGCTGTCAAATACTTTATTTTGCCAATAACTTTATAAAACAGAGGTGATAGATCATTGAAACTTCTAATGCACCATAGATACTTTATAGTGATGTGTTGTAAAATGGTACATGCAGGATATTTCAAGTCCCAGACCTAATAACACATGGTTAAGTTGCTTGTTAGCACTCTAGTCTCATCAGTCTAATTCTGTATCTATTGAGTTTATTTGTGTATTTATTTAATAAGGGTTTTAGGATCATCATATTCAAACTTCGGGATTCTTTCCTGTTGCTGAAGACGAAGAGGACATTTATAGGATATTTAAACACTTGGCAATCAGGATGATTGTCTTTATATCAATTTTACACTTAAGAGACACGGAAGTTGATTAAATAAACGCTTTGAGGAGAGACATCGATCGTAGGGTTCGTCAAACTGGTTAGATAGTCATTGCTGTGTATTTGATTACGTTTCACATACACGAGGAATGGCATCGGTCATCATTTAAGACACCTATAAGAACTTGTTTTGAGGTTACTGTGCGGGAGCAGGGAGGGGGGATTGAGGCAGTGAATATTGTTAACTTAGTATACGGACGGAAGATGACGTCATCTTACATGTTCATCCAATACAGACTTTTTTCGTGGACCATTTACATTTTTAGTGCCACTCCGCCAGCATACATCATAATACTTCATAAGTCAACCTTCTATTTAATAAATAGAAGACATGTTGTAGGTAAATGAAACCAGTTAAGAAAATAAAAACCATTTAAAATTAGAAATATCATTTTGTTTGTAACCCAATAACAACTTCTTTATTTCTCTCTTAAGATTTATGTCTGTTGTATTTGGAAACCAAATATCTCCTAGTATACAGAACAATCAATGATGACGTCACATGAATAGGGACCTACTTTAGATAATTCAAATGGTTGCATATTTTCCGTTAGAATATAAATGTAGGAAACAATTAATTTTTTTAACGTGGCTGGTATGTCTAGCTAGTTGGCGACTGAGTCAAAATGAATGCATAGTGTAATTAAACCTGATATTAAATATATTCCACGAATCTGTTTATCATTTAAGCGTGTCAATATTATTTACCGAACACTATTGCCAATTTTCAAGAACGATTATTTGATCATATTCGGAAGATAAAACACCTCACACTTAATAACATCAAGACATATTTTTAACGTTGATATGGGTTACGTCCGCTTCAAGAAGGAACTGCTGCAAGACGGGAATTTAGATTTTGTTGTTGGAACAATATGAGCTTTCTGTCTATGGAGCGATCTCAATAACGACCGTTCTAGTTGTACAGAATAGTTGGAAGCAGTTTACACTCGTTGGTTATTTGCCAATACTGATATTTAGTTCGAATACTCAATGGAATCAAAATATGTCAAATACTTCTCAAAATCCCTTTCTAATCAGTTTTAGTTCTATTTCATAAATACTTGGAGAAAAATATCCACCAAACTAGGACTCGTCCGATCGATAAAAATAAATAACTTTGTCATACATGGAAAATCACCATAAAATAAAAAACTTTTAGTTTTTTTTTCAATACTTAAGGCCATAAACAAGAAAAACAAAATACTCAAGTCACATATTTCATTTGAAGAGCTTTCATCTAAGGAAAGAAACTCGGATGCTTTCAACCAATTCATTCAGGTCGTCCGAACTTCTAAATGCATGCACCATACTTAATAGGAAGAAAACAAAAATAAAGAAAGGAACTTGTTTTATTGAAAAATAAATATAAACTGTTTTAAGGCGTTTTTAAAAAACTAGAATGATCTTGGACAGAAAAGGTTGCCATCTTTGCATGGAAATCGAACATGTTTATAGGTCCTTCATGGTAAATAATGGTGTAGAACCTGGCACTCTATAAAACCAGTGACATAAATGATAATATGTCTCTGATAAAACATAATAAATATACAAGTGATAATGAGTTAATTTATATTACAACGAAAGTTTCAAATGCGTAAAGTTCAAGTAACGACATTATATAAAACATTTACGTATGTGTCGATATCATAGTCTAACACATGGACACGTTCTGTAATGGGGTGTTTTGAAGTATGAATGTCTGGATTTCAGTCCGTATTGTTCAGATATATCTAAGAAGTGCACTGTCATCTGGGTGTCACGGTATCATGTATTTTTTTCCTTTTTTGTTGTTGAAATAATAGACCCAGACGGAGTGGATTAAGTATATGAAATCAAAATAAAAAAAACCAATGTTATTGTCAACTGACAGGTGAACATAATTAAAATCAAAAGTAAATGGAAAGATATTGCTGCCTGTGTTTAAAAGAATATACATACATGTACTATATTAAGTTTCTCAACGCTTTATACAAGCATTCCCCATGGCAAATTAAAATCTAAGCTTTTTGATATCATCGACAGTTGTTTTTTTCAATAAAATGGGAAGTCTTAAAAATGCTTACCTTTTCATTGGAAATCTAAAAATTTATTTTGTTAGAAACCATTCTGATTGTACACGTCAGTACTCTGAAGTTGACATTAAAAAGATGCTTGAGTTTCTGATAGACAACATCTACATAATTTTTGGAAATCAAGTCTTCCAACAGTCTGTTGGAATTCCCTTGGGTAACAGTTGTGCTTCATTATAAGCAGGCCTATTTTTTTATTCTAATGAAGCAGAATATATTTAAAAACTTGTAGGTGAAAAAAAATCACTCGCAGTGGCCTTCAACTCAACATTCAGGTATATCGACGACGTATTATCAATAAAAAATTGTTATTTCCACACATAAGTCGACTCGATATATCCCAGTGAATCTGAAATAAAAGATGCCACGGAGTCAGCGTCATCTGTTTCATATTTGAATATGTTACTGGAAATGGACATTGCTGATAACCTAACAACAAAACTTTATGATAAACGCGATGATTTCAATTCTTCTATAGTCAACATTCCATACTTATGTAACAGTCTACCTTCATTCCCTGCATATGGGGTTTTGTCTCTAAGTTAATTCGATACACAAGGGCATGCTCTTCGTAGGAACTGTTTCTAGGCGAGGCAAGCTACTGCCAAACAAAGAGTTGATAAAACAGGACTATTAACAGTTTCGTTTGAAGTCATCTTTTCGTAAGTTCTATGGTCAATACAACGACCTTGTCAACAAATACAATCTTCCATTGGGTCGCATGCTGACTGACGTTTTTCAGACTTTTTTTTAGATCATTAATCACCTAATTGTCTACATACCTTTCCGTTTTTTCCCGATTACGTAAAAGAGCCTACGGCGGATGTGACCGGTCAGCAGAGGATCCTCACTCTTCCTAGGCACCTGATCCTACCTCCATCTTTTTAGAGGACCGTGTTGCTTTGCTTTGAATTTGTATTTCGTTTTATTGATTTTTGAGATGGTTGACAGTTTGTCATTTTCTCATTTCATTTTTGATTATCATGAAATGAACACAACTTTTTTTTTTACTTATGAATAATATGCAATGTGTGTCACCTTTAAATGTTAATTTGTATCAAGTATTACATACAAAACACATTACAGTGTCATAAAAATATCATTATCATTATAAGTGATCAATAAGACGCGTTGTGGGGAAAGAATACCAAATAAGGATTATTGCAAAATCGTAAATATATTATTTTTTAATGTAATGGTCAACTGCCTTATCTTTCTTTTTAGAATTTAAGATTAATGTTTGTTGCAGTTGGAAAGCAAAATATGTACATGTTTTAGTACATAGGTTTAAATGCTTAATTTCTTTACAACTTTTAGAATATGGATACCATAATTTCTCTCAAATCAACTTCACATTGGGAAAATGTCATTATTTATTTTTTCTTCTAACTTTTCTAAGTGAATAAGTAAATGTTTTGCAAAAAAGCAGTATCTTCATATTGAAGATAGAGTCATTCGAAAAGATTTATATTTTTGTAAAATGCATCTGTAAATGCTACCATGTACAAATACAATATTGTTGTATGTAAGAATCAAAACATTCTAAATATGCAGAAATTTAGATATTGGTCTGTTATAAATGCAATATTATTTACCCAAGTTTTATACAATATTTTTGTGTTTCACTGGTAATGATAATTTATATTTTCAATGCATGTAGTGTGTACAGAACAATAAATTTGGACGTCACTTGAGTAGAATTATACCTTAAATGAAACAAATGGCTGCACTCTTTCTTTTAGAATGTAAATGTTAACATGTGGCTAACATAGTAAACCTTAATTAGTGACCGAGTCTTATGAACAGTAACATTAAAATCAACGATTCAGGTCAAAAATCACATGGCAATGTTAAATACAAAAATTTACGAATTACACAAGTGCAGTTTTCCAGATTATAGATAATGAAGTAAGCGTACACACATCAGCATTCTTTTCACATTTATTTTCCAAAAAAAGCCTAAGAACACTTTTTTCTTACAACAATACTATTATGCAATTAATTTATCATGTTTATTACATAAATTATTAATTATTCATTACAAATTTTTATGTGTCTTTAATAATAAAACAAGAATCATAATTAAATGTGATTTTTAATTAAGTTCCCTAAAAATAATTTGGAGAATTAAAAAGTCAGATTAAGACAACACCTTGTGAACTCAAACTTTTCGAGCATATTTGAAAGTGCTTGCAAAGTGTAATTAAGCCTGATATGTTATCTTGTTTTATGTAGCATCTTTGTCAATTTACAAGAACGATTTTATTATAGGCTTTACACTTAATACCATGGCAAATGTGGTTCTATAAGAAGAAAAACAGGTCTCATTTTTACAAACGTTGATATGGATTATGTCCGTTTTTAATCACGGACTGCTGCAAGACGGGATTTGACATTTTACCGTAAACGCAATATGAGCTGTTTTGTCTATGATGAGTAACTGAATAACGACCATGCTTGTCGTTATTTACACAAAGAAAGTAATTTATAATCATGCTTTTTTTTTTCCAATATTCATATTTAGTTGATCTTTTGAATATTTCGAAAGATCTTTTCCTAAACATTTAAAATCTACTTCAAAACATTTTGAGGAAAATCTCCGCTAAACTAGGATTTGTCAAATAGATAAAATAATTCACTTTGACAAACATTAAAAATCAGTAAGACTGTTTTTTAAATTTAAATTAAGCCATAAACAAGAACAAAAAAGGTACTTGAGTCACCAACTTTGGAATGGGCGTTCTTCAGTACATTCATATGTATTGAAATATATTTCAACCAAAGAGCTTTTATTTAGGGAAAGAAACTCAGAAGCTTTCCAATTGATTCATCCTGGTTGACCGGACATCTTAACCATACACTTATTAGGAAGAAAAAGGAAAAAAATAAATGCATTAAAAAGACTTGTTTTGTAGAAAAAATATATCAAACTGTTTGAAGGCGTTTTTAAAATATTAAAATGGTCTTGCACAGAAAGAGTTGCTTTTCTTTTCCTGCAGATCCTTCCTTGTGCATTATGTTGTAGGCCCTGGCACTCATAAAACATAAACAATATATGCGATGAGCTTAAAAAAATTTCGACGTTAGTATCAAGTCCTACATGTAACGACATAACATACTGCATTTATGCACGTGTGTCGATATGACAATCCAACACTTGTACACGTTCTGCAATGAGGATTTTTGAAATATGCGTGCCTGGATTTCAGTCTGTTTTCTTTTGATATTCTAAGCAGCGTACTGACTGTCATCAGTTGGGTGTTACGGTATCATATATTACTTCCTGTTTATGAAATAATAAAACCGGGAATTGAGTGGATTAGTTCTTTTAAATCAATGGAAAAACATTGTATTTGCCAACTGACAGGTGGATATAATTAAAATCAAAATAAAATGGCAAGATTCTGCTGTAAGTGTTTTCATAATGTGCATATTTTGGCTTAATATTTTGACTTTGGTTTCATAGAGAGATAATCATGTGATTTCATTCTGATGTGTTCCGTCCACTAGGTAGGAAATTTAGAATCCTTATTTTACTGAAGCATTTCCCAAATTTGAATGTAGCCGAACTTGTGTACCTCTTTAAAACTTTTAAAACTGAGAGATAGTGCATAAATGATTCTACCTGCAAAATTTCGTAGAGATACTCAAGTTTGGCCAATATGTATTTTATAATTTTTTAAAATTTTAGCTATAGAAAATAAAACAAACCACTCCATATGATTATTTCCTTACTTTTTATTGAAATAGCAGAATTTAATTAATAATGATAAAGACTTATTTGGGATTATTTAAAAAATCATCATTTTATTAAATATTTGAAGAAGAAATGCATATTAACTGAACTTTAAAATGTTTTATCAAGTAATTTAATACTGTGTAATCATGCCTACATCGTGAATCATCAATGACGTCATAGTTTGACGTTTGCGACGTCAGTGGAATCTGTACATGGAATCTTGAGTTATTTCAGTATTTAGCCAATAGAACTTACCAGTAAAGTCTGCATTTTTTAAAAGCATTATTTCTATGTACCACGGTATTATTCAATTGCAGCAGATTATGAGATACATGAACATTGGTAACAAACAGAAAAAATAAATTATGGCAAAGTTAACAGGGCGCCTGTAAAGTGCGAAACGAAATCGAAACGAAACAAAACGAAACAAAACCAATCGAAAGGAAGCGAAACCAAACGAAACCAAACAAAAAAATCAAAACGAAACGAAACGGAATTTAAACAAAACTAATATCAATTTTGACTACATAAAAGTGAAAAAAAATTCATTGAAATAAATGTCTGGACCATGAAATATAACTACCTGTATGTTTCAGATCACCGCTGTAAATTTTCAAAAACTTGTGTTCGAAAAACTATAAAAAAGAAGATGAGTGAATAAGATGGTACAACTGCCCATTTGGTTTAGTCGTAAAATACAACTTCAAATTTAACACTTTTTCAATTAAATATATTTGATATGTTATGATACAAGTTTACAAAAGGGTAATTTCTAACTATATTCAGTTTGAAATTTTCCAAAAAATGATCAGAAAAAAATAATAAATACTTAAGTTTTGGTGGTATCTAACCTACAACCTAAAACATATGTTCTATAAGGTTACCTAATGTCTGGTGCTCTAACCACTGAGCCATTTTATTCGCAACAAAGTGTGTTGTTTCAATGCTTTATGAGACGTTGGCCACGGATTTACGGACTTGTATTATTTTTCTACACCGTTTAATTGTTGGGCTACAAAATTACATTTTTAAAGTATAATGGATCACCCTATACATTTTTGTTGATTAAAATCAGTTTAAATTCTATTAAACCGCGTTGAGACAATACCAAAAATATGGAGCTCAGACCCACTCTATAAAAAAAGGCATTGAAGTTATAAAAATGACATTATTTGGAAGGTCTGAGACACATATGCCTAGTTTGAAATCAACCTATTACAAGCATTTGAAATACTGAAGGGTTACAAACCGTTGTTACGTTAAACATACATTGTTTTTAATTATTTTTAAAACCATTTACTAGATTAAATGATATTTTAATTTTGCAGTATCTAATCATTCCTCATATGGACATTTTGCACGCCTTATTCACCCATCTTTTTGTGTAGATTTTATGCAATTCATCGTTGAAGAAGGTGCACCAGAAATGTAGATATTATAAAATTCATCGTTGAAGAAGATGCACCAAAAAGTAGTTACAGCATATCATCATTTTGGCAAGACATTTCTATTTATCAATCAAAATTTCAGCGTCAATCGTATAATTATAAGCAAGATACCGGGTACATAACTTGGTTTTTCCTATTCAGAATGAACAAAAGCATGGCCTCAGTTCTGTGAGCACAACCCTGTATCTTGCTCATAATTCGAAACTTGATACAGCTTAGTAAAGAGAAAATTGTAAACAATTAAAATAAAAGAAACATGAACTAAATTAAAAACAAAGAAAGAGCACAATTTATTTTTCATAAAATATTTATACTTATATATTTCTAGCAGCAAAAACAACCTCACATTTAGACTGAAAATGCAGAGCATCTTTACAAAACACGTTTCATTATAATCAACCATAACGTTAAGATCGTACCGAATTACCAATAGAATGTATAGTATTTATAATATAATATGTTGTTACTGCATCAGATTTTGCTCATTTTACGCAGGTAAACAATTTACTGTCTGATTTACCGAAGTCTTTATTTCATTCGATACGTAAACATTCCAAAATACAGGCAATATTTCCATAATGCAAAAACGAAATTCAAAACAGCATAAAAACACGGTCACGAGTGAAAATGTCAACGCTTTGAAAGATTTAACCTCAATTCACTTCTCGAAATCGGCACAAATATATTAGCATGTTTCAAATATCCCTTCGTATGTAATAAACTACTGCACAACAGGCAAAGTTATCTTTGTCAGTTTGACCCGTTTGTCTTCATTCAGACATTCAAACAATAGAATTTTCGTTTTCGATATGGAATACCGAACCCAAAGTTACAAACTGACCGCGATTATTTCGTAAATTACTCGAATTTGAAACAGAATTCGCCGAAAATTTTTGCAATTTATATTTTCCTTTCCATAAGGATTATTTATGCAAAATAACGTTGAATATGACTCGGTAGTTCTGGAGAAGAAGATTTTTAAAAATGCACCCCCTTTTCTACACTTTCGATGTTTTCTCCGCTTTGAACACAGATAGGTCTTTCATTTCTGCAATTTATATTTGCCTTTTCATAAGGATGCTTTGTGCCAAATTTGGTTGAAATTGGCTAAGCGGGTTTAGAGAAGAAGTTCAAAATGTAAGAAGTTTACAGACAGACGGACGGACGGACGACGGACAAAAGGTGATTAAAATAGCTCACTTGAACTTTCAGCTCAGGTGAGCTTAATACTGTAGCAAGACACTTTTGAGTTCATCGGAACACCATTCAGTCATTTTGGAGACGTTTTCAATAATCTGGCAACACTCAGGATCAACCGCGCTCTGTGAGACCTCGTGTGACGTCACGTCAACAGGACAACCACATTAGACTTGTGCATCTGAGAAATCGTTTCCAGAGAGCAAGTTTGACTGCCCGTAGCATTCCATGGCTTCGACTAATTAGTCCAAGAACTATGCGTAATCGTCTTTATTTAGATAGCAGTGACGGGCGTTGTAGGGTGTATCGTCGCGTTGGGGAGCGTTACCAGGAAGCTTGTGCTGTGCAACGTCGATAATTTGGTGGTGGTAGCGTTATGGTGTGGGGTGAAATATCAGCATGTGGAAGGACCCCTCTACAAATTGTCAATGGAAATCACACCGGCGTACGCTATCGAGATGAAATTATTCACGTCATGTGATACCCTTCATACAGAGACATCAAAATCACATCACTCTGCTGCAAGACAACGCAAGGCTACACATCGCACGTGTAGTCATAGGGACTTGTTTGTTCAACAGAATGTCGATGTCTTGCCTTGGCCTGCTTTTTCCCCCGATTTGTCGTCGATCGAACACGTCTTGGATAAAATGAAAAGACTTTACGCCGTTTACCAAATCAGCCAGTGACATCGGCTGATATAGGTCAGGCTTTAACCATGATCTGGAACAACATCCCTAAAGCATTTCTGAACACTTTAGTGGCATCAATGAGGCGTCGCTGTCAAGCATGCGTGAACAAAAATGGTGGTCACACGCGTTATTAATTTTGTTAATTCAATTTCAAATAACAGTGACTTTCGAGTGTGCTGAAATTGACGTTATTCGACGTTGACATTAAAGTGTTATGAGATGTTGTTACAAATACATGTGTTAACAGTATTACAAAAATTAAAATTTGTTCATTGTAATTTTTAAGTGTTTTTTCATATGTTAAATATGCACAGTTTCTTTTTTTCGCTAGTATATTTTTCTATAACCAATAGTTAGTATTTGACTTTTGTAAACATGGTAAACTTTCAATTGAAAAATTGAGTTATTCCTCGTTTTTAGACAAACAATAAATTTTATCAATGCAAAGTCATTTGACACAATGCATTGGTGCCTCAGAAACTAATTGTTTTGATCTTAGTTCTATTTTTTGTGAAAATAAAATACCCAACGTTTGGCTAAAGTTGTGCTCTCTCTGAGCGTGCTCCATGTTACTGTCGTATTTCGGAGAATGTTTCTGTTTGTGTTTTTGTGTGCAGCAAACATTTCGACCACATGATCATCCTAGCCATTGAGATATTCCACCATCGGGTTAATCAGGACTCTTCTTTCTGATACACCTGGGCCAGGAAATCCGGAACAGGTCAGACCTAGACATAACAACACCATTGCTCTTCTTTATACAGTGTAAAAGCTTGAAACCTAAACATAACATAAAAATGTCTTTCTGACGTGAACTTATATTTTATGCCCTAATTCATCACACAGACACCGATCAATGATTTTGAAAGGGTAAAATAACTGCATTTATTTGCGCACTGAATTACTAGAACCAGTTCTTGTTCTTGAACTCTGACAATTATACATATGTTTCCGTTTAAGAAACAATAGGCCCATGGACCACATCGCTCACCTGAGCAACAATAGGTATGATAAAATCAGCTTCATGGAGTCATAATACAAAATATAATAATTGTAGATCCTGTATAAATAAAGATCCATTTCCCTTGGATATCCTTCTGTTTTTAATCAAGTCCCTGGTCTAACAGGATGATTTTATAGTCATATCATATGTTGAGCATTGCAGTTCTCAAAAAGATCCTAAGCAATTGTTTTATATATGGAATATAAACCTACATCAAACTCTGAACCCCTTGTGATGCCCAAGAATCGTCCAGATGCCAAAATCAAAACAATTTTAAAGAAAGAGCAATATGTCAAAAGGCATGCAAATAAGTAAAAAAAATTATTATAACATTTCATTTTTGTGAATAAATAAATTGTTTTCCTAAAATTATCAAATTGGATCCCAAATGTGGCTGCACCCTATTCATCAAGATGTTGATTTAAACAAATTTGAATCTATATAACTGAGGTTGCTTTCACTAAAGTCAGTTTTTCTAGGCAAATTGTTTTTTAGGAAAAGTTTGTGAAGATTTTTCTCAATACATTCCTATGTAAATTTTTGTCCCCCTCCCACCCCCATCCCCCAATATTGTGACCAGATCCTACCCCCAGAGATCATGATTTTAAAAAACTTAAATCTTCCCTACCTGAGGATCCTTCAACACAAGTTTCAGCTTTTCTAGCCAATTGTGTTTTGAGAAGATTTTTAAAGATTTTTCTCTATTAATTTCTATGTAAAAATTTGACCCCCAATTGTGGCCCAACCCTACCCTACGGGGATGATGACTTGAGCAAACTTGAATCATCCCTACGTAAGGATGCTTCCACACAAGATTCAGCTTTCCTGGCTGATTAAGTTCTGAGAAAAATATTTTAAAGGTTTACTCAATAAATTCCTACGTAAAAGATCGACCCCACCCCCCTTTGTGGCCAAACCCTACCCTCTGAGGATCATGATTTTAACAAATTAATTCTACCCTACCTGAGGATGTTTCTACACAAGGTTAAACTTTCCTGGCTGATTAATTTATGAGAAGAAGATTTTGAAGATTTACTGTATATATTCCTATGTAAAAATTCTACCTTCGCCCCACCTGTTGTGGCCCCACCCTTCTTGTGGGGGTCATGATTTGAACAAACTTGAATCTACACTACCTGAGGATGCTTCCACTTAAGTTTCAGCTTTCTGGGCAAATTGGGTTTAGAGAAGATTTTTGAAAATTTCTCAAAAATTTTCAATATAAATTCCTTATTATCTCCCCTTGAACATGATTGCGGTCTTTAACTTTAACAACTTTGAATCCCTTTGCCTAAAGATGCTTTGTGCTAAGTTTGGTTGAAATTGGCCAAGTAGTTCTGGAGAAAATGTTGAAAATGTGAAAAAATTACAGACAGACAGACAGACAGACAGACAGAGACACATAGATGACAGACAAAATGTGATCAGCAAAGCTCACTTGTACTTACAGCTCAGGTGAAGTGAAAACAATACTACATTCATAAGAGCATTCTATAGAGAAGTTTTTTTAAGTGGATACTTGAAAAAACACAATGAAACATGAAATTCAATCCTTTTTTCAAAGCTATACAAATTTATTTTAGCAAGAGTGTAATTAAATTATTCTGAATTGATTGCACATCTACACAGCTTACCACCACACCGATCACCAACCCCCCCCCCCCCCCCGCTACACTGCTTACCACCACACCGATCACCAATCCCCCACCACACGGCTCACCACCACACCGATCACAAGCCCCCACCCCCTCTACACGGCTTACCACCACACCGATCACCAACCCCCACCCCCTCTACACGGCTCACCACCACACCGATCACCAACCCCCACCCCCTCTACACGGCTTACCACCACACCGATCACCAACCCCCCACCCCCTCTACACGGCTTATCACCACACCGATTACCAACCCCCACCCCCCTCTACACAGCTTACCACCTCACCGATCACCAACCCCCACCCCCTCTACCTTTAACAAAAGCGTGGATTTATAAAAGATCCAAGTATTGAAGTCTAGAAGTCTTACCATAAGAATTATAATCAAACACCGAGGCATTGAGCGTCTTATTCTGGAAGTTGGAGTAGTCCAAGTAGTACTTGTCGTAGTGAGAGCCCAGCAGTGTATCGTAGCCCATCATCTCGTAGCGGACCGGGGCAGACGTTTCAGAGTCCACCCACATGGTGTACGGGTTCTTCTTTTTCCCATGGGTCATGACCTTCACCCATTTATCTGTCATGGTCGATCCTATTGAATCCTGTCCAACTTTCTAAAAAAAATATCATCAGAAATCATCCATTGCGTAACAGTGCATGAAAACTAATTAGAGACTGAAAGATTTTGTAATTACACATCAATGTGTGTACATACATGTAAACCTTTTTTATTCGCTTTCTATCACATTCATAATCCAATCAACTTCAGAGAAGCTAGACTAATGGTACCAATGTACTAATTGTATATTGATGGTCACTAATGTACTAACTGTGTACTAATGGTAACCAATGTAAAAATAATGTACTGATGGTAACCAATGTACTAATTGTGTACTGATGGTACCTAATGTACTAATTGTATACTGATGGTAACTAATTTACCTACTGTGTACTGATGGTAACCAATGTACTAATTGTGTACTAATATCCCTGACCTTAAAGTCTGTGAGGTCTGGTAGGACGGACTGTATTGGAGAACTTCCGTTGACAAGGAAACAGGACTTCTTGTTAAGCACCAACTCTGTGGTCATGTATGCGATCTTAATGCTGGTGTTTTTGGCTTGTAACTGCATGGTGACAACCAAGTCTGTCAAATATCACACAAAAAGGGCATTATATAATTTAATAACTATAAGTTTGATTAAAAGCAGACAGAATTCTGAGTACACAATATAGTGTTCTGATGGTTTCTCTGATTACCTACCCCCGTAATAATCTATGCGACTCTGGTTGGTCGTGGCATCATAGTACGCTGTGAACGGTTCTTTTAGTTCTGCGTACGGCAGCTGTAGTACCCCCTCCACTGTATAGGAATTCCCCCAGAGTGGAACATTGTCACGCAGCGAGGTGGACCACACTGAAAAGAAAACCAAGGTGATATGATCTTATGAAATTAGAAAACTACAATGCCAGTATAATATATAACATTAAACTTTAGATAATTTCTTCTTTTTTTTTAATTTTGAAAACAATTTCCAAATTTTAGTTTTGACCATGCCATGTTATAAACAGGATTTTATTGAAAGTCATTGCATTCTCTCACCAGAGGTCGTGCTACACAAGCACATTGAACAAAATAAATTTCATTCATTGGATAAACATGAACAAGAGCTATATATAGTTTTGTTCAACAAATTATGCTATTGTTTTGAATGTTTTCACTTATTTACAAATCTGAATATTGTTGACTATTCATTTATCATAAAATGTCTCAGGAACACCACTAATAAAACGAAGGTGTCAACTTATACAGACATGTTTCCTGTAATGGCTCTCTATATAGCACAACAGGAAATAGAAAAATTATTCATCTTTCCTAGAATAAAATTGAAAATTTAACAGAAAAAGTTCCTTCTCTACTGACTATAAAAGCCAACAGAACTTGGCACTTTAATAGAGTAGGTTCAAATTAATCTTTTTATTTTGGATATAAAAGCATCACTAGTGTATATTGCATTTATTACAACATAAACGGACAGTCGTTGTACCTAATTACAGTGATTTAGACATTTAGTCTCCAACCACGGTGGAATGGCTTTTTCCTCTCTCTACGGGTCGTCTCGTGTGTGAGTACAATTTTGATATCTTTACTCAATCAATTACTAGTAACAAACATTTTACTATAATCGAAACATTTAACTTTTCTCAATAAGCTATTTTGTACTAATTAAAAAATACTAACTTACATGAAATATAAATGTGACAAATTCTAGAAAGTGGATGTTTACTTATTTCATAATAAACAAGCAAACAGATAATTTTTGTATGATACATAACTATTTATATAATAGTGTTGTGTTGTGCATGTACTATGCCTAAATAGTAGTCAGGGTTTGATACATAGTGCACGAGCCGGAGGCGAGTGCACTATGTATCAAACCCTGACTACTATTTAGGCATAGTACATGCACAACACAACACTATTGTTATTATTATGCCGACTGTTGAATATACTGACGTGCTTTGCTATATTTAAGTAGCTGTGGCGTTCGAGTGTTGACAAGTCCCTATAAATTATCACTGGAAAAGCAAGCTTTTGGTTTTTTTCTTCAAATTAATCAATTGATTTGATTGTTTATTTAATCAACAAGTTGTTGTAAAATAAAAAGTCAACAAAGGTTTATGTTCTTTTCAAGAAAACGTCTCGTTTGGCCTTACCGAGAAAACTCGAAATGTTTAGCAGACGAAATCTCAATGAATTTTTTTCTTGTACATTCTTTATCAAGCGTCATTTAAAAAAGCGTTTTTGTGATTCTCATGTAGAATTTCTTTGAAAAATGTTCAATCAATTTGTTCAAAAGTTTATAAGAAACTTTACCTTTAAAATTACCGTCAATAATGAAGTGTTTTTTGGAAAAATGAATAATTGTAATTGCTTGATGTCAGTCGTATATATCTATGTTATATATATATAAATACCGTAAGACTTGATTAGGTTAATTTAACGTAGCGGTAACGCGTTGGGCTTCAAGATTGAATGATTTTAGCGTCGTCAGTTCGAATCCCGCTGTCGGCGCTCGAAAGATTTTCGTTGAAAACATTTGCCGTGCTCTATTTCGGCATAGTATGCTTACGCTATATAAATCCTATAATACTATGCGAAAATAGATGAGTATTGAATATATAGTGACAAATTGACAGAAGGCATAATAATAACAGGTAGTATATTTAACAAATATGTAATGTACAAATCTTGTTTACACATCAAGAATTGTGAGCCCTATTTCTTACTTATAACTCAAACAACGACATTTTGATTATAGCCGACCATCAGAAAAACGGCATGGAACATAGTAAAAAATTTGTTTAAAAGATGAAAAGTAAAATTGGAAAATTGTTGGCTAAAATCTAACTATGTCCCTTTACGGTGGAATAACATATTGTCACAAAATGGGAAGACCTCTAATCGAAACGATATTTTATTTAATTAAAAGGATTTTATCGAAAGCGACATGTAACTTACTTCATAGCCGAATAGATAACATGTCAGGCTTGTGATCCCTTCATCCCGAGTTCGAATCCCGCAGGGGCTTTTGCTATTACTTATTGTATTGAATTTTTTTGATATTAATTTTTTATCCCCAAACTGCAAATTTTTCCCTTATTTGACATTTGTACAGTTTTTTTTATTATCATATCTTTCATAATTAAATAATTTACTGTTAATTTGAGTGATTTTTTTCAGGTGTGTTATTCCACCTTAACCCTGTATATGATTTTTGTAACTGTGTCAATATTTTCATCACCAAGCAAAGAAAACTGATTTCTGTATTTTTACCTTTGATAAATAAAGATAAGAATGTATTAATAAAAGGAGTGAGGGATACATATACACACATGCATGCACGCGAACACAAATATACATTTAAATACAAAGTACATGTATTAAGTATTTGAAGGGATTGCAGATATTGAATTATCTCTTATTTGCAAATTTGTCATATTCAATAAATAATGGCTGTAAATTTTTCAACATTTATATTATTTGTTTTTCAATTATGCCAGAAAACCCCAAAAAGATATGCTTACAGCTAATCTGAAGACATTCTATAGCCTTTTACTTTAAAAGATAGTTAAAGGGCAATTTTTAGTGAAGAAAGATAAATGCATGTAATGCTAATGATAATATCACGACTTCATTTTAAATCATAATAAAAAATTAAGTAATTATGCAGCTTTTTTCTTTCTTAAAAACCAAAATGTTTTTGGAGGGAACTGATTGTTGATGTTTGTTTGAGAATCAAATGAATCATACAACATATAGACAAAATGAGGTTGACTAATTCCTATCAATACACACAGTAATTCCACTATATCTTAAAAAATATGGTTACTGTAATTCCTGATTATTGACATCATTTTACCAGTGAGACAGGAATGCAGCACATGTCAGAGTCCGTGTTTGTGGGACTGTGTGAGATAGTGGGGATCTCACAACAGGTGGCAATCAGGAGGGAGACAGTGGACATCAGAGAGATGGTGGGGAGACGAGTGAAACCTTATGATGGGATCATGAGGATGGTGAGTGGAAGTTATAGAGAAGGGTTCAGACTGAAGGGATCAGATATTGACTTTATGCTATGGCCAAACAACCACCGAGTGATCATGGACATGTCTCAGTCTGAGTATTACAACACAGCCGATACAACCTTGATTCTCTCTGACAGTTCTGAGAGTCCACCAGGATTCACTCTTCTTCAGTTACTGACACCAAGAACAATTAAATTAGTCCTATCAGCATGTGTCAGAATGAATGACAGAGTCTATATATCTAGTTCTATTCACAGACAGTTAAGTTGTTCTGCAGTATTTCCTAATTCTACTGAACATGGACCCTGTGGTAGTGGTAATATAGCAGGACTAGAATATGACACTGCTCACTGTTTTGTTTGTGACTTTTGGCCTCTGTCTGCCTCCTCATGGATAAACAGATGTCACTCATGGCCTGATCCTGAAGTTGTTGATGATATTGTCAGAAATGGATGCCACTTTGTAGCAATAGGACACCCATTAGGACCCCATGAAAAGGAAGAATGGAGATTTTCTTTTTCTCAGGCAGAACAAAAATGTGTGTATGCAATGAACCACTGTCAGTTTTTGACTTATGGATTGTTAAAACTTTTTCTTAAAGAAGTTATAAATCAACAATCAGAAGAAACTAATAAACTGTTGTGTTCCTATCACATGAAGACAACAGTTTTCTGGGCAATTCAACAAAACACACTACCTCACTGGTGTCCACAAAACCTCTTAGCCGGTTTCTGGGTCTGCTTTAAACTCCTCCTTAAATGGGTGTATGAGGGGATCTGTCCTAACTTTTTCATCCCACAAAACAACATCTTTCTGACAAAAGTCCATGGCCCAGCACAAAACAGATTGTTCGTACAGTTATATGAATTGTACAAGAAAGGTCTGGCCTGTCTGTTACAGAGTTCCTCTATCAGGTCCTACATCATTCATGTCCTGTACAATCCTAGAGCTTTTGTTTGTACAGATGAAAGTTTCATAAAATCTGAAGTTGACTGTGATGTAGAATTTTGCCATAAGATAAATCATAATTCTTTTAGTATACCCACAGTAGATCTCCACAGTTGTGTGAAATACCTATATACAGTAGAACAGTTGGTAGATTTGCCCCTGACACAGTATCAAGTTGTCATGTTACAGAGACTTACAACCCCTATCCTTCAGATCACAGCTTTCATATTACACAACATGTACACTAACACAGGTGTCAACAAACAGATGTATATTGCAGACAAAATATCCTGTCACATGCTGAAATTAGCAGCCAAGTTTAGGTGTATTTCTGACATGTTGTACGTTGCCATGTATTATTTCAAGACACTCAGATACAGGGAAGCTTCATCTCTTTTAGAAATAACAAAGGTGAATCTGCAACAGCCATATCTGATGTATAATGATTTTGTAGATAGAGAGAGATATATTGAGGCTGTAGGGGGACAGTCCTGGTCTACAAAGATGAGACATGCTGTAGCAGGGGATATCAAACTTGACACCATAATCTGTTATATCAATGAACTAATACTAGAACAACAGTCTGCTGTTAAGAATAGGTGGCCATTATTATATATCCCAGTGTTTGTAATGTTACACTTCCTGGAGTTCTTGTGTTACAGACACATTGATACAACATTATCACAAGCAGCTCTAGATGAGCTACAGGTCCTGGTCCACCATGATCAGGGACTTTATATAGATGTTGAATCCAGAGATATCTCCTGGGAGATCCTGGGGATCTGTCAACAGATTACTGGGAACCCCCAGGCTGCTCTATACTCATACGAACAGTCACTTACACAGTATCCATTTCACAACATACAAACTGCCACACAGAGTAGAATACAAGATATAAAAGGAGCTGCCCCACATGAGTAAATTACATATACCAATGACTGACTTAACAAAATTCATAATTTTTCTTTAATGAAATTACATAAAGTAAATGAAACCTTACTAAAGAGACATGTTTATGGCTAACACTGGCTTGAGCTGGGTCCTAATCATCAAGTAGGGAGTTGGAAGAGAATTGATGATTTGATGTTATGAAAAGTAAGGCACTTTGTGACTCTGAGACAGTAAATTATCTAAGAGGCTATACATAGTGAAAAGGTATGGTTTAAAAATGTGTTGAACATAAATTATATAAATGTGCAAGTATGTAAATATGAAAACAAGCTAGTATTTATACAATAAGGCCAGAAGAGTTGGGGGATTCTCCCCACCCACACACCCAATGCTATGTTCCCTCTATGCCATAAGCCAGTTAACTAATGCCATTCATATATTTCATATAACACCCACATGCCGAATGCTATGTTCCCTCTATGCTAAAAGCCAGTGAACTAATGACATTAACATTATTCATATGACACCCACACACCCAATGCTATGTAAATCCTATGATATTGACATTATTCATTTATTATACTTTCATGTTAAATACCGAAATCTGATTTAGCATTACCCAAAGCCTGATATAGAGTCACTATCAAGCCATTGCGATCATTTTGGTGCTTCTCTGTTACTCAGATTTGGTGTTTAATTTCTTTTGATTATTTTTATTAAACTCCAGATGTATTGCTAAAAACCATTTATCAGTAACAATCCATAATTTTGTATCAATAATTTCTGATATCACCTGATTAGATAGAGATTAAGGAGACCCTGTTCAAATCTATTAAGTTCAATCTGTCATTATTTCTCCACTAACTTTACACAATGAAATTTTGAAACTTTTGCCCAGCGCTTTAATGAAGCAGACTTTTAATTTATGCTTTTTAAAATTGAAACGAGCAATTATAAGTGTTTATTTTATATGTATTGATTTATTTCTCCGTATTTTAAATTACCTTTACTAAGTATTTGCCATTTAATTTATGAAGAGTTACTCTATGGAACAGGTCAAAATTCTGGACAGGTCAAACAACTGTATCAATTTTACAGCTAAAAAAACTGAATTTTTTCTCTTAGCCCCATTTATCAGCTGTTCAAAGTGCGCTGACTTGGTCCCAAAATTAACGCACTTTGAAAAAATAATTGAAACTGATTTTTTTTTTCAGTCTCGACAATTCTCGCTGAGATTAACGGACATGCGGCAAATTAAAAATGTCGTTATTGACGATGAGACCCTTTGACATTCTAAAAAAATTAAAGTAGAGTTTTGCAAATTAGACAAACCTGATTTCACCAAAATTATTGTTAACAATATTTTTCCAACCGCCATCTTCTTGATTCAGCATGTGATTATAATCACGTGATAAGGTAACATGACTTTCTAATTTTAGAATTCTATTAGACTAATCGTTCCACAGACATCTCGTCCCCCAGTCCTCTTTAGTCGTTCTTTTCATTTCATTAAGTTATCACATTCCTCCGTGAACCATAGCAATTTTTTCTTCCATTATTCATGAGGAGAATAAGAACATTTAAAAAATGGAGCCTGCACATTGTATTAACACTTATGAAAATGAATAGAATAGCGTTTATATATATATATATATATATATATATATATATATATATATATATATATATATATATATATATATATATATATATATATATATATATATATATATTTTTTCCCTTTAGTTTTTTTGTTTGTTTGGTTTCTTTTATTGTATAAAATCTGACATTTGTTATGTTTGCAAGATGTGATGTGATATCTGTGTAAATAATAAAAAAAGACCTTAATAATTTTCTTTATATTCAATATCGTTGTTTTGTTCATTTCTTTGTTAAGATAGTTTTGGTTTTCCAAAAGGTTTTCAATGACATGATTTCTAACCACCACTTGCAGGCAACAAGCAAGTAGGTACCGGTTTTGTTTAAAATTAGAGGGTCGGTGGAGCAGACTCATTCCAAAAATCTTTAAAAAGCAAAACAGAATAAAAATGTATACACTTTCTTTTAAGTTGTTGGACTTGAATTTCATAAATAAATAAATAAAATATATATGTATCCATACTATTTAAGATGTAAGGTCATAAAAACCAAAGGCTGAAATTATCATCTGAAAATCACACTTTGTTTAAAAATTAAATATAAGTGGATGGGCATTTGTTTGTTTATCTAAATTTTTTTGCTTACTATGCCAAAAAAATAAAATTAATTCAAAAAAAAGAAAAAATGTTTACATTAGAAAAATTATAGCATTTAGATATATCACTTAGAGAAAAATAGAAAAGAGTTATTTCCTTTTGTCATTATTGAATTATGTCGAATATAAGGATGAAAAACGCTTATTAGATATCTCCAAGTACACAATGATTTGAGTTTTTGATGTGCACCTATAATAACATAGAAATTACAAATCTACTTGCAAGAATTTTAATGAATTCGCGGTTTATGTAAAATGTATGACGTCACAGGAGGGTGAATTTACTTAAATTTCCTTATTTTAACTTCAATTGCTAACATGCTCCAACAAATATATTGGAGGGGGCACTCCATTATAATTTCAAAGACAAACAAAACATTAAAAATCGCATTACTCGGTGCATGTTCTCGTAATTGTAAACAATAGAATTATGGTTAATAGCAAATAAGAATTTCAGATGATTTATTTATTATTTTTCTAATAAAAGTAATTTTGCAGTATTTTAGGTCTTACAAGAATTATTATTATTATTATTTTTTTTTTTTTTTTACAAAATAATACTTTCAAAATGCTGTTATGTTTCTCTAAATGCTCTGTTAATCAATTCTTATTTTAGAAATTCATCGCCACTTCGAATTAATGGGCGATTTTTCTTCGCCTTTGAATTATGTATATATGTATACATGTACATTACCCGGAAACGACGAAGAGTAGGCGCCATTTTACCTTATCAAATTCATTAAATAACAATTTCTCAACTAAAACGATTTGAATGTTGTATCAATTTTGTAAACATAAAAATACAGAACAAAAGAAAGTTATAACTTTGAACAAACAGCTGCATGAACATAAAAAGATACGCAAAGTCATGCGCACTCGAACTGCACTCAGCCTTGTTAATAAAAAATAATTTTAAAAATATAAAAACAGTAAGATAGAAAAAGAAATATACTTTTGTCTTAAAGTCTATAATTTGTATCCCCTCAACAAAGTAACATGTTTATTGAGAAAAATAATACTTAAGATAACTTATTTAGCAGTTAACTAAAAAACTATAAATGATGAAGTGCATGTGTTTAATTCATAATAACGCAATTTTTACTTTCTTTACGTCAAACTAGGTTTTCGAATTTAAACATAAGAAATAAAAAATATATACAACACGATTCATCGTAAAAACTCCTCGCTAACCGCTACACCACAGAATCACATGTTTTAATATAATCAAATAACAAACTCAAGTTGGTATTGCGCAAATATAATTCTGTTTTTGCCATATGATGATCATCAAAAGTGAAGGAGGAAAACTTGCTCTTTACCATAGAGTGGGTCTTGGTACCATTTTATTGGCAAAGATAGACATTTACATGTTTTATCAGTATACGTTCTTAAAAGAATAGTATGATGACACACTCTATAAAAAACTATAGTCTGGACTAATTTATTAGCATATACATATTATGATGTCTTAATATGAGCTAAATTTGAAGTTTAGGTTATATAATGAATGCAAATGATTACATATGCTTAATAAATGGAACAAAAATAATATTTGTAAGAAAAAAATTGTGGGATTTTCATTTGAATTTAATAGGGTTTATGCCTCGGCTTATTCCTCCACGTTCTTTTTCATTTTTTTTTTACTTTTCCTCCTCAAAACTTTATTTTTTTTTCTTTTCCTCTTGCAGTCGGATCACGTTTTGTTAAATATACGTATACATATATATATATATATATAATTATATATATGTTTAATATATAATATAAATGCAATTTTACTATCCGTAGTAATGCCCTAGAGACCGTGGATCATTACAAATACCTACATGTAGGAGTGACATTCAATTACAATAGCTGCTTCAATAGCAACGCAGAACTACTAGCTAAGAATCATCGCCAAAATACATAACAAATATTTTGGTTTTACGTCATACGAAAAACTATTTTCTTCGTATGTTGCCCCTATCCTAGACTATGGAGCTGGTGTGTGGGGCTACCGGGAGTTTCAGGCTATAGACAATATACAGAACAGGGCAATAAGATACTTCCTGGGGGTTCACAGATTATCACCAATTTTGTTCCTTTACGGTGACGTAGGCTGGCTCCCAAGTCAATTTTGACGGTAGTTTTGCATGTTGAGATACTGGAACAAGCTGATATGTTTTGAGGATGACCGAATAACAAAGATGGCCTTTAATCTGGACTATGAACGATGCCGTGATAACTGGTGTAGTGAAGTGAAACACATTATGAACCAGATTGGAATAGGGCAATATTACGACACCAAATGCACTATTGATTTGGGCTTGCTGGAATAACATCTTACGAATTTCTACTCGGAAATATGGAAAGAATAAATATATACCAAAATTGCGAACGTACAAGAACGCTTTCGGCTTAGAAAATTATATATTGTTCAATCTGAGCAAAGCGGAAAGATCTCACATAGCTCAACTTTGATCAGGGATCAGCGATTATGTACTCTTTGTACCCAACAAGTAATTGAAAATGAACTACACTTTGTGTTAGACTGCCCGTTTTATAACCAATATCGCACTGAGATCCTTGGCGAACAGCTGCTATCACCAGCACTGTTGAATCGTGATAGACAATACGTGTTTACCTATTTAATGAGCCATAAATTTAGACAATTATCAAAATTCGTTGTAAAAGCATTCCGAATTCGGAGACAATTTTTTTTATGCATAATTTATTCATTCAAGGATATAAACTTTGATGTAACATTGTGATTTAATATGTGACATAACCCAAATATACTAGTAAGTCAATAATTGATACACCTTGTATAAAGCGTGATGAACTATAATTGTTAATATTACCAAGGTGACTTATAGGCCCAATGGGCCGGGTGTCTAACATTCATGTACAAGTAGTTGTTATAAAATGTGTATCATACGGCACAATTGTACATAATATGCACATGTCAATATAATAAAAAATTACTTACTGATATGTTCATAAATGAATTGCAATTTCAATACTAATTATGATAAAATAATGATAATGAGTTAATCATACTGTTCGAGTTTCTTTTGCTAAAAACAATACTCTTCTACAAAGCACTGGAAACACGTGTATTCATAAAATTACAAGACTTTACACGTGATTAAGGTAACCTGTAAGTATCTTGTTTCTGTAATCATTTTAGAACTTTTCTTCTTACTTTTGAACGTTTTACTTCTCACTGGTAACTGGAGGCACAAAGATGTTCTTGAGTGAGCCAGCCTGGTTTAAACGACCTGACTTCTCAAAACATAAATGTTAGAAATGATAGTATATAATAACGTTTAAAAGTTCATATCCCGTTTGAACTATCAATGAAAGCATTTTAATTATTAAACCCGCTACATTCTTTAGATTAAGGTGAATGTTGTTAATCAGCGTGACCTGTAAGTATCTTGCTTCTGCAATCATTTTAACTTGTTACTGGTAACTAGATGTACAAAGATGTTATTGAACGATCTGACTTCTTCAATATAAATGTTAGAAATGATATTAAATAATAATGTTTAAAGTTCCCGTTTGAACTATCAATGAATGCATTTAAATGATTAAACTCGCTACATCGAAGTTGAGATTTCCTTTTGAAGGTGAAGGTTTTGAATCGGTGAATGTTATGTTTAATTATTGACAAATTCTGAACGTGGTAAAACACTGAAAAAAATCAATTTGATTAAACCAGACCATTTGATCAACTCACTAACGTAAACACAGCTGATAAAGAGATCAATGAGAGAAAGGAACATGTTTTGAAATCAGACGTAAAGAAAGTGCAATTTCAGTGGAAGTCTGCATATGAAACTTATCATTCCTGAATTTATTAATCAAACTAATTCTTGTAACAGATAATATGCGTTAGACAATTCATTTTTTGTATTTGATCGTCATTATAAGCAATTAAAATCTTTTTTTTTAGTTTTCTAAGATCCAAAAGTAACTTTGGTATTACTGTGATTTTTAGAATGGTTACGTTACATCACAAGACAGTCGACATGCAACAACTAACGTTTGATTTCTAAAACCTCAATGTTCATTCCACCATTATACACCACAGTTAACACCGTGGCTTATAATTCTCAAAAGACTCCAAACTTTCTTCATTTATATCGTCTACATTGTACGATTGTGAATAACAGCTCTTCAATAGCGCCATGTTTTTATACAGATAATTATGGTTTATGTAAATTGATTATTATATGTTACGTAGGCAGCTACAACAAAATATTAACCATTATTTAAAGCAAAATTGAAATTTGTCAACATTTTTACTTTTTGGATGGGGTATTGAAAATATCTCTTTCTATTTAAAAAATAAGGAAGATACGGATTCAAAATTTACTTCAGAATTTCTGAGACACTTCTAATTCTAACTAAAAATATCTCGAAAAATTCCATTCCTTTACAACAGAGAGTATATATAACTTTATAATTATAACAGCTGAAGTTGATTTGTTTATTATTGAGAGCCCATGAAATTTTAAGTGTCAGATCGTGACAGATACTTAGTAGCATGCCTTGGGAATGTGTTTATAAATTTAAGATTCTGAATATTTTTTTCCTTTTATTTAGATGAACTGTAGCTAATCAGAAAGTACAAAATGTACAAACACTCTGACATGAAGATATTAATGCAATAAATTTAATTACTTTATCTCCATTAGGGATATTATGTGTGAAATGGTAACATCTTGTTTAGTAAAGAAAATGTTATTTTAATTTGGAAAGAGTAGATATGAGTTGTTTGTGAAGTCATATTATGAGCTCGAGGTAACGTGACCATGTGATGACAATGTCGAGTGTAGGTCTATTAATATATATAATGTCTCCAGATCCAGAGTAAACAACGTTTATGGATGGTGAGATTGTAAAGGGGAGAAGTGATGGGGAGGAAGGAGCGATAGGGAGGAAGGAGTGATGGGGAGTGATGGGGAGGAGGGTAGGAAATGACCAGATGGATTGGTCTCACAATCAGAAGTTTTTTTGGTCAATTGATATATAACTTAACTTTCATCAAATTAATTCAAACAGGCACGTAGCATCGTTTCTGAAAGTAGGGGGGCCAGATTTGTCCAAGAAATCTTGACAAGCAAAAAAAAAGGGAAAAAAGAAAGGAAAATTTAGTTTACCAAAATCTTCAAAATCCTAATCCGGGGGGGGGGGGGGGGCTGGCGTAGTATATAACTTCAATTTCACTCCTCAATTCCTTTTTTTATTTCAATTTTTTACATACTCCCTAAAAAGTGGGGGGGGGGGGGGCAACTCCATGACAATTCAATTTTTTATATGTGAATTTAAAATAATTTGTTGCTGCGAGAAAAAGTGGGGGGGGGGGGAAGCAGCCCCCCTGCCCCCCCCCCCCCCCCCCCCCCCCCCCCCGCCGGTGTTACGTGCCTGTCAAAGTAGATCATTATGAGTTTGAATTCATGGATCGGACAAAACTTTTTACTGAAAAATGAGATTTCTAGAGCTGCCATTTACAGCTTCATTAATCTCTTTAAAAGAAAGTGCGCTTTGTATAGAGGAAAAGAAAAATGATTAATTTTAAAGCTGAACATGTCTTTGTTTTCTTTTCTAAATAACACTTTATGGGTAAAAGACATGCACTAATATACCGGTAATTAAATGTAGATAAGATGGGTATATAATTTGTTGGACATTCACCCGCCTTGCATAAACCCAAAAACTTGTTTACTTCTGCACTACATTTCTAATTTTAAGACATAAAATAATGATTTGTTGATAACAAAAATAATGAAAAAGTTTCTGCTATAAAAGATAAAAAAAAGAGTAAGAGGGAATGAAATTTTAATTAATAACATCATCACTGTTGGTCATTCGGTGATTAGAAATTTATGTAAAACCTGAACTGTGAAATACTTTATTTTGCCGATAACTTCATAAAACAGGAGTTAATGGATCATTGAAACTTCTAATGCACCATAGATACTTCATAGTGATGTACTGTCAAATGGTGCATACAGGATATTTCAGGTCCCGAACCTAATAACACATGGTTAAGTTGTTTGTTAGCACTCTTGTCTCACCGGTCTAATTCTGTATCTATTGTGTTTATTTGTGTATTTAATAAGGGTTTAAGGATCATCATATTCAAACTTCGGGATTCTTTCCTGTTTCCGAAGACGAAGAGGACATTTTTAGGATATTTAAACACTTGGCAATCAGGATGGTTGTCTTTATATCAATTTTACACTTAAGAGACACGGAAGTTTATTAAATAATCGTTTTGAGGAGAGACATCGATCTTAGGCTTCGTCAAACTGGTTAGATAATTATTGCTGTGTATTTGATTACGTTTCACATACAAGAGAGATGACAATGGTCATCAATTAAGACATCTACAAGAACTTGTTTTGTGGATACTGTGTGGGGGCGGGGGGGGGGGGCATTGAGGCAGTGAATAATGTTAACTTAATATACGGACGGAAGGTGACGTCATCTTATATGTTCATCCAATACATACTTTTTCGTGGAACATTTACATTTTACGTGCCACTCCGCTAGCATACATCATAATACTTCATAACTCAACCTTCTATTTAATAAATAGAAGACATGTTGTAGGTAAATAAAACCAGTTAAGAAAATAAAAATCATTTAAAATTAGAAATATCATTTTGTTTGTAATCCGATAACAACTTCTTTATTTCTCTCTTAAGATTTATGTCTGTTGTACTGTATTTGGAAACCAAATATCTCCTATTATACAGAACAATCAATGATGGCGTCACATGAATAGGGACCTACTTTAGATAATTCAAATGGTTGCATATTTTCCGTTGGAAACAATTAATTTTTTTAACGTGGCTGGTATGTCGAGTTGATGACTGAGTCAAAATGTATGCATAGTGTAATTAAACCTGATATTAAATATATTCCACGAATCTGTTTATTATCTAAGCATGTCCATATTATTCACCACCATTGCCAATTTTCAAGAACGATTTGATCATATACGGAAGATAAGACACCTCACAATAACATCAAGACATATTTCTAACGTTGATATGGGTTACGTCCGCTTCAAGAAGAAACTGCTGCATGACGGGAATTTAGATTTTTTGGTTGGAACAATATGAGCTTTCTGTCTATGGAGCGATCTCAATAACGACCGTTTTAGTTGTACAGAATAGTTGGAAGCAGTTTACACTCGTTGGTTATTTGCAGATACTGATATTTACTTCTAATACTCAATGGAATCAAAATATGTCAAATACTTCTCAAAATCTCCTTCTAATCAGTTTTAGTTCTATTTCATTAATACTTGGAGAAAAATATCAACCAAACTAGGACTCGTCCGATCGGTAAAAATAATTAACTTTGTTGTCATACATGGAAAATCACCATAAAATAAAAAAAACTTTTAGTTTTTTTTTTCAATACTTAAGGCCATAAACAAGAAAAAAATAATACTCAAGTCACATGTTTCATTTGAAGAGCTTTCATCTAAGGAAAGAAACTCGGATGCTTTCAACCGATTCATTCAGGTCGTCCGGACTTCTAAATGCATGCACTATACTTAATAGGAAGAAAACAAAAATAAAGAAAGGAACTTGTTTTATTGAAAAATAAATATAAACTGTTTTAAGGCGTTAATAAAAAAAAAACTAGAATGATCTTGGACAGAAAAGGTTGCCATCTTTGCATGGAAATCGAACATGTTTATAGGTCCTTCATGGTAAATAATGGTGTAGAACCTGGCACTCTATAAAACCAGTGACATAAATGATAATATGTCTCTGATAAAGCAAAGTAAATATACAAGTGATAATGAGTTAATTTATATTACAAGGAAAGTTTAAAATGCGTAAAGTTCAAGTAACGATATTATATACAACATTTACGTATCTGTCGATATCATAGTCTAACACATGGACACGTTCTGTCATGGGGTGTTTTGAAGTATGAATAATCTGGATTTCAGTCCGTATTGTTCAGATATATCTAAGAAGTGCACTGTCATCTGGGTGTCACGGTATCATATAAGTTTTCCTGTTAATATTGAAATAATAGACCTAGACAGAGAGGATTGAATATATGTAATAAAAAAAACAATGTTTTCGTCAACTGACAGGTGGACATATAAATGGCAAGATATTGGTGCCTGTGTTTAAAATAATATACATACATGTACTATGGCTTATGATCTTGGCTTTGGTTTCATAGCTAGGAAAATCATGTGTCTTTATTCAATGTGTTCCAACTACAAGTTGGGAAGCCAGAATTCCTTCAATCCGAGGGATGTTGTGGATTTGAGCAGCACCCAATCACTTTAATGTTTTACAAGACTTTCCTGCCCAAATATACATCATAGGTATCGCCACATTTAGATATATTTACTTTTTCAACGTTTTATATATTGAGCTTTTCAACACTTTATACAACCATACCCCACGGCAAATTAAAATCTAAGCTTTTTGATATCATCGACAGTTGTTTTTTCAATAAAATGGGAAGTCTTAAAAATGCTTACCTTTTCATTGGAAATCTAAAAAATCATTTTGTTAAAAACCATTCTGATTGCACACGCAAGTACTCTGAAGTTTACATTAAAAAAAAAGAAGCTTGAACATCTACATAATTTTTGAAAATCAAGTCTTTCAACAGTCTGTTGGAATTTCCTTGGGTACCAATTGTGCTTCATTGTTAGCAGGCCTATTTTTTTATTCTCATGAAGCAGAATTCATTCAAAAACTTGTACGTTAAAAAAAAACAAATCACTCGCAGTGGCCTTCAACTCAATATTCAGGTATATCGACGACGTATTGTCAATACAAAATTGTTATTTCCACACATAAGTCGACTCGATATATCCCAGTGAATCTGAAATAAAAGATGCCATGGAGTCAGCGTCATCTGTTTCATATTTGAATATGTTACTGGAAATGGACATTGCTGGTAACCTAACAACAAAACTTTATGATGAACGCGATGATTTCAATTCTTCTATAGTCAACATTCCTTACTTATGTAGCAATCTACCTTCATCTTCTGCATATGGTGTTTTTGTATCTAAGTTAATTCGATACACAAGGGCATGCTCTTCGTAGGAACTGTTTCTAGGCGAGGCAAGCTACTGCCAAACAAAGAGTTGATAAAACAGGACTATCAACAGTTTCGTTTGAAGTCATCTTTTCGTAAGTTCTATGGTCGATACAACGACCTTGTCAACAAATGCAATATTCCACTGGGTCGCATCCTGACTGACGTTTTTCAGACTTATTGTTAGACCATTAATCACCTAATTGTCTACAGACTTTTCCGGGGTTTTTTTCGAAGAGCATGCCCTTGCGTATCGAATCATCTAGCTGAGAGACAAAAACACCATATGCAGGTTGTGAAGGTATAATGCTACATAAGGAAAGTTGACTAATGAAAAATTGAAGTTATCGCGTTTATCATTATACCCGCACTTTCTAAAGAAAGTTCGGGTATATTGTTGTTACCCTGTTCCGTCCGTCCGTCCGTCCGTCTTTCACGTTTTACTTTCTCAAACTGCTCTTACATCTTTTTTCCCGATTACGACAAAGAGCCTACGGCGGATGTGACCGGTCAGCAAAGGATCCTCACTCCTCATAGGCACCTGATCCTACCTCTATCTTTTTAGAGGACCGTGTTGCTTTGCTTTGAATTTGTATTTCGTTTTATTGATTTTGAGATGGTTGACAGTTTGTTATTGTCATTTTTTATTACGTAGGTGTAAATGAGCAAGTCATTTTCTTATTTTATTTTTAATTATCATGAAATGAACACAACTTTTTTTTACTTATAAATGATATCGCTATTAATGATAAAAAAAATAAAATCATCAATATGCAATGCGTGTCACCTTTAAATGTTAATTTGTATCAAGTATTACATACAAAACACATAACAGTGTCATAAAAATGTCATTATCATTATAAGTGATCAATAAGACGCGTTGTGGGGAAAGAATACCAAATAAGGATTATTGCAAAATTGTAAATATAATTTTTTTTAATCTAATGGTCAACTGCCTTATCTTTCTTTTTGGAATTTAAGATTAATGTTTGTTGCAGTTGGAAAGCAAAATATGTACATGTTTTAGTACATAGGTTTAAATGCTTAATTTCTTTACAACTTTTAGAACATGGATACCATAATTTCTCTCAAATCAACTTCACATTGGGAAAATGTCATTATTTATTTTTTCTTCTAACTTTTCTAAGTGAATAAGTAAATGTTGTGCAAAAAAGCAGAATCTTCATATTGAAGATAGAGTCATTCGAAAAGATTTAGATTTTTGCAAAATGCATCTGTAAATGCTACCATGTACAAATGCAATATTGTTGTATGTAAGAATCAAAACATTCTAATTATGCAGAATTTAGATATTGGTCTGTTTTAAATGCAATATTATTTACCCAAGTTCTATACAATATTTTTGTGTTTTACTGGTAATGATAATTTATATTTTCAATGCATGTAGTGTGTACAGAACAATAAAGTTTGACGTCACTTGAGTATAACTACACCTTAAATGAAAAAATGGCTGCACTCTTTCTTGTAGAATGTAAATGTTAACATAAGGCTAACATAGTAAACCTTAATTAGTGACCGAGTCTTATGAACATTAACATTAAAATCAACGATACAGGTCAAAGATCACATGGCAATGTTAAATACAAAAAATTACGATTGACACAACTGCGGTTTTCCAGATTATAGATAATGAAGTAAGCGTAAACACATCAGCATTCTTTTCACATTTATTTTCCAAAAAAAAAGCCTAAGAACACTTTTTTCTTACAACAATACTAT
Source organism: Magallana angulata (assembly GCF_025612915.1). NCBI lineage: Eukaryota > Metazoa > Mollusca > Bivalvia > Ostreida > Ostreidae > Magallana > Magallana angulata. Next base: position 54,625,697 of record NC_069120.1, read on the forward strand.
TATGCAATTGATTTTAGCATGTTTATTACATAAATTATTAATTATTCATTACAATTTTTTATGTGTCTTTAATAATAAAACAAGAATCATAATTAAATGTGATTTTTAATTAAGTTCCCTAAAAATAATTTGGAGAATTAAAAAGTCTGATTAAGACAACACCTTGTGAACTCTAACTTTTCAAGCATATTTGAAAGTGCTTGCAAAGTGTAATGAAGCCTGATATGTTATCTTGTTTTATTTTGCATCTTTGTCAATTTACAAGAACGATTTTATAATAGGCTTTACACTTAATACCATGGCAAATGTGGTTCTATAAGAACAAAACAGGTCTCATTTTTACAAACGTTGATATGGATTATGTCCGGGTTTTTTTTTATCACGGACTGCTGCAAGACGGGATTTGACATTTTACCGTAAACGCAGTATAAGCTGTTTTGTCTATGGTGAGTAACTGAATAACGGCCATGCTTGTCGTTATTTACACAGAGAAAGTAACTTATAATCATGGTTTTTTTTTCGATATTCATATTTAGTTGATCTATTGAATATTTCGAAAGATCTTTTCCTAAACATTTAAAATCTACTTCAAAACATTTTGAGGAAAATCTCCTTTAAACTAGGATTTGTCAAATAGATAAAATAATTCAATTTGACAAACATTTAAAATCAGTAAGATTGTTATTTAAATTTAAATTTAGCCATAAACAAGAACAAAAAAGGTACTTGAGTCACACGTTGATCTAACAAACTTTGGAATAGGCGTTCATATCTATTGAAATATATTTCAACCAAAGAGCTTTTATTTAGGGAAAGAAACCCAGAAGCTTTCGAATTGATTCATCCAGGTTGTCCGGATATCTAAACCATACACTTATTAGGGAGAAAATGGAAAAAAAAAACCAAATGCATTAAAAAGACTTGTTTTGTAGAAAAAACTATATCTAAACTGTTTGAAGGCGTTTTTAAAATATTAAAATGGTCTTGCACAGAAAGAGTTGCTTTTCTTTGCCTGCAGATCCTTCCTTGTGCATTATGTTGTAGGCCCTGACACTCATAAAACATAAACAATATATGCGATAATGAGTTTAAATAAATTTCGACGTTAGTATCAAACACATAAAGTCCTAGATGCAACGACATAACATACTACATTTACGCATGCGTGTCGATATGACAATCCAACACATGTACACGTTCTGCGATGAAGATTTTTGAAATATGCGTGCCTGGATTTCAGTCTGTTTTCTTTTGATATTCTAAGCAGCGTTCTGACTGTCATCAGTTGGGTGTTACGGTATCATTTATTACTTCCTGTTTATGAAATAATAAAACCGGGTACTGAGTGGATTAGTTCTTTTAACGAGGCCGGGTCTAATTTGTTCTGCCCTAGATTTTTGAATGAAATTTTTTACATGAATTTCTACTGATATAATAATTATTTTAAGATAAAAAACTAAGACATTTACCACACCGTTTGTTTAAGGGGTAATCTCAAAGTTTGTTAATTTTTAACATAGGACCCTATGGGATTTCGCTTGAAATGTATCAATTTTGCACATTTTTTATATATTTTTTAAACTTCTGCCCTAGGGATTTGTTTTTCTGTTCTACATATCAAAGTTATTGCTAAAAGGCATCAAATGGTCAAATAAAAAAAACCCTTTACCTCCTGGTTTGTTCCAGGGGTCTTATCAAAGTTGTTTTTTGTATGCACAATTTCCCAGATTTGTCAACTAATGGCTATTTTTTATTTGATAAAGGCGGAAATGGTGATCTTTATAGTATCATTAAAACATCCAGACATATTAAAGTAATAAATAAATAATTAACATCACTTATTAAGGGTCATTATATAAAAGTCATGGTTACTATCTTGAAATATATGAATTAAGCTATATTTAGGCGGGTTAAGAAAACGTGACAGAGGGCCAGGCTTGCTGAACCCTCTTCACGTTTTCGACCCGAGCCCAAATATAGCTTTTACTTCGAGACATTTATGTTTACTCCACAATATGATATCAATTTTACGCATCAAACGAGCTATTTTCAACAAATTTCGCTGAATATCTGCAGTTGAAACTATCACGCCATGGCGTCAATCAAGCAAAAAGATGACGTCACAATACAAATGAAACGCTGCGCGAAAACGTGCGTATGTCGCCGGGTGTCGTTGCGGTTCCAAAATAATAAAGTTCAATAGGTTTACGTAGCTTTTATTCAGGTGATAATTTACAGATAAATTTCCAATTCTTCAACAGACCTGAGATTAAGGTACAAAAAGGGATCTGAAATATAAATGAAATGATAAATACACAGATAACATTATTTTACTCATAGTTGCATTTTACTGTGCATTACTCTACTCAATACATTTTCCTGTATTTACACTTACATTTTGCACATTTTGCTGTACAGAACTTTACTACTTTACTACATATACTTCACTTTACACAATCACTAGACTCGTACACGTACTTCACTTTCATATACTTGTGTACTACATAAATACATTTATTTTACGGCAACTACTACGAGCCTTACTCTGAAATACATACAACATATGTTTACATCACAACAACACACATACTTTTACTTAATAGTTTCCGTATGAGCAAATACTCATTATCGGACATTACTTCGAAATACTTCCAAATTACTCACGGAAAATATAAAACAAGATTATCTGGCCATTTTAGGAATAAAATACGGCATTAAATCCGTTTCATTAAAATAAAAACAAACTTACCCAGAATAGTTGGACTCTGGTCAGAAATACTTATACATTACATGTAGGATGAAATGAGGGAGCTGGTAGAAAACGTCCGCTCTCTCCAATTGCTACGCCCAGACTGAATTCTTAAATGCACGGGATTAGAACCCGCCTAGTAAAACCGGCTGAGTGAGCTTTAAACTATGGAAAGCAACTCTAACAATAAATTAGTAACATTATAAACGTAGTACAAAATGTATGTAAAGTAATTATGGACGTAAATTGTGACATACCTCCCCCCTTTAATAAAAAAAAATTATCTTTTTTTAATACACAACAATTTATGTACATGAACTATGTTTTTACGTATTTTTTTTATATTTTAGATAAAAACAAGATAAAACTGTTCATTTCCTCATTTTATTTACACTGAAACACTCACTTCTACTCTTACTCACGTCTGACGACTTAAATAGTCCGCTCCAACATTGTCTTTTCCTCTAATTGCAATAATGCGGAATCGATATGGCTGTAACAGCAATGCCCAACGCATCAATCTAGAATTTACTAATTTTGTTTTGTTCAGATACATGAGAGGATGATGATCAGTCTCTAAGATGAACTCTTTTCAATAAAGATATCTATGAAACTTTTGCACTGACCATATGATGCCCAGACATTCCTTCTCGATGGTTGAGTAATGTTCCTCACTTGTCTTGAGTTTGCGACTAGCGTAAGCCACTGGGAGTTTGTGATCACCTTCTTCCTGTAGAAGCACTGCTCCGAGTCCTCTATCCGATGCGTCTGTCTGCACTATAAAAACCTTAGAAAGATCTGGCAATTTCAAAATAGGAGATGTGGTAATTGAGGATTTTAAAGTTTGAAAAGCTAGCTCTTGAGCTTCCGTCCACTGAAGTTTGCTTGGTGAGAACTTCCGGGTGAGATCTGTTAAAGGAAGTGCAATTTGAGCAAAATTCGGAATAAATTTTCTATAGAAATTTACCAATCCTAGAAAAGACCGTAACTGTTTTTTGGTTGCAGGATGATTTGCCTCTCGAATAGCTTTGACTTTGTCGGGATGAGGGTGCAGTTTATTGTCTCCCACTATATGTCCTAGACATTCCAGCTTTGGGTACGCCAATGAACACTTCGTTGGCCTTGCTGTGAGATTGGCTGAACGTAGACGCTGTAACACCTCAGAAAGCACAGTCATATGATGATCAAAAGTATCAGTAAAGATCAAAATATCATCGATGAAATTGTCCACATTTGATACATTTTGCAACACATCACGCATGAGACGACAAAAAGTTGCTGGTGCTGTGACCAACCCAAAAGGCATTTTAGTGAACTGGAAAAGACCTAAAGGAGTCTGAAAAGCTGTCAAAGGACGGGCAGAATGAGTCAATGGAACCTGCCAATACCCCTTAGACAAATCTAACCGATAAAAATACTTATGGCCTGATAGTTTAGCAAACATTGCATCGACATCTGGCATTGGTTCAGCGTCAAACACAGTGATACGATTGAGAGCCCTAAAATCAACACAAAAGCGATAAGTGTGGTCTTTCTTGACTACAAGGACTATTGGGGATGAATAGGGACTATCTGTTGTCGTCCGTATCTCATGTTCGAGTACATGCGTATGCCCTGGTACGTCTGACAAAACATCACTATACCTGTATAGAAGTTCTTTCATTTTCTGCTTTTCCTCTCTATTAAGCTCTGGATTTACATCTACATCAACGTGCGTTTCTTGAGACTGAACATCCAAGAAATCTGTTTCTTGACTACACTCAACATCTGAGTTATCAATCTGTTCTGAATCTACAACTGACATAACACAATTCACAACTGGTTCACATGTTTCTATATATTTCTTCAACATGTTTGCATGATATGTCTTTACTTTGCCCTTTACATCTAACTGATAGTCTACTTTACCTACTCTTTTCACTATTTGGTATGGACCTTGCCATTGCATTAGGAGCTTGTTACTATCAGATGGCAAAAGAACCAAAACTTTCTCACCTGGTTTCATATTCCGCACTCTAGCCTTCTTGTCAAAGTACACTTTATGTCTATGTGTTGCTTTCTTCAGATTCTCCTGCGCTAACTCCCATGTTGATTCTAACCGCTCTCAGAGATCTAAAACGTATTGGTATGTAGACTTTACCTGCTGATCTTGGATTTTCTTTGTCCACAATTCTTTCAGAATTGTCATTGGTCTCCGAACAGTACGGCCATACAATAACTCAAAGGGAGCAAACCCGAGGCTTTCTTGGGGAACCTCACGATATGCAAAAAGCACAGTGTGTAAATATTTATCCCAATCTTTAGGTCTATCTATACACATACGCTTCAGCATTTGTTTGAGTGTACCGTTGAAATGTTCCACTAGCCCGTTACACATAGGGTGATATGGCGTAGTGGTCAGCTGTTTCAATGAAATGAGCCTACTTACCTCCTTCATAAGCCCTGAAGTAAACTGACTTCCCATGTCTGTCAAGATTTCCTCTGGTATGCCGGTATAAGAAAACATTTCGAGAAGAGCTTCAGCTACCCGCTCGGTATCTATTCCAGGAAGAGCCTTTGCTTGTGGAAACCTTGTAGCGTAATCTACTAACGTTAAAATAAAGCGATTACCTTTATCAGTAGGAGGATGTAATGGACCCACAATGTCGACTGCAACTCTTTTGAAAGGTACATCTATCAAAGGCATGCTATCTAATGGAACTTTACTCACCTTTCCTTTTGACACTGTCCTTTGACAGGTATCACAAGATTGACAGAACCGTTTGATCTCGGACTGCATACCTGGCCAAAAGAATTCTGACAAAATTCTAGAAATCGTTCTCTGTATTGCTAAGTGCCCTGACATAATTGATTCATGAACCAACTTCATTACAATATGGCGAAACTTTGCAGGAACAATGAGCTGAAAATAGATTTTACCTCTATCTTTTTCTAATCCTTCATATTCACGGTATAGTAAACCTTTCCTTTCAATCCATTTTACTTTACCATCACGTGATGTTCGACCTTATATTGCATACTGACGTGCTGTTTCTAGCGAAGGATCTGCTTGTTGTTCTCGCAGTATGTCCTCAGGACTGATTTCCTCTTTGACGATTTCAGGAACCTTGAGTGGTGGGTATGCTTTCTGTTTGTCTTTTACCTGCTTTCGCGTCTCCACAGTAGACACAGTGTTTGGTTTCCATTCTGGATCTGGATCATGTGGTTTTCTTGCATTATCTACTTCACCTTTGATCAAATCAAATACAGGGTTATCCATACACCAAACTTCATATTCCTCAGATGCATAAGGGGAATCAATAACAACTTTTGCCACTGGGACCACTATCCTTGTACTATCTGCTAGAATACAAGTTTCCTGTTTACCTGTAAAGTGGTCATCTCTTACAAGACTTTTCCGAACTACAATGTTCCGACAACCAGAATCTCTAAGTAACGTTACTGGTTGACCATCAACGTAACCCGCTGAGAGTGGCATTGGTTTTTGCACAGAGTGACAAGCAGATGTTAAGACAGGTGTATGGTCACTTACTTGAGTATAAATTGATGGACTTTGGGTGCAGATAAGAGCGCAGCGCAATTCTTTGCAGTAGCTTGACAAGTGGCTTGTTTGTCTTGGTCGTCCTGCGCATATACTGCTGCACTAGAATTTCTGTTTCTGAATTTGCATTGTGGTGCTATATGACCGTGTTTATTACAAATATAACACTTTCTTTCATTTATTGGAACAAACCTTGACTTCTGTTGTTGTTGAGGGTGTCCTTCTTTTGGTTTCTCTGGTATTTTGTTTACTTCAACTGGTTTCCTCATGACTTTTGAACATAAGTTTATAGCACTTGTATTCCTTGCTTCCCTGAACTGATCGGCCAGTGTACAACTCTCATGAGCTGTCTTTGGAACGTTTTGCTTAAGAAAGACTGACAATTCAAAATTACATACATGTAAAATTTGATCACGAAGCATAAGATCAACTAGAGATTCAAAAGTACAATCTATTTTCGACATTTCAATCCAACGAGTTAAATACGAAGACAGTCTAACTGTGAACTGAGAAAATGTTTCCCCAACTTCAGGTCTGCATGAACGAAATTTCCGCTTGAAACCATCTTCAGTCATTTCGTACCTTCGAAGTAAATCTGCTTTGAGCTCATCGTAATCACTGACTTTTGCTGTAGACATGAGAGCATACACATCCAAAGCTCGTCCTTTCAACAGAGCACTTAAATGTGTAGACCACAACGATTTGTCCCAACCCATAGCGGTCGCATATCTCTCAAACCTTCTCAAATAGCTATCAATCTCATCTTTATTCTCTTCGAATGGAGGAATTTTGGAAAGATTGGGCTTAACCATTGCGTCAACAGCCTTACCTCTAGCAGTTCTCTCTGTCATTTCTAACTCGTGTTCCTCTTCTAACTCCTTCATTTTCATTTCGTAGTACAAACGTTCCATCATAAGTTGATGTTCTCTTTCATATTTTTCTTTCTGACGAATTTCTGCTCTCTCTTCTCTCTGAAATTTCTGTTGATCACTAAAATATTTTTTCAACTCATCATCTTTGTAACCTAACCTTTCTCCTGCAGCTATTAACTCTTGTACTGAATCCATATTAGACATTTTGTAAGACATAAATACTTTATTAACACATTGGTTTGGACACAAATACTGCAGTACTTCTTTGTAATTTACTAACTTTTTATTTCTACCACTTTTTTCAGCAACTGACTTTTCAGAATGGGCGACACAATTGTACTTTGTTTTATTTACTTTGATCCAATTACCCTGACCAGTTTCCACACACTCTGAGGAAGTCCAACCAACAACCCTTCTACAGATCTGGATCCCAAATGACCAAATGACCGTGTCTCCTACAAAGACATACAAGACAGCCAAATAGATTAACAAATGTGCATACATTCATAAACAATGACAGAACACACAGCAAATTTAGATAAATATTGTACAAACTAATTCATCTGCTTTGTTTCAAAAGAAAACTTTTTAAGTCAAAATTCTGTTTCAGATTAGTTTTCAAGACACAATCATTTTTTTTTTCAATTCACATAAAGTTTTGTTTTCAGAAACAGTAAAACTTGTTTAAGGAATTGTTGTATCACGTTCCTGGGTTTTAATCAGGACATCGTTGAGGAGTGTAGTAATTCTGTAGGTATCTGGTCTGCGGAGATATTTTCTCTTGGAGGATAACTTCAAAGATAGCTGATTTGAGTAGTTGTTCCCGTAGGATCCTAAGTCAGTTTAATAGAAATCTGATGTAGGTCTTGAAATCTTTGATTTGGTATCCTTGGAGATGTATCCATGGACAGATATCTCTCTGGTGTATGAAATGATGCAAGATCACTGGATAGGTATCTTTGTATAGATATTGCTGGATCCTTGAAGAAGTATTTCTGGATAGGCACTGCAGCATCCCACTTCTGACACCATTTGTCGCCGGGTGGCGTTGCGGCTCCAAAATAATAAAGTTCAATAGGTTTACGTAGCTTTTATTCAGGTGATAATTTACAGATAAATTTCCAATTCTTCAACAGACTTGAGATTAAGGTACAAAAAGGGATCTGAAATATAAATGAAATGATAAATACACAGATAACATTATTTTACTCATAGTTGCATTTTACTGCGCATTACTCTACTCAATACATTTTCCTGTATTTACACTTATATTTGCACATTTTGCTGTACAGAACTTTACTACTTTACTACATATACTTTACTTTACACAATCACTAGACTCGTACACGTACTTCACTTTCATATACTTGTGTACTACATAAATACATTTATTTTACGGCAACTACTACGCGCCTTACTCTGAAATACATACAACATATGTTTACATCACAACAATACACATACTTTTACTTAATAGTTTCCGTATGAGCAAATACTCATTATCACACATTACTTCGAAATACTTCCAAATTACTCACGGAAAATATAAAACAAGATTATCTGGCCATTTTAGGAATAAAATACGGCATTAAATCCGTTTCATTAAAATAAAAACAAACTTACCCAGAATATTATGGACGTAAATTGTGACAGCGTACTCGATCTGTACTCGGCCTCGTTAAATCAATGGAAAAACATTGTATTTGCCAACTGACAGGTGGATATAAATGAAATCAAAATAAAATGGCAAGATTCTGCTGTAAGTGTTTTGATAATGTGCATATTTTGGCTTAATATTTTGACTTTGGTTTCATAGAGAGATAATTATGTGATTTCATTCTGATGTGTTCCGTCCACTAGGTAGGAAATTTAGAATCCTTATTTTACTGAAGCATTTCCCAAATTTGAATGTGGCCGAACTTGTGTACCTCTTTAAAATTTTTAAAACTGAGAGATAGTGCATAAATGATTCTACCTGCAACATTTCGTAGAGATACTCAAGTATGGCCAATATGTACATGTATTTTATAAATTTTTAAAATTTTAGCTATAGAAAATAAAACAAACCACTCCATATGATTATTTCCTTACTTTTTATTGAAATAGCAGAATTTAATTAATAATGATAAAGACTTATTTGGGATTATTTACAAAATCATCATTTTATTAAATATTTGAAGAAGAAATGCATATTAACTGAACTTTAAAATGTTTTATCTATAGTTTGTCCCAAGATATTTATGCAACACATTTGGACGATTTTTAATAAAAATACTCTTACCTATGAAAGAAGTGCAATTGAAATAGTTGAAAGAGATATTTTCCAAGATAATTTCATTGACACATTATCATCTTTCACTCGGAAAAATTCACAGGAACGAAAACAGATTCCTTACGGAGATTTATAATGGGGAATGTTTACATTTTTTTCCATTCGGAATACACTTGGAAACCATCGCGCAATATTTCAACGTTATCATCCGGGCTTGCTGCAATACAAAATCTCCGTAGACATCTCATTTTTTAGCATTGTATTGAAACCTGATAAGCTAACAGGGGCGTTTTGACTGAGAAATCTTGAAAATTTTTCATATTTTTGAATGAACATCGTTTGAACCCTAAGGTATTTATAAATATCAAGCAATTAAGCCAAATGTGAATCCAAAATATCTTGGGACAGAGTATAGTAATTAAATACTGTGTAATCATGCTTACATCGTGAATCATCAATGACGTCATAGTTTGACGTTTGCGACGTCAGTAGAATCTGTACATGGAGTCTTGAGTTATTTCAGTATTTTGCCAATAGAACTTACCAGTAAAGTCTGCATTTTTTAAAAGCATTATTTCTATGTACCACGGTATTATTCAATTGCAGCAGATTATGAGATACATGAACGTTGGTAACAAACAGAAAAAATAAATTATGGCAAAGTTAACAGGGCGCCTGTAAAGTGCGAAACGAAATCGAAACGAAACAAAATGAAACAAAACCAATCGAAAGAAAGCGAAACCAAACGAAACCAAACAAAAAATCAAAACGAAACGAAACGGAATTTAAACAAAACTAATATCAATTTTGACTACATAAAAGTGAAAAAAAATTCATTGAAATAAATGTCTGAACCATAAAATATAACTACCTGTACGTTTAAAGTATTTTTTCATAAGCAATATAAAATTAGATGACAAAAATAATAATCATAGTATCTTATTTAAGACAATGTGCTGTCTTGTAGATAGCTTATTAGAATTCTGTGCTTGAAGTTATTGTATACTTTGTTTGTTCTTGCAAATAAATTATCAAAAAAAACAAAAAAACTACCTGTATGTTTCAGATCATCGCTGTAAATTTTCATAAACTTGTGTTCGAAAAACTATAAAAAAGAAGATGAGTGAATAAGATGGTACAACTGCCCATTTGGTTTAGTCGTAAAATACAACTTCAAATTTAACACTTTTTCAATTAAATATATTTGATATGTTATGATACAAGTTTACAAAAGGGTAATTTTTAACTATATTCAGTTTGAAATTTTCCAAAAAATGGTATCTAACCTACAACCTAAAACATATGTTCTATAAGGTTACCTAATGTCTGGTGCTCTAACCACTGAGCCATTTTGTTCGCAACAAAGTGTGTTGTTTCAATGCTTTATCAGACGTTGGCCACGGATTTACGGACTTGTATCATTTTTCTACACCGTTTAATTGTTGGGCTACAAAATGACATTTTTAAAGTATAATGGGTCACCCTATACATTTTTGTTGATTAAAATCAGTTTAAATTTCACAATACTATACCCAAAATATGGAGCGCAGACCCACTCTATAAAAAAAGGCATTGAAGTTATAAAAATGACATTATTTGGAAGGTCTGAGACACATATGCCAGTTTGAATCAACCTATTACAAGTATTTGAAATACTGAAGGGTTACAAACCGTTGTTACGTTAAACATACATTGTTTTTAATTATTTTTTAAACCATTTACTAGATAAAATGATATTTTAATTTTGCAGTATCTAATCATTCCTCATATGGACATTTTGCACGCCTTATTTACCCATCTTTTTTGTGTAGATTTTATGCAATTCATCGTTGAAGAAGGTGCACCAGAAATGTAGATATTATGCAATTCATCGTTGAAGAAGGTGCACCAAAAAGTAGTTACAGCATATCATCATTTTGGCAAGACATTTTTATTTATCAATCAAAATTTCAGCGTCAATGGTATAATTATAAGCAAGATACCGGTTACATAACTTGGTATTTCCTATTCAGAATGAACAAAAGCATGGCCTCAGTTCTGTGAGCACAGCTCTGTATCTTGCTCATAATTCGAAACTTGACACAGCTTAGTAAAGAGAAAATTGTAAACAATTAAAACAAAAGAAACATGAACTAAATTAAAAACAAAGAAAGAGCACAATTTATTTTTCATAAAATATTCATACTTATATATTTCTAGCAGCAAAAACAACCTCACATTTAGACTGAAAATGCAGAGCATCTTTACAAAACAAGTTTCATTATAATCAACCATAACGTAGAGATCGTACTGAATTACCAATAGAATGTATAGTATTTATAATATAATATGCTGTTACTGCATCAGATTTTGCTCATTTTACGCAGGTAAACAATTAACTGTCTGATTTACCGAAGTCTTTATTTCATTCGATACGTAAACATTCCAAAATACAGGCAATATTTCCATAATGCGAAAACGAAATTCAAAACAACATAAAACACGGTCACGAGTGAAAATGTCAACGCTTTGAAAGATTTAACCTCAATTCACTTCTCGAATCGGCACAAATATATTAGCATGTTTCAAATATCCCTTCGTATGTAATAAACTACTGCACAACAGGCAAAGTTATCTTTGTCAGTTTGACCAGTTTGTCTTCATTCAGTCAACATTCAAACAATAGAATTTTCGTTTTCGATATGGAATACCGAACCCAAAGTTACAAACTGACCGCGATTATTTCGTAAATTACTCGAATTTGAAACAGAATTCGCCGAAAATTTTGGCAATTTATATTTTCCTTTCCATAAGGATTATTTATGCAAAGTTACGTTGAATATGACTCGGTAGTTCTTGAGAAGAAGATTTTTAAAAATGCACCCCCTTTTTCTACACTTTCGATGTTTTCTCCGCTTTGAACACAGATAGGTCTTTCATTTCTGCAATTTATATTTGCCTTTTCATAAGGATGCTTTGTGCCAAATTTGGTTGAAATTGGCTTAGCGGGTTTAGAGAAGAAGTTCAAAATGTAAAAAGTTTACAGACGGACAGACAGACGGACAGACGGACGACGGTCAAAAGGTAAATAGAATAGCTCACTTGAACTTTCAGCTCAGGTGAGCTTAATACTGTAGCAAGACACTTTTGAGTTCATCGGAACACCATTCAGTCATTTTGGAGACGTTTTCAATAATCTGGCAACACTCAGGATCGACCGCGCTCTGGGCGACCTCGTGTGACGTCACGTCAACAGGACAACCACATTAGACTTGTGCATCTGAGAAATCGTTTCCAGAAAGCAAGTTTGACTGCCCGTAGCATTCCAGGGCTTCGACTAACTAGTCCAAGAACTATGCGTAATCGTTTTTATTTAGATAGCAGTGACGGACGTTGTAGGGTGTATCGTCGCGTTGGGGAGCGTTACCAGGAAGCTTGTATTGTGCAACGTCGATAATTTGGTGGAGGTAGCGTTATGGTGTGGGGTGAAATATCAGCACGTGGAAGGACCCCTCTACAAATTGACAATGGAAATCACACCGGCGTACGCTATCGAGATGAAATTATTCACGTCATGTGATACCCTTCATACAGAGACATCAAAATCACATCTCTCTGCTGCAAGACAACGCAAGGCTACACGTCGCACGTGTAGTCATGGGGACTTGTTTGTTCAACAGAATGTCGATGTCTTGCCTTGGCCTGCTGTTTCCCCCGATTTGTCGCCGATCGAACACGTCTTGGATGAAGACTTTACGCCGTTTACCAAATCAGCCAGTGACATCGGCTGATTTAGGCCAGGCTTCAACCATGATCTGGAACAACATCCTTAAAGCATTTCTGAACACTTTAGTGGCATCAATGAGGCGTCGCTGTCAAGCATGCGTGAACAAAAATGGTGGTCACACGCGTTATTAATTTTGTTAATTCAATTTCAAATAACAGTGACTTTCGAGTGTGCTGAAATTGACGTTATTCGACGTTGACATTAATGTGTTATGAGATGTTGTTACGAATACATGTGTTAACAGTATTACAAAAATTAAAATTTGTTCATTGTAAATTTTTGTGTTTTTTCATATGTTAAATATGCACAGTTTCTTTTTTTCGCTAGTATATTTTTCTATAACCAATAGTTAGTATTTGACTTTTGTAAACATGGTAAACTTTCAATTGAAAAATTTAGTTATTCCTCGTTTTTAGAAAAACAATAAATTTTATCAAAGCAAAGTCATTTGACACAATGCTTTGGTGTCTCAGAAACTAATTGTTTTGATCTTAGTTCTATTTTTTGTGAAAATAAAATACCCGACGTTTGGCTAAAGTTGTGCTCTCTCTGAGCGTGCTCCATGTTACTGTCGTATTTCGGAGAATGTTTCTGTTTGTGTTTTTGTGTGCAGCAAACATTTCGACCACATGATCATCGTAGCCATGGAGATATTCCACGATCGGGTTCATCAGGACTCTTCTTTCTGATACACCTGGGCCAGGAAATCCGGAACAGGTCAGACCTAGACATAACAACAACATGACTCTTCTTTATACAGTGTAAAATCTTGAAACCTAAACATAACATAAAAATGTCTTTCTGACGTGAACTTATATCTTATGCCCCTAATTCATCACACAGACACCGATCAATGATTTTGAAAGGGTAAAATAACTGCATTTATTTGCGCACTGAATTACTAGAACCAGTTCTTGTTCTTGAACTCTGACAATTATACATATGTTTCCGTTTAAGAAACAATAGGCCCATGGACCACATCGCTCACCTGAGCAACAATAGGTATGATAAAATCAGCATCATGGAGTCATAATACAAAATATAATAATTGTAGATCCTGTATAAATAAAGATCCATTTCCCCTTGGATATCCTTCTGTTTTTAATCAAGTCCCTGGTCTAACAGGATGATTTTATAGTCATATCATATGTTGAGCATTGCAGTTCTCAAAAAGATCCTAAGCAATTGTTTTATATATGGAATATAAACCTACATCAAACTCTGAACCCCTTGTGATGCCCAAGAATCGTCCAGAGGCCAAAATCAAAACAATTTTAAAGAAAGAGCAATATGTCAAAAGGCTTGCAAATAAGTAAAAAAAATTATTATAACATTTCATTTTTGTGAATAAATAAATTGTTTTCCTAAAATTGTCAAATTGGATCCCAAATGTGGCTGCAACCTATTCCTCAAGATGTTGATTTAAACAAATTTGAATCTATATAACTGAGGTTGCTTTCACTAAAGTCAGTTTTTCTAGGCAAATTGATTTTTAGGAAAAGTTTGTGAAGATTTTTCTCAATACATTCCTATGTAAATTTTTGACCCCCTCCCACCCCATCCCCCAATATTGTGACCCGATCATACTCCCAGAGATCATGATTTTAAAAAACTTAAATCTTCCCTACCTGAGGATCCTTCAACACAAGTTTCAGCTTTTCTAGCCAATTGTGTTTTGAGAAGAAGATTTTTAAAGATTTTTCTCTATTAATTTCTATGTAAAAATTTGACCCCCCATTGTGGCCCAACCCTACCCTACGGGGATGATGACTTTAGCAAACTTGATTAATCCCTACGTAAGGATGCTTCCACACAAGATTCAGCTTTCCTGGCTGATTAAGTTCTGAGAAAAATATTTTAAAGGTTTACTCAATATATTCCTACGTAAAAGATCGACCCACCCCCCTTTGTGGCCAAACCCTATCCTCTGAGGATCATGATTTGAACAAACTTAAATCTACCCTACCTGAGGATGTTTCTACACAAGGTTAAACTTTCCTGGCTGATTAATTTATGAGAAGAAGATTTTGAAGATTTACTGTATATATTCCTATGTAAAAATTCTACCTTCGCCCCACCTGTTGTGGCCCCACCCTTCTTGTGGGGGTCATGATTTGGACAAACTTGAATCTACACTACCTGAGGATACTTCCACTTAAGTTTCAGCTTTCTTGGCAAAATGGTTCTAGAGAAGATTTTTGAAAATTTCTCCAAAATTTTCAATATAAATTCCTTATTATCTCCCCTTGAACATGATTGCGGTCTTTAACTTTAACAACTTTGAATCCCTTTGCCTAAAGATGCTTTGTGCTAAGTTTGGTTGAAATTGGCCAAGTAGTTCTGGATAAGATGTTGATAATGTGAAAAAATTACAGACAGACAGACAGACAGACAGACAGAGACACATAGATGACAGACAAAATGTGATCAGCAAAGCTCACTTGTACTTACAGCTCAGGTGAGGTGAAAACAATACTACATTCATAAGAGCATTCTATAGAGAAGTTTTTTTTAAGTGGACACTTGAAAAAACACAATGAAACATGAAATTCAATCCTTTTTTCAAAGCTATACAAATTTATTCTAGCAAGAGTGTAATTAAATTATTCTGAATTGATTGCACATCTACACAGCTTACCACCACACCGATCACCAACCCCCCACCCCCCGCTACACTGCTAACCACCACACCTATCACCAACCCCCCACCACACGGCTCACCACCACACTTATCACAAGCCCCCACCCATTCTACACGGCTTACCACCACACCGATCACCAACCCCCACCCCCTCTACACGGCGTACCACCACACCGATCACCAACCCCCCACCCCCTCTACACAACTTACCACCACACCGATTACCAACCCCCACCCCCCTCTACACAGCTTACCACCTCACCGATCACCAACCCCCGACCCCTCTACCTTTAACAAAAGCGTGGATTTATAAACGATCCAAGTATTGACGTCTAGAAGTCTTACCAAAAGAAGTATAATCAAACACGGAGGCGTTGAGCGTCTTATTCTGGAATTTGGAGTAGTCCAAGTAGTACTTGTCCTAGTGAGAGCCCAGCAGTCTATCGTAGCCCATCATCTCGTAGCGGACCGGGGCAGACGTTTCAGAGTCCACCCACATGGTGTACGTGTTCTTCTTCTTCCCATGGGTCATGACCTTGACCCATTTATCTGTTTTGGTCGATCCTATTAAATCTTATCCAACTTTCTAAAACAATATCATCAGAAGTCATCCATTGTGTAACAGTTACTTTATAAGCATTTATAACAAACCTGCATGAACACTAATTGGAGACTGAAAGATTTTGTGATTACACATCAATGTGTGTATATAAATATATAGCTTTTTTATTCACTTTATATCACATTCATAATCCAATCAACTTCAGAGAAGCTAGACTAATGGTACCAATGTACTAATTGTGTATTGATGGTACCCAATGTACTAATTGTATATTGATGGTCACTAATGTACTGTGTACTGATGGTAACCAATGTACTAATTTTGTACTAATGTCCCTGATCTTGAAATCTGTGAGATCTGGTAGGATTGACTGTATCGGAGAACTTCCGTTGACAAGAAAACAAGACCTGTTGTTAAGTACCGACTCTGTGGTCATGTATGCGATCTTAATGCTGGTGTTTTTGGCTTGTAACTGCATGGTGACAACCAAGTCTGTCAAATATCACACAAAAAGGGCATTATATAATTTGATAGCTATAAGTTTAATTAAAAGCAGACAGAATTCTGATTACACAATATAGTGTTCTGATGGTTTCTCTGACGACCTACCCCCGTAATAATCTACGCGACTCTGGTTGGTCGTGGCGTCATAGTACGCTGTGAACGGTTCTTTTAGTTCTGCGTAAGGCAGCTGTAGTACCCCCTCCACTGTATAGGAATTCCCCCAGAGTGGAACACTGTCATGCAGCGAGGCGGACCACACTGAAAAGAAAACAAAGGTGATAATATCTTATGAAATTAGAAAACTACAATGCCAGTATGATATATAACATTAAACTTTAGATAACTTCTTTTTTTAATTTTGAAAACAATTTCCGAATTTTAGTTTTTGACCATGCCATGTTATAAATAGGATTCTATTGAAACAACATTTAACATAATAAATTTCATTCATTGGATAAACATGAACAAAAGCTATATATAGTTTAGTTCAACAAATTATGCTATTGTTTTCACGTATTTACAAATCTGAATATTGTTGACTATTCATTTATCATAAAATGTCTCTAGAACACCACTGATGGAAATCAAACTAACTACGCGTCAACTTATACAGACATGTATCCTGTGATGGCTCTCTATAATATATAGCACAACAGGAAATAGAATTCATCGTTCCTAGAATAAAATGGAAAACTTAATAGAAAAATTTCCTTCTCTACTGACTGCAGCCAATAGAAATTGGCATTATAATAGAGTAGGTTCAAACTAATCTTTTTATTTTGGATATAAAAGCATTACTGGTGTATATTGTATTTATTACAACATAAACGGACAGTCGTTGTGCCTAATTACAGTGATTTAGACATTCAGTCTCCAACCACGGTGGAATGGCTTTCTCCTCTCTCTACGGGTCGTCTCGTGTGTGAGTACAATTTTGAAAACTTTACTCTATCAATTACCGTTGATAAACATTTTACTTTAATCGAAACATTTAACTTTTCTCAATAAGCTTATTTTGTACTAATTAGAAAATACTAACTTACATGAAATATAAATGTGACAAATTCTAGAAAGTGTATGTCCCTAAAAGTCTGCATATCATTGTTGTAACTTATATTGTATCACGGGTGCGGTGTTTTTCCTTTGAAAACTTCTGTTCATTAATTCTTAATACCCTTACAGAGGCGGAGCTTAAGGCATGCGTTATCGTGCAATTTTAGGAAGTTATTGCATGTACAATAACTTCCAAAATATACATGAATCCACAGCCACGCTATTAAAATTATTTCCAAATTGACAGTTACTTTTTAAACTTGCACGAAATCATTCAACAAGCATGTGTCCAAAATATTTTTATTGGTCGCTTATATAAACAAAACGGCAAATAAATGGCCATTGCCATAGATTAAATGCAAAAAAAAAAACAACAAAAAAAGTTCACACAGTGCTCAACTCATAAGATTCGGCTGCGATCGCTGAAAATTGGTCGGTTTACACAAAATATCAAACAAACAAAAAACATTTCACACAGCACCTCTGCTCCTAAGGTTTAGCAGTTGAAAGAAATGTTGCAATTGCTAAAAATCGGACGGTTTTGGGATAATTCTTTTAATACACTCGAATAACTGGTTTTCGGCAATTCATCAGATACTTCAACTTTCATTTTCTTGGACTTGCATGTACCAATGCAGTTTTCTCCATCATCAGAGGCTCGATCACGCTTCAGTGAGCAAGTTGTGGGAGGCGGATCTAGGACAGATGCTACTTTCTGTTGGATCTCTGTCGATGACTGCTTGTATTTGCGCACGCTTTTTTCAGACCTGTGCCCAGTTCTTGCCATGATTTCCTGTTCATCGACACCAGCCATGTAAAGTTGTGTCGCACAACTTCGTTTTCCGCTGTGATTTGTATAATTGCCCTTCAGACCACCACGCTCACAAATGATCTTCATGAAGTTTTTCAGCTTGTTGATACCTATTGGTTGTTCACCATAACGAATAGGATAGCCATGGAGAGGTCGTCTGTAAAATGCACCTCGTCCCCCCAGTGCTTCAATGTACTGTTTAAAGAAATCTGCTACATTTCGATCCACTAGAAAGAAACAAACCAGAAGTCCATTACATAAGATTAAAGGTACA
This sequence comes from Magallana angulata, assembly GCF_025612915.1. Classification (NCBI taxonomy): domain Eukaryota; kingdom Metazoa; phylum Mollusca; class Bivalvia; order Ostreida; family Ostreidae; genus Magallana; species Magallana angulata. Next base: position 54,644,742 of record NC_069120.1, read on the forward strand.
CATACGTGGATCCAGAAAATTTTCCCACCAGGGGGAAAGGGGGGGTTGTCCGCCCACACCTCCTCCTAGATCCGCGCATGAACGTACACTTTAAAAATCATACATCTAAAATGATGAGAGAAAGAGTAGGAGAGAGAGAGAGAGAGAGAGAGAAATCTTACCATTCTGGCAATAATGACGGATGTTTTTGTTGGAAATCTCCAGATCCTTGAGGCCACCTTTGTATGTTTTATTGCTGCGTCCGAAAAATTCAACATACTTCCCTCCTTGATCTTCTCCAATTGCAAACTGATCACATTTTAACTGGTGATGCTCGTCGTGGCCCCTCAAAGCAAATAACTTGCACGCATAGAAGAACACCGTACTCTGCAATGCCTCAGCAGTGGAATTTCCGAAGACACCCTTTTCCCAAAGCACTTTTTCGTCTTCAGGTAGAACTGCCTGCGCCTGCTTGACCTTCAATCGAAATATTTGCAGGTATTAGATAAGAAGCCAAATTATCAAAAATTCAAATATTTTACTTAGTTTTGCAAAAAAACAAAATCTTACCTTTGTGCCGAATCCCATTTGTAGCAGCTCCTTCATCCTTGCGTCGAGTATTTTTCGGAATTCGGAAAACTCCAATGTTTTGGTGCAGAGAAAGTTTTTATCATAAACTTTCTTGTCTCTAAGGTGTCGTAAAAGGCCACAGGAAATGAGATATAGTGAGCGTGGAGGGTACGGTTGTCCATCCTGTTTTCTGGCTTCAGCAATGAAACGCCCAAGATAGTAATTCATTTCTTCGGTGTTCATGTCATGCAATTCCTTCACAGATTCGCCATAACTGTTTCTGTGTGCACGCCAAGACTCAAACACACGGAGCGCCCAGGTCGTGTTTTTCTTAGTGTTGACATTTTCCTGAGAATCTATCAAATTTTTAACGTCCGTTTCTGATAATGGTGCAACAAAACGGGTATTTTCCGTAGCAGATACGCTGGCAGTCGGTTTAATTTCAGGTTCCACCAAAACATCGGCATCACTCAACTCGGGTAAATTCACGTCGAAATTGACCATACTTGAACCGAAATCTGTTTGCTCATAGGAACAAAAATCCATGTGGTCCAGCGGATCAGCATGATGGCTGAATCCGTATGCCTGCATTGTCTGTGACATAGTCAATTTGTCAAATCCTTCAAAAACGGCGTTTTCTTTTTCCATTTCTTCGCAGACTTGAGACAGAGTAAGGTCATCGATGTCCGCCTGGAAAACATCGAACGCAGAAAAATCGCCAACGTCCATTTCGTCCTGCATCGCGCAACTATTATGAAAGAGGCGCGAATTCAGTCCGTGCTAATTTGGGTGGAGCTAAAACAATGGGTCAAGTGACCAATGATTGACATGATACAAGTTCCTTATTGAACAATTATATTTTGGGTATCACGTGATATTCTGATGGGTGTGAACTCGTTCGCTGACGCGAACTCGTCACCACCCATCAGAATATCTCGTGATACCCAAAATAATTGTTCAATAACTGTAACTTATTTGTTTTTCAACTATGCAGAAAAGATATGCTAACAGCTCACTCGAAGACATTCTATAGCCTTTTACTTTAATTTTAAAGATTGTTAAAGGGCAATTTTTAGTGAAGAAAGATAAATACATGTAATGTTAATGATAATATCACAACTTCATTTTAAAGTAAATCCATCCTCCTGTGACGTCATACATTTTACATAAACCATGAATTCATTAAAATTCTTGCAAGTAGATTTGTAATCTCTATGTTATTATAGGTGCACATCAAAAACTCAAATCATTGTTTACTTGGATATATTTAATAAGCGTTTTTCATCCTTATATTTGACATAATTCAATAATGACAAAGGGAAATAACTCTTTTCTACTTTTCTCTAAGTGATATATCTAAATGCTATAATTTTTCTAATGTAAACAATTTTTTCTTTTTTTTTTAAATTTATTTTAGTTGTCTGGTATAGTAAGCAATGAAATTTAAATAGACAAACAAGTATCCATCCACTTATATTCAATTTTTAAACAAAAAAAGTGTGATTTTCAGATGATAATTTCAGCCTTTGGTTTTTATTACCTTACATCTTAAATAGTACGGAAACATATATATTTTATTTATTTTTTTATGAAATTCAAGTCCAATAAGTTAAAAAAAAGTTAAGTTTTTAACTTTCAACCCATGATTTTATAGGTACGGAGTTACCTTAAATCATAATAAAAAATTAAGTAATTATGCAGCCTTTTTTTTCTTAAAAACCAAAATGTTTTTGGAAGGAGCTGATTGTTAATGTTTGTTTGAGAATCAAATGAATCATAAAACATATTGACAAAATGAGATTGACTAATTCCTATCAATACACACAGTAATTTCACTATATCTTAAATATGGTTACTGTAATTCCTGATTATTGACATCATTTTACCAGTGAGACAGGAATGCAGCACATGTCAGAGTCCGTGTTTGTGGGACTGTGTGAGACACGGGTAGTTGGGACTTCACAACTGGTGGCTATCAGGAGGGAGACAATAGACATCCAGGAGATGGTGGACAGACGAGTGAAACCTTATGATGGAATCATTAGGATGAAGAGTGGAAGTTTTAGAGAAGGGTTCAGATTGATTGGATCAGATATTGACTGGATGTTCTGGCCAAACAACCACCGAGTGATCATGGACATGTCTCAATCTGGGTATTACAACACAGCCAATGCAGCCTTGATTCTCTCTTACAGTTCTGAGAGTCCACCAGGATTCACTTTACTTCAGTTACTGACACCAGCAAGATATAGAGAATTCCAATCAGCATGTGTCAGAATGAATGACAGAGTCTATATATCTAGTTCAATATACAGACAGTTAACTTGTTCAGCAGCAGCGCCTAATTCTACTGTACATGGACCCTGTGGTAGTGGTAATATAGCTGGGGGAGAATATGACACTGCTCACTGTTTTGTTAGTGACTTTTGGCCTCCGTCTGCCTCCTCATGGATAAACAGATGTCACTCATGGCCTGGTCCTGAAGTTGTTGATGACATTGTCAGAAATGGATGTCACTTTGTAGCAATAGGACACCCATTAGGACCCCATGAAAAGGAAGAATGGAGATTTTCTTTTTCTCAGGCAGAACAGAAATGTGTCTATGCAATGAACCATTGTCAGTTTTTGACTTATGGATTGTTAAAAAATTTTCTTAAAGAAATTATAAATCAACAATCAGAAGAAACCAATGAACTGCTGTGTTCCTATCACATGAAGACAACTATTTTCTGGGCAATTCAACAAAACACACTACCACACTGGTGTCCACAAAACCTCCTAGCAGGTTTCTGGGTCTGCTTTAAGCTCCTCCTAAAATGGGTGTATGAGGGGATCTGTCCTAACTTTTTTATCCCACAGAACAACCTGTTTCTGACAAAGATCCATGGGTCAGCACAAAACAGATTGTTCGTACAGTTACATGAATTGTACAAGAAAGGTCTGGCCTGTCTGTTACAGAGTTCCTCTATCAGGTCCTACATCATTGATGTCCTGTACAATCCTAGAGCTTTTGTTTGTACAGATGAGAGTTTCATAAAGTCTGAATTTGACTATGATGCAGAACTCTTCAATGAGATAAATCATCATGCCACAGTAAATCTCCACAGATGTGTGAAATACTTATATACAGTAGAACAGTTGGTAGATTCACCCCTGACACACTATCAAGTTGCCATGTTACAGACACTTACAACCTCTATCCTTCAGCACACTGCTTTTAAGTTACACAACATGTACACAAACACAGGTGTCAACAAAAAGATTTATATTGCAGACAAAATATACTGTCAAATGCTGAAGTTAGCAGCCAAGTTTGGGTGCATTTCTGACATGTTGTACATTGCCATGTATTATTACAAGACACTCAGATACAGGGAAGCTTTATCTGTTATAGAGATGACAAAGGTCAAGTTAGCACAGCCATATCTGATGTATAGGAGGCGTGCAGACAGAGAGAGGTATACTGAGGCTGTAGGGGGGCAGTCCTGGTCTAAAAAGATGAGACAGGCTGTAGCATGGGATATCAAACTTGACAACTACACAGTCTTTTATATCAGTGAACTAATACCAGAACAACAGTCTGCTATTAAGAATAGGTGGCCTACATTATATATCCCAGTGTTTGTAATGTTACACTTCCTAGAGTTCTTGTGTTACAGACACATTGATACACCATTATCACAAGCAGCTCTAGATGAGCTACAGGTCCTAGTCCACCATGATCAGGGACTGTATGTACGTGATATATACAGAGACATCTCCTGGGAGATGCTAGGGATCTGTCAACAGATCACAGGGAACCTCCAGGCTGCTCTATACTCATACCAACAGTCACTCACACAGTATCCATACCACAGCATACAAAGTGCTACACAGAGTAGAATACAAGATATAACATAAGCTGCCCCACGTGAATAAATTACATTTACAATTACTGACTCACATAATTCATACATTTTTCTTTAGTGTAATTACATAAAGTTAATGAAACCTTACTAAAAATGAAGCCTAAGACGAGTTTATGGCTAAAACTGGCCTAAGCTGGGTCCTAATCATCAAGTTGGGAGTTGCAAGAGATATAATGATTTCATGTTATGAAGTGTAAGGCACTTACTGACTCTGAGACAGTAAATTATCCAAGAGTCTATCTATACAGAGTGAAGAGGCATGGTTTACCGTAAATGTGTTGAACATGAATTATATACATGTATGTAAATATAAGAAAAAGCTAGTACATTTGTAGTTTATAAAATAAGGCTGGAGGAGTTGAGGCATTCACCCACCCACACACCCAATTCTATGTTCCCTCTATGCTATAACTAAGCCAGTGAACTAATGGCATTAATCTATTTCATATGACCACACACCCAAGGCTATGTTCCCTCTATGCTATAAGCCAGTGAACTAATGACAACTAATTGGAGTTAATTTATCAAATGATTTAATAACAACTCTAAAATGTTATGAAATTGTGTTGTTATAGCTAGTTATATTGACAATTTAAGAATGGATTTTTAGTGTTTTTTTTAATAATCCTACTAAAATATTTTTATCTTAAGTGTTATTTTTCATTTTTAAAACATTTTTAATCAAATACAATTTCAGTTATTCAATTCATCACAATTCTATGAAAATAAATGAACATGCATAAAAAAGCATAGTAATGCAAAGTAATGCCATGCAATGCCAGCATTTAACTAGATTTTGGAAAGTAATGCATTACATTACCATTTCTTGTAATGCTACATTCATGGCATTACCAATTACTATGAAAACATGTTATGCATTGCAATACATTACCATTACATTTAGCATTACCCCAAGTCTGATATAGAGTCACTATCAAACCATTGCGATCATTTTGTTGCATCTCTGTTACTCAGATTTGGTGTTTAATTTCTTTTGATTAGTTTACTGTATCATTAAACTACTGATATACTGCTTAAAAATCATTTATCAGTAACGATCCATAATTTTGTAACAATAATTTATCATATCACAGGTTTAGAGATTAAGGGGCCCCTGTTCAAATCAAGGTCTAATCTGTCTTCTTTTTTTAAAATAACTTTACACAATGAAATTTTGAAACTTTTGCCCAGCACTTTTATGAAGCAGACTTTTAATTAATGCTTAAGAATGATGCATGAGTGCAAGTGTGTTCTGGGGCAAATAAATAGACACATTAAAGTATTGTAATTTAAAATGTCTACAACATAACTGGTGTCAAGTGCAAAGAAAGCAGGATGATTAGAATGAAATTATCGCAGTAAATTTGTTTTGACTTGTTGGATCTTGTTTTGTTGTATAGCAATTTGGTCAATGATAAAAGATCTCCCTACAGGAGTATGAATCAATGTAATGGTGTGACCCGTCCCAAATAGGATCAAGATTCAGCGAACTGAAAATAGACCCAGGTGATATTTTGACATCTATAGTATGTCCCAAATTATTGCTTCCATCACTTTTTGATGAATTTTGATAGAAATACACCATACCTGTGAAAGAAGTACAGTTAAAATTGACGAGATGGCAAATATCCAATATATCTTCATTGACAAGTTACCCTTTTCACTCATAAAGGTTTACAGTTACAAAAATAAATTTCTTACGGAGAGAAGTGTTGGAAGCAAAAACTCGTGACAGAGTATAATTTTTTGCAGAAGTACACTAGAAACCTGCAGATGTTGATGTAATATTGATCTATTTAATTAATTTCTTTCCTTATAAAATCTTATTCTTACAAAATGTGGGCAGCAATTTTACCAGTTACAAATCAGCATAGCTGTTTCCATACAAATCGAATGTCGATAAAACATTTTGGCCCTGAACACCATCAACTGAACCTGTAGAGTATTAGTTTTAATGTATGTCACCCAGTCATTGGGATTTTTATAGCCTATACAGTTTATTCAGCACAGAAATGAGAGACAAAATCACCGTTATCATAGTTACTATATCATATATACTGGTCTGTAACACTCTTTTGGAATACAGTCGTAGCGCCTTCATCTATCCCACTGTGGTACAATATTAATTATTAAGACTAAGTGAGACATTTAATGAATTATAGCAGTAGATGTATAAATTCTATCAATAAATTTAAACCTAAAAAATGTGATCAGAATAGCTCACTTGAGCTTTCAGCTCAGGTGAGCTAAGAATGGGAAACAAATTAGATATTTGGATCTTGCACAATAATGGCTCTAATAAATTCTAAAATCTAGTTGCCTTTTTTTTATTTTATATCTTGCAAGTTTTTTTGGTATGTTAAAATAAATATCAAACCTACTTGATTAGTGAATGAAATTAGCTTGTGAGTGAAAATTAAACGGTCTTAACACAGGGACCAAGCCCGTTTTAAAATTTATTTCAATGTACCCACAAATAATCTCATTGAAATAATTGTTAAAACGGGCTTGGCCCCTGTGGGTCTTACATGTGTTTTTATGTGGGTAATAGCATTGCAATGATGGATTTATTGCATCGAAAGTAGGTACACTAAGACTGGGTGATAGCAAACACAAGATGACCGCATAAATAATATTACAGAATTGAAACGAGCAATTATAAGTGTTCCTTTTATAATGTATTGATTTATTTCTCCATATGTTGAATTACCTTTATTAAGTATTTGCCAGTTAATTTATGAAGAGTTACTCTATGGAACAGGTCAAAATTCTGGACAGGTCAAACAACTGTATCAATTGTACAGCTAAAAAATCTTAATTTTTTCCTTTACCCCTATTTATCAGCTGTTAAAAGTGCGCTGACTTGGTCCCAAAATTAATGCATTTTAAAATAATAATTTTCAATGTACGTTATTTTTCAAAGTCTATAATATATATAAAATATATCCTCCAAAAACGGAGGTTGCCTAGACTTGTTAATGATAGAACTTTGACTTCACTGGTCATTCCGAATTTTCTTTACATTGAACAACATGTATTTTGACTTTATAATTATAATCTGTCAGATCGTTTCTGTCATTTGAAGCAGCAAGTCTGTAGCCCAAAATCTGGGCGATCTGTGCGCCGTTTACATGGTATATTGTATTTATTTTTCGCGTACGGAACTGTTGCTCCCAGGTCGTCCATCCGAATTTTTTTTTCCGACGGCGAGCTACAGACCTGTAAAATTAGCGAGATTCATCGAAACAGACGTGCGGCAAATTAAATTTCGTTATTGACGATGAGGCCCTTTTGACATTCTAAAAAAATTAAAGTAGAGTTTTGCAAATTAGACAAACCTGATTTCACCAAAATTTTTGTTAACAACATTTTTCCAACCGCCATCTTCTTAATGCAGCATGTGATTATAATCACGTGATAAGGTAACATGACTTTCTATTTTTAGAATTATACTAGACAAATCGTTCCGCAGACATCTCGTTCCGCCCCACCCTCCCCCAGTCCTCTTCAGTCGTTCTTTTCATTGGATTAAGTTATCATATTCCTCCGTGAACCATAACAATTTTTCCTTCCATTATTCATGTATCTCTTTAAAAAAAAAATGGAGCATGCACATTTTATTAACACATATATGCATAGAATTTTTTAGCCTTTATATATATATATATTTTTTCTGTTTAGTATTTAGTTTGTTTGGTATCTTATATTATATAAAACCTGACATATGTTATTTTTGCAAGGTGTTTTGTGTTATGTGTGTAAACAATAAAAAGACCTTTATAATAGGTTTTTTTTTATATTCAATATCGTTGTTTTGTTCATTTCTTTGTTAGGATAACAATTTTGGTTTTCCAAAAGGTTTCCAATGACATGGTTTCTACCCACCACATACAGGCAAGAAGGCATCGGTTTTATTTAAAATTAGAGGGTCGGTGGAGCAGACTCATCCCAAAAATCTTTTTTTAAAAAATGTATACACTGTATAAATATAATTTCAATTTCACTGTTAATTTCCTTATTTTAACTTCAATTGCTCCCACAAAATTGGGGCGGGGTCAACTCCAATGACCATCATGATTCTTAAAACATTAAAAATCGTATTGCTTCATGTTCTCGTAATTGTTAACAATAGAATTACGATTGATAGTAAATAAGAATTTCATATGATTTATTTATTTTTTTTTAATAAAAGTAATGTTGCGGCATTTAAGGGCTTACAAAAATTATTTTTAAACAAAATAATACTTTTAAAATGCTAATATGTTTCTCTAAATGCTCTGTTAACTGGAAAACCAATCCTTATTTTAGAAATCTATCGCCACCTCGAATTAATGGGAGAGTTTTCTTCGTCTTTGTGTATAGTATACATAGGAACGACGAAGCGTCAGTGCCATTTTATCGTTTTCTCCTATCAAAGTCATAAAATCATTATTTCTCAAATTAAATGATTTGAATGTAGTATTCAATTTTGTATAAAAATACAGTACAAAAGAAAGTTATAACTTTGAACAAACGGCTGCATGAAAAAAAAGTTACGCAGTCATGCGCACTCAAACTGTCGACTTTTTTTCGACATCGACTCAGTCACTCCTCAATAAAGACAAAAATATGTTTAGCACAGAAAGCTTCCAACACCAAAGCACAGATTTCATGGCCATGTTGCTGACAAATGCAACACCTGTATCACAACGAGCAGTTTGCGTCATATGAAACACAGGCACGTTTTCTAAAAATCATTTACCAAAAAAATAATACTTTACTACAAAGAATAGTAGCACGTGTGTTTATTAAATTACACGACTTTAAACGTGATTAAGGTAACCTGTAAGTATCTTGCTTCTGTAATCATTTTAGAACTTTTCTTCTTAATGTTGAACGTTTTACTTTTTACTGGTAACTGGAGGCACAAAGATGTTCTTGAGTGACCCAGCCCGGTTATGTTTTAAACGATCTGACTTCTCAAACATGTTAGAAATGATATTAAATAATATTGTTTACAAGTTCATATCCCGTTTGAACTATCAATGAATGCATTTAAATGATTAAACTCGCTACATCAAAGATGAGACTTCCTTTTGAAGGTGAAGGTTTTGATTCGGTGTAAAGCAATTTGAAAATGTTATGTTTAATTATTGACATATTCTGGAGGTGGTAAAGCACAATGAAAAAAGTCAGTTTTATTAAAACAGACCATTTGATCAACTCACTAACGTAAACACAGCTGATCAAGAGATCAATGAGAGAAAGGGATAGGTTTTGAAATCAGATTGAAAGTAAGTGCAATTTCAGTGGAAATCTGCTTATAGAAACTTATCATTTCTGAATTGCAAATTTATTAATTAAACTAATACATGTAACAGATAATATGCATTAGACAATTCATTTCTTGTATTTGATCGTCATTATAAACATTTGAAACCTTTAGTTTTTCCAAGATTCAAAAATGACTTTGGTATTACTGTGATCGTTAGAATGGTTACGTTACATCACAAGACAGTCGACATGCAACAACTAACGTTTGATTTCTAAAACCTCAATGTTCATTCCACCATTTTACACAACACGTGGCTTATAATTCTCAAAAGACTCCAAAACTTCCTTCATTTATATTGTCTACATTGTACGATTGTGAATAACAGCTCTTCAATAGCGCCATGTTGTTGGTATTGACGTGATCATTAAAATGGTTACGTTACATCACGTTGCACCACAAGATGGTCGACAGGCAACAACTAACGTTTGATTTTTAGAACTCATTACACCATTACACTCAACAATTAGCACTGTGTCTTACAACTCTCAACAGACTCTAAATTTTCTTCATTTATATTGTCTACATTGTACGATTGTGGATAAGAACAGCTGTAGCCCTTCAGTAGCCATGTTATAATACAGATTTAAATTATGTGAATTACATGTATGTAAATTGATTAGTCTAATATACGTTGGCAGCAGTAAAAACCTCATAAAAACCATTATTCAAAGCAAACTTGAAATATCAGCAACACTTTCAATTTTACAAATCATTTGTCTTTTGCATAAACATTCTATCTTTTTGAGGGGGTTGAAAATATCTGTTTATATTCAAAACATCGGAAGAAATGGGTACACAATTCACTTCAGAATTTCTGAGACTATCAAGTTTTACTCAAAATATTTTGAAAAATTGCATTTCTTTACAGTAGAGATAGCATATAATTTTATCATTATAACATTTGATATTGAATTTTTTTTATTGTAAGGCCATGATATTTTTTAGAGTCAGATCATAAATAGCAAGTCACAGGCATTTTTTCTAAATTTTCATTATGAGTATGTTTTTATTCCTTTCATTTGGAGAGATTGAAGCAAATTAGAAAATACAAATCAGATTAACATTCTGACATGACAATCAGACCATTGCAATAAATCTAATTATTAATACTCATTGGAGATTGTACATGAGAGATGGGGATATCGTGTTTGGTTACGGGACATTTCCTAGAATTCGGAAATAGTTGGATTAGTGACGTCCTGTTTTATGCTAACATGACCATATGGTAACCATGTCCTCTAGATCCAGGGCGAACAAGCTCAAATATTGACATTGTCCGCTGTCTTTGTCTATTATTACACTACAAATCAATTTCTGAATTTATATAGGCAAATACATTTCATTTATGACTAGTTTAATATTTGATTGTATAATTGATGAAAATTATATAAATATAAGGAATTCGGAATCAATCTTTCAATATTATATTGTGATCAAATACGGTCGGGTGATAAAATCTACCAAAGAGTCCTTCAGGATTTTTTGGATTTAATCACTCCCGAATGAACGTGATCACCTCATAATACTCAGAGAATGATATCTTAATCATTTCTTAATTAATGACAAAATTTTAGTTAGATTACACTTCTATAAATACTTCAGATTTATCGCGTCAATTTAATAAAAATCAAATACTTATATTCACTATCATGAGTTGATTAGAAATTATAGATTAGAAAGAGGAACCGAACACGTGGTTGATAAAAGAAGGATATAAAACAGAAGTATGACGGTATTTTCTATATCATACAACGTTTCGTATTCTAGGAAAGAACCTGACCACGTGATGTACACGTAAAACCAATGGTGTGGGTTGGGGTGGGGTTGTAATAAGTATTACGACGAAGATTAGTTATGCAATAGGGATTTTCAATTTTTTTAATGAATTTAACTTTATTTAAATTATTTTAAAGTAGATTATTATGATTTGCATATCCAGAATCAGGCTTTATTACTTTTTTTATATTTACCAAAAATGAGATTACGAGGCCTAGATGGTTGTAAAACATCTAAGGCTTCCATTGAAGAGCGCTCTATTATAGAGATATAGGAAAATGTTCAAATTTTTAAGCTAGAATATTTAGACTTTTTCCTTATTTGATAATATTTTTGGCTTTAAAATATCATACTTAACATTCTAAAGTAAATCAGATGGGGAATTTGTTGATTTTCAAGGAAATCAATTTATCATATATGTCATACTATACAAAAGCTATTGTAGCTATTTACACATTGTTAATTAAGTTGTATTCAAAATTGTTTATATTGACAACTTTGGTCACAAATACGAAAAACAGATAATTATATAGAACTGTTTATTGATGTCATATCAATGAAATTATAATTTTACCATTACAATATGATCTTATACCATATACCTAATAGTAGTGTATCATCCCTGATACACGTGTTTTGGATTATAGGTGAGACAGCAACCTGAAGCTAAGGCTGTATCGACTGATATTCCTCTGTCTCAAATCATTGCCCTCAAATTAAAAATCGTAAATTCCCCATTACCTGTGTTTTAGTCTAGATCTGCAATAATTGTGTGCGTGTGCATCTGTTGTGTGTTCAGAAAGTGTATGTAAGCTTATTGTATTCAAACTGTGGAATCCTCCCCTGTTTTGTGGGTAAGAAGACAACAGAGGAAAGACATCGATCGTAGGCTTCGTCAAACTGGTTAGATAGTCACTGCTGTATCTCCCTTTCCGTTTTGAATAGAGGAGATATGACTTTGGTCATTATACTCAGTATAAGACACATATGAAGTCTTGTTTTGTGGTTACTGTGTGGGGGCGGGGGTGGGAGGACGTTGAAGCAGCGGATAATGATAACATATACGGACGGAAGGTGACGTCTCATCCATCCAAAGATAGACTTTATCCGGGGAGCATTTCCCTTTTTTAATGACACTAACATACACAATAATACTCCATAAATCAAAAATACGATTGGAATAATCGCAAGAGCAAGATTAATTGATTACAGAGGATTACATGGGATGTTGGAATCAGGATATAATTTTTCCTAAAATCCAAATTAAATTTCAGAGAATATAAACAATCATAACTAGCTAGACAAAAATTGGAAGATAATTTTAATTATATAATGCGAAGTCGATATTTTCTTGCTATGTTTATTTTACAAATGATCTTAATCTTAGAATTCTTTTTTTTTAATTAAACAAAACTGATAGATGGATCCTGTTGGCTAAAACTGACATGTGGTGATAACACGCAGTGCTCAAAACTAAAGTCCAAAGGAAAAATACAGAACAGGGGCAGAGCAAACAAGAACCTCTAAAAACAAAATAGAGGTAGGATCAGGTGCCATGGTGGAGTAAGCATCCTCTCCAGACCGGTCACGCTCGCCTGTGTTTAGATATATTTCTTTTTAAATAAAACAAATGGCTGCATCTTTTTTTATGTTAAAAAAAGGTTAAGATAGAAATAAAGTTGTGTTCCGTCACAAAATGAATAAAAAAGTGTACTAGTATTGAAATACAACAAATTAAGTTACGGAAAGCACAAATAGGGTTCTAATCATTGATACAATGTTACTGGTGTTGAAGTAACTGTTTTAAATATCCATTATTGGTGGAATCGAGTGTCCAGTAACATCAAAATGACTGGTACAAGTCAGATAGTAAGTTAAAGTTTTTCCCCCATTGATGTTTTTATTGTTTAGCAAGGCCGGGTCTAATTTGTTCTGCCCTAGATTTTTGAATGAAATATTTTACATGAATTTCTACTGATATTATTAATATTTTAATATAAAAAATAACACATCTACCTCCTGGTTTGTTCCAGGGGTCTTATCAAAGTTGTTTTGTAAGATAATGGCTATAATTTATTTTGACAAAGGCGGAAATGGTGATCTTTATAATATAATTAAAACATTCAGACCTATTTAATAATAAATAATAATAAATAAATATATAACATCACATATTAAGGGTCATTAATAAAAAAAAATCATGGTTACTGTCTTGAAATATATGAATTAAGCTATATTTAGGCGGGTTAAGAAAACGTGACAGAGGGCTAGGCTCGCTGAACCCTCTTCACGTTTTCGACCAGAGCCCAAATATAGCTTATACTTCGAGACATTTATGTTTATTCCACAAAATAATATCAATTTCACGCATCAAACGAGCTATTTTCGACAGATTTCGCTCAATATCTGCAGTTGAAACTATCACGCCATGGCGTCTACAAAGCAAAAAGATGACGTCACAATACAAATGAAACGTTTCGCGAAGGCGTGCGTACTCGATCAGTACTCGGCCTCGTTAATCTATGTTGTTGGTGTTACATTTTGAAGATTAATATGAATATAAAATTCAAATTAAAATAAAATATCAAATAACAAACAATGTACAAAACACAGTTTTTATAGTATTCATTTCTCCAATTCACTCAGAATGGATCAAATGTTGGCTTAATTTCTAAATGAATGTTATGAAAAGTTCATTTTCATGCTAAACCTTGTATCAAATCATAGACTAATTACAAATCAAATTTCGTAGTTTTGTTAAAAAAGACAATTGTGACGTAGCCTAAAGTAGGTATGTTAAAAAGCATCACGTGAATCAAGATGCTTTGTAATGTATAGTACTAAAGAAAATATACACCAACAGTGTCGAGTGAGATACACTGAAAGAGCACAACTGAGATGCGCCTAATTATCCATAATAATTTTATGAACGTCAGCACGCTTGGGACATTATCAACTGTACTTATTTCTCAATAAAAGGAAAATAATGATTATTATTAATAATTCCTTAAACAATGTACATAATGCAATTGATTTTGGTATGTTTCTTCTATTAAAGTTTAATCATATATTACATTTCTATTCATTTTAAAAATATATATAGAATTTGTACTCAGTAACAAGAAAACATCATCGATAGTGATTTTTACATCGTGTCTAGTTATTTTAATTACTGTTTTACCTTGAATAAAAGAGTCTGATTTTCTTAAAATAAACACTGTTCATTGTGACCTCAAACTATCTTATCATATTAAGATATGTATGAAGCATACAAGTATGATTGATATACTAGTATACTCTCATGTTTTACATGTATCTCAGTCTTGAAACTGTTGACTTGATCGCTGCCCGAATTTCCTCTACGACTTGTCCAGCACATCCCCAGTGTAATGTGACTCCTGCACCCCCATGTCCGTAATTATGTACCACCTAACAAGAAAATATTGACAATGAACTCAAAATAAATCAAAACAGAGGGTGCTAAAATTGTCAAGGCTATTCCCATTAGTATGTATATATGCAGTGTTATTGTCTTTCTAACGCAACTTCTTTGCAATGAAAAGTGATCAAAGTCATTAAAAATGTAAAAGATGTGTTTTTCAAGAGTTTTTGAGAAAGTAAGTTCGAAGCATTCATTGCTAAAGCCTAATTGCTTTAATGATACAGCAATTTAATAGTTTTCTTAGTAAGACTTAGAAAGCTATAACCTTAATATTCTTTATGTTTCAAACTTCGGAAGCCTAGAACCGTTTTAACAAGAGCCATTGACTTTGGGCAGTACGTGACAAACTCCGATTTGATAAAAACTGATCATCAAAATTGAAGGAGGAAAACTTGCTCTTTACCATAGAGTGAGTCTTGGTACCATTTTATTGGCAAAGATAGACATTTACATGTTTTATCAGTATACGTTCTTAAAAGAATGACCCACTCTAAAAAAACTATAGTCTGGGATTATTAATTAGCATATACATATTTTGATGTCTTAATATGAATTAAATTTGAAATCAGTTTTTGGAGGTTTTTGGCTATACTGAATGCAAATGATTACATATGCTTAATAAATGTAACAAAACTATGTTTGTAAGAAAATTTTTTGGGGGTTTTCAAATGAATTTAATAGGGTTTATGCCTCGGCTTATCCCCCCACATTCTTTGTTGTTGTTTTTTTTTTTTACTTTTCCTCCTCAAAACTTTATTTTTTTCTTTTCCCCCAGCAATCGGATCACGTCTTGTTAAATATACATTCATAAATAAATTGCAATTTCAATACTAATTATGATAAAATAATGATAATGAGTTAATCGTATTGTATTGTATTGTTTATTGGTCAACAGCTGTTCAGCTCATAGACATATACAAGTAATATACACATGTTACAATATATATACTGGTCACTTGAAAAAAGGCAAGTTTATACATGAAGTTTTCTGATTACAAAAGCATTCTTAATATATTTTTACCTAAATTGCACAAATCCTTTACATTTTGTGTTGACAATAATAGAATTGATTTAAACACAGAGGGTTTAATATAATAAAACTTCTTTTAGAATGTTTCTCTTAAGTTACAGTAATAGGGACATTTCAATATAAAATGATATTCATCTTCTATATCTAAAATACAATAAGGACATAAACGTCTTTGTAATGGAACATTGTTAGGGTTAGAGTTTCTTTTGCTAAAAAAACAATACTCTTCTACAAAACACTAGAAGCACGTGCATTCATTAAATTACAAGACTTTACACGTGGTTAAGGTAACTTGTAAGTATCTTGCTTCTGTCATCATTGTAGAACTTTCCTTCTTAATTTTGAACGTTTTACTTGTTACTGGTAACTGGAGGCACAGAGATGTTCTTGAGTGAGCCAGCCCGGTTATGTTTTAAACGACCTGACTTCTCAAACATGTTAGAAATGATAGTAAATAATATTGTTTACAAGTTCATATCCCGTTTGAACTATCAATGAATGCATTTAAATGATTAAACTCGCTACATCAAAGATGAGACTTCCTTTTGAAGGTGAAGGTTTTGAATCGGTGTAAAGCAATTTGAAAATATTATGTTTAATTATTGACAAATTCTGAAGGTGGTAAAACACTGAAAAAAGTCAGTTTGATTAAAACAGACCACTTGATCAACTCACTAACGTGAACACAGCTGATCAAGAGATCAATGAGAGAAAGGAATAGGTTTTGAAATCAGATTGAAAGTAAGTGCAATTTCAGTGGAAATCTTCATGTGAAACTCATCATTCCTGAATTGCAAATTTATTTATCAAACTAATACATGTAACAGATAATATGCGCGACACAACTCATTTCTTGTATTTGATCGTCATTATAAACATTTGAAACCTTTAGTTTTTTCAAGATCCAAAAACGACTTTGGTATTACCTTGATTGTTAGAATGGTTACGTTACATCACGTTACATCACAAGATGGTCGACATGCAACAACTACATGTAATGTTTGATGTCTAAAACCTCAATGTTCATTCCACCATTATACACAACACGTGGCTTATAATTCTCAACAGACTCCAAACTTTCTTCATTTATATTGTCTACATTGTACGATTGTGAATAACAGCTTTTCAATAGCGCCATGTTTTTGGATTGACGTGATCATTAAAATGGTTACGTTACATCACGTTATACCACAAGATGGTCGACAGGCACCAACAAACGTTTCATTTTTAGAACTCAATGTTCATTCCACCATTACACTCAACAATTAGCACTGTGTCTTACAATTCTCAACAGACTCTAAATTTTCTTCATTTATATTGTATACATTGTACGATTGTGGATAAGAACAGCTGTAGCCCTTCAATAGCCTAGTTATAATACAGATTTGAGTTATGTGAATTATGTAAATTGATTAGTCTAAGATACGTTGGCAGCAGTAAAAACCTAAAAACCATCATTTAAAGCAAACTTGAAATGTCAGCAACACTTTCAATTTTACAAATCATTGGTCTTTTGCATAAACATTCTATCTTTTTGAGGGGGTTGAAAATATCTGTTTATATTCAAAACATCGGAAGAAATGGATACACAGTTCACTTCAGAATTTCTGAGACTATTGTAACGTGTTTTGGGTTCGGTGATTGAGACCAGTCTGGGAAATGTGTTTATTCAATAATCATATATGAATACCGGCATAAACGATCACAAAAATTACGAGTCAATATATACAGATATAGTTGTAAGGATGACCTATCCTTAAGCATGCAAAACAAATAATTCACAAGTTATTGATAAGGGATAGGGCTTGATGATCTGTGGATTATAACCCGGGGCTCTATCCCAGGCACAGGTCTCAGCCTCGAGACCTGCGAGATCTGTCCTGATAAGGCTCTATGCCCTTATCATATGAATAGGGCTGTATCCCTGCAGCCGACACAAGCTGCAGCCAGGTACACTCAGTTAATAAAATACGAGTAAATATTAACGCGCTATTTAAAGATCAGGCACGTAGCATCAGGGGGGGCCAGGGGGGGCCTGGCCCCCCCACTTTTTCTCGCAGCAACAATTTTTTTAAAATTTGCATATAAAAAATGTATTATAATGGAGTTGGCCCCCCCACTTTTTTGAAAGGTAGTAAAAAATTGATATGAAAATAAGGAAATGAGTAGTCAAATTGAAGTTGCTTGCCCCCCCCCCCCCCCCCCCCCCCCCACGGATTAGGAAATTCATGATTTGGAGGTCAAAATTTTTTTGGTAGGGAAGAACTTTTTTTTGGAAGTATAGTTGAGCCTACCCCCCCCCCCCCCCCCCCCCCCCACGGATTAGGATTTTGAAGATTTTTGGAAACTTTAAATTTTCCTTTTTTATTTTTTTTGTTTGCTTGTCAAAATTTTTGGATGGGTCTGGCCCCCCCACTTTCAAAAACGATGCTACGTGCCTGAAGATTAACCCAATACGAACACTGTGCAGTCGTATTAACGTACCTACTCCTTCGACAGCCGAACACAGAATCAGCTCTTCTCTCGAGTGTGCTCTTATATATAGTAGTGTCAGCCGGACTATCCTCGCACATTACCATTAGCATCAAAGATAACACCCGTATGATATAAAAATTATCTGAACCTCAAACCCGATCATTTGTTACACTATCAAGTTTTACTCAAAATATTTTGAAAATTGCATTTCTTTATAGTAAAAATAACATATAACTTTATCATTATAACAGTTGATATTGATTTTTTTTAATGTAAGGCCATGATATTTTTAGAAGTCGGATCATAAATAGCAAGTCACAGGCATTTATTCTAAATTTTCATTATGAGTATGTTTTATTCCTTTCATTTGGGGAGATTGAAGCAAATTAGAAAGTACAAATCAGATTAACACTCTGACACGACAATCAGATTATTGCAATAAATCTAATTATTAATACTCATTGGAGATTGTACATGAGAGATGGGGATATCGTGTTTGGTTACGGGACATTTCCTTTAATTCAGAAATAGTTGATATAAGTGATTAGTGACGTCCTGAAATAAGCTTACATGACCATATGGTAACCATGTCGTGTGAAAGTAAAGTAATACTATATTGTCTCTACATCCAGGGCGAACAAGCTCAAATATTGACATTGTCCACTGTCTTTGTCTATTATTACACTACAAATCAATTTATGAATTTATATAGGCAAATACATTTCATTTATGACTAGTTTAATATTTGATTGTATAATTGATGAATATCATATAAATATAAGTAATTTGGAACCAATCTTTCAATATTATATTGTGATCAAATACGGTCGGGTGATAAAATCTACCAAAGAGTCCTTCGGGAGATATTGGATTTAATCACTCCCGAATGAACGTGATCAACTCATAATTTAATACTCAAAGACTGCTATCTTAATCATTTCTTAATTAATGACAAAATTTTAGTTTATTGCGTCAATTTAATAAAAATCAAATACTTATATTCATTATCATGAGTTGATGACCAAGAAAAAAATATTTATCAATTTTTGACCATCTCAACATTATAGATTAGAAAGAGGACCCGAACACGTGATTGATAAAAGAAGGATATAAAACAGAATTATGACGGTATTTTCTATATCATACAACTTTTTGTATTCTAGTAAAAGAACCTGACCACGTGATGTACACATAAAACCAATGGTGTGGGTTGGGGTGGGGTTGTAATAAATATTACGAGGAAGATTAGTTATGCATTAGGGATTTTCAATTTTCAATGAATTTAACTTTATTCAAATGATTTCAAAGTAGATTATTATGATTCGGATACCCAGAATAAGGCTTTATTACTTTTTTTCATTTTTACGAAAAATGAGATTTCGAGGCCTAGATGGAACATTAAGGCTTCCATAAAAGAGCGCTCTGTAATAGAGATAAAGGAAAATGTTCAAATTTTAAAACTAGAATATTTAGACCTTTTCTTTATTTGATAATATTTTTGGCTTTAAAATATCATACTTAACATTCTAAAGTAAATTTGATTGGTAATTTGTTGATTTTCAAGGAAATCAATTTATTATCAATGTCATAATATACAAAAATTATTGTAGCTATTTACACATTGTTAAATTGTATTTAAAATTGTTTATAGTGACAACTTTGGTCACAAATACGAAAAACATATAATTATATAGAACTGTTTATTGATGTCATATCAATAAAATTATAATTTTACCATTACAATATGATCCTATACCATATACCTAATAGTAGTATCAGCCCTGATACACGTGTTTTGGATTAGGTGAGACAGCAACCTGAAGCTAAGGCTGTATCGACTGATACTCCTCTGTCTCAAATCGTCAAAGGGGTGTATTGCCCTCAAATTAAAAATCGTAAATTCCCCATTACCTGTATTTTAGTCTAGATCTGCATTAATTGTGTGCGTGTGCATCTGTTGTGTGTTCAGAAAGTGTATGTAAGCTTATTGTATTCAAACTGTGGGATCCTCCCCTGTTTTGGGGGTGAGAAGACAATAGAGGAGACATCGATCGTAGGCTTCGTCAAACTGGTTAGATAGTTATTGCTGTATCTCCCTTTCCGTTTAAATAGAGGAGATATAACTATGGTCATTATACTTAGTATAAGACACCTATGAAGTCTTGTTTTGTGGTTACTGTGCGGGGCGGGGGTAGGAGGATATTGAGGCAGTGGATAATGGTAACATATACGGAGGAAAGGTGACGTCTCATCCATCCAAAGATAGACTTTATCCGGGGAGCATTTCCTTTTTTTAATGACACTAACATACACAATAATACTCCATAAATCAAAAATCCGATTGGAATAATCGCAAGAGCAAGATTAATTGCATTGATTACAGAGGATTACATCGGATGTTGGAATCAGGATTTGATTTTTCCTAAAATCAAAAATTAAACATCAGAGAATCATAACTAGCTAGACTAAAAATGAAAGATAATATTATTATATGATGCGAAGTCGATATTTTCTTGCTATGTTTATTTCACAAATGGACTTAATCTTAGATTTGTTTTTTTGATTTAACAAAACTGATAGATGGATCCTATTGGCTAAAACTGACATGTGGTGATAACACACAGTGTTCAAAACTAAAGTCCAAAGGAAAAATACAAAACAGAAGCAGAGCAAACAAAAGACTCTTAAAAGGATCAGGTACAACGGAGGAGTAAGCATCCTCTCCAGACAGTGTTTAGATATATTTCTTTGAAAATAAAACAAATGGCTGCACCTTTTTTTATGTTAAAAAAAGGTTTAGATAGAAGTTAAGTTGTGTTCCGTCACAAAGTGAATGAAAAAGTGTACTAGTATTGAAATACAACAAATTAAGTTACGGAAATCACAAATAGGGTTCTAATCATTGATACAACGTAACTGGTGTTGACGTAACTGTTTTAAATATCCATTATTGGTGGAATCGAGTGTCCAGTAACATCTAAACTACTGGTATAAGTCAGATAGTAAGTTAAAGTTTTTCCACCCTTGATGTTTTTATGGTTTAACGAGGCCGAGTCTAATTTGTTTTGCCCAAGATTTTAAAATGAAATATTTTACATGAATTTCTACTGATATTATTATTATTTTAATATAAAAAATAAGACATTTACCACGCCGTTGTTTAAGAGGTCATCACAAAGTTAATTTTTAACATAGGACCCTAAGAGATTTCGCTTGAAATGTATCAATTTTGCACATTTTTTTTTAAACTTCTGCCCTAGGGATTTCTTTTTCTGTTCTACATAAAAACAATTTTGCTAAAAGCTTAAGGCATCAAATGGTCAAATAAAAAAGCCTTTTACCTCCTGGTTTGCTCCAGGGGTCTTATCAAAGTTGTCTTATAAGATAATGGCTATTATTTATTTGACAAAAGGCGGAAATGGTGATCTTTATAATATTATTAAAACATTCAGACATATTTAATAATAAATAAATATATAACATCACATATTAAGGGTCATTAATAAAAAAATTCATGGTTACTGTCTTGAAGAATATAAATTAAGCTATATTTAGGCGGATTAAGACAAGAGGTCCATGGGCCACAAATCGCTCACATGAACAATAGTCTTTGTATCATTTTATTCTAAAGGGTTTATTATGAAGTGAACTCTGAATAAATATTGTAAAACTCATATATTTCAAGATTTTGCCATATATTAAACAATACATAAAAAGAAGAAAGAGTTTTATCTTTGGCATGTTTTTATTCATAGTTATTTTACACATCAAATGAGACTGAATTTTAAGCTCTAAAATACCCATTTGCAGTAATAAAAAAAATACAATTTCACTGAAAAAATTGAAAAATACTAGTTAAATAATTAAAAGATGATGTTGGCATCTGTTTTGTATTGCAATCAATAAAAAGCTTCTTAATCGATTCATCAAATAAAAATATTGCAGGTGTGATGAGGACATTAGGCATGTTAGATTTTGCATTCTCATCGATCATCTGTCTTATAGACTAAACTCAAAAAACATGGAAAGTCTATATATATTTGATAAAGTCTATCAATGATTCCTACTTTTTTTTTCCATAATCATTTTTTATCTTTTGTTCCTTTATCTTTCCTAACTGTGTGTTTGTGAATCAAAACTTCGTAAAAACTAAGATCTACGCCTTTTTGAAATTGTTTGAATTTATGATCTTTGATCCCGATCACTTGGATCCCGATATGTGAGTAATTGAGGTCGGGATCGAAATTCCAAAAAGACAAAAAACTAGTCGATAAACATACACATGTATTTCCTGATAATTTAACTATGATAAACTTATCGTGGAAATTTCTTTTCTTTTTTTAATACTTCTATTAATTAAAAATGATTTAAACAATTTAGAATCTGCACTTTCTTAGAATGATTGCATAGTAATTTCACAAACTGTAGCATTGTAATTCTTAAAAAGAAGAGTTTAAAAACATTTTCCCATTATATAAGTCTATGTTTAACTTTGAACATATTTTGGAGCCGTACGTAGTATTAGTCCGGGGATCACGGTTTTCACAATTTAGAATCTACACTATCTTAGGGTACTTGTATAGTAATCTCACTAATTTTAGCACTGTAGTCCTTGAGAATACATTTTTAAAAACATTTTCCCCCATATATTTCTATGTAAAATTTGTCTTTTTTAATCAACTTTGAACCCCTCTTGGGACCCAAGTATTGACCCGGGGGTCGCGATTTTTACAATTTAGAATCTTCACTATATATACAAGCTTTGGTGTAAATATTGGCATATCTGGTGCAGTGGTTCTTAAGAAGATTTTTTAAGACACCCACCCAATTTTCGCAGTTTCGCAATTATCTCCCTTTTAAAAAGGGTTGTGCCCTTTATGTTAACAATTTAGAATCCCCTTATACCATAAGGATGCTTTGTACCAAATTTGGTTAAATTTGGCTCAGTGGTTCTAGAGAAGAAGTCAAAAATGTGAAAAGTTTACAGACGGACGGACAGACAGACGGACGGACGACGGACAACAGGTGATCAGAAAAGCTCACTTGAACCTTCGGTTCGAT
The DNA here is from genome assembly GCF_025612915.1 of Magallana angulata. NCBI lineage: Eukaryota > Metazoa > Mollusca > Bivalvia > Ostreida > Ostreidae > Magallana > Magallana angulata. Next base: position 54,668,297 of record NC_069120.1, read on the forward strand.
TCAGGTGAGCTAAAAACGTGACAGAGGGCTAGGCTCGCTGAACCCTCTTCACGTTTTCGACCTGAGCCCAAATATAGCTTATACTTCGAGACTTTTATGTTTATTCCACAATATAATATAAATTTTACGCATCAAACGAGCTATTTTCGACAAATTTCGCTGAATATCTGCAGTTGAAACTATCACGCCATGGCGTCAACCAAGCAAAAAGATTACGTCACAATACAAATGAAACACTGCGCGAAAGCGTGTGTACTCGATCTGTACTCGGCCTCGATAATCTATCTTGTTGGTGTTAAATTTTGAAGATTAATATGTTGAATTCAAATTAAAATAAAATATCAAATAACAAACAATGTACAAAACGTTTTCATTTCTCTAATTCACTCAGAATGGATCAAATGTTGGCTAATTTCTAAATGAATGTTATGAAAAATCATTTACATGCTAAACCTTGTATCAAATCATAGACTTATTACAAATCACATTTCGTAGTTTTGTTAAAAAAGACAATTGTGACGTAGCCTAAAATGGATGTGTTTAAAAGCATCACGTGAATCAAGATGCTTTGTAATGTATGGTAATATAGAATATATACACTGAAAGTGAGATACACTGAAAGAGCACAGCTGAGATGCGCCTAATTATCCATAATAATTTTATGAACGTCAGCAGGCTTGGGACATTCTCAACTGTACTTATTTCCAAATAAAAGAAAGATAATTAATGTTATAAATAATTCCTTAAACAATGTACATAATGCAATTGATTTGGTATGTTTCTTTTATTAAAGTTAAATCATATATTAAATTTCTATTCATTTAAAAAATATATAGAATTTGAACATCATCAAAAATTTTAACATCGTGTCTAGTTATTTTAATTACTCGTTTTACCTTGAATAAAAGAGTCTGATTATTTTAAAAATAAACACTGTTCATTGTGACCTCAAACTATCTTAGCATATCAAAATATGTATGAAGCATACAAGTATGATTGATATACTAGTATACTGTCGTGTTTTACATGTATCACAGTCTTGAAACTGTTGACTTGATCGCTGCCCGAATTTCCTCTACGACTTGTCCAGCACACCCCCAGTGTAATGTGACTCCTGCACCCCCATGTCCGTAATTATGTACCACCTAACAAGAAAATATTGACAATGAACTCAAAATAAATCAAAACAGAGGGTGCTAAAACTGTCAAGGCTATTGCCCTTTATCCATAACGTACAACATTTCCGGTGATCTTTAGTTGGCAGTTCAATTTGACAACATATTTTTAAAAATTAGCTTTTATAAATATCAAAATCCAATAAACCATCAAGCCATTCAAACGTTTAAATTGTACAGCTGTCATGTTGTGAATTTTGAATTTACTGGGTGGGTGTAAATACAAAATTTACAACATGACAAGTTGTCATGTTGTAAATTTTGTATTTACACCCACCCAGTAAATTCAAAATTTACAACATGACACAACTATTACCTAAAACGAGTTTGCAAGTCAAAAGGCCTAGTAAATACCTGAAAACTATCCACTATCTTAGTTTCCAAAACCCTTGACGCAGTTCAGATACAAAACACGTGACTCTGATGTAAGAAAGCTTACCATTTTTCCACCAGAAAACTTTTCAGTTTCAATTCGAACACCAGACGATCTGTGGGGACGGAGACCCGCCCAATGTCTTATCACTTCCGCGTGCTTAAAAAAAAATACCAAAATTTAAAAATTCCTTGTAACAAAATTCCTCAAGTTACCTCCCCCTTCCCACTCACACAAACATTTTTTTTTTTGAAAATAAAAAAATAAACATTTTGAATCTGAAGCAAAGATGTGAAAAATGAAAGACAATGTTATAGAAATGAGTTTTTCTACTGTATTAATGGGAATACTGGATACGAGCAGCTACATATCTTTATTATTTGAAACTAATAGAGTTTGTTATTTTAGAATTATTAAACATTAATGCCAGTAGGGAATAATTATGAAAACATATATCAGATTGTAAACATGCGGACATTTTTCATCTGCATTGTTATTTACATATTAAGAAGAATTTGTAGAAAAAAAATTGGTCATGATGCCCCCAACAATACATTTGTATTGCAGCATTAAAATGAAAGTATATGTACATACGCAATTGTAAAAAGCAAACGTTTAGTGACAAAAAAAAATAGGAAAGATCAGAAAATTATAACCGTTAATACCCACGTTTATATTTGTATATTTACATTTGCAAAATAATAATGTTTCCTTATATGGACCTGAAAATTTATAGGAATAAACCTTTGAAAGTAACTGAATTGACGGACAATTTTTTAAGGGTTGGTTGTCTCACAAGAAGTAAACCCGCAAGCTTCCTTAATGACGTCACAATGATTACTGCCCGCGCTTATCGTTTCACTGTTGCATTATTTGTAAACTTTCTCAATGTTCAGAAGCCCTTCGAGTCTCACAGGATTTGATAAATTACCAACCAAATTCATATTCCGGTAAACTTTTTAACATGATGATTATTTCTTCAATGAATTTTGATGAGAACATCTTGAAGTGTCATTGAAACTTGCTAAACACAAAATAAAAAAAGAACGTAGGGATGGTTGTAATTACGTGTTTGTACCTTGTAAGATTTAAGTAAGTAAGTAAGTACTAGTAACACATGTTTGCTCTTCCCGACATGTATTTTTCGAGTTTTAAAAAAATCTTAAGAGTGCCTATATAATAAAAATAAACGAAAAAATTCAAAAGGAACATTTAAGTCAAAGTCATTTAAAATTCAAGGTCTTCAAATTATAGCTGAATTATAATTAAAAATTTAAATTAAACAATGCATGAACACATATTGGAAGACTAAAGACGGGCGTGACTATGAATAAACTTCTATGGAAAGGTTTGGCATAAAACTTAAAGATATTTTTTTATCTACTGTATATTGCAGTTTTATTGAGTGCTTGTTTTATAAATGGACGATTATAAACTGACGATTTTTTAATAAATCAAATTTCTTTTCTTTCCTTATTTTATTGCCCAGATAAAAATATATAAAAGATGAAATGTTAGGAATGCAGACGTAGTATTTATTTAGTAGAGGATAAGAATCTAAATAATGTTATTTAATTCAAACATAATTTATGAATCTAATTTTCATCTTTTAGAACTGATCGGACAATCCTAAAATGAATAAGCAGGTATTCCGTTTCTGCGTGTTATTTGCACAAAATTTTCATTTATTATTTTCTTTTTGTCAAAATTATACGACGAATTCTTTTTAAAAAAATTGATTTATCTATAACAAAACCTTATCTTGTTATACCCAGAGTATGTATACTCCAAACGTTAAACCAATGCTTTATACGATTTTGTAATGAGACAGACTTTACAATGACGAGACACAAGGTGAGAAACCAAGGATATGCGCGAATTAAATTCACGTCTGCAATAGTTTTCAAAGGACGGAACACCATAATCGGAATTATTCTATCTAAAGAAGTAGTGACCATATTCCACGTCTAAACAGAACACTTCACAAGAACGTCCCTCTGGTTGTAAATTAAGGTGGCTCACTACACCTTGAAATATTTTCTCAAATCAGCAGAAAATTACTTGATTATGATAAATATCATAATGAATAAGAATTATTTAAGCCAAATAGGCAAAAATGTGCAATTTTGGATGAAAAGTTACATTTTCGAAAATTTTCGAAAATGAACAAAAGCTCCAGGCGAATTCGAACTCATGACCTGCGGGCCACTGAGCTACGACGATATACAACTGAATTGAACGATATAAACAGTTTAACAAAATATTTCTATCGCCATCTTGTGATGTAGTGTCTTAAAAAGTAGGAGTGTAGTGAGGTACCTTCATTACAGTGGTTTTGGAGACATACCTTCAGACTAGGTATCATTTCCAGACACCCGTCCCAGATCATCTGTTGGTCTCTGTCGTCGATTTGTGTATTCCAGTCTCCTCGTTGACCCGTGCCTCCTAGAACGACTGTATCAGTTCTACATAGACGGAAGATAGAACTCAGAAATCTCTGTAGTCACAATTCACTACACTAAATAACATGTCATATGTGGTATCTAGAATATTGATATATACATGTTGGGTCAGTATGAATCATTGCAAGTAAACTTTCAACAAGAAGGGCTTTTAAATTTTTTTGGGTCAATTTTCTTTCCAAATAGTTTTCATATCTAGTATTTCAAAGAAAGCATTTTATGAACATACCAGTAGTTCACTCAATGTTTTTAATTTAACGTCTAGAATCGAAATGTTTTATTTCAAAAGATCTTTTCCTTTTACAATTCATCACGGTTTTGAAACATATCTTTACTACAGCTCGATAACTAGGACCCCTCAGATAGACAAAAGCTGTCAAACAGGGAAAACAGTCTTGAAAATACAACAGCGTTGCGTTTATCCACCAACTTTAGTTATCTTGTAGCTGCAGAACTGTAGCTCTCCGGGAAAAAAATATTGACAGACCGGTCTGTCAATATTTTTTTTTCCCGGAGAGCTACAGTTCTGCAGCTAGTTATCTTGAACAAAATCCATGAAAGGACGTACTCCGGGAATCTTCGGCTCTTTGGTCGGGATCTAACCTACCCTTACAGGATGTAATGGAAGAGATCTAACCTACCTCGTCTGAATGTTATGAGAGAAATCTAACTTACCCTGGAAGGGATCTCGCCTACCATGGCAGGGTGTAATGGAAGGGATCTAACCTACCTCGTCTGAATGTAATGGAAGATATCTAACCTACCCTGGTAGGATGTAGTGGAAGGGATCTTACCTACCCTGGCAGGATGTAATGAAAGAGATCTGGCTCCAGGATCATGAAAGAATCTTAGACTTAAGTCTAAAATTGTCACAAATTGTACACTGTCACAATGTCTCTTGAATACAATTACAGACATAATTCATAGGCTATCAAAAGTGTCTTAATATAAAGCTGTTAATTACAAATTTCAATCGTCATATTCTGATAAACAATCATTTTATGAACGACTGAATTTTTGACTTTAAAGGGATTTGGACACGATTTGACTGAAAATTTTTAAATTTTATTTTTCCATTTTCAATGTTTATAATGTTAAATATAGAAGTCTATAATGTTATGTCAAAATTTGAAAGTCAAATATCAAGTTTTTGGCAAGATATGGAGTTCATAATTCTTTGTTTTGCAAACAAAGCTAAAATATTGTCATTTTTGACATATGTGTTGTATTGGCGTAACTTTCAATCAAATGTTTCTTTCTTTTGTTGATAATAGTATATATGAAGATATCGAGTTAGTTTGAATTGTTTTTTTACATGTCATTTTGTCTAAAAAATGATAATTCTGTACATTTCATTTTTGTAAACAACTATAAGACTCGAGCTTTGTTTTCATAACTCTGTATCTCGCTTGTAACTTGACTTTAACATTCAATATTTTGGTCAATCCGGTCAACCATTCTATACATTAAAAATAATAAAAAAAAATTTGATCTCAAATCATGTCCAAGTCCCTTTAAGTCTGAAATTCCTTCATGATCCTGAGGCCTAACCTACCCTGGCAGGATGTAATGGAAGGAATCTAACCCACTCTGGCAGGATGTAATGGAAGAGATTCAACCTACCCTGGCAGGATGTAATGGGAGAGATCTGACCAGCTATCAGGGTGTACCAGAAGGGGCCTAACCTACCCTGGCAGAATGTATTTTTCACAGTGTTCATCAGATCCTTCATATGTCATGAAATGTTTGATCCAAGGAGCTTTCACCTTAAAAATAGAAAAATAATTGTCAATGCTAAATGTTTAAATTATTTGAGATACATGTACAGAAATGATGTCATTACCCTAGTGACCTGTCCACGAATAGGTATGACGTCACTGTCGTTGGCCAGTTTATTGGCTCCTATTCCAGTACAGTTGACAACGATGTCGTACTTCTGCAGCAGCTGGAAAGTCGGAAAGGACTAAGATAAACTAAATATGCCTTTTCCATCAAGTGTCGATATGAAAATGACTGACATGGGAAATTAAAATATTAAGCATGTACGCATACGTAAATGTGTCACTGTTTAGCCCATCAGTAAACACGCTGCTGATTTTAAATAAATTAAAATCGATTTGAAAGTTAGTTGCGAAATTTAAATTTTTTGCAACTATAACCTTTCGACATTTTATCGTAGACTTTGGCATTAAAAAACTGAGAAACCCCCAGTCTGAATGGATGATGAATCCTTATTAGTTTGTAATCTTTAGTCTTGATACAGCCCGCCTTATTCTGACCACAGTTGTAAAAAGTTCTAAAAATTTCTTCTCACTTAGACTATCGTTTGTCTGTTGAAAGTTAGTACATACGTCTTCGATTTTGTCAGCTCTGGATTGAATCACTTTTCCGTTTTTCTGTTTAAACCTAAAAATATGTGGACTTACATTGTACTCAAATAGGCATACATAGAAATATTATCTTGGGTTTTTTTTTTTTATCAAAACAACATTTGTATCATTATCAAGGATTATCAATTTACTTATATAGCTAGACAGGGAGCACAGAGAAACGGTGATTAAGATATTAATTCTGTGCTCTTTCCGTGTTAGAAAGAACTTCTCATTTGTATTGTATTGAATATGTTGTTATAAGAAAACTTTAATCAACACATCATTGTAAAATATAGATGGTAATGCAGTAACACATCGTTACAAATTTATTCTTTAATAAAAGGGTGTGTAGTTATAGAAAACACTTAAATAATACGTGGTTATATATAATATTTGACTGACCTTGAAATTAACCAAGGGAGGTAAGCCTTCACATTGATCATGACCGTGGTATAAAATACGCCAAACCTTCCAATAAAATAAGATAAAAGTGGGATCAGTAAAATAAAGACTGAAGAGACATACACAGTTTGAAGTGTCAATACCTTACACTGTTATTTATTAGGTTTGTTACCGACTGTCTATAAAACATATCGGGTTGTTGAAGTAGCGAATCCGAGCTTTCTATGGGCTTAAATTCCCCGTCATATTTCCCTAGACAGTCACTCAGTAACAACCTTTTTAGTATTTTGTATTGTCCCTTAAGTGTTTTGTTTTGTCGGAGTCCGAAAACGTTTGAACGCTATCATAAAAAAGAAATGTAAAGAAAAGGATGTTACGACCGCCATGTTTAAGGTTTACGACTATAGACATATGGAAGGCAATCACGTAATGCGTTACATCTTATCACATTGCATATATCTAGGCCGAGGCAAAACAAACTACAATATGGGCAATCTTAGTTGACAGTGAATCATGTCAACATGTAACTCTGCCTTCATCTACATATTGCAAATATCATTTTTGCTCTGTTATATTTGAAAATATAATCTTTTAGAATTTGTAATCATCTGAACATTCATAATTGTTGATTGCTAAGAATTAAGGAATAAGGAATCATTCTGTAAGTATTATGAGTTTATAATTTTGGTCGGGGCGTGGTCAAATCCAAAAAAGCTAGACGGGCTTAGATAGATCAGAACACACTCCCACCATATTTATCACCTCTAGATATTCAAAGAAAGATCTCTTTATCATTACTAATATTTACTTCGCTTTTGGAAGAAGCAGCTTCAACTCTTTGTCGGTCACCTCCCGGTATCCCAGCACTAATTTCCGCCATTCTGGACACTGTAAAGACAATCACCAAGAAAAGCCAACAGTCTGGTTGTATTACGGAATGTGGTACGTTATATTGTATGATCTTTCTGAATGATACTTGATCTGAAGGCATTATCCGTGTATTTACCTGTGGCATTAATTGTCCGTGTATTTACCTGTGGCATTAATTGTCCATGTATTTACCTGTGGCATTAATTGTCCGTATATTTACCTGTGGCATTAATCGTCCGTGTATTTACCTGTGGTTCGGAGAAGAAGGAATAGCCCGACAACAGGTGTACTCCGATCTGATTGGCCAGCGGGGATTTTGTTAAAGATATCATATAATCCAAGGTGCTTGCACTCCATTTACTGTAATGGAATAATATGTGTCAAATCAATTATAAGAATATATTGATTAAAAAGGCACACACCCCCACCCCCACCCCCACACCGAAAAAAACCGGGGCAAGAATGTTCGTATCTCTGGTCATGTAGGGCACATTACATGACTGTTAATTATTACATTAAATGATAACTTTGTCTTGCATGGTTAAAGATGATTTTAGAGCTCACGAGATTGAATCCTGGTTGGTTCCGCCCACTAGATGGGGAAGCCAGAATCCCCCGGATCCGTCGGACGTTGTATCCGGACTAAATCTGTCAGCCAAAAGAGTGACATCACAACGAGGGAATTCGTCCTGGATCCGCACCGCACTGGAAAGTCCAATAACCCCAGCTCCTAACACACATATACTGGGTTCCCTCGCCGCCATCAAGATATTATTGGCTGTTCATAAAAAATGAATGATACGATATCTAAAAACTTGAGGTCTTTAAATCTATAATACTATAACAAGAAGGTTCAAACAGCACGCCGTACTTCAAAATGATTATAGTCAGTAACCAAATAATAAATATTCCGGTTAATTCTAACATAAAATGTACTTCATCATAACGTGATCAGTTTGTTTACTAGATTTGAAATCAGTGGTGAGTTCCTGGGCTCAATCAAATAAATGCATAGTTTAATTACCTGTCAATTCTTTGCAGATGAGTGCGTAAAGTCCTTCATACGGTTATCAATTGCTATAAGGGGCAAAGTTCGTGTTAAAAGCAAAAGAGGTCCGGGTTGTGAAAGAAAATACACAGTAATGTGTATACGTTGGTTGTAAAGGAGTGAGAACAAAAGTTCAATAAGTCTGACAAAAAAAGTTATATCGTATTGTGGTCTAGGACCCGCTCCTCCTTTTAAAAGGCATTATATAATGCAGAAAAAGATGTTGTAATGCAGAAAACTCCTAATAACGTACGCGAATAAAATAGTTAAGATAGCCATGCTATGACCTTGAATTGCTAGTATTACAAACTGGTCACTGTGATAATGTATAACTAGATACTGCGCTATTAATTGTTGTAATGATGACTAACAGAATAAACTTGATTCTTGTAGCAGTGTGCAGTATCCCTTAATGATGTTATGCAACCAGGTGCATGAGGAGTGCATAATTATATCCAAATTCAAATTGAGAGTTTATAAACAAGTTGTCATATTTGGCGATTCTGTGTCTGCATCGATAGCTCTGGTACTCTATACTGAGTCATGTTTTGCATATTTCATATAACCCGTGTAATCTTTAAAACCATGTACTCGTATACTTCTATAAATGACCTTTTAATATGGTACGTAAGCATCCTTGATACTGCAAGTTTATAATGTAATGCTTGTTCTATCTCTGTTTAACCTTTGTGACCTTTAGGCCATGTATGAATGAATGTCTATGACTATGACCTTTTAATATTGACCATAAGCGATGCGTCATACTCAGGCGGGGGGCTCGGAGACTCAAAACCTCATCCCAATATTCTTTGATTGACGGTTCTGACAGTTTTGTTGCTTTATTTAGAACATAATGAATTATGATATATTTAAAATATAACCATGGAATTTAATCGCTAAATTTTCAGTCATGATCATCGTAGATGGGCCGAACTAGTCGGAACTGTCAATCATAAGTATAATGTTATATAATCCCCTGTAAAATGATGTTAGACAGAATTTTATTTGGATGTGAAATTAGAGATTTGATTAAGATTTTGAATTTGAGATCTTTCATTTTTTGGCTTATAATTTTGATTTTGGATTTTGATATTCGATGTTGTAACTTTAACAAATCTCTTCGATCACGCTGTTTAACTAACTGCTTGTGAAACTACTATTGGACTTAGTAGTCTCTATGATTGGTCTCCAGATGATTAAGAAGACGAACGTCTAACATTTGTATTACGCCTTTCTAAAGAGCGCCATAACGTCCCAAAAAGTGTTATCTTCTCCCTTTTTCTTCCTGTGCAAATATTCAATCTCTTATTGTGACCAAGCACACACAATACCAGGATGGTGCAACACGTTAAATATAACATCTCTCTAAAAGGCGTAAAAGGTGTAAAAGAACGTTGTAACCATTTTTATAGAAAGGCGTTAAAAAGCCGTTTGTGTGTTATGGTGCTTTGCGTAAAAACGCCTTCTGCAACGCTGCAGATGAGCGATGTGGTCCCCTAGCCTCCTACAGTTGAACAATATTGTCCCTTAGCCTCCTACAGGTGAGCAGTGTGGTCACTTAGCCACCTATAGGTTAGCGATGTAGTCCCATAGCCTCCTACAGGTGAACAATATTGTCCCTTGGCCTCCTACAGGTGAGCGATATGGTCCCTTAGCCTCCTTCAGGTGAGCGATATGATCCCTTAGCCTCCTACAGGTGATCGGTGTAGTCCCTAAGCCTCCTACAGGTGAACAATATGGTCCCGTAGCCTCCTACAGGTGAGTGATATGGTCCCCTAGCCTCCTATAGGAGAGTGATATGGTCCCTTAGCCTCCTACAGGGGAGCGATATGGTCCCTTAGCCTCTAACAGGTGAGTGATATGGTCCCCTAGCCTCCTACATGTGAGTGATATGGTCCCTTAGCCTCCTACAGGTGAGTGATATGGTCCCCTATCCTCCTACAGGAGAGTGATATGGTCTCTTAGCCTCATACAGGTGAGCAATATGGTCCCGTAGCCTCCTACAGGTGAGCGATTTAGTCCCTTAGCCTCCTACAGGTGAGCGATATGGTCCCTTAGCCTCCTACAGGTGAGCAGTGTGGTCCCTTAGCCTCCTACAGGTGAGCGGTGTAGTCCCTTAGCCTCCTACAGGTGAGCGATATGGTCCCTTAGCCTCCTACAGGCGAGGGATATGGTCCCTTAGCCTCCTACAGGTGAACAATATGGTCCCGTAGCCTCCTACAGGTGAGTGATATGGTCCCCTAGCCTCCTAAAGGAGAGTGATATGGTCCCTTAGCCTCCTACAGGAGAGTGATATGGTCTCTTAGCCTCCTACAGGTGAGTGATTTGGTCCCTTAGCCTCCTACAGGTGAGTGATTGGTCCCTTAGCCTCCTACAGGTGAGCGATATGGTCCGTTAGCCTTCTACAGGTGAGCGGTGTAGTCCCTTAGCCTCATACAGGTGAGCGATATGGTCCCTTAGCCTCGTACATGTGAGCTATTTGGACCCTTATCCTATAGGTGAGTGATTTGGTCCCTTAGATCCTACAGGAGAACAATATGGTCCCGTAGCATCCTCCTACAGGTGAACAATATGGTCCCGTAGCCTCCTACATGTGAGCGGATCAGTCCCTTAGCATCCTACAGGTGAGCTTTATGGTCACTTAGCCTCCTACATGTGAGCGATTTGGTCCCTTAGCCTCCTACAGGTGAGCGGTTCAGAAAAAAGGCTTTGTGTTGTGCTTTTCGTGTTCAACTGTCTTTGTGAGAAAGGATATGAATAAGATAGCACAAATGCCCATTTAGTTTAGGTGAAAAATACAATTTCAAATTTAATTTTTTTTTAGATATTATAACAAACGATATAAGAAAAAAAATAATGTTATTCTAAGTTAAGCCCAACCTAAAAAGCCTAGCTATATACATGTATATTAATTATATATAAGTTTAATGTATGGTGCACGTGCTCTGACCACAGTGATAAATAATATGTGCTGTTTGAATGCTAAATGCGACTTTGGGCACGAATTTACAGACTTGTATTATTTTTCTAAAACGTTCAATTATTGGGATACAAAATGATATTTTTAAGTGGGTCATCTTTCCAAGTTTTTGTTGATTGAAATTTGTTTGTTTTCCATTAGACCTTATTCATACTATGACAAAAATATGGGAGCACAGACCCACTCTATAAAGAAAATGCTTTATTAAAGTTCTAAAAATACTCTATGTTCGGAGGTTTTGATACGCACACCCAGTCTTTAAAAATCAGCATATTCCAAGTATTGAACATATTTAAGGGTCGATGCTACGTTTGTTTAAATATTCATTGTTTTGAATGATTTGAAAAACACTTATCAGATTTGTTGGTATTTTATTTTGTTAGTATCTTATCCGTTCTCATAGAAGCCTTCTACACGCCTTATTCGCCCATATTCCTACATTTTATGTCAGATATCGTTTTTATTTTTCAATAGATTAATCATTTAAGTGACACTTCGTTTGTATTATTTGTGGACACACGCCTGAAGATAACTTCCATTTTCTCCATACCTGTCCGGCATACAGTTATCAAAGACTAATGCTCTTCACCAGTCATTTATTTTCTGTAAGTTGTATTTTTTACGGACTACATCTGGCTGTAGTATATATAGAATCGATCAGGTATAGACAGGTCATCGAAGAGCAATCAACCCTTTCGAACACGATTTTTTTTGTGTTTGTTTATGTGTACATGTGCGTACGGTGAAGTATACTTAATATATATTTATATTTAAAATTTACATTGTATTTTGTAGATATATTTGGAAATGTACAATTATTGGGGCTAATTCCAGTTCATCGCTATTAAAGTCGTGTGCTAATTGTATATAACGGCGAATAAACTGGTTGATAGCTAACTCACCCTAACAACTGTGTTGTTGTTATTTAAAAAATACTTAGAATAGAAATGCGTTATGTTCGGATGAGTGCATCGTCGGAACCCACGGGGTTTCTATCCGTTACAATGCTTTCAACAGTGTAACGGATAGAAAACCCGTGGGTTCCGACGATGGGATGAGTGAAACGAAGGAGAACATAATTCAAAAGATTATAAATTAAGCAACTTCACTTTTGGTTAAGTTTTACATATTTTACTATTTAGTGATGTACAACTTCCCAATAAAGGCAACTTCCTTATAAAAGTAACTACTAAATTTTTCAAGCAGTTCAACTCTATATCAACCCAACAAAAGATTCTCATATACCAAATTGAATGTTTTTGAGACACATTTTGAATAATATCACCCCACATTATATCTCAGCTTAACAATGCACTTTGTGTCATGTCTCACATTTTTGTTAAATGTATTAATATTGTTACACTGATAATTCAAATTAATCATTATTCTCACTTTTTTTAAATCTATCATTTCCAACTTCAAAGTTGGTTTTTCCAAAATTCCAAGATTGGAAATTACAGTACAAGTCATAAGTAATAATTGAACAGGGGTCATTCTCTGGTTTATGGGGTAACCATTACAGTCGGTAGGGGATCAAACTTGTGTATATTAAGACCTTTGGGCTTTATTGCATTTGATCACGTGCCCGATCGATTGTAATGATTATCCCATAAAAATCAAAGTCCTTAAGTGATACTCAAAGCTAGATTGATTATTTATTCCTTTAGTGGATGTAGCATTCCAGGAAAATATATACCTATTAACCCCGTTTAAAGGGACATGGTCACGATTTTGGTCAAAAATTATTTTTTTGATTTTAATGTTTACAATGCTTCAGTGAGGCATTTTTATTAGGCAACCAAAATTTGATGAAAAAGACTAAGGGGTTATTTTTTTTTCACGTTAAACATAAAGAAAAATGACCCCCATAGAAAAAATGACCGCCGCTGTAAACAAGAATAGAAAAGGGTTACCCCGTATCCAAGATATCTGACTTTGAAATGACTTGAATTTTCACATTTTAACACCGAACTTGTTTAAAAAAATCGCTGTACATAGTTTGTCATAACCGTAGCAAGCACACACAAACATACTCACATTGCCACAAAATGATTGTTATCAGTTAGGTCTCTTCTCTCGTCGACGTATGGCAGGAACATGACGCTGCACCTGTGTAGAAATCCGCTGAACTGTACTTGATACTTTACCATGAATAATTCTAAATGACATTTTATATAGTTTTATTATTTAAAAACGATATTTGATTTACAAAAGTTATGCACTGCTTGCGAAACTATATTTTATCGCGATAAGAAAATTTTACAGTAGAATCATATATGTTTATCCAATCTCATAAAAATAAGAAAAACACGTTGTAGATTCAGAATAAGTGCACACGACTTACGAGTTGAAAGTGGTAGATATGAATTTGTAAAAAATAATACTGGTCAAAGAATTCCTTAAGAAAGAAACAGAAGGACATGTTTATTATGTAAACAAAATTGTGTAGAAAACGAATGTCACTTTCTTACTGAATGTCCATTATATAAAGAACAAAGAAATTTATTTTTCCATTATGTCTCAATACTTAACAAAAACTTTATACTTTAACAAAGAAAGACATTTATCTGGTTAATGCCCAATGAAGACAAAACAATACTTAAATGCAAAGTTGAGTGAATTTCTAATTTATGCTTTCAAAACAAACAAAAAAGACAGATCTAAATGAACCGGTGAAATTAACTTATACAAATCATTATACTATCTTTATATTTGTATTAACTACTTTTATGACTACATGTACATATTATACGTACCGATTAATTATACTTCAAAAAAATTTATAAGTATTTTTTGAACTTCGTCACACTCTTTAAATATTGAAAAAGGTCGACACAACAAGGTGCCAAGAAATGAAAGATTTTGCAATCATTGTAATAAAAAAGATTTAGAAGATGAGTTCCACTTTATACTCATATGTCCTTTTTACGCTGAATTACGAAAGAAATATATAAAGAGTTTTTATTACAAAAAACCAAGTGTTTTTAAGCTAGCTAAACTTTTAAGAGTGAACAATACAAAGGAACTCAATAATTTAGGAAAATATTTGTCTAGCGATTCCAAAATGAGAGCGCAGCATTGTAATAATACTGCAGTTTAAGCTACTTATCATACATTTATGTCCATTCATATCTTAAGATATGTACATGATTATATTGTCTTAATATGTCCACTCACTTACTGCACATTGCACATTTGTATATAATTTTATATGTATTATAATTTGTATTCCGATGAGTTGTAAAGCTCAAAGATAATAAATTGAATTGATTGAATTGATTGTTAATATGTTATGACATACTGATGTAGATTTGCCCGGCTGTTACATGTTCATGTATGTGTATGGATTTTTTTGTTTGTTTGTAGAATCTCTTTTAGATATTTCTCTCTAATATCTGTAATCTTGTATAAAAATAAACTATTATCATTATTTACACGAGTGCGATCAGAAATCTGTGCAGGTGTTGCATTGCCATTTCGTAATTAAATAAAAAAAAAAGCACATTCAAACACCATGAATAATTAAATTCTCTCTCAGATGAAATGTGATAATTATCGAAAAATAATCATGAAAGTAATAACTGTTGTAATAATCTAAGCAATATTCATCGGTGAATAAATTATCAATCGAAGAATGATATCCATCTATTTTCGTGAAGAAAACTAAGGAGGCAGTGTTACAACGCACTATGAAAATTTACGCGCTTTGTGAAAATTATTTTTTCAAATTGCGTTAATTTTGGGACCAAGTCAACGCACTTTGAATTTTTTTTTTTTTTTGCAAAGTGCTTTGATATGTATCGTCGATACTAACACAGTTTAAAAAAAAATGTTCAGGGTTTAGTCGAAATATTTGATACTTTTATATACACATACAAGTAATTATATAGTTTTAACCTTGTTTAGCTCGTGCAATGGGATACATTTATATTTTTAAAAAAGACTCATATTCTCAGCTAACTTGTTAAACAGTTTCTCGATCAGAATTTTTTTTTTCTTACAAGCTTACGTTATTTAATTTGTATGCGCTGCAGTTATGAGACTGTATACTTCAAAAAATCACTATGATGATCAGTCAATGCTACAGTGTACTGGGAAATAGGAAAATGCATTCAACAAAACATCATCATTTCATTTTGCTATAAATACAAAAAGGAGAAATTCAGATTTCAAACAATATAATTATTTTTCAAGTTTATTTGGTAGACGACACTAACAGTAAGCTAATGCAGTGTCGTGGATATGAATATTTTATGGAACGATTTACCTAATATCCACCAGGTGGCGCAATTGTACTTCCGTAAATTGAGACGAGAATGGAAACTGAGGAAAGATGAGCAACAAGTGGTTTATAATCTTTATTTTACTCTTTCTGTTCCTCTTAATCAGTATATCATGTGGTAAGTTTTCTAGTTAATTAATATTGTCAAATGTTTTTTTATATTCTTGCTTGAAATAGTTTATCAGGATTAACTTAAATGTCATGCAGAGAAAAAAAAATCACAATCTTAGAATGTTTAAAGTAGAATAAAAAGTTAAATTTGTTTTTCTTTATAATTTATACTTGATAATTGCATTTATATTGAATGGTAAAAGAACCGACTCGGGGTTCTTTTTTGGGTGATTTTGGTTGTGATGGCGATATGTGTCAACCGAGTTCATGGTTCGTCATTTTTATTCCTGAACAGGTTTAGCGCTATAGTCTGTCGCAAGTTATTGCTTCCATCAATTTTTGGTTATTTTTAATAAAAATACACATACCTGTGAAAGAAATACAATTGAAATCGATGAAAGGGAATATATCCAAGATATCTTCATCAAACAATTATCCCTTTTCACTCATAAAATTTCGCAGGAACGAAAACAATTTTCTTACGGAGATTTGTAATGGGAAATGTTTCCATCTTCTCTCCATTCGGAATACACTCGGAATACATCGTGCAATTTTTTAACATTATCATCCGGGCTTATTAATGGCCGATGCAATGCAAAATCTCTGTAGACTTTCAATTTTTGGATGTGTATTGAAACCTGAAGCAGTAGAGGGGGCGTTTCAAAACAGATAATCTGGACATTGTTTATATTAGTGGATGAACGTAGTTTGAGCACAAAGGTATTTACTGTTATTTAAATATCAAGCAAAAAGTGGTGGAAGCAAAAACCTGGGACAGAGTATAATGTTGGGGTAACCCGAATTACCAAAATAACAGTATTTACCAAAATGACACCTGAAATTATAGGAATGACACTAAAATCTACTGAAATGACACTTAATGTTTATTGAAAAATGTTTTTCATCACAAATATATTAAATTATATCAATTAATGTCTTTATTATTGAAAAAAGTTGGTAATAGTATACTTGCAAGACGGAAAATGGTTGGATAGTTAAACAAATATGAGATGGGCATGCATGTAATTGGACCCTCTGATATTGTAAAAGCATGCAATTAAAATTCCTCATTGATTGTTATATATATTGATAATTAAAATTTACTAATTTATATTGTTTTTTCTTCTTCTTAGTTTATTTTATATAAGCAATAAATCATAGTGTTGTTGTAAGAGTTATCGTTCTTGGATTTTAATAAATACGATATTTAATGGAGATTTTTATTTCTGTTTGGTTATGAAGCATTTACCTGAAAGATATGAATATATAATATAATATATAGAGGATATCTATATTGTGTGATTTTATATTTGCTTTATCCAACGAGTTGAAATGGTGTATATATTCGCGAGGCTTGCCATTTCAACATTTGTGTCATTCTGGTAATTTCAGGTGTCATTTCTGTAAATTCTGTCATTTCGGTAATTCGATGTACCGCTAATGTTGTCCACTTCCCCAGATGGTAGGAATCGAAAGTAGAGAGTTCGAGGAATAAAGCCATGTCGTATTTTAAATAAAATTGATCTTTTTGAAGACAGAATCACATGGTTTCTCTGCGACTTCTTGGATGTATTTCTTTTCTACCTTTTTTCAACCACCTGAGCAGAAAAATCTACATATAGAATTTATTAACAAGTGTATTATAATGAAGTAAACACATCAGAGAACTTGCATCAATAGGTATACCATCCACGCATTTAGCCACCAAATGGGAGTCAAACCACCAAAAGGGGTTGGGGGTTGGTACCCAGTCTGATAATAAATTCTGTACCTTTGTGTCCAAACTACATAGATACAATGTAGATAAAAAATCCACAAATTCTGTTTTGAAATACCCCTTCTATTGTTGGGTTTGAAGATAGGACTGTAAGTGTTTCATTAAGTTTGTGTCCCAGAGAGCAATTAAAAATCATTCTGGCAATTGGTCCCAACCTGTTTAACATAGACATACTGTGAGACATCAGAGAAGGTAATGTAAGAATACTTTAAAAAAATGAAACATTTCCTTTTTCAGCCCGTGTGTGTCCATTAGGCAAATTTGGATGGCATTGTAAGTTTTCATGTTTTTGTGCGGAAGGAGACTGTGACTCTGACACTGGTTACTGTCCTTCAGGCTGTAAAAAGAATCGCTATGGACCAGGATGTCAGCTTCGTAAGTTCCAGGGAGTGGAAACAGTTTCACATTTATTTTAATATGAACTTTCAAAACATTAAAATGTAAACGGTGCAACCTTTGGGCCAAGCACAGAATTTGTCTTAACAGAGACATTACAGTTTAATTTTGTAAAATAGAACAAATTAAATTAAACATTGCATGCTCAGTCTACAATTATGATGTTTTATTTCAAAAGTCAAGTTTGTATTCAGAAATAGTTTTTTTTTTTTTTTCCATTGTTTTAATCCTTATAAATTTCAAATTAAATTTACTTTATGAATTGCAAATTGTTATTTACTGTATTCAGTATCAACAAGATTGGTTCCATGATGTTTTTGTTTTTGTTTTCTTTGAATATGTAAAACAAGTCATATGTCCTGATTAAAGCACTTTCGTATATTGATAGCATTTTTTATTACATGTATTTTTATTTTAATTACTGAAGATTGAATTATTGGAAAGTTTTAAATAGAGTTTAGAAACAATATGCATCGAAAAGCGCCAGTCATTTAATAATTGAGTTAACTTTGTTGAACAAATTGCTAGCACCTATGAGGTAGAAGAAAATAATTTAGCTGTTAGAACCCCTGAATCAACTTTCAATTTCACTGATTTTCACTGCTTTGTCCACCTTTTGCAGTGTTCGGTATCCATAGCTTAAAATATGCGTAAGTATTGTGCTTAAATGTAGAAATGCATTGTGTTTACTTTAATCCTTAGCATCTGTACCATATTTTTATTCCAGTGTCGGTGTATCGATACTCCAAGCTAGCACACGGTTACCTTGGAAACGCTGACAGAACCGAATCAGGCAAACAATGCGTGCTGTGGAACAACACAGTCTTTGTGGAGTTTTACGGGCTGAAGGCATCGAATTTTCCTGACAAAGAGATTCCTGGGGCTGTCTGTCGAAACCCACAGGACCAAAGCTTGAATAAATTGGGACTGACAGACAAAGGGCCTTGGTGCTTCACTAACTATATAGAGGATTCCACCTACATGGACACGTGTGACCTTCCACTTCGAGGTCAGTTAAAGTCCTCCCAGAAGGTTGAATCTGGAAAATATGTACAAGTACTCTTATTTAATCAATATTTGTGGGTATCTATAACATACATGCCAAATGAAAAATTGAAAATCTTCATGCGGGAATTTTTGCGAATAACTTTTTTTTAACCAACAGATTTGCGACATCTAGTTGTGAATTCAAAATAGAAATTTTTTTTGTGTGTGTTATAAGAATTTATTTAATATATCCAAACAAACCAACAAATATGAATCAAAAAGGTTTATTTTTCATCTACTCCCATATTTACATTTGAGAAAAACTAATTGGTTCTAATGCCCATGGAGCCCATCTACCATAGTTGTGAAATATGTAGCCACGGGGAAAGGGGTTCAGGCCCTTCTTCTTCTTTCATGCAATACATATGTATTCTGATTTCCATGAAGCCCTCTACCTACATGGCAAAATTAGTGGCCTCTGGGTCAAGGGTTCAGGCCTTAGGGTGAGGCTATTATGTCCATATAGTGAACATTTATTAACTCTTAGAAAATCTTCTTTTCCACTTCCACAATTGTGGGTGATAAACTGAATTTAGGTTATGATGTTCATGAAGCCCTCTACCTAGATTATGAAATTTTTGACCCTATGGACAAGGGTTCAGGCCATGGGGAGGGGTCCAATATGGCCACATAGTGAAAATGTATTGGTTTAATATTTTCTTCTGTACTATCACATTATTGTTATTTTGTTTATAATCACTCCTGTCCTTAAATTAGAAAATCCACTGCCCATGGGGCAGAAGTTAAGACTTCTTATTTTGAGAGGGTTGGGAATGACAAATATGTCAGTATAGTTTCTACTTTAATTTTCTGTGCATTGTATGCTCAGCGACCAATCTAGAGCAAATTTTAGGGAGACTTCACTTCTCCCTAACAGAAAAATAGGGAGAAGTTGCGAAATCAGGGAGACTCATTACTTGACAACCGCACAATGCTTATGATGATATGAACAGATTCAACCATTGATAATTTAAATTAGATTAGAAGCAAGCCAATAAAAAATTAAATAACTTCTAAAAATAAAAACTTATCCAATTTATGAAATTTAATTTATTTGATGCATTCATACATTTTATACATGAATTATTTTGTAATTGTGTTAGCTAAATGACAAATAAAACCATTCTCTGTATTTCTGTGTATTTTGGAGGTATTAGTCCAAACCATTCTCTGTATTTCTGTGTATTTTGGAGGTATTAGTCCAAACCATTCTCTGTATTTCTGTGTATTTTGGAGGTATTAGTCCAAACCATTCTCTGTATTTCTGTGTATTTTGGAGGTATTAGTCCAAACCATTCTCTGTATTTCTGTGTATTTTGGAGGTATTAGTCCAAACCATTCTCTGTATTTCTGTGTATTTTGGAGGTATTAGTCCAAACCATTCTCTGTATTTCTGTGTATTTTGGAGGTATTAGTCCAAACCATTCTCTGTATTTCTGTGTATTTTGGAGGTATTAGTCCAAACCATTCTCTGTATTTCTGTGTATTTTGGAGGTATTAGTCCAAACCATTCTCTGTATTTCTGTGTATTTTGGAGGTATTAGTCCAAACCATTCTCTGTATTTCTGTGTATTTTGGAGGTATTAGTCCAAACCATTCTCTGTATTTCTGTGTATTTTGGAGGTATTAGTCCAAACCATTCTCTGTATTTCTGTGTATTTTGGAGGTATTAGTCCAAACCATTCTCTGTATTTCTGTGTATTTTGGAGGTATTAGTCCAACCCTTTGATCCATTTACAAACCTTTATGTAGAGGTTCTTAATTTTTAAAGATAACTGTAAAGAAACAGTTTTATGGTTATTTTAGCATTAATTTGACAGATTACAATTAGTTTGAAACTTCTAATTAGTTAATAATATTAACTAATTAGAAGCTACAAACGAATTGTAATATCAGCACTAAAAGTAATAAACATCGTTTGTAATTTTCAATGCACAGTATGTGGTTGCATCACCCGTATTTATAACCCTTAAGGATAAGACAGCTGAGGGTTATTAATCACAACAGGGGTTAAATGAGGCTGCGAAAATGTCTTTTCAATAAGATATTCATCATTTTATTGCCTTTGGGGTTAATTTACACAATTGTAAACTCAGAATACAGGGCAACTTCAACTTCTCTTTCAGAGGAAATTCCGGCAAAGTTACCGATCAAAAAGTGACTTTTTCGCCCATGTCGCTCCGTAGGTTGGTTCTTGATTACATACCATCAGTGGGAGACATTTACCAGTGATTTGGTGCTGTCAGCTGTTTCAATCATTCTTTATATAAAATTACTTAGTTTGTTTTTTGTGTATACGACACATTCCAATTAATTAGGATCAAAGCATGCTCCTGATTAACTTCAATTAACACCCAGCACAGGTAGACGAGCAGATTCACACATGTAGCACAGGTAAACAGTAATGGCGACCCTCAATCCTGATTTCTGATTGGTTGGCCACGAAAAAACAGTGCAAAATATAAAATTCAGTTGAAAATCCGGGGTTCTTGTCATAATTCGGAGGACAATATAATTACTGAATCTTAATTTCTGTACAATTTTCAAACTTTGATTGAAAAATTGGGATCTTTGCTTCAAATCAAGAAAAATCCAGACTATATCGGGAAGGTTGGCATGTATGCTATTATATCGGATTTTGTTAAATCCACAGTTACACACTAGGCAGATGCTTTGTAAATTAATGATATTATGATTTTGTTCAATAGATTCTTTTGTCATATTTCTTTTATGAATCATTAAAAGTCAAATCAACAAAATGTGATGTTCAATGAGCAAATGGATTACAATTTAAGGTATAAATAGAGGAATATGATCATCAGTTCTCTGTGTTTGTCAGGTTGTGACCCGGGAAGATTCGGTGAGATGTGCGAGTTTGAGTGCCACTGTAAGAATGAGGAACCATGCTCTCAACTCGGCAGCTGTCCCCACGGGTGTCACCCGGGCTGGATGAACACCACGTGCCAGACTCGTAAGGCTCAACTACTCAAACTTAACTTCTTTTAACTCAATCTCTATTGCTCTGTTTAATATATTATATAAACATAATTCATAGGATATTTGATTTGAAATGCTAAATTCTATACTTATCGTAAGTTTTATGTATCAATAAAAATTATTTTAAAAAGATGAACAGATAGGCAGTAAAAATGAAAGTTACAACAATGTGCAACTAAGTTAACCAGATCTGCAGATTTTCTGGAATGGGCACTGTATGTAACAATTGACTTGATTTTGTGAATTGTAGGATGTGAGTCTGGTCACTATGGCGATGGCTGTAAGTCAACTTGTGGACATTGCAAGTCAGCCCCGTGTGACTTTGAGATGGGAGATTGTGAGGATGGATGCTCTGCAGGGTGGAAAGGATCGCTCTGTAAAACAGGTGAGTGACGGGGATTATGAAGGTGAATACACTGCAGGGTGTTTATTCAGTATATACATGTAGGTTTGTATTTGATTGAATAAATTATGAAGTCTTGTTAAGTTCATGTCTTAAATAGAAGGCGTTATCTCCATATGATTGGTCTAGATTCTGTGAATTTTCAAAATCGGGCATTTAAAGTCACTGAATTTTGGAGATTGGATCCAATCAATTTTATACATCACTTGAAATATATTCTGTCATTTTCTCAATGGTATGAAACCCTGATGTAAACTGTGACATTTTATTCTGTAGGTTGTGACGCAGGAGAATATGGAGAGAACTGTCAGGAAGCTTGTGGGGCGTGTATTGAGGGGACATGTGACAGCGGCACTGGTCAGTGTGTCCGTGGGTGTCAGGATGGCTACACAGGCGCCCTCTGTAAAACAGGTGACCACACCCCCTCCCCCTCCCCGTCCCCGTCCCCCTCCCCCTCCCCCCTGTACAAACACAGACCCCTCTGTGTCCACAAACACTGATTACAGTAAAACATGGTTATAGCCCACTTGAGTTCAAGTTCACTCCCCTATTCTTAAGATTGTATTGTTTATTAACTTATGGGATAGAATAAATTGCTGCTAACACAAATCAAAATTGATGGTCCCTGGTGCTTATCTGTAACAGTATTTTACTGTTCCGTCAATTTGAGGATTTTTAAAATATACTTATTCAATATTTATTAGACAGTGTTATATGATATAAAATGGTTTGGGGCAGTTAACGCTTTATAAATCGCGTAGCATTAGCATAAAAAAGCGTAAACTGTTCCAAGCCATTTTATAACGTATAAAAACAATAAATATTGAACTCATTGCTTACAATTTAATTTTATGATATTAATTGTAGATAAAAACAGTCATTTGACCTTTAAAATGACATCAAATTGTACAAATTTTATTTTTAATGTCAGGCGGATCGATATTTTTTTTTATGTTTGTCTTGCTCTGAAAAGGCAACATTCTGTTTTTACAATATAAAATATTTTTTTTAGCCAATCAGAGAGCCTGTTACAACCAGAACTCAATTTCAATTTCAAGCCAAAAGTAAACCCCCAAAAAACTGGCATGTTTTATGATATGCCAGCTTTAAAAATTTTTTTTTTGGTTTGACAAATTATTTTTGTTCAAAGACCATGTGAAATCTCCACACGTACAAGTGAACAATGATTCAATAGGATAATTATTCTTAACATAACAGTTGAAAACCATTCTGTTACATTGTTTTTTGTTAAGATAATATGATGTACTGCAATGATTCTGTTAATTCTGTTACAGAGTGTGATGCTGGCCGGTACGGAACGAACTGCAGCGGGACGTGTGGACATTGTTTATCAGGGAACTGCCATTTTGTGTCGGGGGCGTGTATGGGAGGATGCTCCCCAGGCTGGCAGGGAGAGAAGTGTCAGGAGGGTAGGTGTCAGAGACCCTCAACAAGTCAACTAGATAATGGGGTCAAATACACAAACCATCAACTAGATAATGGGGTCAAATACACAAACCATCAAATACACAAACCATCAACTAGATAATGGGGTTAAATACACAAACCATCAACTAGATAATGGGGGTGAAATACACAAACCATCAAAGATAATGGGGTCAAATACACAAACCATCAATGATAATGGGGTCAAATACACAAACCATCAAAGATAATGGGGTCAAATACACAAACCATCAAATGGGGTCAAATACACAAACCATCAAAGATAATGGGGTCAAATACCCAAACCATCAACTAGATAATGGGGTCAAATACACAAACCATCAAATACAAAATGTACCAAATGCAGAATATGACAACTAGATAATAGGGTCAAATACACAAACCTTCAAATACAAAATGTGTCAAATGCAGAATATGACAACTTGGGGTCAAATACAAAAACCATCAACTAGATAATGGGGTCAAATACACAAACCATCAACTAGATAATGGGGTCAAATACACAAACCATCAAATACAAAATGTGTCAAATGCAGAATATGACAAATAGATGAGGTGTCAAATACATGTACATATTGTATCATTAAAAAACACAAATACATGTACATATTGTATCATTAAAAAACACAAATACATGTACATATTGTATCATTAAAAAACACAAATACATGTACATATTGTATCATTAAAAAACTCAAATACATGTACATATTGTATCATTTAAAATCAATATTGACGATTTGACAGGAACCATCAAATACATAATGTGATAATAAAAGAACATGACACATATAGAACATGTCAAATACATAATGTAATTAGAATACAGAATGCATCAAATACATTATGTGTCAATACAGAATGCATCAAATACATTATGTGTCAATACAGAATGCATCAAAAACATAATGTGTCAATACAGAATGCATCAAATACATAATGTGTCAAATTCAGAAACTGTTACATAACTGATAACTGATGTGTCAAAAATAGAATGTGTCAAATAAAGAAAATGTTTAATGTACGAAACTTCAAATGCAGATAAGATAATGATTACATACTGTGACATACAACCTGAAATAATAATGGTATCTTGACATGTATATTGATGCTTTTTTACCATTGGTTTCTTTACTTCACATTGATAAAGGGTTCCTTTCTTTGACAGCATGTGATGACTTTTCCTATGGAGAGAACTGCTCCTCTAAGTGTGGGGCCTGTCGAGGCCTGACTCCCTGTCACAAGGAGACCGGACTGTGTACAGAGGGCTGTGAGCCCGAGTTTGTGGGCAACCTTTGTTTGGGTAAGTCAAGTTTGTGAGTGACCTACATGTATGTCAGGGTAAGTCGAGTTTGTGGGCGACCTTTGTTTGGGTAAGTCAAGTTTGTGAGTGACCTACATGTATGTCAGGGTAAGTCGAGTTTGTGGGTGACCTTTGTCTGGGTAAGTCAAGTTTGTGAGCCACCTACATGTATTTCTGGGTCGAGTTTGTGGAAGACCTGTGTCTGGGTAAATCTCCAGGTTTAATCAAGTAAACTTACTACATGATAGACCAGTCAATTTGTTTGTATGCTTTGACATATTTCTACAGAGCAGTTCTCAAGTTATTGGGTTCACATCTGATGCATCACAATTTACTGCCGTTTTTTTTCTAGTGTTTATTATTGACTTTTTTGTCTTTTAATGTAGACTTAGCCCCACCTATCAAGTTACCACAGAACTCCTCACTGGGAAGTGCGTTGGGAGGAGTGGCAGCAGTGCTCATTGTCATAGCGATCGCTTTTGTTGTGTTCATTCTGATCAGGTTAGTTCTAGTGAATTGAGGGTAGGATAATGGGGACAATAGAATCTAATGGATCACAGTTGGTAACTCATTCTTCCAAAGCTTACTGGTTGATCGCTTCATTCATTTTTGAAAACTTTTTAGTTTTGATTCTTTGGATGTTTTGAATAAGATATCTTGCTGAAATATGTTTTTTGTGTGTTTTTGACAGGCGTAGAAGGAAGAGAAAAGACCCATTGAGTATGAAGCTTAAAACA
Organism: Magallana angulata; assembly: GCF_025612915.1. Classification (NCBI taxonomy): domain Eukaryota; kingdom Metazoa; phylum Mollusca; class Bivalvia; order Ostreida; family Ostreidae; genus Magallana; species Magallana angulata. Next base: position 54,694,499 of record NC_069120.1, read on the forward strand.
GATGAAGAACGGAAATCAACAGACTTTCCCCCAAGCAAGGAGACAGATGGGCTGATCGCTAATGGTAGGGTGTATGTAAAGTTGATAAGACTTATTGAGGTGTTGCTGTGTACATGTAACATATTATTAACACTGGACCAGGTCTTGTAAAAGTACTGTAAACTAAATTTTATTCGCGACGACATTATCTTGCGATTTACTTGCAATAAACTGGTTTGCGATGACTAACATTTGCGAGTTAATTTCATGTTGTTATAACAACCATACAAAAAAGCTGGTTCATGGCGATAAATTTTCACAAGGACAAGGATCTTGCGAACCTCACGAAAATTTTTGCTCACAAATAAAAGTTGGTTTACAGTAATATTAGAAAGTGGGGAGGGGATGGGGGCCAATTTAGATTGATTTTTTGTCAGCTAACATAAGCTGTAAGCTGATTGTAGTAGTAGAAATCTTTTGTTATGGTTCTACATTTAAAACATCCATGGAAAAAAGATGATAGTCAAATTTTTAAGAGATTTTTGATTGGTTGTTCAGAGTCTTCCATGTCTGATCACCTTGACGATACGGACCCTAACCTGAACGAACCAATCTACGCCAATGTGAACTCCAAGAAACAGAGCAGTCCAGTCCAACTGCCGGACCTGTTTGAATACATCCGCGAAAACAAGAAAAATGAGTGCGAAGGATTCAAAAAGGAATTCAATGTAAGATAAATGCAGCAGAAGTTCCTAATCAGCTTGAAATATTTAGAACATTTCATGTTTGTCAATGAAGGTTAGATTAATTAGTATAATTGTAACTTTTAAAACATTTTCATAGTGCATACATGTTTATTTAAAAAATACAAGTAAAATCTCAGCTTACTGAATAGCTGAAGGAAATCTTTATAGTGAAGTGTAGCCTGACTACATGTGGTTTTTAATGCTGTAGAACTTTTTAAGGACGACAGAGCTAATTCACTTCTACAATAGTGATTTTCCTGAAAAATTTATACGAGTTAGAGTTACTAAAGATGTATGAAACCAATGAAAAAATAACATGGAAATCGAATTGGATTTTTAGTAGGGACCATTATAAAAATTTCACTACGGCACAGTGACATCCCCTAAATCAATTTGTGCTGGTTAGATAATGTTGAAAAGCGTATTTTAACATGTAAATTATAGCAAGGTCAGCTGCTACTTACACTATGTAAAGTGTGTATTAATGACGTAGAACAGCTGTATATTGCATTATAAGCCATTTTTCATAGAGATTTAGTGATTGTGACCTAATATTGAGAATTTGATGTTCGTAAAAATCACTTATTTTAGGTGCACGATATATCTGCCCAAATCAAATTAGGTCTGTTGACCTTAAATAAGTTGTGAAAACTCAAATATGCAATCATAAAAATTCAATAGATTGTAGAGAGCTATTGGAAAAATTCATTGTTTTGTTCTACATGTCATAGTTAAGATAAGATTTAATGAAAGAAATTCACAAAGTGATGCACACATTAAAGTAAACACGATGATAATTGGTTTTCAGAGTAATCTGTAAAGTTTGTAATCTATACTACATTTACATATGATGATGGATAGAGATTGGCTGGTGTTAATGTGGACCTTTTTTTTTTACAGGAACTTCCTCATGGACTGATGGCTTTGTGTGATGAGGCCAGGAAACCTGCCAACAAACCCAAGAATAGATACGGAAATATAACTGCCTGTAAGTTTGATGTCTGTGTAATTATCACTGCCTGTAAGTTAGATGTTAGATGTAAATATCACTGCCTGTAAGTTAGATGTCTGTGTAAATATCACTGCCTGTAAGTTAGATGTCTGTGTAAATATCACTGCCTGTAAGTTAGATGTAAATATCACTGCCTGTAAGTTAGATGTCTGTGTAAATATCACTGCCTGTAAGTTAGATGTCTGTGTAAATATCACTGCTTGTAAGTTAGATGTCTGTCACTGCCTGTAAGTTAGATGTCTGTGTAATTATCACTGCCTGTAAGTTTGATGTCTGTGTAATTAACACTGCCTGTAAGTTTGATGTCTGTGTAATTAACACTGCCTGTAAGTTAGATGTCTGTGTAAATTTATCTTCCTGTAAGTTTGATGTCAGTGTAATTAATTATCACTGCCTGTAAGTTAGATGCCTGTGTAATTATCACTGCCTGTAAGTTTGATGTCTGTGTTAATTTATCTTCCTGTAAGTTTGATGTCAGTGTAATTATCACTACCTGTAAGTTAGATGTCTGTGTAATTATCACTGCCTGTAAGTTAGATGTCTGTGTAAATATCACTGCCTGTAAGTTAGATGTCATTGTAAATATCACTGTCTGTAAGTTAGATGTCTGTCACTGCCTGTAAGTTAGATGTTAGATGTAAATATCACTGCCTGTAAGTTAGATGTTAGATGTAAATATCACTGCCTGTAAGTTAGATGTCTGTGTAAATATCACTGCCTGTAAGTTAGATGTCTGTGTAAATATCACTGCTTGTAAGTTAGATGTCTGTCACTGCCTGTAAGTTAGATGTTAGATGTAAATATCACTGCCTGTAAGTTATACATGTAGATATATGGTTATCAAGGAATAAAACAATTCTATGAATTATGATAATGTATGGTGTTTGTACACCTGTATGTTTTGTATTTACTTGTATGTATTTATAATTTTTACCTGTATTTCGTTACAGATGACCACTCCCGAGTTGTGTTGGAGCCACTTCCCAACGATCCAAACTCAGATTACATTAATGCTAACTTCGTAGACGTAAGTATTGAGATACAATCCACATTCCTATGTTTCAGCATCACTTTGTTATTTTGAAATTTATAGTGGAAAGATGAGTTATATGCTGAGTAATTCAGTTCCTCGTTCTTCATTATTCTTTGAGATTTCTCGGTTGACTGCCTGAACGTTTCAGTATTTTTATTCATTAATTTGAAGGGTTACAACAGGAAAGAGGCGTACATTGCATCACAAGGTGAGACAATTAACTCAAGCTACATCAATTGGTGTAATATGAAACACCTTTCTGTTAATAATGCTTGAAAACATTCCAATTCAATATTTTTAGGATAAATGTCATGTTTTGTGCTTTTCATACCATACACACAAAAGGTCCTGTTCCTTGGCAAATTATACATTAGGTTTCCGACACTCTACCACAATGACCAGTCTGATAAACACTGTGTTTCTGTGGACAATAACAATCTGATACATCTATTTCTTTGTGTCTGTAGGCCCCACCAAAGTTATGATCCGAGATTTCTGGAGGATGGTTTGGCAGAAGCGAGTTTGTAAGATAGTTATGCTGACCAACCTAATGGAAGCCTGCAAGGTACATTTCTGAAAGTATATTCTAGTGTCTCAGCAGTTTGTTAAATTTACAAGTACAGTCAAACTTATTATCTCAAATTTTATGGGGCTGAAAGCTCATTGATTTGAGATAACTTAATGCAAAAAGAAACTGGTTAGGACTGCCATAAACTCATTTCAACATATTTATGGTATTATGGAAAAGAATGTTCTATAGACTAAAGTTTAACAGTATTTTCATTTAAAAGGGGTGAAGATTTTAATGTTTCAGAGATGGTTGAGGTTTTACATGTATATTTATGCTGGAGGTATTGATGTTTTTAAGAGACTAAGAGACAACAATTGAACTGATTTTTTTTTTCAATTTTTGGGTGGAAAATGATGATCAAGAGACTAAGAGAGATTGTTAGGTTGTTTTACTTTATTTTATTTTTTGAGGTGGAGATATTGATATTTCGTTTGTTTTTTCACGTTATTTTATTTTTGGGGTGGAGATGTTTCATTATTTTTTTCACGGTGTTTTTTTTATTGGGGGACAGAAAAAGTGTGAGCAGTACTGGTCAGAGGAGGGGGCAGCTAAGTACGGCGACATCAGTGTGGAGATGTTGGACACCGCCCTCTTCAACGACTTCACCATCAGGACGTTTAAAATCGCTGCGGTAAGTTAAACTCTTCAATGACTTAATCATCAGGATGTTTAAAATTGCTGCAGTAAGTTATACTCTTCAACGACTTCACCAATAGGATGTTTAGAATTGCTTCGGTAAGTTATACTATTCAACGACTTCACCAATAGGATGTTTAAAATTGCCGCGGTAAGTTTTACTCTTCAACGACTTCACCATCAGGATGTGTAAATTGCTGCGGTAAGTTAAACTCTTCAACGACTTAATCATCAGGATGTTTAAAATTGCTGCAGTAAATTGTACTCTTCAACGACTTCACCATTAGGATGTTTAAAATTGCCGCTGTAAGTTTTACTCTTCAACGATTTAACCATCGGGGCATTTAAAATTGCTGGGGTAAGTTGTACCCTTCAACGATTTCACCATCAGCACGTTTAAAATCGCCGTGTTAAGTTATACTCTTTAGCAACTTCACCAACAGCACGTTTAAAAGAGTCTCGGTAAGTTACACTCTTCAAAGATTTCACCATCAGTACGTTTATACTCGTCAACGACTTTACAATCAGCACGTTTAAAATGATGCAGTACTTGACAACTATATCTCAATATCAGTATCTCAATATGTGACACCTTTTGACTTGAAAGGAAACCTCTGGGTCAATTTTTTCTTCAAAGAATGTTATTCTTAAACAAACACCATTTTGCTACCTAGATGTACATGTATATGGATGTCATACATAATAAGTACTCCATGATAGTCACCAGGGCTCTAAGTTGCGACTTAATAAGTCGCATATGCAACTTTAATTCAGGTTTGGGACTTAAATTAAAACCCAGTGGCCATTTGGTGACCAAAAATATCCGCCCGTTTCATTATCAAAATATTTACATCGGATTCAAAAATCTTTCAAAATAAACATAATGGCGGACTATTTAAACAACATGGCATGTTCCAGGTCTATATTAATACATACATGTAATACAAAGAAGGGACTTCACGCAATGGAGGTTTTATATGCAAAACTGCATGAGATAAATAATTATGTTTAGTAATTTTTGTGGTAAACTTATTTTGTTACACCATGTGAAATAACTTCGTACGAGATATTCCTTTCACCACATTCACATATCCACTCAAAACAATGTACAATTTTTGAGATATAGTAGACTTGTCTCCCAATAATCAATGTAAAAGAAAACTTCCACTGCCAGAAAATATTATAATGATGAGTATGATGTGTCATTTTTGACTGATATGATTGAATGGATGGAAATTATTATTATTTTGCCAGAAGTGAAATGTGCAATTTCTTTAATATTTTCTACAGTATATTTAATAAGAGAAAATATGCAGATATCGTAATGCTACATAAAGATTTACTACTGGTGACCTGAATTTAAAAATGGCGAGTTAAATTCAAAGTAGGTTGCCATTTGGCAACTTTGTCCAAAAGTCTACTTTTAGCCCTGGTCATCACTCTGCTTTCAGAACGGAAGTAGTCGGATTGTGAAACAGTTCCACTTCACCAGCTGGTCTGACCACGGAGCCCTGATTTATCCCACGCCTCTGCTGACCTTCCGAAGGAAAGTCCGAATGTACAGTCCGGACAGCACTGCTCCAGTGGTCGTTCACTGCAGGTGTGTGAGTCCTCTGATTGGTTGGTTCATTTATTGACACTCAGCCCCACTGCTGGCATCTTTGTAGTAGTCTGTTTACGTGATGTAAAGGGGTTTATCATGTTTCAAAGCTCCAACCTTCACACTAAAGCTTCAAATAATTTTTCAGGCAGTGCCAATTTATGTTTTGATGCTCTAAGACAGCACAGCCACTGTAAGCACTAATTAGCATACCAGCTCCAAATCATAGAATCCATGTCTGCCCAGTATTGATTATTTCTAAGAAAACAAAGTCAGTAGCTGATGGCTTGTACATGTAAGTATTATGTTTAAGTGTGCTTTGTGAATTGCAGTGCTGGAATTGGGCGGTCAGGGACATACATTGCCTTAGACTACCTTCTGGACCAGGCCAAGAATGAGAGCATTGTAGATATCTTGAAGTGTGCCCAGCTGATGCGAGCCAATAGAATCAACATGATTCAAACCTGGGTAGGTGAAAGAATATGTTTCCTCAGATAGGGAGAGCAAACAGAATAAAAGTGAAAGAAGACCAGGCTGATGAGAATCGGCAGAGTCAACATGTAGTGTTACTGTATACGGGGTTATTTTTGCCCAATGTAATTTTCGCCCTTCTACACTTGCGCAGATTTTGCTATGTCTTGAATTTAAGACATTGGAATTCCCCAATCTTAAATTCGCCTTAAACGAGCAAATATTTCTCTTTATAAAGTAGTAGTCAGTGGCCATTTTCTGTTTATTATTTACAGTTGCTATATGTGGTGTATCAGTGTTGTGTGTTGATTTACATTGACAGGAGCAGTATGTGTTTGTTTACGAGACCCTACTAGAGGCTAGCCTGGCAGGGGAGACGACCATTCCACACTCGGCGTTCCGAGCCCAGTATGAGGAGCTATGTAGGCCGGCGGAGGACGAGGGACCCACTCAGATGGAGAAGCAGTTTCAGGTGCTCTACTGTAAATTCCTTATTTAACGCGGGTACTTAATACAACTGTTTTTCCATCAAATTGCGAGAAACTAAAATCGTGAATGAAATTTTATCATAGAATCATGTAGTTTACATACCTCCGAAAAATAAAAGCGAGAATTTCAAATTCGCGAGGTGAACTTCTTGCGATTTTACGCTCAGCCTGATATTTATGCCTCATGTTTAATTAGGAATCTATAGTATTCTTGTAAAAAAATAATCAGGATTTCTTGTTTGACATTGTTTTCTGAAGTTTCAGTATGCAACTATTTGATATGATTTATGTCTTGTTACTTCAGGTTCTACAGAAACTAACCACTAGCATTGATAGTGCCCAATTTAAAGAAGCGTTAGAGCCAGAAAATGTCAGCAAAAACCGGGTCAAGAACATCTTACCGGGTAAGTGGTGAACCATAAATAAATACATACATGTAGGTGCATATTTATAACAGGTTGTTCACAGGTAAAACTATGTCATCTCTCTCTCTCTCAGTTTTTCTTATTGAAATAAACCACATATCAAATGATGTATACCTGTGTGTACAATAAATATATAAATTGTGACTCGAGGGAAAAAAACGCAAAGAAAATTTTAATGTTTTACCTTTTAAATGACAGACAGGTGTGTTTATCATACTTTAGTACAAATATGACACTAACTATTTCTTGCAAAATTCAATCAGCTTTTTTTTGGTACACTTTATTTTAACAAACATCCACATTGATAAACTTTACTCAAATGATGGTGGAAAAGAAGCACCTCGAGATGGTATTACTTTGTCAATGACATGTAGTTCATATAGAGTGTGAGGGAATGATTTATGGTCATAAATGACAGAAGTATTTTTTGTGTTGTAGCGAGGCGCTGTCGACCCAATCTGTATACCCAGGTAGAGGGCTGCAATAACTACATCAACGCCATGTTTCTCCCGGTGAGTTTACAGCAACATGTGAAATTGAAATCTATCAACTTGTACATGTATTGTGTTGTACGACTATTAACTTGTACATGCACGTATCACTTTGAAATTGTTTTTACACCATATATGCTAGTGTTTTGAAAAAATGCCCTCCTCCCCCCCAAAAAACACCATGTAATCGTGTTTACCCATTGTTTTGTTAAAGTGATATTGCATTGATTAATGTGTTTAATGCCACAGTGAAAAGTTGAATGGACAATTTTACTATGTAGTAAAAAATTGCCCTATTGATATCTTTCAATAAGATGCATAACTGTTTCACTATAGATAATGTTTTAGGCCTTCATGTTATTTATGTAGAATGTTTTCATTGAATTTACACAACTTTTGTACACAGGGTTACATCCATCGGGACTCCTTCATTGTTACACAGATGCCGCTACCCAACACTGTAGCCGACTTTTGGAGGATGCTGTATGACTACAACTCGCACACAGTGGTCATGTTGAATGAGTTTGACAGAAATGACAAGGTAAGGGAAAAATAGGGCAAGGGAATAAATGGGTATAGTCCACAAATAATGTATTTTCTTTAGGGGGTAATGTTAACATTAAGGTCATAGCTCTGGCCTTAGTATTTGTTAAGTAACAATGGACCACTTGAATGAAATCTCATCAAATTGGCTCTCTCCTGTTAAAAATTAGTGGTTGGAGAAACTTATTTTGCAGCAAAATGCATCTGAATTGAAAAACTCTGAAAAAAAAGTAAAAGTTGGGAATTCCCTAATTTTGGAAAGGGTGTATATCAAACAATTTCATTTTTTTCCTTCGAATGATAATTCAAATTTGACACTTGCTATTCAAATTGCAAGTTCCCATTCCAGACAAGTGTGAAGCTTTCTGATGTAAAATGTTACAGTAAAAGTATATGTATATACACTCTGCAAGTATAAGGAACTTTTTTGTTAAAAGGCATTACTTTGTTCTGTTGAATCTAGAGTTAGTTAGAGGGATATCCCATATAGGGTTAGGGAACGGGTAGGGCAAGGCCATATCTTAGGGAAGAGAAATATCATGTTAGACAAGGGATAGGATAAGACAATATATGAGGTCAAAATAAGGGAACATAAGGTAAAGGAATAAATAATCTATGGAAGGGACAGACTGATGGCATGGCTGTAAGATAATTAAACCAACTACAGTAAGCTACTGGTATTTGTGGGAGATTTAATTGATCTGTGATGAACGCTGATGTCTTTGTTTCTGTTCAGAACTGTGCGATGCATTGGCTAAAGGAGTATGAATTTGTTACTGTACAGAGCTATGATTTTTGACACACACTAATTGATTTCTTTCTGTTCAGAGCTGTGCGTTGTATTGGCCGGAGGAGTATGGTTACACAGTGGAGTACGACCCTCTCAGTATAGAACTCCTGTCTTCCACCGAGGACAACAATGTCTCCATCCGGATCTTCAAACTCAGCAACCGCATCAAGGTACATCTACCCTCACACTCCAGTCTCAGAGATTTTATGTCAAAAGATTATTGCATATGTATTTATAGGAAGTGTAGTAATGATACACACCCATTTTTCTATCAAAAGGAAAATTTTATTTGATAAGGTTTTAAAACCAATTGTAAGAATTAAATAGTTGAATAATTTTTTGTGAATAGAAAGAAGAGCGTGCAATCAAACAGTTCCAGCTGAAAACCTGGACGGAGAATCAAATTGTGCCAAGTAATCCTGATGCCTTGATGCATGTCATAGAGATGGTTTATGATTGGATGAAGCAGAATGGCAAAGGACCAATCACAGTCCATTGCATGTCAGTACAGTTATTTAAGAATTAGATTGCAACTTCAATCTATGTACAATAAATTTCATAGCAGTTTCACATTTTCAGTAATAAATTAAAGCTTGCTCTTTGTCTTGTACAGTGACTGATTCTTTATTTGAACTCTGTGATCTACATGTATTTGGATTGTGTGACTGTTTGAATTGTGTGACTGTTTGAATTGTGTGATTGTTTGACAGGAACGGAGCTAAGAAGAGTGGACTATTCTGCGGCATTAACCTAATGTTTGAGAGAATGCAGAGAGACCACGAAGTGGACGTCTTCCAGACCCTCAAAACCATCCGGGTCAACCGCCCTCAGTTCATTGAGGACAGTGTAAGTCCTGGGCTGATCCAGCACCATTCTCATGGCTTCAGAGGATAAATTTATGTGATAATTCATTATATGTATATATTTACATTCCACGTATATTTTGCATGTAAAGCTACTGCAGATATAGCACCATAACACAGAAAGGGTACTAAAAGGTTAATTGACGAGTTTTAATTGTGACGTCACAAACGTTGAACGCTGATAAATACAACGTCACAAGCGAAAATCAAAGATCACGCTTGTGGCTGTTACAGTGGCTCTTCCATTAATTTAAACTTACCCATAGGATAGTACAGTAATTTTGAGGTATAATTCGCATTTGCGTACAAGGCAAGAATGTAAAAAAATGTAAATATAAGCATTAAATCCTTATTTTTTGAAAGATATAGTCTCATAACTGCAATGGTGTGTGCAAACAAATTTTCATAACGCGCTAACGGGCGTTATTCAATTTGTATGCACACACCGTTGCAGTTAGGAGACTATATCTTTCAAAAAATAAGGATTAAATACTTAAATAATAGTAAATGAGTGCTTTTTCCTTACATTCATTAAATCTGGTTTAAGCAGAGATTTGCTTTATTGAATTTCATAGTTTACAAGTATACAGTTGTTGACTGGGGTCGAGGGCAACAGTTGATCTGTCGGACCGGCTCGCAAACTGTTGCCCAAGGCCGAAGGCCGCGGGCAACAGTTTGCGAGCCGGTCCGACAGATCAACTGTTGCCCGAGACACAGTCAACAACTGTTTTGTTATACCTCTTCTAATCAATAACACGTTTTCGCGGAATGTGACGTCACCGGTCAACGGTCTTTTTTAACAGTCGATTTTAACAGTTCCAATTTAACAGTTCCAGTCCAACAGTCAAACTGCTGGACTTTTTTTCGCATAGAGTTATATAGTAACTGTTTTACAGGGGTATAACAATACTGTATATTATATAGTACTTGTACTATACATTTACTTCCATATATAAATACAATATTCACATTTTTAAAACAGATTATCCTCTGTTTCTCGTTTTTCTGTAAACCTTAGTAACCGGTAGACTGTTAACTATTTCAGGAGCAATACCAGTTCTGCTACCAGATGGCGCTGAAGTACCTGGATTATAATGATCTGTAGAAGGACAGAAGATCTCTGTACAGCAACCCTCCACAAAGTGTATTCATAGATGTATATCTACACACTGTCTGTCTGTGTGTCCTACACGTGTCTGTCTGTGTGTCCTACAAGTCTGTCTGTGTGTCTGTATGACAGGTGCTATTCAGTATTCTCTCTGTAAGGACCAATGTGGTAAAACTCGGTTGTGATTCTATTGTTAGAAAGGTTGTTCTTACTGTTCTATACATACAGGTTGTGTAATATGCCATGAATGTGATCTATTGTTACATGTACTTTGTCTTATATTAGAATTTGTAGTGCATATTTTTGTTTCTCATTTAACGTGAAAGAAGTATTACAACAAAGACCTATTTTTATACACATGTACATTACAGTTATACAAGTTGTTTTTAACATTCCTATTTTCTGAGACTTTAGCATTCTACTAAGGTTGTGATGAGTACTTTTCTGTATGTAATAAATTTATCAGATTTTATATTTTTAACACACAAGCATTGTAACCTTACACCAAGACATTGTGGATCTGACAACAAAACCTCGTTTCTGAGGCCTATGTTATTTTCGGATCTGTGGAAGCTCAGAGTGATGTGGAATGTCTTGGCAAAAACCAGGCGATGCCTTTTGTAAACCATGTCAGATCTTGGCAGTTTTTCATTCATGTACCTTGGTATCAAATGGACCAAAAATATTTTTGCCAAAATTATCTGACCTTTGCAACATATTTATTCAAATTTCTATACATTGTATGCTTCCGTACATACATGCACGTTTACTTTAGAGTTTGAAATGAAAAGCTAGTACTGTTATATAATTTAAAATTTTCATAAAATTCTTCTCTTGGTGTAGCTCAATCAAGAAATCAATGATTCCAGAATAGCCTAATGTTCGAGGTTTATTTTGGGTTTTTTTATCAAAGTCATGCATACTTTTTTACATGTCATTTTTTTCAGAGTTATTCACTCAAATTATTTGGGCATACTTATTTCATTCCAAAGTTACTTATACACATACAAATACATTCAAATATAGATGCTTGCTTTTCAAATTCCAATATTTTTTATATTATCTTGTTTCATTGTTTTATGTACATTTCATATAACCTGGTAATGTTAGTTAAAATGTGTGTACTTTTAAATATATAAAGCTTTGTTAACATGATAAATACTCAATGAAATAACTTGTAAGTGTGCTGGCCCCAATATAGCATGTGATGTCTGTGAACCAATCATGTAGCTCTGTTTGTTTGCCTAACTCCATTGTACCTAGATTTACTGCTGAAGAATTGCAGGCAGTCTCATTGTAAGTTACAAGAATGTGGATCAATAAACAAAGCTTTATTGTGCAAAATGTATGTTTCTACAACCAAAGCTTTATTGTGTGTGTATCATGTATTGGAAAAGAAAACTACCTGCAATTGTTAACTTTTTACTGTGTTTAATGGTGTGTAACAACTGCTGAAATGACTTATATCCAGTGATACATCATTGATCACATTTTGTTAAAATGATGACTTGGTAAACATACTGAAAAAAGGTGTTTTTTTTTCCTTTTAATTCAAGATAGTACTTTAAAATTGGGCTGTTATAGGGAAGGAGTGGCTTATTGCAAAACATATGGTCTCATGAATTATTATTTTTATGATTTCCAAACTTTTGAATGTCTCTACATGAAGTTAAAAATAATTTAATTATTTTCATGTCTCATTGTCTGTCTTCAAAAAAAAATTTCAATCTTGAATGCAAATTAATGTACCGGTATGTTTATGTGAAACAATTGTAATACATGTATTTGCCAAAATTGTATACATTTACAGGTAGATAATAAAGTGAACAAAAAGTCAACAACATGGTTTTTGAATTTTGCTTTTTTTATATTGTTTGGTTACTTATTTCAATATATACAACTATTTAAAGTTGGCAATTATCATTTACTAGTATATAACAAATTTTTTCCATTACAAATTTCATTGAAAATATATGCAATTATAAGAGATATAGGTATAATGTAGTGGAAATTATTGTGGGAATAACATTGTCTTGAAAAAGATAGTACTATTATAATACATGACGCCCTGGTACAGCTGGGTTCTGTTATTATTATAGTTCAGCATAATGCATGGGAAGTAGTCTTTCAAATATGAAGACACACTCGACTTTAATCATAAATTTGACTTTAATTGTCAAATTATTTTAAGGTAGCTCATTACACCTTGAAAAAGTTGCTCAAAGTAGCAGAAAATTACTGGATTATGATAGAAAGCATGATGGATATGAAGTATATAATTATGTCAAATACCGGTAGGCGATAAAATGTGCAATTTTGGATAAAAAATATTTCTAAGAATTTCATTCAGTAAACATAAACAAAAGCCCAGGCGGATTCGAATTGATGACCTGCGGTTCACAAGCCTGATACTTTAACCACTGAGCTATGACGATAAACACCTAAATCGATTGAAACAAACAGTTTAACAAAACATTTAAATCGTCATCTTGTGACGTAGTGTCTTAAAAAAGTATAAGTCTTGGTGTAGTGTAGTACCTTAAGTTCTCTTTCTTTCCTTACTTTGTCCTTCAAACATGTTACTATTAATAAACAGTGACCACAATCAACACATTTTAGTTTGTTTAAACATGTAACTTTAGATGATCTTTTAATTGCCTCTTAGCAATTTTGTTGGCAGTATAAAAATGTAAAGTATCGTAAGATATTTTTTAGCCTTAATGCCAACTGCTCAAATAAATCAATTCAAAACATAAGTACATTATTTTTAGAGCCATTGTCATTTTAAAACAAAGTAAATTTTCCTGATCCATGCAAACTGACCCCAAATACATTGTACTAAGCCTGACACATGTTGTCATTGTACTAAGCCTGACACATGTTGTCATTGTACTAAGCCTGACACATGTTGTCAGTTGTCATTGTACTAAGCCTGACACATGTTGTCATTGTACTAAGCCTGACACATGCTGTCATTGTACTAAGCCTGACACATGTTGTCATTGTACTAAGCCTGACACATGTTGTCATTGTACTAAGCCTGACACATGTTGTCATTGTACTAAGCCTGACACATGTTGTCATTGTACTAAGCCTGACACATGTTGTCATTGTACTAAGCCTGACACATGTCGTCATTGTACTAAGCCTGACATATGTTGTCATTGTACTAAGCCTGACATTTGTTGTCATTGTACTAAGCCTGACATATGTTGTCATTGTACTAAGCCTGACACATGCTGTCATTGTACTAAGCCTGACACATGTCGTCATTGTACTAAGCCTGACACATGTTGTCATTGTACTAAGCCTGACACATGTCGTCTTTGTACTAAGCCTGACATATGTTGTCATTGTACTAAGCCTGACATATGTTGTCATTTATTTTACAGAACAAATCTACCGGTATCCATTGACAAAAACCCAAAATAAGCACAGAATTTAACATTCACAGAATCAGGCAAGACCTTGATTGCAATAAGATATATAGATCACCTTTGTACTGGACTGAATTACCAGTTGTCCCATTGGCTACATTTTCTTACTCTGTGTGTAAGCATGTTTTAATATAAAGCTTATTAAAAGACAACAGGACATCATTCTTTTATATACAAATATATTTTTATATAATAAAAACAAAAATGTACAATCATTAATTGTTGCATTGGAAGCTATATGCATGTATAGTCCATTCATTCTATGACTTGTAGATAAGTAAATATTGCAGAAGCAGATTTTGTTACAAATCAAATTAAACTAGTTATTCGCTTTAAATTTATAAGATACTTTCCTTTAAAAAATCAAATTCAAAAGAGGAACAAAGATTTATACATGTATCTGTCATACATTGAACCAAATTGGTCCTTAAAACTTCAGATAAGATTCGAACAGACAGTCTTTTCAACAGGTGCTATTTTTTTCTTGTTTATACAGCTATCACCATAGCATTCTTTGTTGAACATTCTGGTAGTAACACTGAACAAAAAAATGAAATGAAAATCCACATTACAGTGAATATCACAGCCACGCTAGCTCCCCTCTCTCAGATCTCTGGTTATACCATCCTCCACACACTGATGCTTTGATTTATGCAGTAAATACATGTAATTGTAATCTAAAATCACTGGGGGTAACTCTTCATGAAGTGTTGATGAGATGGACACAGAAATCACTGAGTCCGACTCTAACTGCTGGGTGTGTGAGAACCGCTGGGTCCGACTCTAACTGCTGGGTGTGTGAGAGCCGCTGGAGACTGGGGATGGATTCCTCAGCCTCTTTTGTAAAGGTCGGTCATACACCCAGTGTTCTCCTACCTCATGGAAATTCTACAAACAAACAAAATGAAATATCATCTAATTATTCTTCTTCCTTTTTACACCTGTACCAACAACTTATTAAGATCAATCCATGAGGTTATAGTGTATTGATGTAGTATCACTCCTTATTATGCATTAAAAACTTGTTTGAAAAAAATAACCTATTCATGGTAGTAATTTATAATGACTACATACAGTTCTTATGTAAATAACCTTGCGTTGTTAATTTACCAATTTGAAGGTACTACGCCCAATCTTTTGTTATTTACAGTCTATGTAGTTTACCAGTTACCACTTCTCTTAGCTTCATGAAAATAATGTTTGATTGCTTTCTTGTTAATTGAATACAGGCATTTCCCTTAGCTTCATAGGTAACAAACACAACAAAACATACCTAAGTTTCCTTATTAAACAAGGTAATAGAACAGTTTACCCTACTTCCTATGTAACAAGCCCCACCTACCATAACTTTCAAACGCCATGCCCTCCTTATCTTAGTTACCTTGATAACAAGCCCTACCTACCTTAGTTACCTTGATAGCAAGCCCCAGCTACCTAAGTTACCTTGATGACAAGTCCTACCTACCTTAGTTACCTTGATAACAAGCCCAACCTACCTAAGTTACCTTTTAACTAGCCCCACCTATCTTAGTTACCTTTTAACTAGCCACAGCTACCTAAAGTACTTTGTTAACAAGCCCCACATAACTAAGGTACCTTATAACTAGCCCCACCTACCTAAGTTACCTTTTAACTAGCCCCACCTATCTTACTTACCTTTTAACTAGCCCCACCTACCTAAGTTACCTTTTAACTAGCCCCACCTACCTAAGTTACCTTGAAAACAACCTCCTCCTACTTACCTTAATTATCTCGATAGCAAGCCCTGCCTTATTTAGATACCTTGGTAGCAAGCCCAACCTACCTTAGTTACCTTGATAACAAGCCCCCTCTAGCTACCTTAATTACCTTGATAGCAAGCCCAATCTACCTTAGTTACCTTGATAACAAGCCCCTCCTACCTTCGTTACCTTGATAACAACCCCCTCATACCTTCGTTACCTTGATAACAAGCCCCGCCTACCTTCGTTACCTTGATAACAAGCCCCTCCTTCCTTCGTTACCTTGATAACAAGCCCTTCCTACCTTAGTTACCTTGATAACAAGCCCTTCCTACCTTAGTTTCCCATGCCACGCCCCTCTCCTTCCTGTCCCTGGCCTCCTCTCTCTGCCTCTGCTCCAGTCTCTGTTTATGGTCGGTGGCTTTATCCACCTCATTGATTTTCAAGTTATGTGTTACTTCCTGCCAGAGTCTGAGTAAAATAAAAGCATCAATAATTCAGAGTTATTCAAGAGATGATATTATCCGCATTCATGTGTGCTCTGCTTAAAGAAAGCTTACCTTCTTGACTCAAATTCTGCCTGTTTTTCTCGGGGCTTGACTAGTTTTTTCACCACAGGCATTTTCTTTGTGTCCACAAATACTTCATTCATCTTGATTAAGGAAGAAACAAAACAGTCAGATCAATAAACAGCAAGCTAGTTTGGTGAGAAAACACATACAATTTTCGTTATACTGATGTTTAGGGTGTTGAAGTTTTGTCATCAGTTACAATGTCTTGTACATGCATTTTTTATCAGTAGATGAACGTAAAATCAGTTTAATTCTGCTAAAACTCTATTTTCTGTGTTTAAATGACAATAAAATTAAAAGTAGTGCAGTGAACAATCAATACCAAATTACAATATTAAAATCTGTCTTGTACTAGGTCTTCAAATGTACCTATAGTCATACACTATATTTTTAACATGTACTTGTATGCAAGAAGCTACGTACACCTGTGGCGTATTTTGCGTACATGACCCCATTCCATTCACCGTCGATTGTCACTATCGGTTTCTTCTCATTTGGAGCAAAAATTTCACTGGTTACTCGATGCTTCTTTCCTCCATAAAAAGGCTGTAAAGAAGAAGAAACTAATTGACCTGATGTTTCCCTGTCAATAGCAAATCACAGAAATTCAACACATTCTTGTCTTTCTCAAGCTGCAATTTTTTGGCATTAAATTTTTCTGTCATAATCCGTTTTATCTTGATTTTAGTACAAGTAATTATCGACAAAAAGACATGGACCATTTCCACTCGTTCTGCAAGTCATTCTCTAGACTGACATGAATACCAACCTTTGTGTGGAAAGTTACTGTGGCATTGTAACCTGTTTTGGCACAAGACATGGAGACCTTACCCCCCATCTCCACCCATGGGGTAGTCAGAATAGACCTAGAACACAGGAAAAGTACTGCTACTGAGTGATATCTCAAAAAATGATATCTCAATATCTATTATATCAATGACTGGCTTATACATAATGTGAACACAGGACAAATAATGTTACTAATATTTAAATATCTGTGATATCTCAATATCTGTGATATCAATGTCTGGCTATACATAATGTGAACACAGGACAAATAATGTTACTGATACTTAAATATCTGTGATATCTCAATATCTGTGATATCAATGACTGGCTTATACATAATGTGAACACAGGACAAATAATGTTTCTGATATCTAAATATCTGTGATATCTCAATATCTGCGATATCAATGACTGGCAATATATAAGGTGAACATAGGAAAAGTACAGTTACTGAGTGATAATGTGAACATGGGACAAATACTGTTACTTATTTCTCAATAACTGATATCAAATGTGATTTCTTTCATTTGAGGAACGAATTGGACAGAAATCAATTTCCACTTGGTAATTTTAATGAATGTATTCCAGAAATATAAAGTTTTCAATTTGACTACGTTTACAGGTATGTTCAGTCATGCGGTTCAATAGAACCAGTTTCTTTATATTAGTATGTTAAAGCCAGTTAAGAACGACATGTAGAGCTGTTTTATGAGTCCAACTGATAACTTCATGTTGATATTTAATAGTGTATGTATCAGTATATACACTGGGTGTCATTGCTTGTCCATTTATTGTGTTGTTGTTATATTACTGATCTCGCATTAGAAATGAATGGGTTTTAAAGGAGAAAATAACTGTGATTTTCATAGCAAATTGCTGGCTATATGTATAACTGTGTACACAGGAAAATTACTGTGACTGATATCTCAATATCTGATATCAATGTCTGGCTTTACATTAAGTGAAAACAGGAAAAATATTATTACTGATATTCTAAAACCTGATATTCCAACATATGTGATATCAATGACTGGCTATACATAAGGTGAACACAGGACAAATACTGTTACTGATATCTAAATATCTGTGATATCTTTTAAATATATGTATATGTGATATCAAATAAATGGCTATGGTGAACACAGGACAAATACTGTAACTGATATCTCAATATCTGGGATATCTTAGTACCTGTGATATCAATAACTAGCTGTACATTAGGTTAACAAACACTGTTACAGATATCTCCAAAGTGTGATATTAAATGGCTGGCTAAACTTAGGTACACTGTCTCTTCAGAAAGATGGATTATGTTGAGTATGAGATAACATCTTAAACTACAAGTATTTCTATTGTCCATTTGTAAAATAGCCCATCCTTTTAAATACATGTATTTGTATAATTAAAAGTGATTATCCATTTTTATTATAAAATTTCTTCATGAAAAAACTTATAAAAAAAATTTGATTTAAAAAAAATGTAAACTTAAGATTTTGGCTTATTAACTTAAAAATTATTTTAGATTTTTTTGTAGAAAATAATGATGATCAAAGAAAACAAGGTATTAAACTCTATGAACTAGCTGAACGTTGTCACAGTGGTAGATCAATACTGACCGGCCATAGCCATTAGGAAATGTGATGACGTATTCTTCATCGTGGTCTATCACAGAGACCACGCCCTGCCCGATCATGTGGACCCCGATAGACAGGCCCAGGAACTTGGACTTGGTCCAGATGTAGCCATCCAAGGTGATTCTCTTGGTCTGATGCTCTGCATAGAAGGCTGATACTACAAAAAGATCAAAGAAATCAATGAAATGCATTCTGATTAAAGTTTTCAAAGTACTATCAAAAGCTATATAGCTTCTGGAAGTCAACCTTCTAAGAGCTCCAATTTGTTTATGTCAACAATTTTAGGCTTTCAAACACATTTTACATAAAGTGTTTGTCACATTTTATTTTGTTTTCTAGTCACCACACAAAATTCAAACCGAAATATGACCCAAGTTTGTGAATTTTGAGTTCTGTATCTTGACCATAATTGATTTGAATATATTTTACTGTATAAACACAATGGGATTGGGAACAAGTTCAAAACTTATAATAATGCCCTCCCCATATGTTATGATTCAAATTTTGCATGACCATTAAAAACACTCTAGTTGTAAACATAAACAAATTTAAATGTAAAAAACTGAATTTGAAAAATTCCAGCTCAATGACCATCTGTCCTTTTCACTTATGTTGTCAAGTTGTGAACCATACAAATTCAAAGTAATTTTGCAATAAATTCTAATATATTTGAAGTGTCTATTTTTAATAGGTACTGTTTTGTTGATGGATTAAGGATTTGACATTGACTTTAACAATTGACCATGAGATCACAAGCAACCTTGTAGTGATCTTTCTCCAGAAAGTAATGACCTTAATAGACATGAAAGTGGCAAGACAGATGGATGGAATGGCAGAAGGATAAACAGACACTGTCAGAACAATTAGATGGAAAGAGGAAAAGAAAAATAGAAAAGAAAGACAGATATTCACACAGACAGATGGACAAAAAGGAAAGACAGACAGACAGACAGACAGACAAATGAACAAACTAACAGAGAGAGACATGATATTAAATCGTTGTTACCCTTCCAAGTTATTTAAAAGAATCTGCATAGTATCATTTAAATTTCTTTCAACAACGATTCATTACACGAAGTTTAAAATGCATGTAATGTGAAGAAAAATTGGGTAAATCATTATGAAAAAAGCACAGGTGCTTGAGAAGAGGGCCATCCCATCCCGAAGTCTTTACTCCTTTTTACATTTATATTAAATAATAATTTTATGACAAATTTGTCATCTGATCAATACCTTCAGTCTAAAAAATAACCTAAAACAAATCATTTATGATATAAATGATACTCAACTAAATATATAATACATCAAGGTTGCTAACTTTTAAGGCATTGCCAATGAATATTTGTTGAAATGAACTTTCAAACTACAACTACCAGTTAAATCGGTGACCTCATGCCATGACCAAATAATTTCCTTCGCTGAACATCTGCATGCATGTACAGTACATGTCATGCCCTTGTAAATACACTTATTGGGCAAATCAGGAAAATTTTCACAAACCAGTTGCAAGTTTTGAACTGATCAACTTCGAACATTAAAACTGGTATAATATGTTTTAAAATGTTGCCGAAAGGTAAGGCAACTTAAAAAAACCAGTAAACCTGTACAAGTAACAGCTTTCCACAAGTAGACTTACTGGGAGGGTGGTGGGAGACCTGCTCGGCGACAAATGACAGATTTTCTCTCGTGGCTTCTTCACATGGACCATCGACTGCTTTCTCCTGTTACAGAGAATGTATCATTTCAACAGTTTTAGGATTAAATATCATAATCTATTGCTGGGGCTCATTTTTATCCCTTTTTTTCTTTGTAATAAAGCATTTAAATAACTGAAATTATGTTATCTTCACAATAAATAGGTACATTGTAATTCATAAGGTTTCATTATCGTTGCCATAACATCAATGTTACATACATACCATACTGACTACGCATGTCTTGATATGTGGCAGCAATGGCCCCATTTTGACAATGTTTTAATAATTTACACTAATTTTGTATCTTTTTGATGTTGTACTTTTTCTGGTAATCATTATGGTACTCTGATTATAACTTTTGGACTGATTGTGCTTAAACAGTATT
This sequence comes from Magallana angulata, assembly GCF_025612915.1. NCBI lineage: Eukaryota > Metazoa > Mollusca > Bivalvia > Ostreida > Ostreidae > Magallana > Magallana angulata. Next base: position 54,715,490 of record NC_069120.1, read on the forward strand.
ATAATAATTGTATACATGTATTTATAACTACATTCCTTTTGTATCTATTGAACATACATGTATTTTGTTGGACGAGTGTAGCATTGTTAGTTTGCTACATTTCTTTGTGTTAAACACTCATGACCATTCCAATTCCTGAAAAACGTGTTGCTTTAATGTGTTGTGTATGTATAATGTCAAATGGAACATCACCCTTTCAATTATCCATAAATGTATTGCCTACGAATCTCATATTGGTTGAAACAATGACAGTCAGTTTTTCTTTTTAGGACCAGCTTTAGAAACACAGTACATGTACCCACCCCACTGTCATCCATCCCTGGGATCTTCCAGTGACAGACAAACGTCTCGCCCAGGATCGGGTTGTAGGCTTTCTTGGCGATGTCGCTGTTTCTGGCGGCGTGGAAGGCGGAGAGGTACCATCGCACCAGCTGTATCATCCTGTCCTGTGGGGTCTTCATGTCTACAATTCTACATCAAAACTACCAACATTACTTCATAAACAGAAACCCTAAAATACACAGTGTTATTATATAATTCTACACAACATCTCTTCTTTATCATTTTTTAGTCCTCTACCGGTGAGACCGGGGGACTATCCCGACTATGTATAGTCTTTATAATGGTTTGTCAGTCATTTTGTTCCCAAATCGTGTTCTAATTGTTTTTCACAATAATTATTTGGCAAAGTGAATTCAAATTTCCTGTGTAAATTCATTGCCTATATAATAATATTAGACATGAAAAGTCCATACCTTACAAACAGGTCTGGGTGAGCAAAGAAGTCGGCATACATTTCCAACAGCGACCGCCGCTCCAGAATAAAGGTGGGAAGGACGACCTTGGTCAGGTCCATGCCGATCCTTACCTGGGACAACAGGTGTGCGATGATACTGCCGTGCTTCTCTAATGATCCCACTGTAATTGTTAAACAACACACAATCTATAGTGTAACTGCCCATACCAAAACATTCTCACAATTTGCTCATGAGCAGCTCACGTGAGGACTAACAAGATTTCCACACGTGAGTTGCTCATGTGAGTCTTATGTGCAATTTAACATGCAAATTAGGTAAAATGCTCACGTGAGAAAAATTCTGCACACGAGCATTTTTTGCTCACGTGAGAATAGATTTGCTCACCAAGAGCTTTGCTCACATGAGGCTCACGAGGCTTATAAGACTTATGAGGCTCATGTGCAACAGTTGCTCACTTCAAAGACAATGGACAAAAATTAAAATTAAAATCATCAATATATATTTACATCTGTCATTTTAAAAATACAATTTCATACATTGTTTAACATTACATTTATATAAATCTTTAGAAAGTTTACCAATAATAAAAGCTGGCATGTTGAAACTTGTATTGCAGTTTGATCACACAAAGTGCACAGACGGACTTGGAAAAAAAAAATCACAGTTCACAGTAGGCAAAGTTCAATTTAACCATACAAAGTAGTTCATAAGTGCTACACAAGCACTGGCTGCATTACAATCGATCTAGGCATTCGTCTCCAACATTCCAAATGTCCTTTTTTTGACAGTCTTGAGTCTCACGTGCTCTCTGATTTCACACATAACCACACAAACAGCTGACTACCAGAACATCACAATAATATCCAAATTGACATAACCAGACCAGCATGTATTCTTCTCCATTACTTAAATTACGTCTTCACTCTTTTTTGTTGCATCATTCATAAAATCCGTGAGCTTTTCATGGTTTTCTTCAGGTCTGTGCAACTCAGGACAGGCCTATTGGGAAGAAAAATAAATTTGACATCAGTGATACTGTTAAAAGTTTTCATATTTCAAGCAGTTTTTAAGAAAATTATTATATAATACTGCAACTATTAATATTATCAGATTCTACACAAGAAGAACATGAACTCATTTCTTCGTGTCATAAAAACGTTAATCAGTGTTAATAATAAAAAAAATGTTGTTAGAATTATTTGTTGAAAAATTATTGTCAAGTAAAATGTCAAAGAAAAGAATAAATAACGGATGTTTTACATTCGATATACCGGTATTTGCCCGATGGTCAGTTGTAAATTGTTCAACCCCGTTTTAAAGGTAGATGCTAAGATCACAGTATTTCGTTTCATATTCATTCTAGTTACAAACACGTTTAACTGCCATTCAAGTGATCAAAAAACATATTTTAACAAGTTAATGTTCAACTTACGTGAAGTGCTCATACAGAAGATGCAGGGGGTGCGGACTCTCGATTCATCCATTCAGATTCTTCCTCTGTTCAGCCGTGGATTTTTCACACTAAAACACTCCACTGACGAATACCCCATTGACAACGAAGTTCAGAATCAGATAGTTCCCCATTTAATTCATTTCATCGTCATCTGTGATGGTAGACAACATGGCGGAATCGAATATGAAAATTGGCGGCTAGTATTTAATCGACCATTGAGCGCGCGCGTAGCTTAGACTTTTTTTTCATTTTGATTTAACTTTGATACTGCATATACTGACTAAGTCCAATTTCCTAACCTCTTGCTCACGTGAGAAAGTTGAACTTAGAAAAAAAATCTACCGTCGATATATCTGTTGCTTACGTGAGCAATTCGAATAGAATTTTGCTCATGAGCAATTAGGTGAGCAAATTTTTGCACATGTGCATTTTGGTTAGTATTTTCCTCCCTAACAGAGACTAACAATCTGCACATGAGCAAAATGAACTCCTACCTAATTTGCATACATTTCTTACTAGATTCTCATGTGCTTCTCATGAGCTGCTCATGAGCATTTGTTAGAATGTTTGGTACGGGTGTCTGCATAATTGTGTAGTTATACACGGATAAAAAGGGAAACTGTTTCAAAGTTTCTCTAATGATCTCACAGTTAGGGATATACCGTTATTCATTACAAATTTACTACGCGTATACAGTATTGATGTTTCCACTGGTACATGTAGGTCACAATTCTACAGGATTCAGTGGTTACTTCTACTTACAGTCTTCTTTGTCCTGTTCATCATACAGCTCTGGGGAAAAAAGAACAAAAGAAAATTACTCTAGCTGTCATACAATAAAAATTCAACAATACAACACTTCATAGAAAGGTGAGGAGTTTCATTGGTTATACATGTGTAGAGATTCTACATGCATCTCTGTTGTAGTTTCTGTAAAATAATCAGCATCATAATCTAACTGATAGTGGAAAGAGTGTCTCACTTTCAATGGTACGAAAATCAGAGAATTTGTGTAAGAAACAAGCTTAAAAGACTTGGTTCTAATAACTTTTTGAAAGTTATTTTCAATAAATATAAAAAAAAATATGCTATCTTTAGCACCCTTTAGTCTAAAAATAAACAGTTCACAGCTGATATTGTTTTATGATTTTTATGGCCGAACTCTAATTGATCAATCTTTATATTTTAAAAGATCAGCTACACTACAGCCTAAAGGATTGATATACAGTCTAAAATATATGCCTTTAGTCAAAGGTTATTAATTAAATAAAACAATATTTTAAATTGATATCAAAATTTCAACCTTCAGTCTAAAGAATAACTCAGAGTCTATACTCTCTATAGTCTTTAGGATTGGTCTGTAGTAAAAGGTCATTATTAATAATAACCTATTGACCTATATACTCTACCTACCGTCATAGTAATCGTCCTCTGCTGTGATCACCTGCTGACATATCCCCTCGCTGCCTTCCGTCGATGCCTCTGTTTCTTCCTCCTCTTTTGATTTAACTGTATTTTCCAATGCACTGCCATGTTGTCTTCTACCAGAAAATTAGGAAGTTTTGTTAGCTGATAAATTGATAATCAGATGGCTGTATACACAATATGTCCCCCTATCTTCATATTAATCTGATCAGTGAATGCTAGTAACATACAGTAAAACTCAGTTAAAGCGAAGTCCTAGGGACCAATGGATTTACTTCGTTATATCCGTAATAATATCCGTATAACGAATTCGTAATAATAACAATAGCGAATTCACCATATACATGTTTACTTTCACTAAACTATAAAATTTGCTAATTGAGGCTTAAAACAAAAATTACATTACTTTGATACCTTAAATAATCGGATTGTGAATTGAAAAAATGATATGAATAAAAAAGCATTCGAACTATTATGTTAAAAGGTAGGCTAGTGCAAACTTTTTAAACTGTAAAGAAATTTGTTATAAAAGTGTTAAATTTCGCTATTTTTCACCGCTACGGGACTCAATAGCAGTTCGTAAATTTGTTATATCTGAATTCGTTATAACCGTAACATTTTGCAAAGTTTTGTTAAGAATTTTACCAGGGAATCAAATAAACTTCTATATATATGAGAATTCGTTATATCCGTGTTCGTACTTAACAAGTTTTACTGTATACTGAATTTTCATCCATAGGGTGGCATTAATTTGGATTTAATGCAAATCACCGTTTCAGAGATATGTAAATTAGTGGACAATAATCCTATCAATACAATACCTTTAATTATAAGAAATTTCACTTCAATGTACACTTGATTTTGTGGATCAACTCAACAGCAAAGTCCATGAAATTTGTATTCAACAAATATTGATGAAACCATGGATATCTACTTCAATCTGATAATTACCTTTTTCTATCATAGAACGTCCAACATCGTTTCTATACATGTATTTTAGAAAAAGATGTGTGAAATCATCTGTGTTGTTGTGTAAAACACAAAATACCACAAATATTTTTTTTAACCTGATTTTGTTAAATGATTTGTTTCTATCTAATTGAGTCTCTTACAGTGGGCTGTGAGGAGCGTTCTTGAATTCCTCCGCATCAAAGAAGTCCTCCTCCTCACTGCTGGAGTACGAGGTCTCGGGGACGCGAGGGGACACGGGCGAGACACTGGTCGAGGGGTCACCATCTGGCAATCAAACAAATCATCAGTCCCTTCTATCAACATCTGTCTAACATGTATGTAATATATAATTGATACTCTGTAATTACAACTACGCTTTAAAATCAATTAAAAGATTCTAGATTGTGAAAAACAATATAATTTGTTAATTCATGTAAAAAATTTAATCTTCATGAAAAAAAAAAAATTAAGATTAATATGTGAATTCATTTTAGGCAAAGCTATAGGTATTTCAATAAATATGAAGAAAATGTTAATAAATTTAGTATCTGTACATGTTTGAACATTATATGTTTAAACATGAACAACAGAATTTTTTTTACAAAGAGTCAAAGCAAAATAATTGAGAATGCAGGCATTGTTCTGGCCTGTACTCAGATTTGTTGATATTGTAATGGTACACAAGTACCGGTACTATATACTGGGGCCATATAATGCATTAAAAAGCTAATTAAAAGCCTGTCTGTTGGATTTAAGGGGCATGGTCACAATTTTGGTCAAAAATCATTTTTCTGATTTTAATGTTTACAATGCTTCAGTAAGGCATTTTTAATAGGCAAATTTTAAATTTGAGTGTCATTCGTTGAGTTATAAGCGAGTTACTGAGCTTGCAATTCTTTTGCTATGTAAACAAAGCTTTTGTTTACATTTTGAATGGTGAAGTGAAAATTCCAGTTTTGAACCTAAAATGAATACCGGTATGTTAAACATTAGGAACTGTTTATTTATGCTTAAAAAAGAATAAGAAGATAGACCAATCAGCTTGAAAAAGATTTTTACTAGTATATTGAACCTATGTATACAAAAACAGGGCACGAGCCTTGTTTACATGACAAAGAGTTGTGAGTTTTGTATCTTGCTAAAACTCTATGACTGACACCCAAATTTCATTTGATCATTAGAAATGCATTCCTAAAGCATTGTAAATAATCAAACAGAAAATTAGAATTTGACCAAAATTGTGACCATGCCGCTTTAATTAGAAAAGAAGAAAAGAAACACATGTCAATATATAAATAGTGCCTGTTTGGGAGGGTAACTGTTGAAATTGACACCCCAGGAAAACCAATGTCAACCGACGCAAAGCGGATGTTGACAATGGTTTTCGAGGGGTGTCAATTTCAACTGTTACCCTCCAAAAGAGGCACTATTTATTTTATTATACTGAGTGTCTTAATTTTAGAGAAATTATAACTGCTTTTATATAGAAATGACGGGAATTGCACGGCCAACTGTACGCGCATAATTTACGCGCATGTAAAAATTCGTTGTGTTACCCGTTGCCAAGTGTGTTGCTAACGCAATCAGATTTCAGTATTTGACATAAAAGTATAATAATTATACATTGTTAGAGAGAATAAGTTTCTTTACATATTAAACCAACAGACGTAAACATTTCTAAAGTTTTGCTGGCTTGAGATCAATTCAATATTATTTGCCAATCATAATAAGTAGCGATATATCTGTGTATTGTGGTGCACCGCTCAATAAAAGGTCGACCACCATAAACATGTACCTCTGTGTGCTTCTCTGTTACCTGTTGACCTCATCTTTGTACCTCGCTTTACGTCTTTATACAATGACGAATGTTGATAATACAATAGTGGTGTGTTGTGCATGTAAATAGTAGTCAGGGTTTGAGGCATAGTGCACAAGCCGGTTGTTATTGTTCCGCTTAATCTGATAGTCTGTTTGTCAGGCAAAAATTATCAGAATAACCGAATATCATATATAAAGGAAATCATGAAATGTAAACAACCTATATGCGTAGTATGCTGACTGTTATATACTGATCAGATGTGCTGTGCTATAATTAGCTGTGATGTTTGAGTGTTGTCTATAGTCCCTAAAAATAGTTATCAGAAAAGCAAGCATTTACCCTTTCAATTATTCAGTTGATTTGATTGATTAGTTTATCAGAAAGTTGCTGCACAATCACAGAAAAATCAACAAACATGAAGATTCCAAGAAATGAGACGATTGACCTTACCAAGACAACTGCAGTTTTTTTGCAGACGAAATCTCAATGAATTTTTTTTGTACATTCTTTGATATCAAGCGTCATTTAAAAAAGCATTTTCATGATTCTTTAATGTACAATTTCTTAAAAAAAGATTTGTTTAAAAGTATATTAGAAACTTTACTATAAAATCCTCATCAATAATGAGTCATTTTTGGAAAGATTATACCTTTTTTTTTTTGCCTGATGTCGATTGTATGTACAAGTGTATCTACATTTAATATATATAATTTGAAAACAGCCAATTACATCATAGGCTTCTGTGGCACAACGGCTCTGAAACGATTTTAGGGTTGATGCACTTTAGATTTTTGTTAAAAACATTAGCCGTGCTCTACTTCGGCATACTATGCTTACTCTAGTATATAAACCCTTTGTGAAAAAAGATGAATGCTGAATAGTAGTGGATATATACTGAGATAAACTCACAGGAGGCATAATGGTATACAGTACACCAGTATACATTAACTGAACACACAAGCGTGTACATGTATGTCATTAAATATAAATACAAGAACAACAAAGACAAAAAGAAAAATCTCAATTTCTCTTATCTGCATAATATTTTTAGGTAGTCCATATCACTATAGCTCAATGTCCCTTACATATACTGCAAGGAAGCAACTACTGAATACAATTACTAAATATGAAATTAACTAAGTCTATAATGCTAGCATATTGCTATACATAGTTAACATAGTGAACAAAAACAGACTGACAAGCCATCATGCGAGTCTGAGTATATTTATGGCAATATAAAACAAGCACCGCATGCAGACGACACAATGACCTCTGCGTACCGACTGAGGCGGGCGTATCCAAAAATGGCGGTGTTACCATGACAACATCTGGCACACGAAGCTCTGTTGGCCGTCTGCTTTTACCTGAAATTTGTTCTTAACTATTTTCTAATCTGTTAAACTAGTGAATCAATTTGAAAGTGTTATCTATCCACTCAAAAGAATGTGGGTTTTGTTCTTTGAATCATTATTCACATAACAATCTTTCAGTTGGTAAAAGGATTTTTTTAAGTTACGTCAACTTTAAGTAAATAGATTCACTTTTTCTTCATTTCTTTATAAGCTTGTTTCAGCAAATAAATTGCATTTCCTTTGAGATGTTATTCCACCAGCTCTTTAACAACCACCATTTCAGTGGGAAATGGCTGTATACATGTACAATGTACATGCACTTCAATGAAACATGAACCATGTTTTTATCATGATCTTCATGTCATAAACAAAATAGCACATCCCTCATCAGCAAGCAGACGAGACTGAATTCAGTAATTGACAACTGCTATAATGTGTCTTTCTGTAAACTTATTACCACTGGTGCCGTACTTTAAAACATTAGATCAGGGACATAATTGGTGAGTAATTTCTAATTCATGACAAAGGCAAGTTAAATTGTTAAGTCACACCTAAAACCGCCAGCACAATCAGACCTGTGATAACTTCACCTGCACAAATAATACACCGTACCTGTAACGAGCTTTACCTGGGATCTCACCTGTGCCTCCAAAATGGTTGAAGTCGGCCCCAGAGGTCAGGATGGCTTCGTGCACCGACCCATTCATCACCGGCCCGTTCAGGCTCTCCTACAACAGTAAACACAGCATCACCACCCCAAAAAATCCAAACGTCTGACCACCCACGCAGATCACCACCATAAGATCATAATTACAGCAATGAAATGAACACTGTCTGTAGATTATTCCCAATTTCTTTTTACAATTTATAACCAAAAGAGTAGTGTGTATACTTGATGGAATCATTAGAATTTGTGGTGGCACAATGTTCATTGCTTTCTCAGGTGTCCCTTCCCCACAAAGATAATCCGTTCTGACAATGAATGCGGAAACATAGCATTAAGGTGGCATGGGACACCTCCATATTGTGACATACTTCCAGTCAAAATAAACCATAAAATCAAGTATAATTCTATAAATCTTTTCTTTACAACATTGTCACCGAACAGCATGGTGCAATTGGTTAGAGTGTTAACTACAAATCTAAAGGTCATAAGTTCGAATCCTGTTGGGGCTTTTATAATTTTTACCTTTCCAAAATTTTTAAAAACTTAATTTTTAGTTAAATATTGTGAAATTTGACAATTCTAAAACAGTGAGAGTATTTTGATTATTGTTTTCCTTATCCACTTTAATATCAGCAGGTGTCCCATACCACCTTAATTGATCAATTTTACGAGTAATCCACAAAACTTTGTCCTCATGAACCAGCAAAAAATTGACAATGCATGAACAATTTTCCCCTGGCCAATGAATTTCACTGATTTGAAAGGAGACTGCATTTCTACTTCTTTCTTGCACTGACAGTGGACTACCAGTGATATAGTCCTTACAACAGTAGGCTACCAGTGATATAGTCCTTATGAGGTACTTAATGAGGGTAGCTTACCTTTGAGATCTGCAGCATGACAATAGAGTGTTTAATGGCTTCTATCATGGCCTGTAAAGATAAATGGAGCGTATAAGTACAAAGATGATAAAGGACTACTACTTAGATGTACTCAGAAGATAAGGACTACAACAAGGCACATGTACCCAGCTATGAACAAGTCTTACAAACTGGGGGGCTTTGATTGGAAGGGGGGGGGGGACTGCTTGTATATTTTTATCTATTTATGACTCTTCAGCTTGGTCAATGATGGGGTAATTTAAGTAATAATAAATGTAATAATGTACATGTAAGTTTTGATCATATAACACATTCTCTCTTGTATACTGTGTCTAATGTTTATTTACATATTGGTACAATCATTGTTTCACCCTTTATTGGTCAATCAATTGAATTGAATTAAACTGTAGCTTTCAAACATAATAAATTAAAGTAAATATTGATGGATGTTAGACTAGACCCCAATTCAAGTAGCACCTAAAGTCTTAATGAAAAAATAACCTAAAAATATTGATTAATGATACATGTATTAATTTTAAAAAAAAGAAGAATCTAATGTTTTATAGAATATATAGCAATTCACTGTCCCAATCCATTGAAATACACGGCTCTTACAGGTTTCTATGAAGAAGGTAGTTTAACAGTTCATGTTTTTGTCCGATAATTGCTCAGTACCTTAATCCTACAGGTATGTATATGAGCATTGTGAACTATTGACAGAAATCTGTACCTCAGCAGTCACTTTGATAACGTTGTATTTCTCCTTGGCAGCTAAATCTTCACATGCTTCAATCCGTGTCTCCAGAGCCTGCAAACAACCATTGTAATAAAGCTTTCTCTCTATATACAAACACAATTCATGTTCTTCATAATACACAAGTTGAACTTCAACTTCATGTTCCATGGTTTCAATAATGTTCGTGGGCATCATTTTTGGAGGGTTAAGTGATAATCCCAATTTCAAAAGATAATTCATGGCCAATGATCCTATCAATAAAATAATCAATATGTTACTAGAAATTACACTTCGATGAACATTTCATTTTGAGCATCAACTTAACAAAGAAATCCTTGAAAATTGGTAATCAACAAATGTTGATGAAGCTTCATGCTATTGTACAGCATTCTATATAGAGTGTTAAAGCACATGATGATTCATGTGTAACTTCTATACTAACTCACAAAAAATCCTTAGTCATCATTCACAGCACAAGAGAACACCTATAGCTTTAACCTTTGACTCCACTCACCTGTAGCTTTAACCTTTGACTCTACTCACCTGTAGCTTTAACCTTTGACTCCACTCACCTGTAGGTTTGACCTTTGACTCCACTCACCTGTAGCTTTAACCTTTGACTCCACTCACCTGTAGGTTTGACCTTTGACCTCACTTACCTGGACCTGCTCTAACATGATCTGTAAGTATGAGTCCGTCTCTGCCAGCTTCCTGTCAAAGTCTGCTGCAGTCACCGTGCCCCGCGGTTCCACTCGCTGAAAATGAAGAAAGGAAGGGGGATAACTCTATGTAACTGCTGACTTACACTAAAATATTAGCCCTCTCTTGGTGCAAGAAAATTTAGGCCTTATTAGTAAAAGTACATGTTAATTAACAACAAAACAGTTCATTGTAAAACAAGTCAATAACTTCAAACAAACATCTGTTTGTATTTGCATTTGTATTTCCAATACGTCTACTTTTGTGTGTAGGACATGCTGTACAAGAAACTTGGTCCATTAAGGACACAATGTGTCTACCTTGCTTGAAGTAGAATGTCGCATTATGGTGATCTCAAGGGCATTAACCCACTTCTCTCTTTCTTCAGCATCACGCGCTGAAAAGACAATTTTTTTTATTTGAAAGAAGCTTCTTTTATACATTGCTAAATTTTGATTGGTGCATTAATGGTTTACAAATTTTGTTTTATACCTTGGAAATGGAAGGTCTTTTGATCAACAGTGATTGTAAAAGTACTGTCATCTTCATCATCAATCCCAATCACGGCTCCCTGTGGAATGATTCAACAACAGAGGTAAAGAAACGGTACAGACACAGAGTGTTAAGCTAAAGCTAAAAGGTCCTTCACTGAGTTAATAGAGAAACAACACCTACAGAAGCTTGAAGTATTTTTTAAGCAAGCGCTAAGCTTCTTTTGATAAACTGCACTTGTAAACATTGGTGTGAAGCAAATTATGACATATTATCAAATATTGTCTATTGGCATATTACAATTGCTGTTAATCAAATCATTCTTTAAAATGTGCAGTCAGTATTTAAATCTCTTCATCACTTAAAAATTCTATATTGAATTATCTAAGTTTTAGACACAGCTACAACCAAAAGGGTTAACTTGAGTGGATTTTTTTTTTAATTCTACACACTGTGTACAACAACAACAACAATAAATTTCTTGTAGAATTGAGGGGTATGCAAAGTTGATGATGTATTCCTTAATAAGTTAAAGATTTCTCCACAGTCCTTATATAAGAATACCGTCTCAAACTAACCACAAGTATACATAGATAATGTTCATTTTTAAATACCAACCCTAAATATATGGATAAACTGTCTTAAACTTACCAACGTCTTTCACATAGATAATGTTCATGCCTCTCAATGTATGGGTAAACTAGAGATGAGAATCAGTGAGATTTTCATAATCGATAATTCGTTTTTATATTTTATAGTTTAGTGCTAAATAAATATAAATAAGCAAGATACAATTAACAGACTAGTTGATAGGTTTTGTATTTGTATAAAATTAATGCATAAAAACATAAAATGATTAATTGTAATGAAGCCTTTTTTGATCAAGCGCTTAGAATGCAATAACAATCGACTGATTTTCGATTATAATCGATGGTTGGAACATCACTGGGGTAAACTGTCTCAAACTTACGACGAATCTTATACATAGATAATGTTCATGCCTCTCAATATGTGGGTAAACGGTCTTAAACTTACCATGAGTCTTACACAGAGATAATGTAATATGCCTCTTAATATGTGGGTTAACTGTCTCTTACCACCAGTCATGTATAGATAATGTTCATGCCTCTCAATGTATGAGTAAACCGTCTCACACTTACCACGAGTCTTACACATCCCCTTCTGGTTCCTCGCATCATTTTCTCTTTTGACTGAAAGTAGATGTTACATGCATAGATTAGTGCGTAGTTTAATAAACAACACCCCTTTTCTAGCTTTTGGTCAAGATTACTACAAAGCATTTTGTGGTGTAAAGCTGCAACTGTTTTCCACTTGCTCGGATGACAGGAATTAAAAGTAAATAGTTCGAGGATTGAGGTCATCATACTTTGAATAAAATGGATCTTTTTAAAAACAAAACCACTTTACATGCGACTTCTGGGTGCATTTTTCCATAGACCTTTTTTTAAACATCCGAGTGGAAAATCCAACACATAGAATTTTTTAAACGAATGTGTTACTTTGAAGTAAACATTTCGGAATACCGCGGGTACTTGCCCCGGTGCCAAACATGATGCGCCTTTTCTTTAGAAAAAGCATAATCTGAGATAAACGAAAAAGAGTTCCATTAGGTAGGTAAAATGGGTAACCATTCAGGCATTTAACCACCAAATGGGAGTCAATCCATGAAATGGGGGCTGGTGCCCAACCTGATCAATGTGCAGGTGCCGCAACAGACTCGCGTGATATTGGTTTTATGTCAAAAAACTTACAGTAAAATAAGACAAGAGGCCTGCAGCTTCGTCCAAGACAAACCAACGATACTGCCATCCTTTCATCACATTTGTCCATTTACTCAGGGGTCCCTCAACCACTGCCATCCTTGCCGTCTGACAGTTCGGAAAATAACCGGAAGTGGGCAGGTGCCTTTAGAAGGTCAAAATAAGTCAGACAATTTTTAGTCGAGTTAGGACTATACTTTTAAATGAATTGTTGGTAGAGAATTTAATTTGTAACTTTTGTAAAATGCAACACTGTACTTTATATCCAGATAATTGGTATAAAAAATTTGACCGTTTTGCATTGTTATGTTCATACGAATAGGACAACGTATAGCCTATCTTTTTTTCTGAAAGTAATCATCCAATCAAATAGTTTGTGTCCGGAAGGCAGAATTTTTGAAATGCCAAAAATGTTGATATATTGTAGAAAGTAACAGAGAACAATTATGGCCCAAGCTGGCACCACAGACAATCCCATTACGGGACCTTACAGAGCAACAAAGCTGGTAATTATGTTCATCATCAAGTTTAAGATCTTGCAATATTTAATGTTTCACTGCAATTTTTAAAATGGACAGGCACGCTTTGCTTTGTTTACATTTACCATGTTTACTTTGATACCAAGGATTACATTTCTATTTAAGTCTACGGAGTATTTGTGAAGCATAACGTTAATCGATTTTAATTCTCCAAAGAATTTATTCATGTCTAAAATAATGAATATTAGTACTTGAATTTTGTTTAGATAAAAAAAATATACATTATGGTTTTTTTTTTAAATTGTGGCCTCTATGGTTCATTTTTCTGAAAATCATCTACTTGATCTTTGAAAAAGATATAGTTGTAAAAGTGTAATATAAGATATAAGGAAATGTATAAATTATTGGTCTTTCAGTGGAACGAGGTTATATGCGCATTTCGGCAAGGAGTACCGGCGACCCGCCATCGGAGGTATATGAAGACATACGATAACTGTTTCACAGCGGCTGAGGCAGTGGACTGGTTGCACGCTTATCTCAGATCCAACTGTAATTTTGCATCAGAAGTCACAAGGTACTATAGTATAGTCATAAAATGTTTTTCATTGAAGAATATACATACTTTTAATTGCAAGGGTCTTTGAATGATACATGTGTTGTTTTGCCTCATTGATTTAGGCCTGTTGATAAATAACTAGGGCCCTGCTCAGCGGGCACCCTGTGGTGATCAGTTTGTGCATCTATCTGTCTGTCCCTTTGTCCATCAAACTGTCTGGTTGAGATCACTTATCCAGAGCATATTTTCTTTCTCCTTGGCTCAATTTGGCTCATACCTCACCCACAAAGTGCCTTTGGATATAGGTTTAACAGTGACCTTGACCAAGTTTTTAAGTCTTAGGTTAAGGTCATAGAAGAATTATGTTAAAAATACTTGTCTAGATAATATAATCTCTCCCCTAGGTCCAATATGGTTCATACTTCACCAAAAGAGTGCCTTTGGTTAAGGGGTATGCAGTGATCTTGAACAAAGTTTCTAAATTGAGGGTCAAGGTCACATTAGACTACATTAAAAAAAATCCCAGATCATGATATCATGATCATATTTTCTCTCCCCATAACCTTATCTGGCTCATCCTTCACATAAAAAGAGCTTTCAGGTAAAGGGTTTGTTGTGACCTTGAATCATATTTCTAGGTCAAATGTAAAGCCTTCAATGTCATAGCAGATATCTTTTAATACCAATTTTGGGCCATAAATTTGTTCCCATTGGTTCAATTTTGCTCAAATTAAACCAAAAGAATATCCAAGAGGTTTGCAATCAGTTTGAATTAAAGTTCTATGCCAACTAGAAAATTTCTAATTCATAGGTAAAGAACAAAGGAAGTCTTCTGAAATGCTTTTAATCCAAATGTCTTTTATTTTAGGTTGGCCCTTTGATATGGTTACTATCTCAATGATTTCTAGTTGCAATTATAAATGAGAATAAATTGTTATATCAGTGAATTATGTATGACAACTGTTTTATTTTAGGAATCAGACGTTGCAGCTTCTTCAAAAACTTCACCGTGCTCGAGTTATAGAAGATGTGAGAGGAGTAAAACACAACCATCAAGATGTCTGTGACAATGGGAGACTACTCAGGTACATGTAATTAATGGGAGACTACTCAGGTACGAGTAATTAATGGGAGACTACTCAGGTATCAGTAATTAATGGGCGACTACTCAGGTATCAGTAATACTATGACAGTGGGAAACTATTCAGATAACAGAGAAACTATCAGGTGCCATTAGATAAGAATATATCTGATTTTCTATGGAAGTCTTAACAATCTTGTAGTTCTTAAGTTGAATCCTTCTCTGAGCCATGAAGATGCATAGGGATGGGACACCAGACACAACACATAATATCAAGTGACCATGGCAGGGCTTGAACCAGTAACCTCTTGGTTACTGGCCTTATGCCTAGGACCCTTGAGCCACTGTTCCACATTACGATCTTGTGCTTTGTTTACACTGACATTTATGATTCTAATTACTGAACAAATGATGAAAGTAAGGACCTGTTGGTCCTAGTAAGTCTTTTGTTTAACATTTGTTTTAATAGGAGTTTGTTTAGTTTTTCAGAATCTAAAAATAAGAGTCTAAAAACTATCATTGATTTATGGAATAAACCAAAACAATAAATATTTTATTTTTTAGATGCAAAATTCCTTCCCCTGTGAAGACCCTGCGTACCCCTCTTAGGAACAGAAATGACATCATCAATACAAACTCGGGACAACCAGCGGGGCCAATTAAGTTAGATCTTGATCTTCAGTTTGAGCCCAGACCAGATATTCCAGAATGCCACATCGTAGCCAAGGAACTGTCCTCTGCTGACACTGAAAACATGTGGAAAAACGTGGCCCTGGACAAGTATGTACTGAAATTTATCAACTTTTTAAAAAAAAATTAGTTTTCAAAAGATATCTGTCATAAATTCATCAAGCTATGAACAGGTAAGGGAGGACCATTAATTGAATTTTTAATAAAAGATTTTGCATGGCTGTTTTTATCTTCATACTGTATAAATGCATATTTTTTTATTTCTTTGATGATTGTGATGTAAAAGATAAAATTGCCATTAAAATTTTTGGTCCGTGAGTTTATTATTTGGAACACCTGACCAGATACATATATAACTTCTGATGCATTACATGCTGCATCTGTTGTGTTTCCTGTTACACCTGTCAAGTTTTGAGTGTCCCTTGTTTTGACAGATTACAGCAGGTGTTACACATGGAGAACCTGGCGGACATATTGGACAGCAGTCTGGTGGTGGGGCGGAACATCCTCCACAACTGTGTATATGTCAACAAGAGTGGCATCGTCACCAACATACCCCAAAAAGGTAAACCTTAACACACCTCATAAAGGTAAACATTAACATCTCATAAAGATAAACAATGTCGGAAAGGTAAACCTTAACATATCTAAGAAAGGTAAACATTAACATCTCATAAACTGTGAAGGTAAACTATAACACATCTGAGAAAGGCAAACCTTAACATACCTCAAAAAGGGAAACCTTAACATCTGAAAAAGGTAAACAATTACACATCTCGGAAAGGTAAACCTTAACATATCTAAGAAAGGTAAACATTAACATCTCATAAAGGTAAACATTATTATATGAGAAGGTAAGCCTTAACATATCTCAGAAAGGTAAACATTAATATCTCAGAAAGGGAAACCTTAACATATCTCAGAAAGGTAAACAATGACACATCTCATTAAAGGTTAACATTTACATATCTCAGAAAGGTAAAACTTCCTTAGAAAGTTAATCATACAAGTATCTCAGAAAAGAAAACATGCCTCAGAGAGGTAGATAAAATATATGAATAATCTTTAATCAGCTTGCTGTTGAGTAAACTCTGTGTTTGTTCTATACAGATCAGCTACCACACTGGGCCCTGTCTGCCATGAAGTGTCTAGCTCACTGTAAGTATAAGCTGTATGTAAACTTTTTTTTTTTGTCAGTCTTGATGGTTTTAACATTTACAGACTAGTAATCCAGAATACATCAATCAATCTTTGAATTTGCATACAGTCATGTACATCTGGAGGATTTAAAATATGGAATGATAGTTTTGTTATATAGATCTGTATCAAATTGATTAATTATGTATTAAGGGCCACAAAAGGTAGACGACCTTCCCAGCTACCCTGGGTTTGAGCGGGACGTGTTCAGGGTGGTGAAGGAGTACTTCTGTGGCCTTGATGAACCTCTGATGACCTACGAGATGTACGAGGTCATTCTGAATGTTTTCAGTAAGTGTTGCATTTAATGTCTGTTCATGTAATCAAGCCAGAAATTCTCCAACTCTGCATGGTCTGTTCTCCTATCTAGACGTTTCTTACACGCTGTACCTTGCCATTATTTATTGGGATTTTTTTAACCTCTACATCATTATGATAATGATATTGTTGTTGTTTTGTTGTAGTTGTGGCTGATGGCTCGTATCAGCTGCTTGCAGCTGGGCCCACATCTCCTGACGCCATGACTTCGTTTGAGTCAGTGGAAAATCTGTTGCTGGATCTAACAAACACTGGGAGTGGATCGATCGGTGGCCCGAACGACCTAGATCACACGCCCCTCTGTCGCAGGAGAAGCGCCCCCTCCATAGACCTCTCCCCCATCCACCCAGTCACTGATCAGGAGAAAATCACCAACTATGAAACAGCTTTTGGTCCTGACAACCGCACAGTGACTCGTGTTTACTACACTAATGGAGTTGCCATGGACTACAGCAAAGAGGAGGAAGCAGAAGTGTTTGCTCCGATTGAAACTCACTTCGAGAGTTCAGAGCCATTACAAGTGCCAGAGTGTCAGACTTATCAGGTTAACTTTGCTCATGTGAGGCCCGTCACTCGCAGAAAAAGTGACAGCAGAAAAAATGGAGACAAAAAGAGTGAAGCCTATAGGAGACGGAGTTATGGCCCCTCGTCTGTAGGGCTTGTGTCGTCGCCAAGCTGTGGAGAGTGCACGGTTCAACAGTCATCTAGGTCATACAATGGCTACATATCCAGCCGGTCCTCGTCACAAGGAGAGGATGGGGTCACCGCAGTCCCCACTAGGTCGGGATTTCCCAGGTCCAAGTCCAGTGTTTCTCTACATACATGTGCTCACCACGACTTCCAATCTCAGCTTTTGGCAGAATGCCAGAAAGAGAGACAGAAGCATCAGATATATGAGAGTTGTGAGTCGTTACCAGGGAGGAGCCTTAGTTTGTCTGACCTATTGCAAGCTGGGACAGTTCTAAAATCAAAACTGAAGAAGTGTAACACTGCTACTGGTAGGTTTGAATTCAAGTTTTGTGCAAAACTTGATCTGGTGAAAATCAGCTGTTCTGATATGTTTCAGCTCTTAAGCATCAGCTTGCTTTATTGGTCATGTCTAAACAACTATTTGATCAACCAATCAAATTATGACTGACAAAACTCTGTCAGCAAAATTTTAAACTGATGTTAACGCTCATTCAAGATGGCTGCTTCATACAGAAAAGTACTAACGTCTAGGTAGTATCGTAACTTGTGCATAGTATATGGGATTTTCGTATCTGCAGACATTAAAAAAACTCCACTAAAAAGGCTTAGAAGTCAAACAATGACACAGGCATCTTGTTGTTATTGTTACCTCTATGAACATTATTTAAGAAATGCAATTTTTGATTGTTAAAAAACCTGACCTTTTTTTTTTTAAATACATGTACGTGTATTTATATTCTCGAGTCAGTCCGATACTTGTGACCTCTAAGCATGATGTTTCAGGTGTGTCTGAGCAGCAGCATATCAGAACAGCTGATTTTAATCAGATTGTGCAGAACTGAAAAGAAAATTATAAGATAACTTTACCATCTAAGAGTAAAAGTATATGTACAAGTATATACTACTGCATGTATTTTATTTTAGAGCAATCTCAGCATTAAATACCGTATAGATAAAAGATAGATTTGTAGATGAATTAATTGCCAGACTGAAAATCTACCATCCAATGGCATTGATAGGAAAATAGAATTTAATATTATAGTTGTATATTTATTAGATAAGTTTATTAAAGACGCATGGATTGAATGTTTGTGTGATTTCATTGTTTGTGTGATTTCATTGTTTGTGTGATTTCATTGTTTATGTGATTTCGTCGTACCTGTAGAGCTGTGTGAGATGGACAGTGAGGAGCGGATCAAGGATGCCCTACAGCTGGTCTGTCTCCTGCTGCCACCCGCCAATCGCCGCAAGCTCCACCTACTGTTGAAGCTGATGGGTCGGATGTCGGATAATCCACAGATTGAACTGGATGTTAATCAGACCACCCGGACCTTAGTGAGTCTAACACACAGATCAGTATTTTATTGTTACATGATACCAGTAAAACATGAATTAAAATGGTTATGAATAAACTTTGCTCTTCCAAATCCATGGAGACTTTGACGATTTACAACTTTGTTGCAAGTTGTTTGGTAAAACACAGTTATAGATAGTATCTTAGACCTTCAAACTTATCTACACTATTGTTTGATAGAACACATAACTGTACATACAATTTTTGTACCTTTAGGTGTTGGAGACATTTGCTTCCTGTATTCTGAGTTGCCATGACGACTCAGACCGAGAGGATCGTCTTGTGATGCAGATCGTTTCCTTTCTGATAGATCATTACAACCACATCCTGTCCGTCCCTGGCGAACTCACGACCGCAGTTCATGAGCGACTCACTGCTGCCACAAGAACTCAGGTAATACAATTTACCACATCCCATGTGTTATCTAGAAAAAGGTGTAGCTCAGAGTACACATGCATTTAATTTTTCAGAAATTTGAGCCACAAAGATCCTGCTTAATTTTTTGTTCTTGTACATCTATCTGTAAAAATAAATCTTTTAATGTCAATTAAACTTTTACATTATCACACTAAACATTAACAATTTACTGTCTTTTTTTTAGCATCATAAAGACAAGAGATAGAATTAGTGTTGTCTAATCATAAATAAAATCTCATATACCAATTTAAATACATGAATGCATGTTGCCAAATCAGATTAAACAAGTAATCTTTAAAGAAACATAGAGTTCTCACCATCATGAGTTATTTTTAACATTATCACTGGATTGATTAACTTGTTATATGTTGTTTTAAATTGATTCTAGGTGGTGTTCTCCAATGATACAGTGGGTCTGACCTACTGTCATCAAGTGTCCAAGTCCGAGTACGAGACTCAGCGTCTCAGCAACTCGCAGCGAGCTATCCGAGATCTGCTGGAGGAGATCATCAATGACAGAACCATGTCATACAAGGACAAGAAAAAGAGACTCAAAATAGTAAGTCAGTCAAAAAGAGACTTAAAATAGTAAGTCAGTCAAAAAGAGACTCAAAATAGTAAGTCAGTCAAAAAGAGACTCAAAATAGTAAGTCAGTCAAAAAGAGACTAAAACCCACATTGTGCAGTTTCAACAAAATTTGCAGGGTTGACATTTTTTACTTAAAAACCAAAAATGAGAAAGGTTGAGATTTTTTAAACAGAATTGTTTATCCTTTAGTTCCAGAAAACCTATCCTGATATCTATGCAGAAAGATTTCCTCCACATGACTCAAAATCAACAGAGCCATTAAATCAAAAAACAGAACAATCCAAGCTACAAAAAAACCAGAGGAACTCTCAGTCCAAATCAGTAATGTCACAGGATCCCAAGGCCGCCCTGCCCCCAAAACCCAAACTCAAGCAACCCCTGCTGGTGAAACCACTGCTGAAACTGAAGGGACTCAGAATCTGATTGGTTCAGAACAGATTTTGATTGATGCAAATCAGAACAAGATCCGAATGGTGCACACAACAGATTAGAGCCAAATTTCAAAACATTCTGTTCTATGCAACTGCTGAAATTCCTGTTATGGAAAATTTGAATAATGACTGGGACTCAGAAGCTATAGATTGATTCAAAGTCCTGCTGTCTCACAATACACTCAGATTAAGCTAGGTGTATAAAATTTGAGCTTTCCCCTCAACAAAGATTTGAACAACTGCCTGTATAGATACTCTTTCCAAAGAAAATTTGATAACTTTTGCCAAAATCAGCTGTCTTTACAAAGTAAATACATATTGGATGGAATAGTTTTACTCAGGAAGTTTTTTTTAAACTTTTCTTTTTCAAGAATTTAATTTTCTTAATCTTAATAGTATTGCATGTACATGTACATACTGGTATATATGTATGTCAGTGATTCCAAGAACAAAGACAAAGATTACCACCTTTTTTTTTTATAGATGTTATGGTGTCTTATGAATGACCTAATACAATATTTTGTGAAGAGTGCGATAATTCGAAGTTTGCTGTGTAAACTTTGTAAATATCATTCTGACTTTTACTTGGTTTTAATCTATGTAACACAAACTTTACTTATTTTGTGTACAAATCAATTTTACATGTACATATATGTCTTGTCTATTTATATAGTCAATAAGCAAGTATGAATTGTTTCAGCTTATCAGCATTACTGGAAACCATTTTCAGTATAATCCCTATTGAGCATTGACCTTTTCATGGTTTCTGAAAAATTGAAGCCCCATTATGATTAGCTCTTTAACGCCCTTAGACAGGAAATCTTTTTTCCTCAAGTGAATGCTTAAACATACTCAGAAATATTAAACTGCTGGTTTTTAAAACTCTATATTTCTTTACAACCCTACAAAACTATCGAAATTTTGCTTACCCCTTGGTGAAATTGAGAATAAGTAATATTAGATCAAGAGAAAGTAAATGAGTTGTCCTTTGGTTAAAAAAGCATACCGTATAACGGGTATTTTCTGCGGCTTGAAATTTTTGCGGTTTAACCTCTAAAACGTATCAAATTATATTCTGCGTTTTCAATTTCTGCAGTTACATTAGACCGCAAAAAAAAATACATATGTTTACCGGATTTGCCTAAGGGAACGTAAACTAGAGAACTAAACTTACATATCTTAAAAAAAAAATAATATTACATGAAATATTTTTATAACATTTGCTAAGAATAAAATTGAACCTATTTTAAAAAGAGAGAGGAAAGAATTAAACTAGCAGGTCCAATGTATCCCAGATCCATTTGTTCAATTCTTGTAGAAATAGGTTGTTTCATTTCATTGGGCTACATATATTGCTTGCTGTTAATTAATATACACTTAATCTCAGTCCCGCATTCCATTTTATATCTATTTGTCATCAGATTATCTAAATCTTGCTAATTTCAAGCCTTATAGTAGATCAAGCAATGATCTACATGTATACAAGGTACATACAAACAATTTCAACTTCTGTTTATCATCTTGAAATTTCTTATTGTTTTTAGCTCGCCTGAACTGAAGGTTTAAGTAAGCTTTTATGATCACACTTTGTCTGAAGTCCATGCGTCCATCTGTAAACTTTTCACATTTTTGACATCTTTTCTAAAACCACTGGGCCAAATTTGCATCCTTATGGAAAGGGGACTCTAAAATGTTAATAAAAAGGACAGACAAAGGACACAACCCTATTGAAGGGAAGATAATTGTAAAAATAGGGGCATATCTTTGAAAATCTTCTTCTCAAGATTCACTGCAGCAGAAATGCCAATATCAATACAAAAGCTTGTATTAATAGTGAAGATTCTAAATTGTTATTGTTAAAATCATGACCGCAGGACTAAAACTGGGCTCCCAAGGGGGGGGGGGGTAAATTTTTACATAGATATACAGGGGAAAATGTTTTAAAATCTTATTTTCAAGAGCTACAATGCTTGAATTAGTATGCAAGCATTCTAAGAAAGGAAAGATTCTTAATTACTTTTAAAATTGTGAGCCTAGAACTAATACTGGGAGCCCAAGAGGGTTTCAATGTTTAACCTTGAAATATATTGGGATAAAATAAAAAGATACAATGAACTGTTCACGTGAGCGGTGTGTTCCATGAGCCTCTTGGTTAATTAGATATTTGATTTATATCTGGATATGCTTTGTCAGCGAGATATTTACAAACTTGTTATACTTTTATAAATGATTGTGCTAATGAAGCAATAGGATATTGATGATGGGAGGGAATATTAAAGGAACTAGCTATGATATAAAAGTTGCCCCTTCTATTCTTTCATGTGTGCAATAATACCGAGTTATTTCTGTATCACTAACGTGGTGATCCGTCAATGTGTAATCTAATCATGGTACTATGGTGTATATACCAGTCTCTTCTTGTCAGTGATGCATTATATAGCTGTTAATGCTGGGTTTTTTTTATGTTTATAACTTCCAATGTTCTACAAATATAAGACTCTGTTGTTGCTAATTATTATTAAACAATTAAACATCCTTTTCTTGTCATTATTACATAAAATTAAAGGGCTAATATTTTGGGAGTTTTTTTAAAAAGGAAAATGAAGGCTTATTTATTTTTGTTGGGATGCGCATGGAGTAAGAATCACTTTACGTACGACTTACTTGATTCCGATGCACCGGAAAAATGGCATCGGTTCCTCCACTCGGACAAGTAGGTGTATTTATGTGTTTTTGGACGAATTAATAATCTAGAGTATAGAATAATTCAAGGAAATGAATCTTAATTCAATGTTTAATTGATTTAGACACAGATTAGGTAAACATACGTCTGGAAACTTGTTAATGCACGTTATGGACGCAACGGCTAAACTTGAAACGTCATGGATATACTAACTTAATAATTCGCAGTAATTTCAAACTTTGGTATTTTACAAACCGTTGCAGTGTGTTATATGTTTATGCGTATAGTGTTCTTGCATATTTAACACATGTTTTGCATTACCACTGTGCATGGTGTATCTGATTATCTATACTCTGAGCAACGTTTCTGCTTCCACTACTCTTTGATTGACACCTTGATAATCATCAATACATTTGTACCCAAGCTACATTTTTATGCACTAGAAAGAAAAAAAAGTCCTTTTAATTTTTTTTAAACGCTTCCTTCATTGATTCAGGTTGCAGTACACATGCAACCAAATGTAAAAAAAAAATCTCCCGGGATTTTGCATTGCAAACGACATGAAATGAAAAATTAATCATCATTAATTGGTTGTTTACTGGTCACTGTTTATTCAGATATAAAGTTGGTTATTAGTATATATACATCAATATATGCAGCATAATTTTGCATGTCAAATGAAAGGGAAATGTTGTTACAGATCCATACAAAAATCAAACCTCTCAAAGACATCCATTAATTAGGTGTTCTGCTATCTTCAATAAAAAGAGTTTTTCTAGTCAGTATACGTGTATATCCATTAAATAGGTGCTCTGCTCTTTACAACTTAGAGTTTTTTTAGTCGGTATACATGTAAAGTCCAAAGTCCACATAGCCTAAACTACTTTATTGTCATCATTTGTAGATTGCTGGCAGTCATATTGGCACATATGAAGCTTACTACAAACAGGTGAGATTTTGCTGGTGCTTGTTGCATGCGCTATGGTGTTTGATATTTTATTGAGTTAACATATTGATTTATAAAAAGTTTTAACTTTTGAGAAAAAGCAAAGAAGATGTCATGATTTACATATGTGTAGAATTAGACTTGTTGAAACCTCCTTGAATGATCTGTGGTTTTAGGCCGATCCTAACAATACAGGGAGCATTGGTGCTCTAGATGCTGCCAGCTTCCTGAAAAAATCCTCCTTACCAGACACAGTATTGTCACAGGTGAGTCAATAATCTCTTTTTTGACACCTTTAAGTATAAAGTATAAACATGTAAGTCAATAATTCTCTTTTTGACACGTTAAGTAAAAAGTATAAACAAGGTAAGTCGATGACTCTTCTACCAATAACACAGGTAAGTCAATAATTATTTTGTTTTGAATTACATACCTAAAGAAATATTGCTTGAATAGAGGCAAATAAGCTATAAACACTGGCTATTGGCACAATTGTTGATTTCCTGTATCACATTTTATTTCATAGGGAAATATATCTAATTAGATGAAGACCCTTTGATCCACTTACATATTGATGCCACACAAGTTTCAGGATCTTAATTGAAATGATAAGGAAATGTTCATACAATATTTGAGTATACTCTTCAACAGCCATGATTGTGTATAGTAATTCTGAATGCATATCATGAAAAAATAGCTTCAAAGCCTAGTATAAGAATTTTTATGAAAAGGAAATGAATTATAAAGCAGAGTTCTTGAGTAAAAATTAAACCAGAGGGTCATATCAGTAAGAGCAATATAACAATATTAGGTATTCATAATTGTGATTTGTGTAGGTAGAAAAGTAAGCCAGCATAACAGTAAAAATATTACGGACCATAATCTCTACAATTAGATTATACAACACTTTTCTAAAGACAAAACCTACCTAATAGCCCTTATCAACCACCAAAGAAAGCATTTTGTTGGTTATAGTTTTTACAATGATTATCTTTGATTATATATATCTTTGAATATCTATAAGAGCAATAGCAAGGGGAGGTAACCTTTGTCCCTCGGTTGTTGTAGATATGGGACCTGTCTGACCCCTCAGGTAAGGGGTACCTGGAGAAGACGGGGTTCTATGTGGCCCTCAAACTAGTGGCCCTGGCCCAGAACAATGTTGAGCTCAACATCTCCAAGCTGACCGAGATGACGCCCGCCCCTAACCTGGTAAGGAAGAACCCCACAACACAAACAGACAAGATGCTGGGTCTCAAAACCTTTAAAATAGACTGAATTTTCTCTTGGATCCATATTTTAACTTCATACTGTCATGTATCATCAATTCTGTTGTTATTAGTTTTGGAAATTTTCTATATCATAATAGCTACCTAGTGTCCATTAACCAATTTTTTTGTTTTCATTATCTACAAATAATTGTTTTATATAAAAGGTTAGACTGATAATATTGTTAGGCATACCAGTATTTTCATCTTTTAGTCTACACATTATATTAAACTTGTTTCATGTCTCCAAGTAAGGTATGGTCAGTTAGCTAACACTTACCTGATATATACAAAAGAACATTACCTGTAGCTCTTTATATAAGAAATTCAATTGATTTTAATATTACGTTTATATTAATACTTTGATTTTATAGGGTCCTGTGGAGATAAAGTCTGAGTCTCCTACCCCAGCATCGTCTAATGTCCCGTGGATAATCACAGTGAGTGAATTGTGTATACAATGTAATGCTTAGAATTTGCAGTCCATCACAAGGGAAAAGTTGGCATTCTTAGCTTTAGTTAGGGTTATCCAGAGGTGGAAGAACCAGAATCAGACAAAGCGCTCAAGATATAACTACCTACGTTTATAATGTCATTTTTTTCATCTTGGACATGTTTTTAATGAATTTTCATAGTTGTTGAGATATAAATCTTAAAAATATTTTTGTTTTTGACAAGGATGCAGAGAAGGCGAAATATGACCCTGTGTATAATGGTCTGAGTCCCATCAATAACCGTGTGTCGGGAGACAAGGTCAAACCAGTGAGTATGGCGGAGGTTATAAACTCAAGTATTACATTGACCTCTCTCTGTCATCTTTGTGACATTCACCCCATATGTAACTTTAACTTCTGTATAATGTGTCACATTGACCTCTCTCTGTCATTTTCATGATATTGACCCTGTGTGTAAATTTATGAGGTCATTTCTCTGATCTGTATCAAGTGTCTCACTTAGACTTGTGAAAATTTGCATCAATTATTTTGAAGTATTAAACAGAGAAATGTTCAGATAGCTTAAGTATGCTGTTGCATCATTCCTGTTATCATATAATACTGACCATGTTGTCTGCTGAAATAAACAGGCGTCCCTTGATCTATTTTTAGATGCTGATTAACTCGCAGCTTCCCATTGAGGTTCTGGGTAAGATCTGGGAGCTCAGTGACATTGACAAGGACGGCTTCCTGGACAAGGACGAGTTCTATGTGGTCAGTGTAGTACAGATATCGGTCATTTCCTAGGGTGCTTGAGAACATCAATGATATTAAGGCTATATTTTCTATGGAGTAAATGCCTGGTGTTCTTGGATTTTGAACAGATTTAACATAGTTTTTGCAGCACATGTATTAAAATTTCCATGAATGTAATATTATGTATCTAAAATTAATGTTTAATGTTTTTCTTGTCAGCTAATGGTGGTTATTTTCTGTTCTTGAAATGAAACCAAAAATTGTCTTATACATACTGGACATATATTACAGAATTTTATAAATTAATATCATTATGAAAGTGGCTTAGATTGTTGCTAGAATTTACTCAATTTCATGTCCCTGATTGAAAAAAAAATTCTAAGTTTTAACTACTAAGTACTTGAAACAAAGAAAGAGACAAAAGACTTGTATGGAAGAATCTGACAGTTATTAATTTGAAATTTCATGTACATGTATTTGAGGATACATCAGATATCAACATATTCATAAAAATGTATATGAAGTGGCACTACATATGTTATACATTGTAGTACAATTTAATTTCATTGATTTCAGTGCATGCATTTGGTGTACAAGGCCCTGGAAAAGACCCCCGTGCCCCAGTCACTGCCCCCTCAGCTAGTACCGCCCTCTAAGCGGGGTAAGGGGGCCCCCGTAGTAGGGGGTGTACCTGTGCTACCAACAGTAGCCGCCAGGGATTCCCCAGTCCAGCGGGCAGACTCTCCAGCTGTGAGTAGAGAAACTTCAGGCTACTTGTCTGAGTCCAGGGAAAACAGTTGCAATGATTCAATACTGACTCTGTGTGAACAATGTTGTACAAATTAACTTTTGTAAACACCTGTTGTTTGAAACACAAAGGTTTTACCTCACAGAAAAAAACGAGTCAAACAACATTTTGCTTGTGACCTTAAATTATACTGTTTGAATATGATGGTGTGACTACTAGCTATGACCTGTGTGGCTTGGTTTTTACAGATGGCCATCCAGTGGGTTGTGAACCCGGTAGACAAGATGAAGTTTGACCAGATGTTCAAGATCGCGGACACCGACATGGATGGCTTTGTGTCGGGGGACGAGATACGCAGCATTTTCCTACAGAGTGGTCTCCCCAACACGACCCTGGCTCACATCTGGTGAGTCAATACATAAAACACTTGGAAGTTAGCCCCCCTCCCCCCCATGTAATTCTGGCAAGTGGACAGGTCTAATCCTTTGTTTATAACCTCTGTGTCAATTGAACTGATAAATATAGCTTTTGAGAAAAGTAATGACTGGATTTTTGTTAATTTATTATACAGAGAGATATTGGATGAGAATGTGAATACTTTGCTTAATGTCACTCTCATTTTCCTTTCACTGATTTTTTCTTACTTGCAGTTTTGGCTTTATTTTATGGTTAAATTTCATTAACATCACGAAACCATTATTATCATTATAACATACATGAAATACACAATCAGGCTATCAATATTTGAATAAAACTTCTTTCTCCCTCAGGACCCTATGCGACACGAATGGAGTAGGGAAGATCAACAATGAACAGTTTGCCCTTGCAATGTACCTGGTCCAACAGAAGCTGAAGGGGGTGGATCCCCCCGCTACCCTCACCCCTGAGATGATTCCCCCGTCCATGCGACCTAAGGGGAGTACGGACACCACACAATTTGGAGTTACAGTAAGTCATTTGTTGTTTTATATAAGGCAGGGCTTTGTTCCCTTTATATGTGATAATTATGAGAGAGAGGAGAGAGAGAAATATGGATTTCTGATCAATTGTGTCTGTAGTTTTAGTAATCACATTTCTCCTGTCTTGTATCAGTCAATGTGTCCCTTTTGTTCAGTGATTACCTCCCTTTCTGAACTGATTAGTTTGGTGTGTTACAGGATGGAGTGAATGCCGGACCGTACGGACACGTCGCCGATTCCTCGGCCATTAAAGAGCTCGACATCATCTCCAAGGAAATCGAGGGCATGAAGAGGTAAGCTACTGTACAGCCTTGTTCCCACTTAAACTTAGACAACAAGAAAAATCAGAAGCGTGGGTTGTTGAAAAATAACAAAGCTGATACATCAATACAAAGAAATGGTTATACTCTTATCGGGAATGATTGTGTTATAATTAAATGAACTAAATAATCATTTTAATAGTGTGGGCTAATTAAATTTTAAGTTTTAAAATTTTTTAGGTTTGATTGGATATATTTATGTGAACTTACTTTTATGTGGAGTAAATAATGGCTGTTTTTGTGATTCATTGGGAAAATTGTTTACTACGATATATACACAGAGAATGTGCAGCGAGAGAGAGAGAGAGAGAGAGAGAGAGAGTTCTTTAGATCTGTTAAACAGTGTAAAAATATTACTTTGTTGTATATTGTTTACTGTGATGAAGTAGTATGTAGTTTAATGTATGCCATAACAGAGAAAAGTTACAGCTAGAGAGACACCTTCTATAGATCTGTGAAACTGTCTTACAATAGTACCTAGTTGTATATTGTCTACTATCATGTTGTGGATTGTTATTTACTATAAAGACATTACTGTAAAAGTGGTTATTTCCGCGTGGGGGAAATTTTTACAATAGTTACGTGGTAGGCTTAAAACCGCATAAAATACCCCCACGCGTATGGTAAAAAACTGATCATTTTAGAATGGTATATCAGGCATCTGGAAATTTAATACCACACATATTGTTTGACCATAGAAAACGTGTACTTAACGACTAGAGTAAATAACCACTTTTACAGTATTTGAATAGAGAGAAGTTACAGCTTATAGAGACAACTTCACTGATCTTTAGAACCGTTTTAAGTTTTGGGTGTTTATCATTTACAATGAAGATGTTGCCTTGACAGAGAGAAGGTTCAGCTAGAGTTACAGCTTCTACAGATCTGTGAAATTGTGTAACAATAGTATCTAGTTGTATTATACTATAATGCTTCTTAGTAGTATGTATACTAGGTACTCTAAGTATAGTATTTTTACTATGAAGTTGTTGTGTTGACAGAGAGAAGTTACAGCTGGAGAGAGATAGCTCTCAGACTGAGGCAGACATCAAGATCTGTAATGGGGAGGTCACCATGCTACAGAAGGAGTTGGACGCCATCACTGCCACACTCCAACAACTGGAGAACCAGAAGGAACAGGCTCAGAAGTGTCTGGATGAGCTCGACGAAAAGGTATTACCCTCTCATTTCTATCCTTGGAGGGAGGCCAACATTCAACTCAGCCCCAAGGAAATCAACCAATTATTACAGTGCCTGGGGGACAATTCACCTATCAATCAATCAACTCAGTCTTCCAGGGGGAAATCCACCAAATATCATATCTTTCCCTTAGAAATCAACTAATCATCTCAGTCCCCTTTGGGATTTTATTATGTTTTGAAGTTAAAGGGGCATGGTCACGATTTTGGTCAAAAAATATTTTTCCGATTTTAATGTTTAATGCTCAAGTAAGACGTTTCTAATATGCAACCAAAATTTGAGTGTCATTTGTTGAGTTATAAGAGAGTTGCAGAGCTTACAATTCTTTACTATGTAAACAAAGATTTTCTTTATATTTTAAATGTTGAAGTGAAAAGTCCCAATTTTAGACTTTAAATAAATGTGTTTAACGTTAAGAACTGTTTATTCATGCTCAAAATGAATAAGAAGATAGACAAGTTAGCTTGAAAAAGAATTTTTACTGGTATGTTGAACCTATGTAAGCAAAAACAGGGCACGAACCTTCTTCTTCTTCCAATATAGTTCATCCCTTGATTGACAGAGTATTGTTTACATTACAAAGAATTTTGAGCCCTGTAGCTTGCTTATAACTTAATGACTGACTCTCAAATTTCATTTAATCATTTGAAATGTATTTCTAAAGCATTGTAAATAATAAAAGCAGAAAAATAGAATTTGACCAAAATCGTGACCATGCCCCTTTAAAGCTTTCTTATATGGATTTCCTTAAATATTTTATTATGAAATTGATCAATGAGTTTATCTGACATTGGTTTAGATGCGATAACACTTTAGACATTCTTTTATTGTCTGTGATTATTGTGATTTAGAAATCGGACCTGGAGAGCAATGTACGAGATATACGGGAGAAATGTGAGGCGGAGCAGAGGAGCATTGAGGAGTTAAAGGCTCAGATAACAAACCGGGAAATGTCTGTACAGGTACCTCATTAATATTCATCACGGAGAGGTGTCTCATGAATATTTACAATGCCTAAACCTAGAACAAACTCTTATCATTCATATACATATATTCTATACTGTATACAGGGTTATTTTCATCCCGTGTAGTTTGTGTCCTTCTACACTTGAAAACAGTTTCGCCCTGTCTTGAATTTACCAAGACACAGTTTTGTTTGAAGAGAGATAATTTGAGACAGTGGAATTTGCCCAGTCTTTAATTCGCTTGCTGAAAACGAGGGCAAAAGAGGCACAATGAAACGGGGCAAATATTTCCCAATATACAGTAATATGTAGATTAGACATCGTTGTTAGGACCTTGAAAAAGTCTTTGTTTCTTAAACCAAGATTTTTAAAAAGTCATGCAGGAGACAGGGTTAATTATTTTTGTAGCCAAAGTTAAAAGCAAAAATAAATTAGTTTTATTATTTTGGACTTAAAAAATGGAGGTTTTCCCTTTTTACTGAATTTGGAATCAATGTATGCATTAGCATACGGTGGTGCCTGAAAATCTAAACATAAATTTTGTTTTGAATTAGTCTGTTTGATTTTTCACAACCATTTCATCAGGCTTCTGGTTGCACTACTGTAACAGTATTAAATTTACTATATATTCTTACCCAAATTGCACAACTTTAGATACAGATTAAAAATTCAAAACGAACTTTTGGAAAAAAATCCTTTTGACATCTTTTTAAACAACGCTTCATTTACAATTTTCTCTTAAAATACACATGTGCATCCAGCAAGGCGTGAGACTTTGTTTACCTTGAAGCTACACATGTGCCTAAAAATCAAGCCTGGGCCTTTTCACCCCCCTCTGAAAACAACACGCATAAAAAATTCAAATGACCTCGCATAATTACAAAACTGGGATAGTTAGACCTCTTACACATTGTTTTTCATCTCATAAAAAATCAGCGGAAACGCCCCAAATTCAAAGGGAAATTTGGGAATTATTTTGCCTCAGCCATGTTTTGACGTGAACCTTCAGTGAAATACTGTTATGACACCTTCTCAAATACTTTGAAATAAATAAACAATGAGATGATAGCCACAGTACTCTATGGTTGAAATTATATGTGTTTTTGGTCATAGAAGGTATACTGGATTTTTTTTCAACAGTCATGTGTACATGTATGTTTAAAATCACATAAAATAACAAGTATAATAATAATACAAGATTAATGCTAAGCAGCAGATGTGTTTCAAATTATTAGTGTTTTTTTTCTTTTAGAACCAAGAGAAAGAACTAGAGAAATTAAGAGTAGAACTAAGTTCCCTGAGGGAGGAAGAATCCAAGATGGAACAGCAAGTGGAGGGTGGGAAACAACAGTTGGAACTGCTGATCAAATCTCAGAATGACCTGCAGCTTCAGATATCCCAGGTAAGAGCTTCAGATATCTCAGGTAAGAGCCTCGGCTATCTCATGTAAGAGCTTCAGATATCTCAGGAAAGAGCCTCAGATATCTTAGGTAAGAGCTTCAGATATCTCAGGTAAGAGCCTCAGCTATCTTAGGTAAGAGCTTCAGATATCTCAGGTAAGAACCTTAGCTATCTCAGGTAAGAGCTTCAGATATCTCAGGTAAGAGCTTCAGCTATCTCAGGTAAGAGCTTTAGATATCTCAGGTAAGAGCCTCAGCTATCTCAGATAAGAGCTTCAGATATCTCAGGTAAGAGCCTCAGGTAAGAGCTTCAGATATCTCAGGTAAGAGCCTCAGCTATCTTAGGTAAGAGCTTCAGATATCTCAAATATGAGCTTCAGCTATCTTAGGTAAGAGCTTCAGATATCTCAGGTAAGAACTTCAGAATCTTAGGTAAGAGCCTCAGATATCTCAGGTAAGAGCCTCAGATATCTCAGGTAAGAGCCTCAGATATCTCAGGTAAGAGCTTCAGATATCTCAGGTAAGAGCTTCAGATATCCCAGGTAAGAGCCTCAGATATCTCAGGTAAGAGCTTCAGATATTTCAGGTAAGTGCTGACGATAAGTTGAATAAGAGCTTAAGATATTACAGGTATGAGCTTTAGTTATCTAAGGATAAAGCTTCAGAAATCTCAAGATAAAGCTTCAGATATCTCAAATATGAGCTTAAGATATTCCAGGTAAGATGCCTAGCTTCATCCTTGGCAAAAAATTTAAGTCAAATTAAACCAAATTTGAATTTAAGCTGTTTATTTGTTTGAGGTGAGTATTTGTTTTTATGTTTTTCCAGTCCCGACAAAGAGTACAGCATTTGAACGACCAGGAGCGAGGCCTGAAGCACAGTATTGCCAGTTATAGCAGCATGAACAGCGAGGTGTCCAACATCTTCTCCAGTCAGGTCCAGGACGACATCAGTACCAGGGCCACGGTGAGGTTCACACGCCCCATCCCACCCCCAAAACACTACATGACAGAGTTTATTGCCTGTACTTATTCTTACAATGATATTCCATGGGATTTACATTGTTATTTTATTGACTGCCAGCTAATATCCTTTATTGATGAACTTATCTTGACAGTTTATGTTTGCAATAAGTTTACTTTTCATTGACAGTTTACATTTACATGATGACCTTAAAATTACAGTTTAGTTTATCTATATGATGACCTTACATTGCCAGATAGTATCCCTTTATGATAACCTTACATTGCCAGATGATATCCCTTTATGATAACCTTACATTGCCAGATGATATCCCTTTATGATAACCTTACATTGCCAGATGATATCCCTTTATGATAACCTTACATTGCCAGATGATATCCCTTTATGATAACCTTACATTGCCAGATGACATCCCTTTATGATAACCTTACATTGCCAGATGATATCCCTTTATGATAACCTTACATTGCCAGATGATATCCCTTTATGATAACCTTACATTGCCAGATGATATCCCTTTATGATAACCTTACATTGCCAGATGATATCTTTATGATAACCTTACATTGCCAGATGATATCCCTTTATGATAACCTTACATTACCAGATGATATCCCCTTATGATAACCTTACATTGCCAGATGATATCCCTTTATGATAACCTTACATTGCCAGATGATATCCCTTTATGATAACCTTACATTGCCAGATAGTATCCCTTTATGATAACCTTACATTGCCAGATGATATCCCTTTATGATAACCATACATTGCCAGATGATATCTCTATGATAACCATACATTGCCAGATGATATCCCTTTATGATAACCTTACATTGCCAGATGATATCCCTTTATGATAACCTTACATTGCCAGATGATATCCCTTTATGATAACCTTACATTGCCAGATGATATCTCTATGATAACCATACATTGCCAGATGATATCCCTTTATGATAACCTTACACTGTCAGATGATATCCTTTTATGATAACCTTACATTGCCAGATGATATCCCTTTATGATAACCTTACATTGCCAGATGATATCCCTTTATGATAACCTTACATTGCCAGATGATATCCCTTTATGATAACCTTACATTGCCAGATGATATTCCTTTATGATAACCTTTCATTGCCAGATGATATCCCTTTATGATAACCTTACATTGTCAGATGATATCCCTTTATGATAACCTTACATTGCTAGATGATATCCCTTTATGATAACCTTACATTGCCAGATGATATCCCTTTATGATAACCTTACATTGCTAGATGATATCTCTTTATGATAACCATACATTGCCAGATGATATCCCTTTATGATAACCATACATTGCCAGATGATATCTTTATGATAACCTTACATTGCCAGATGATATCCCTTTATGATAACCTTACATTGCCAGATGATATCCCTTTATGATAACCTTACATTGCCAGATGATATCCCTTTATGATAACCTTACATTGCCAGATGATATCCCTTTATGATAACCTTACATTGCCAGATGATATCCCTATATGATAACCTTACATTAACAGTATATGTTCACTACATGAGGGCTTGACATTGACAGTGTAAGGTTACTGTAAATCTACCTTGCGTTACAATTTACATTTACTGCAAGTTTACATTTACATACATTACAGTATGCGTTACAATTACATTTACTGTAAGTTTACATTACGTTGACAGTATGGAAGCCCAGTCAGCACCATCAGTAACTTCAGTGTCGGCTCCACTCTGGATGATTTCAAGGACGACCCCTTCAAGAGTAAGGACGCGTTTGGAGGAGACTCCAGTGGGGGAGGATCCGATCCATTCCAGAACGAGGACCCATTTAAGGAGGGTAGGTTATTTAAACTCTCAACATTGCTGCATAGTCTCTATATTTCATTGCCACTCAATGTTATAAGATTTCACAAGTAATCCTTACTCATGAGCATTCCAACAATTAACAAAACATATTTTTTATTTATTCTTTGTACAAGCAAATCTAAACAATTACCTCCCATCAAATCTTTAAGAAAGTTGACATTTAAAACTAAAAGTTTAAGAATCTATTCAAACATGTAGTATAAAATTAAGGTTGACATTTATGGTCCAAGCAAATTATTCTCTGTTGTATAATGTGTGGCTGTTTTCCTCCAGGTGGCGATCCATTCAAGTCATCGTCGTTTGGAAGCGATCCCTTTGCTTCAGATGATCCCTTCAAATCATCTGACGCCTTTGAGGGTACAACTAAATCTGAAAAAGTAAGAAAAAGTGCAGTATATTTCTATAATCCTGAAGCATTAATATGTTTCTGTTGTTTTAAAAAAATGATATACCCTTAAAAATTTTTATATATTACATGTTCTTCAGCTTTTAAGAAAAGAAAAAAATTATTTGAACAAGCAGTATTAGTAGGTGTTTTTCAGGCTGGGAATTGAAAACCGTTTGGGAAAGGAATTGCTTTTATGCATTCCTATAATGTATCCTAAATAAACATGTACATATGTATCCATAAAACTCAGAACCAGAACAATTTATTATAAATTTTTTAACATGTATGTAGCATTATTAGACCTCAGCTGTACATTAGCCAAGTTTGGAAAACTTATTGCACATCATACTAAGGCCACATAAAATTAATTTTTAAATTCTCAT
This sequence comes from Magallana angulata, assembly GCF_025612915.1. NCBI lineage: Eukaryota > Metazoa > Mollusca > Bivalvia > Ostreida > Ostreidae > Magallana > Magallana angulata. The sequence continues at coordinate 54,751,630 of NC_069120.1, forward strand.
CCCCACCCGCCCCTCTGATAATGGCCCGCCCCATTGAATTTTATTTCATTTTGAAAAAAACAGATGAAAAAAATTTTGGATAAAAAAATCGGGCTTGGTAAACAAAAATTTCAACACATTTTAATGGCTGCCTAAACATGTGGATTACCGCTTTGGTGATTCCTGTCATGATTGTTATCATAAGGATACAAATGTATTCGTGCATTAACAGTTTAGTTGAAAAAAAATGGAATTAAAGGATTAAATTGGGTTTCTGTACTCATTTAAAAGAATAGAGCAGTTGTTATTTCCAGAACGAGAACGGTGAAAAAGGTGACTTAAAATAAAAAATAATAAATAGAATCCGCCCACCTGCCCCATATTTTTTGCAAATCAGAATGAGAATCTAACTTAAATATTAATTTTATGTGACCTAATGAATTGAGGTTGACTTGTTTCTAAACATGATCAAACCCATTCCTGACAGGGTGATCCTTTCGGGAGTGTGGATCCCTTTGCTTCCTTTGGAGGAACTGATAACACCAAGCTGGATGCCTTCGACCCGTTTGGGAAAAGTGGGCCAAGCGGTTCCTCAAAACCCAGTGTAGGATTGATATTCACCATTTTTTTTCTATAAATTGCCTTCTGTATACTAGTATCTTCATTAAACTGTAGTTTCTGACTTTCTTTTGAGTAAAAGAAAACATTGTAAATCTTCTACACAATAATTTAATTCCAACTTTAATAGAGAGAATAGATATGTAAAATTGTAATATCTTGGCAAAAATAAAGATTATGATCAATTGAAATTTAATAACAAAAACTAATTATTATGATATCTTAATACCAGTAATTCGAAAAATTGATATTTTCACACAAAATAATGATTTAAAATAGAACAGGAGATTCAGACTATATTGCAAAAAAATATCTTTAGGTTAATACAAATTGTTTATATTGTATCATGCAGTGTATTAACATTAAACTTTAATTTTTTTACGTCTGAACAAACATCCATTATTTTTGGCGTAATTTAAACTACACTAGATAATCTCTCTATTTTTTAACCATATGAAACATCTTGCTGAAATCTTGCCTTTCCAGAAACCAGACAGTTTATTTGGAGGCGACCCATTTGCACCAAAGTCGCCTTCAAGACCATCTATTGGACCAAAATCTCCAGTTCCTGCCCTGCCCCCAAAACAGAAAAAACAACCCCCTCCCAGACCCGCCCCTCCCAAAAACCGACCCACCCCTAGTCCTAGCCAACAGCTGGGAGAGTTCGACAGTGACCCTTTTGCAGGTTTGTGTTTAAATTTTTGTTTTCAAGTCTGTAAACTAAACTATAAGTACTGGTATATAATCTTGTTTGTAATTCTAATTTTGCAAAGTGTAAAACCTATTGAGCCACTTGTATGGGTTTCTGAAAATAATTATTGAATGCTACTTTTCCATTGAATGACAGTTTTGTCAATCAATATTGAATACAAAAAGCCATTCTTTCTAGCAGGAAATGATCCATTTGCCAGCTCTGCTACCACATCCTCAGATGATGCTTTTGCCAACTTTGCTGACTTTAGTCCTAGCAAGGTATCATTTCATTCAACTAGCCATACTGAAATCAAAATACCATATTTTTTGTTCTTGTTTAACAATTTGAAAGGGTTTGAAAGAGGCTGTGATTTGATTTATCTATTTTCTGTCTGATTGTTATGATAAAATTTCATATTCATTTTATAGTTATATATATTACTGCTTACAGGTCTGATAATGAGTCGAATGATTTTTATCCGTTCAATATCTGAATTTTGAAGTTGAAACAATAATAGATTAGATTTATTTGTGTTTTTAGTAGTCCTGTTGAAATTTCAATATTTACTTATAGTTTGATGATAAAGGGGCTTGGAGTTGAGGAATCTACAGAATATTAATCACCATTGGATACCCCAAGGGAAGGGACATAACTCCCTCCAACCAAGGGGAACCATCACCTTTAGGATCAGCTGTTCATGTGTAGATCTTGTGTCACTCTGTAGATGTGTTTCACAGTCTCCTTGAAATAGAGATTCATTCATTCACGGGTACAATCAACTGATTTAATTTATATCAATTAGTGTGGGCGGGATAACCAAACATTCCATAATGCTCGTACAATGGTACTCACAGCTTGTAGGGCAAATCAACTTTAATTTCATCTAAAGGCATCATGAAGTGCAATATTTTAGCGATTGAAGTGTTGTGACAAGTGTTCTGTTGATACAGTGAAGTAAGACGTGTTACACGACAATGTGAGAGTGGATAGGTGCAGTTTTACACAACTTGTGTTTCCTTACTTTGTGCAATTTGTATACATCTATTATATAACTCTAGAAATTTTTAGTTCAATATATTTATGTATTTGTTTATTGTATATATATTATATAAATCATCTATGTCAATAGATTGTGCCAACAGAACTTTTAATGGTCTATATCTTTGATTCAGAGAAGCTGTAAATATAAAAATTGAAATGATTTTTTTGTGTCTTATACAAGCTATGAAAGTAGCAGTCAATGCAGAACATTTTTATATGATACACTTACCAACAACTTCACACATTAGGTTTATATGTGTACATTGGATTTATTTATCTTAGTACATTTAAATGTAACCTCTATTCATAGCCTTTATTCAATAGAATAGAGTCTTTGAATATTAAGCTACCTTTATTCATGGCACTATTTAATAATACCCACTATTGATGGTTTCTTTCAGGTTTTTATAACCTAATAATCTCCATTTTACCTTCGTCATCTACTTCTCTAGTATCTTGTCGGAAGGGAATTCTAAAGTTTCAAAATATTTTAAAATCTGATTCACTAAACAGAGACCAGTATTGGTTTTCAATTATTTTATAGTAATATACATGTATATGCCCCCTTCGAAGAAGAGAGGAAATATTGCTTTGTTGCTGTCCATCTGCCTCTCTCTGTTGGTCTGTCTGTCGGTCAGTCGTTCATTTTCTTTGCAGAGGTTGCCCCTTAGACGTTGAAATATTCCAATTATTTACAGCGTCCGTTCTTTTTCTTCGCAGATGTTTCCATCTCTTGTTTTGTATACGGATGCATATGCATTTTGTCAGTCGATCGTCTGTCCATAAACATTTCACAGTTTTGACTTCTTCTCAAGAACTGATGAGCCAATTTGAACCTACACTTGGAACAAGCATCTTTGGGCCAAGGGGATTCAAATTTGTGTAATTCAAGAGGATATAATGAGGGAAGATCGAAATTTGGGGGGAGTAATCTTTATCTCAGGAACTATATTGGAAGCATCGTAAGGTAGATTCATTTTTTTTCTAATCATGATCTCTGGGGTTGGATAGGTCCATAACTTGTAGTCGAAACTTTACATAGTGATAGATAGTAAAAATCTTCAAAAACCCTCTCAATTATTATTTGGCCAGAAAGCTGAAACTGATGGGCAAGTAGCAGAAGGTGGATTCAAAGGGTCTAGATTTACCATTGTTACTAAAGTGAGCGATGTTGCCCATTAGCTTCTTGTTTGATTTTTAATATATTTAGGGTTATTGCGAAAAATACCGGATAAACGATAAATTGTGTGTATGTGTAAACTTCCCAAAATTGAACAAAAATATTCCCAAATTTAAAAAAAGTTCATAAATTAAGTTGTTTATAAATGTCAGAGTCGTTGGTTTTGTTTGCTCAGGTGAGTGATGTGGCCCCTTGTCCTCTGGTTTTATTTCTAGTTGAGAGTTTTAAGTTAAGATGGATGTTTACACCAGGAAAAAGTCTCTCAAATCAGCAGAAAATTGATTAGGCCTAAAAAAAAATTGTGTATTTCGGGTGAACCGACCTAACCTACAAAAATGCCCCGATCCTACCATTTTTAGATGTCTGTTTTTATCCGATTGTGATTTTCATATAATTCCAATAAAACTTAGCTGTTTTTAAACATAACACAAACAAACATTCTTAGGATTTTGTAATAATTTTGTTTTTAAAAAAATCCCTACCTACCTAACCTAATTTTTTATCTGTTACACTAAACACATATTTTTTTCTTAAACCTTATGAAAGATATACCCAAACAGAAAAAATAGCCTACTGGGTCATATCAATGACTTGTGTGTAAATCATGGTTTTGAGATGATTTCGGTATAGGAAAATTTCACATGCAAATGAGTTAATGGATCATGATTCTCGGATGATCTGTTAAACTAAACAAATTGCAAGAAAACCATGGTCCTAGTATGATCTGTTGTGACTAACAACTCGTATCAAAACCATGGCCCTGGTATGATCTGTTGTAACTATATAACAACTTATATCAAAACCATGGTCCTAGTATGATCTGTTGTAACAAACAACTCATATCAAAACCATGATCCTGGTATGATCTGTTGTGACTAACAACTCGTATCAAAACCATGGTCCTGGTATGATCTGTTGTAACTAACAACTCGTTTCAAAATCATGATCCTGGTATGATCTGTTGTAACTAACAACTCATATCAAAACCATGGTCCTGGTATGACCTGGTGTAACTAACAACTCATATCAAAACCATGATCCTGGTATGATCTGTTGTAACAAACAACTCATATCAAAACCATAATCCTGGTATGATCTGTTGTAACTAACAACTCATATCAAAACTATGGTCCTGGTATGATCTGTTGTAACAAACAACTCATATCAAAACCATAATCCTGGTATGACCTGGTGTAACTAACAACTCATATCAAAACCATGGTCCTGGTATGATCTGTTGTAACTAACAACTCGTTTCAAAATCATGATCCTGGTATGATCTGTTGTAACTAACAACTCATATCAGAACCATGGTCCTGGTATGATCTGTTGTAACAAACAACTCATATCAAAACCATAATCCTGGTATGACCTGGTGTAACTAACAACTCGTATCAAAACCATGATCCTGGTATGATCGGTGTGACTAACAACTCGTATCAAAACCATAATCCTGGTATGATCTGTTGTACCAAACAACTCGTATCAAAACCATGATCCTGGTATGATCTTGTGTAACTAACAACTCGTATCAAAACCGTGATCTTTGTATGACCTGTTGTAACTAACAACTCGTATCAAAACCATGATCCTGGTATGATCTGTTGTAACTAACAACTCGTATCAAAACCATGGTCCTGGTATGATCTGTTGTAACTAACAACTCGTATCAAAACCATGATCCTGGTATGATCTGTTGTAACTAACAACTCATATCAAAACCATGATTCTGGTATGATCGGTGTGACTAACAACTCGTATCAAAACCATAATCCTGGTATGATCTGTTGTACCAAACAACTCGTATCAAAACCATGATCCTGGTATGATCTGTTGTAACTAACAACTCGTATCAAAACCATGATCCTGGTATGATCTTGTGTAACTAACAACTCGTATCAAAACCATGATCCTGGTATGATCTGTTGTAACTAACAACTCGTATCAAAACCATGATCCTGGTATGATCTGTTGTAACTAACAACTCGTATCAAAACCATGATCCTGGTATGATCTGGTGTAACTAACAACTCGTATCAAAACCATGATCTTGGTATGATCGGTGTGACTAACAACTCGTATCAAAACCATAATCCTGGTATGATCTGTTGTACCAAACAACTCGTATCAAAACCATGGTCCTGGTATGATCTGTTGTGACTAACAACTCGTATCAAAACCATGATCCTGGTATGATCTGTTGTAACTAACAACTCGTATCAAAACCATGGTCCTGGTATTATCTGTTGTAACTAACAACTCCTATCAAAACCATAATCCTAGTATGATCTTGTGTAACTAACAACTCGTATCAAAACTGTGATCTTTGTATGACCTGTTAAAAGCCAATAATTATTATACAATAATTTCTTACAGAAAAAAATGAACACTTCATTTATAATTTGCAACAGACTATTATATTCTTTTAATATTTGAAATACATTGTCAATTACCAAATATGAAAAATAGTATACATATAAGTCACATGAACTGTATCGTTAATCCAATAGAATCTGAATTAGAAAAAGGATTAAAGCCCTCCATTATTTAGATGATAATGATACTGTTATTTCAAACTCTTCTAGCAATTATTACATGAATTGTACAATTAAAATATTACATATGCATTTCAAAACCTATCTGCAGGTCTGTAGCTCCCGGTCTGAACTAATGATACATGTACATCCATGCATTTAATTAGTTGTTTGCTTCACTTAATAAATCACTTGATAGTGTATTGTAAATTAGTCCTAATAAAATATTATTTACCTCAAGTGAATAAAAATATATCCCCCCAAAATACTTCTATAAATTCACTTTATAAATATGCCAAGATAGAGCTAGATGCCCAACAATAACAAATTTTCCTGACAAGTACATCACATTTAGGCTCCAAGATGAACATTCAAAATTTGCAACTCAACTTCCTGTTATGCAGAAATCTTAATTCTTAGTGGTCAGTTTATCTGGCAGTTAACGAATCATTTCAAACGCATGCTCTGTTGCCTTCTAAGATAATAGCACATACCAGAATCACAAGAAAATCATAGCAGATTCAAAACCAAGAAACAAACCACAATAGGATCATACTTCCTTATTTGTCACCTATGATTTGGGTATGATTCATTAAATGGATCATGTCTAAATCATAGAGCAAAATCATGAATTTGTGAGTTTGATATGATTTTTAAGTGATTTTGATATGATTTCTTAGGAAAACTTTTTGTTTGGGTATGTATCAATCATGAATAAGTGATATTTTTGCTTTTTGTAGATAAAAATTCAATTCTTAATTAAATTAATCAAGTAAATAAAAACTGAATTGCGATGGGATTGGGGATGTCCGATACCTTAACCATTTTGAGTTAGTTAAAATGATGAAGTCGATATAATAAAAAAAAAACCAATGGAATTTCAAACAGAAATCAGCCATCTTGATGCCGTCTATAGGCTTCCCCCTTAACTAATCTTTAGAAGGTAAGTACAATACGGGTAGAGGCGTTAAGGATGACGTTTACTCAGAATTAAAAAAAAAATTTACTGATGATAATGAAAAACCAACTACTGTGTGTTATAGACCTTATATGGTAGTGTTATTCTTCACTTTCAAATAAGTAGGTCAATGACCTACTTTTTGAGTTAATGGCCATTGAATATTTTTTGAAAATTTAAGAAAAATCCATAAAAAAATTACTCTGTGATTGAGATTTTCTAATTAATTGTGAAAATGATACAAATTGCTTAATTCTTTGACAAATGAAATACAGTTTATGAATGGTAGTGACATTAAATAGATACAAAGAATTAAGTTTCCATTCACAATTTTTTAGGGTATTCTAGTCCGAATTTCCTCTATCAGTTTTCAAAGTACTATCCATTTTTGTTCAATATAACAAAACAACTGAATGATGATAATGCTAAAACGTTTATAGTATTAAACTAAGTATAATGACCTTTCTCTCCTGGCATAAAATTTATATGAGGTCAATGATCAAAATTTTGAGATGTTGTGTGTTTTATATTTTAAAGCATTTTTAAATATTTTTGTAGTGTGAGCCATACGATTATCTAAACGAAAAAGCAAGATAAAACCAACAGAAAAATATGCAAAATTATGTTGACTAACAAATAAAATCTTAACTTTAAATATTATAGTACTATCAAAAATATTTCAGTGGAAAACAAAATCTGAAAAATTTAATCCGAATGTCCTCTGCTTTGCTAAAAGTCAAACTTTGTCAGAGCCTAATTCCATAATTTAGTAAAAAAAAATATCGATTGTAATGTCAATAATAGTTCATTTCATAAATACATTTTGTATTTAAAACAATTAAATTTTACTCATTAAATTTAACTTTTTAACAATCCGGATTTGAGAACTCAAACCCTGAGTAAACAACGTCTCGATTTTGGTCAAATTTTATTTTCAATTTTTTATTATTTACAATGCTTTAGAAATGCAATTCTAATGATCAAATTTAATTTGAGAGTCATTCGTAGAATTATAAGCAAGATACAGGGCTCACAATTCTTTAACATGTAAACAAGGCTTTTGCCCTGTTTTTGTTTAAATAGGTTCAATTTACCAGTAAAAAATCTTTTTTTAGCTTATTTGTCCATCTTTTTATATTTATTTTAAGCATAGATTCTTAACGTTTCATACATTCGTTTTAGGTTTAAAATTGTAATTTTTACTTCAACGTTTAAAATGTAAACAAACGCTTTGTTTACATAGCGAAGAATTTCAAGCTCTGTAACTTGCTTATAACTCAACAAATGACACTCAAACTTCGGTTGCCAATTAAAAATGCCTTTCTGAAGCATTGTAAATATTAAAGTAGATCCAGTGTTCTGTGATGTCATACTTTATTGTAAAACTTTGAATTCTTTAAAATTTGTGTAAGATTGTTTTATCTACATGTATTTTATGTGAATATAATCACATGGAAGTAATTAGAGTTATTGGTAGGTTCAAGATATTTTCGCAGCTTGATTTTATCCTAAATTTCCAATTTTTTATACATTTTATCGATGCTAAGGGGAAATAAATCTTTTTCTGACTTTTCTTTCAGCTGCGTGTCTAAATGATATAGTTTTTCTTATCCAAACAATTAATTTTAAATTATTTTTGTAGTTTTAGTTTTCTGATAAAGTTGACAATAAAATCAAAAAAGATAAACAAATTTCTGCCTACAAAAACTTTACTTTTAACCAAACAAAAATACGGTTTTCTGATGCTAAAATATGCTTTAGTTTATATTTATCTGGCATCTAAAAAAGAGTGATAACATGTATATTTTTTTCTAACAATTGATAAAATTTAAGTCTATTAACGAGACCGAGCACAGGGGCTTGTGTAGATAAAGAAACATCATTATAAAAGTGGGTACCTCGGAGGAAAAATAACAAGGGAGGACGCCATCTTGGATACCGCCTCGCTTCATCAGCTAATTTCTCATTTAAATTGTTAAACTAGACACATGCGCCGATTCGTATTCCTTCATAAATGATTCTTCTTTAAGATCTCACCTCCAGTTTAATTCTATTTACGTCTACATCAACAAATTTTATCTTTTTCTCGCGTAAACATCCAAAATCGACAACTCCCTGGCTTTTTCCATAACCAATCGTATGACAAAGATCTCACGTGCCATACTTTCGCTTTTGCAGAAGCCAGTGAGTTGTCGATTTTGAATGTTTACGCGAGAAATCAACAAGTTTGTCAATGTTAGTGTAAAAAAGAACTAAAGTGAAGGTTATATCTCAAAGAAAAATCATTTACGAAGGAATACGAATGGGCGCATATTTCTAGTTTAACAATTTAAATGAGAAATTAGCTGATGAAGTGAGGCGGTATCCAAGATGGCGTCCTCCCTTGTTATTTTTCCTCCGAGGTACCCACTTTTTTAACGATGTTTTTTTTTCTACACAAGCCCCTGTGGGCCGAGTACAGAACGAGTACGCACGCTTTCGCGCAGCGTTTCATTTGTATTGTGACGTCATCTTGTTGCTGTGTTGACGCCATGGCGTGATAGTTTTAACTGCAGATATTCAGCGAAATTTGTTGAAAATAGCTCGTTTGAGGCGTAAAATTGATTTTATATTGTAGAATAAACATAAGTATCTCAAAGTATATGCTATATTTGGGCTCGTGTCGAAAACGTGAAGAGGGTTCAGCAAGCCTAGCCCTCTCACGCTTTCTTAACCCGCCTAAATATAGCTCAATTCATATATTTCAAGACAGTAACCATGTATTTTATATTAATGACCCTTAATATGTGATGTTATATATTTATTTATTACTTAAATATGTCTGAATGTTTTAATACTACTATAAAGATGATCATTTCCGTCTTTGTCAAATAAAAAATAGCCATTATCTGACAAATTGGGCATACAAAAACAACTTTCATAAGACCCCTGGAACAAACCAGGAGGTAAAAGGTTTTTTTTATTTGACCATTTAATGCCTTTTAGCAATAACTTTAATATGTAGAACAGAAAAAGAAATCCCTAGGGCAGAAGTTTAAAAAAATGTGCAAAATTGATACATTTCAAGCAAAATCCCATTGGGTCCTATGTTAAAAATTAACAAACTTTGAGGTGACCCCTTAAACAAACGGTGTGGTAAATGTCTTATTTTTTATCTTAAGGTAAGGTTTGCGGCTTGCATTTTTTAGAGGTTGTACCAAAGTTACATACCATTTTGTTTACTATACTAAAGTCTTTTTTCTCATGAAATTCAAATGAATTTTGTCCATTCCGTTTTATAACTACAAAAGGCCAAACTTCATGATTTCCAATTTTCATTTTGATGAAATGTAAACAATTTCGTGAAAATATGTACATTTTATATGTGACTATTATGGGGGTTATTTATGCTTAAAATTTTCGAAAATAATATCACTATTAATATCATGATTCACTTTTATTAATTTCTGATAAACTATCTAAAAATAGAATAAAATGCAACAAAAGTCTTAATTTTGGACTACTATTATGTAAACGAAAACATCTTATTTGAAACCTTTCCAAGTCCACCGATTTCAGGAAAAACGTATCTTAGAATATGTGTAATCTGATGTTTCAAAAACACTATTCAAAACCATATGATGCGGATTTCGTTTTCGTGGAAATTGATAAAATGCTTGTGTCCTCTTATTTTTTCATTGAAACTAAAAAAACCCGCGAAATAAAAAAAATGTAATCAATTATGACGTCATATAAATTTTGACGTCATAACTGAAATAAATGGTAGTTGGTGTTACGTCACAATGAAAATGTTTGAGTTATCTCCCTGTAACCGCAAACCTTACCTTCAAATAATAATTATAACAGTAGAAATTAATGTAAAAAATTTCATTCAAAAAATCTAGGGCAGAAAAAATTAGACCCGGCCTCGTTAAGTTGAAATCAGTTCGGTTTTTCATCTTTCATCAAAGAATTTTACGAAAATAGAGTTACCTTAAAATCGGAAAAATAATTTTTGACCAAAATCGTGACCATGCCCCTTAAAGGCTATACTTTAAAAATCCTCGTTCGCATGTATTCTAAATTGCATAAAACATCTCTCTCTCTCTCTCTCTCTCTCTCTCTCTCTCTCTCTCTCTCTCTCTCTCTCTCTCTCTCTCAATTAAATGAAATTCTATTATATGCCAAACACTAAAAAACTTTGTTTTCCCTCGGACTGAAATTCACTTTCATCGGTTTAAACATTGCACGTGATAGCCTCATCTTTCTCCATATCTCACCTCCTGCTAAATTGTAAGAAAATAATTGGCTTACAGCAGTCACGTGGAGACTATGTATATTCCATACATAGTCAGTAGAAATTACCCCTTTTGAGCATTATGACGTCATTTTAGAGCATTATTACGTCATGTGTACTCATATATTGAAACTTGTAATATAATTACAATAGAATGAAACAATCTAAATTTGCGGAGGACTTTAAATATTTGTTTTATGTATAAAAACTTGATTTTCATTGTTTTATTTACTTTTTATCATTAAAACAAAGGCAGTCGGGAAGGTATAATCGTTACATGGTTTAAAGTTGACCTAATATGGTTTATACATGGTCAGAAAAAGTCCATATTATGGAATTTACTGACCATGTATAAATCATATTAGGTCAACTATAGTCTGTCCCAAGTTATTGCTTCCATCACTTTATGATGATTTTTAATAAAAATACACATACCTGTGAAAGAAATACAACTGAAATCGATGAAAAGGAATATATCCAAGATATCTTCATTGACAGATTATCCCTTTTCACTCATAAAATTTGACAGGAACGAAAACAATTTTCTTACGGGGATTTGTAATGGGAAATGTTTACATCTTTTCTCCATTCGGAATACACTCGGAACACATCGCGCAATTTTTTAACGTTATCATCCAGGCTTATTAATGGCTGATGCAATGCAAAATCTCCGTAGACTTTTAATTTTTGGTTGTGTATTGAAACCTAAGGCGTTAGAGGGGGCGTTTCAAAACAGATAATCTGGACATTTTTCATATTAGTGGATGAACGTAGTTTGAGCACAAAGGTTTTAACTATTATTGAAACATCAAGCAACAAGTGAAAAGCTGTCAATGTGACAGCAAACCGGGTTTTCTTTTATGTAAACTGTATCCATAATCCATGTCAACCCTTATCCAGTGAAATGGAGTACCCTACATGTATATGCAACATTTTGCCAAAAAATGACTAAGTTCAAAAGCTAGTATTTTTTTCATAAATTATCGGAAATCAAAATCCTAGCAATATGCACACCTCTGATATATGTACAATTGATCTGCAAAAGAACAACTTCCTATCTTGAGAACTGTAGGAGGAGTTATCCGTACAATGAGGGTACCCTATATGCAATATTTTGCCAAAAAATGACTAAGTTCAAAAGCTGGTATTTTTTCGATAAATTATCAGAAATCAAAATCCTAGCAATATGCACACCTCTGATATATGTACAATTGATCTGCAAAAGAACAACTTCCTATCTTGAGAACTGTAGGAGGAGTTATCCGTACAATGAGGGTACCCTATATGCAATATTTTGCCAAAAAATGACTAAGTTCAAAAGCTGGTATTTTTTCGATAAATTATCGGAAATCAAAATCCTAGCAATATGCACACCTCTGATATATGTACAATTGATCTGCAAAAGAACAACTTCCTATCTTGAAAACTGTAGGAGAAGTTATCCGTACAATGAGGGTACCCTATATGCAATATTTTGCCAAAAAATGACTAAGTTCAAAAGCTGGTATTTTTTCGATAAATTATCGGAAATCAAAATCCTAGCAATATGCACACCTCTGATATATGTACAATTGATCTGCAAAAGAACAACTTCCTATCTTGAAAACTGTAGGAGGAGTTATCCGTACAATGAGGGTACCCTATATGCAATATTTTGCCAAAAAATGACTAAGTTCAAAAGCTGGTATTTTTTCGATAAATTATCGGAAATCAAAATCCTAGCAATATGCACACCTCTGATATATGTACAATTGATCTGCAAAAGAACAACTTCCTATCTTGAAAACTGTAGGAGGAGTTATCCGTACAATGAGGGTACCCTATATGCAATATTTTGCCAAAAAATGACTAAGTTCAAAAGCTGGTATTTTTTCGATAAATTATAGGAAATCAAAATCCTAGCAATATGCACACCTCTGATATATGTACAATTGATCTGCAAAAGAACAAATTCCTATCTTGAAAACTGTAGGAGGAGTTATCCGTACAATGAGGGTACCCTTTTGGCAGCCGCCCGCCATTTTCACCATTTTAATAACCGGATTTTTCCGTTGGAAAACCCGGTTAAAAAGTGGTGGAAGCAAAAACTCGGGACAGAATATATACAAACCATGTAACAGATAATATTTGTTCGGTGAGAAATAATATTAGGCAATATGGCCGTCATTGGCCAACGCTTCGCTTACTCACTTCGACATTTCATAGTATTTAACACATAAACCGCATGCCGTAAGTTCTTATAGTATTTGAAGTAGTTGCCCTTTAAAATATTCTTTAAAATTAGAGTAGTTGCCCTTAGAATATTGAAGTCACATTGTTTTATCTGGAGCTTATCAAAAAATATTGAGATGGTAGAGATTGACTACGTGGTTAAGACATGTGTATGTCTCTTTGAAACTCTTGTCTGTGAGTACTCTGCGAGTTACAGTGTTGATAACTTTTGTTCGCGGTTACGTTCTCCACGGAGATAGGGTGTTGGCATCCTCTATCGATAGCTTCAGCACGGCAGAGAACGCTAGACACATAGTGAATTCAGGTAAGAGAAGTGTTGGCATCTGTAGGTATCGGGCTCTTCGAGGTTTAAGACCTCTAATTGAGACAGTGCTCGGTTTCATCCATAGCCTGGTCCAGAAATATGTCGTGTCAATCTGTTTTGTTCTCCGAGGTCTGATTCTCCCATAGTAACGTCAGACAGATAGTCTACCCCCTACACGTTATAATACTTAGATAAACACAAAGCCGTTTGTTTTTTTATGTAAATACCATGCGCGGATCCAGAGGGGGTCAGGGGGTCCGGACCCACCTCGAATTTTGCAAAAAGGGGGTTATCAGATTCGATTGTATAAACAAAATTGAAAAATCATCACTATCAGGTATAGATCTGACAAGATGCCTATTTTATAGTCTTGTCATTCTTTAATGCCAATTCAGTTATAAATGCGACGTAATTATTTGAACAAGTCGGAAAAATATGACGTCACGATCCACGATCGAGATGTCATAGAAGCTGTCAAAATTGATTAGTGACACTTAAGCACTGAATCATTATTTTTTGAAAGATATAGTCTCATAACTGCAGCGGTGTGTGCATAAAAATTTGTATGCACACACCGCTGCAGTTATGAGACTATATCTTAAGGACGTTGGATCCTGCGATCAAAAGTCTCTAAGTTTTTTTTCTAAAGTATGTTTTTAACATCTACACACATATCTAAACCAAAATTCAAAACAAAATTTTGGGGTCTATATGCTCCTTTCGGTGCTACTGTATATTTAATATGACCTTTCTGCACTGAAAGTGCAAATTGCACATAAATCGCTTTTCCCTCTATAATTTTTTATCGAAATGAACCATGGTTTCAAATACAAATTTACATTATTTAGAATTAATAAAATTAAAATTATCATAATGAAAAAGTTTGCAATTTCTTCGCCTTATTGATATTTTGACCTTTTTGCACTGAAAAAATACTATTTTTATTCATAAACGATTCAACATGCAATTAAATAATGGAAAAGTCTCAAACTTTTTCTGAAATTATGACAGACTTGTCAAAAGAAACTTAAATATTCAGAAACTAAAACCAAAAGTATGTGTCTATAATGTAAATTTTGAGATATGGCATAAAATAAGCTAATTTTAGGGGGAAATTGGAGTTGATTTTTTCTTTACTTTTATGAAATATCACTTAAACATGCCAATATGTGTCGATAGAAATATTGAAATATTGTTGAAATATGTTTTTTGAAACAACACGAAGATATCCCAATGCATAAACTATCTGAAAATTTGGTCTGCATGGAAAATAAGAAAGCTAAAATTACGGTACTCTAAAACAACTGAGTTATTAAAAATGTTCATTTTCTTCTTAAAAACCTTCCGCCACAAAATATAGTCCCTTGCTACACTCTCTAAATATGGAATTTTTCCTTCACTATTTTATTCAATATAGTTTATTTGGCATTGTAAAAAAGGAATTTACAAGTAGAATTCATATATGACACAGAATTTCCAGACTAGAGGTGACCCAAAATGGCTACCCAAAATAAGAGGATCGAACCTCTTTAATTTGTATGCACACACCGCTGCAGTTATGAGACTATATCTTTCAAAAAATAATGATTTAATGCTTATATTTACATATTTTTTACTTCTTTCCTTGTCTGCAAATGTGATTTTTACGTCAAAATTTCTGTTTTATCCTATGGGTAAGTTCAAATTAATGGAAGAGCCACTGTAACAGCCACAAGCGTGAACTTTGATTCTCGCTTGTGACGTTGCATTTTACAGCGTTCAACGTTTGTGACGTCTTATAAAACTAATCATTCTAACCTTTGAGTACCCTGTGTTTGTTACAGTCTTATAGTTGCAATATCTTTTCACACACTTTACAAGCAAAAAATATTTGGAGTGTAAAATTTATATTGAATATTGACGTCATCTTGCTAACCTGGCAGTTTAGGGGAAACTACACGGACATCAGTTTTATGTATAGCTTTGAGAAAGGTTCTGCACATTTGCCGATATTTACTTACCGTACACAAACATGCAGCAAACACACATTCACACAGACTGGCGCTGATTAAAATATATTCTGTACGAGGCTTTATTAAATCTAGATCTACCAATCATTTGAATATTGACGGATCAAGATTATAGTTCTACTTAGATCTGTATAGATCTAGATCTACTGTAAGCTGAAAAGTCCATTTTTGATTCGGATTGGGGCTGCAAAAATCATGGATCCACAAAGTGGGACGTCCAAGTGGGAGTTGGTACGAAATGCCTTTGCAAATGCAGCTAAAATGGCTGGGGTGCACTGAAGTTACATATGCTCTTTATGAGAGGCACCTTTATACGTGAACACAATCAAACATGTACTAAATAAAAAAAATAAATAAAAAGGTTCTTATTGTGGAGGCCTCCACGTGGCTAGAACTGGAAACGCTGATATTTAATTAGCGGCTGACATCCACATTTCCTTGAAATAAGGTTGTTTTTTTTTTTTTTGTTTTTTTTTTTTTTACAATGCATCAATATGTTGGTAGGCTCTGTCGGACTGGGAAAATGTCTGGATCCGCGCCTGAATACAATTATGTTTTATCATTCCTTTACCTTTTAATAATGATCATTAAAATCATGCAGTAAACAATAAATTGTGTGTCTGTGTTATTTCTCATTTTGTTCCTTGTTGTTATCTGTGTTTTAATTATTTTCCTCTGTGACATCAATTTTGTTTTTAATCTTTTTAATTTTTGTACGCTTTAAAGGCGTTGTAGACATGTGCCTTCACCCTTTTTAGACGGAGGCTCTATGAGCCTCCTCTATTGCTACCGGTCAGCTCACATGTGACGTCGATAGTGGATTTGACGGACACCACCTAGCGGCAAAAATTGCATTATTCGTTTGGGATTCATATTTCAATATTATTATTAAAATAAATATCTTATTTGCAATTACAATAAATAGAACTATACATATTGCGATCAACAAACATAATTTCTCTCGAAAATTTTAGTCCATATGTCAAATTCCAAGTAAGTATGAATATGCATCAGTTTAAGAATAGCAATGGTGTGTAATCGTTTAGTGGCTATTTATACTTTTTATGCAGCTTCCTGTCCGTGACGTCAAATTATGAGGATTCCTCAAGAACCATCTTGTGTTGACCGAAATATTGAATAATTATGAGATTCAATGGATAAACACGGCGTGGTTCTTAGTCTGTATAGTATATTACTTGCGCATTATCAATTAATATCCTGAGGAGATATATCTTTCTATGTATAGCTACACTCCCGCCCCCGGCATCGATCCAATAAAATGATTATTCAACAATTTGAACCACTGCTATGTGAACTTGAGTATTCCCCCAATTAAGTACAGAAAACCGTGATCGTAGCATGGCACATTTTAGTTTAATTTAATCAAGTCATTTTAGTTTACTTGGCATGCATACTAAACCTACTATGAGGATAGTGAAACAAATAAATTAAACATCCTTTAACGCAACCCCCCCCCCCCCCCACACACACACACACATTCAATGTGTGCATAGGTAGAGTACCCAGGCCACGTGCTGTGAAGCTTGATTAATCCTGCATTGTCTGGCCAGCGCTGTCGATTTCAAAGGAAGTTGGGAAGTCAGTGTGTTTTTGCAAGGTGATAAGAGAATTTCGCGTGAAAAAGTGTAAAACATTTGACAGAATGTACATATTTTCTTTTAAAAATGAAGTACAGGGTATTACAAGATCTACCGCGGTATATTATTGCCTGACGTCATGACGTCAGGCATATCTAAGGTTTAAAAGTTGCAATCTCCGAAACAGTGCAGACAATGAGACAAGCTATATCATGATATTTCACAAAAAAGATCAACCGATGCATGTTTAAGATGTCAGCATTTACGTTCATAATTGATGAAAATGTTTTAAGGCATGTAATAACAACAGCGAGCAAGAGTTTTCAAGTTTTCAAGGGACGGTCACCATGCAGAGCACGTGTGTAATCCTGATTTAAAAATAGATCAGCATTCCGCCATATTTGAACGGTGAAAAAGGGGGAGGGGTCATCGCAACAAGTTGTAACATATTGTCTTATACGGTACAATGTAAGTAATATTTGGTGTTGGGTTATCATTATTACAAGAGAGTCATCAGTTTAGATTAAAACAAATATATATTTATAAAGCTGGAATGTTTACTGGAAGAACTAAATCGCCAAAGCGGGGTGTGACCCGATTTTCGTTCAGTTGGGCGATTTCATTAATCTTGAAATGGGAACATAACTCGGGTGTCTTACTAAATGTACATTACTACATTTAACAATTACTAATCAAGTGTGTTTCTTAATTCGATAGATTTCTTCCAAAACATCCGATCCAAAGTATTATATACATGTATGTAGCTGTTACAAAACAAATGTCAAAAAATGCATCTAACCCACCCCCACCCCCAATGGATTTCTGCCAATGGATTAGTTCATTCGTTACGTGAACGGTAAAGCAGGATTTCGCGCCTAAATGTCTCATTCATAGTTTTTGCGCGCCGATTAGTTGACGAGTCCGTTGGGATCATGCAAATACCCCAAAGCACACCGTGTGTTTACATCACAGGCACGTAGCATCGGGGGTTGGGGTGAGGGAGGCTGTTTCCTCCTCCCCTCTTTTTTGACAGCTGGCACTTTTCTGAACTTTATAGGATAAATGGAAATATCATGGATTCCCCCCCCCCCCCCTCCACTTTTGTAGGAGCCTGCAACAATGAAACTGCAAATAGGGAGTTCTAATTGAATTAAAGTTACAGTTAGGGTTTTTTCGTGAATTTGAGAATTCACCCATTTTTAATTGCTTGTCAAGATGATTTTGATGAAGCTGCCCACACACATTCAAAAACAATACGTGTTTGTATACCCTCTCATATTTCATAAGGTTGGAATAATTTTGTTTAGTCAGGCAAGCTTTTTGGAAAGCTATTACTTGTTTCAAATTTAGCTTTAAAGAGATATTACAGCGAATTCTCTTCATCTTGGATATTTCCCTTTTTAAACATAGTTAGATAAAAGAATAGAAGTCGTGCGTATACTGAAAGATTGAATCTTTTTACAGCAAAAAAAGCTCGCAATTGCGTGTTAAATATTTTTCCGAAATTCTAAATTTATCTCTAAAATTTTGTTTACACCACAAATAAAATCTGTATAAATTCGTAATATTTTCATCCCTTGCAGAAAGTCACGATGAAATGTTTACAGTTGCTGCGCTAAGCTGTTGATCAAAAGGCTGAGCTAGAAATATTTAATTTTTGGACCGCCTGAAATGATTAAATCAACGGTAATTTTGAGCAAAATTGAGCAAAATGAGCTGTAGCGTCTCTTATATATAAATATTTCATCTGCATAACTTTTTGAAACGCTAAGAAATATATTTGATCACTCTACAATCGAATCATACATTCTGCAAAAGAAAAAGAACAACAACTATGCGAGATTGAGATCATGCATGTATTACCTACATGTAACATTAGGGGTTTTTAAGCAATAACGATTTTTTTCATATGAAAAAGGTTCACTGTTTAAAAGTGTTTATTATTTATATATAATAAATTTTAGTATATATTGTGAATCATTAGGTGTAGTACTAACTAACAAAATATTTTTTTGTTTGTAATTTGTTTTTGCATATTCCATAAAAGAGCATGAATATGTTAGCAAAGTAGTTTCTGTCCTGTAGTATTTAGTATTGCAAACTCTTCATTGATCAATACTCTAAACCTTCTATTATAATACCTTATTTGAAGAAGAAAAAAACCATTATAATTTTGGAGAGTTGATTTTTATCAACTCTCCTATGCAGTTACTCTGGCAAACCGGAAGTGAAACTGTGTTTGGACCTAACCACAGATCATCGCCGCTGACAAGACCTTGTGTTCGAAAATAATCGATAAATTAGATGTAATGCATTCTGAAGCATTAAATATTATTATAGTTAAATATTGCTTGGATCCATATAATTTTCAAGAAATATTTATATTACTGATACATAGTTTGATGGAATTTATTCTATCTTAAAATATTAGTCAACATGATTCATATGATGTTTTCCTAGAATTCTTATAATTGTCAGAAAAGCCCGAAAATTCATATTATGAAAATATGCGCTATTTGATTACGGATAAGAAACTACTTGGTATGCGAAATTACATATCGTTGATTTTAAGATAAATATCAATCAATGAAATCAACTCCCGTCGGTACTTCAATACTTCGAATTATTAGATAAATCTCCTCCGCAACGAAGCCTCCGTCTCTCAGTACTTCCAGTACTTTGATTTAGTGTGTGTTATCTAATATTTTTGAAAGGTTTGACCACATATGCAACTATTACAAATGCATGTAGATATTTTAAGTTTAATTTTTTTCTTTTATTTATTCATTACAAAATGACGTGGCTGCTTGTAGATCTAATAATGATTGGACTTGTCTTTTTTCTTTTCTTTTTTAATAATTTTTTGTCACCTACCTAACGTATGCATAGTTGTTTGGATCAATATGACAGTAAATTTAGCATGGAACTTGCATGTGTATTTACTAAGAAAAAAATTATCAAAACAAAACTAACCAGCTAAAGAGTCACCGTTAACACTGATACTGAGTACTTCCTACAAGTTACATCCAGTACAGATGCTTGATCTACCTCTAAATAATCGCTGGAAATTATAGCCCGAGATCACTGTGACGTCATACTTAACTTTTGCGCTCGACAGTTTTCGTAAAATGTCGACAAATTCGGGGAAGGAAATGACGTCATATGTCAGCAAACGTTCAGATAGGTACAGTTTTTTACGTAAGCATATGTGTTGATTACTTTAATGTTTTTAAAAGGATTTTTATTGTTAAATGAAAATGATGTATGCGATTTACGGGTAAGAATTTTCCGTAGAAACGCTTCCTGTTCCATCAAGTTGCTATTTATGCACCGCAGAGGATATTTGGGATATGTAGAACTTTTTCACGCGGATCTTTTCTTTGAACAATATGGAGGCAATATGTGCAGATTTCAACTCGAATTTCCTCCGTTCGTACACGTTGTCCATTCGTACACGTACACGTCTATGGAGATCGCTACGGGAGCGGCGCTTTATTATAATAATACGTTGATACCATAAACAATTCACTTTTACTTGCAAGCGCGCTAGAACAGAAATATACCTTTTTGGTGTAAGGAGAAGAAAAATGATATTTTTGCGCTATTTCAACTTACATCAACTGCACAAAACACATCCTTATAAAGAAATTTGTTGTTTTTAAATTAAGAAAAAAATATTACAATGGCCAGAAAAATTGTCAGTTGATAATTAGATGACTGATATCGGAGTTTTGCGCAAAAAATTCTTCTAGATTTCAGAGAATTTTTCAATATCCTATGGTTTTAAATTCGAAGATAAAATATGTTTTAAAAACATTCTTTATTTGTGTCGCTAGTCTAATCACCAAACCAGCAAAAACAGAATAATATTTTTTTTTTTCTACAAGTTCTTTTTACATTTGAATACTTAATTTTTTTTCAGTACAGTAGATATATTTCAGTACATGTCTAAAAAATGTGAAAACTAGTAATTGTTCGTCAGTTCGTGCAGCTGTCGTGGGCACAGTAACACGTTGGTCCGATTGACATGCAGGTGACCTATGACGCAAATGTTATTACTGTTGTTCCCAAGGCGAACGTGCGTCTGGTGCACGATAATTGTGTGTGTGTGGGGGGGGGGGGGGGGGGGGGCAAGGGGCACAACTCTTTGATAAATCGATAAATATGACGTCATCTATCACGTAGGTTATGACGATGCAGAATTGAAAATTTGACAATTTCAAATTCGAATAACAAGGGAATGTGTACTAGTATAACTAGATTTGGTCAACGTCAGTGAAAACATTTTAACATTTTCAACAAGTGTCAAGCTTAAGGTAAGATTTAATGCTGCGCATTGTAACGTGTTACACTTTGCAAGAAATTCCGTGCAAATTAAAGTTTTGTTACATATTCACATACGATTACGAGATAACGTCTACTAAGAGGTGTGATGTAAACCCTAAGGGTGTGATATATGATGTTTATTGCATAATTGATAAATGATCTATTGAGATATGATCAGAAGTAATATTTCTATTTTGGGATCAATTACTAATATTCATCTACAAGTTAAAATTAACAAGAGGCCAATTGGCCTTAACGGTCACCTGAGTAGCATATATCCCATACACGAACTTGTCATGGAGTCTCATATGTACATTAGGTTTCATACTGGGTAGAAAAATTATAAATTTGTAATGACGACCACATTTCAAAAAGAACTGTGAAACCTATAATTTTGGTGAAAAACTAAAAGATCTGGTTCACAAAATTATGAATTCAGTTTTCCTTTCAGGTGTAGGGGAGTAAAGAAGATAATTTTTTAACGTTATATGCATTAACATCTATACATCCATTTTGGCCCTGCCCTAGAGTCAAAACCCATCCTTGAGGGGACATGAAAATTAAAATTTCAGTAGAGGTCTTCCTGGTAAACATAATTATTAGTCAGGTTTTTTTTATACAGATGAGAAGATTTTTAAACATTATATGCATTAACACTATATTGCCATATTGCGATGAAAATTAAAATTTCAGTAGAGGACTTCCTGGTAAACATAATTATTAGTCAGTTCTTTTTATACAGATGAGAAGATTTTTAAACATTATTTGCATTAACACTATATTACCATATTGCGCCCCCCCCCCACCCCCGTTCATGTCCTGAACACCTGACCCAGGGGCCATGAATTTCACAATTTAGGTAAAGGAGATTGTGGATATCATAACCATGTATTCAGTTTTTTGCCCACGTGTGTGGGAGAAGAGAAGATTTTTTGAGATTTAAAACATTTTTACTATTTGGCCATATTGGCCCCACCCTAGAGCCTAAACACCTAACAAAGGGGTCATTAATTTCACATTTTTGGTAGAGGGCCTCATGGACATCATAGTCATGCATTTAATTTTTAATAAATATATATGGGAGTAGAGAAGAAGATTTTCTAAGAATTAATACATTTTTACTACTTGGCCATATTGCCCCACCCTAGAGTCTGAACCCCTGATCCAGAGGTCATGAATTTCACAATTTTGATAGAGGGCCTCATGGACATCATTATCATGCATTTAGTTTTTAATAAATATATATGGGAGTAGAGAAAAAGATTTTCTGAGATTTAATACATTTTTACTATATGGCCATATTGGCCCCACCCTAGAGCCTGAACCTCTGACGTAGGGGTCATGAATTTCACAATTTAGGTTGAGGGCTTCATGGACATCATTATCATGCACTTAGTTTTTAACAAATATATATGATAGTAGAGAAGAAGATTTTCTAAGATTTAATACATGTTTACTATATGGCCATATTGGCCCCACCCTAGAGCCAGAACCCCTGACCCAGTGGCAATAAATTTCACAATTATGGTAGAGGGCTTCATGGACATCATAACCATGCAACCAGTTTTTTCTCACATGCGTGGGAGTAGAGAAGAAGATTTTGAAAATTTGGCTTTTTTTGCATATTTGGCCCCACCCGTGGCGTCCCAGGAGTGGTAGAGCCATGCATTTCACAATTTAGATTCTTCTTACCATAGACATGCTTCAGACCAAAAATGGTAACGATTGGCCTGGTAGTTTTCAAGAAGAAGTTAAAAATGTAAAATTGTTGACGCACGACGACTAACGAAGACCAATTGCAATAGGTCACCTGAGTGACCTATTAATAAATGATTCAAATTATAAATGAGAGATAGAACTCGTGCAAAGTAATTGTGTGTGGGTACTCTGCCCCTAAACTGAAAACATTTTCCAAGACTGACACTGTTGTGGCCGAACTCATTGAAGCTGCCACTGGGTCAAGTGTCTAGACAAATTCTTGAAATGTGTAAAATGTTTATGTATGTAATATAATTTCTATTGAATTATTTTAGAAGGTTTGGATGTGACAAAGAAAAAAGTTGAAGTTTTCGAGCTAAGGAGATGTGTCGCTAGGATTATCAGAAGCCATGGTAATTAATTTATTAACATATTTTGATGACCAATTTAGAACTATATGTTCCAAGAAAATGATTGTTTTGTTCGCTATAAATAATTCAATCAGATAATATTTTAAGCAGACCTTTTCTGGCGTCTTTATATTTGTTACAAGTGAAAAAATAATGGTGTCTTCGAGCTTACCATTATTATTATTAATAATATTAAAACGAAACAGATTGCTATTCAGTACCGATTATGACGAAGTCTAGTAATATTCTGGTCTATTGAATGCTCATGGATTAAATAATTGTATATTATTTCTTGTTGTAGTGTATAATAAGTATAAAATAAGGAAAGGAGGGGCTTTTGGGGGATTGCAAGCCTGGCCCCAAAATGGTTTCGAGAAGGGGTGCCTTTCTTGTCCACTCACGACAACAACAGTAAGATTACTTACTAGTAATTAATCAAAGAAAAAAGGTCAGTTTTTTTAAGAAGGAGTCTTCTCTGGTACATTCGACTTGTAAAAAGAAGAAGAACAAGTATGAAATCCATATCAGATGACTGTACAATTGTTATCAAAGAACCGGATAAGGGAGGCGCTGTAGTAATAATGGACGCCAACTACTACGCAAACAAATTTACTCAAATGCTTTCCAATGGAGAATTTTACAAGAAGGTTTGGATGTGAAAAACAAACCAGTGGAAGTGTCCGAGCTCAGAAGATGTGTTGTTGATATTATCAGAAGCCATGGTAATTAATTTATTCATATATGTTGATGACCAATTTAGAACTATATGTTCCAAAAAAATGATTGTTTTGTTCGCTATAAATAATTCAATCAGATAATATTTTAAGCAGACCTTTTCTGGCGTCTTTATATTTGTTACAAGTGAAAAAATAATGGTGTCTTCGAGCTTACCATTATTATTATTAATAATATTAAAACGAAACAGATTGCTATTCAGTACCGATTATGACGAAGTCTAGTAATATTCTGGTCTATTGAATGCTCATGGATTAAATAATTGTATAGTATTTCTTGTTTTAGTGTATAGTAGGTATAAGATAAGGAGGGGCTTTTGGGGGATTGCAAGCCTGGCCCCAAAATGGTTTCCAGAAGGAGTGCCTTTTCTATCCCCACACGACAACAACAGTAAGATTACTTACTAGTAATTAATCAAAGAAGAAAGGTCAGTTTTTTAAGAAGGAGTCTTCTCTGGTACATTCGACTTCTCAAGAGTAAATTTTATTACTAGTCCACGTAACTGCAGGAATTTCACTATTTGCGCACGCTTTGGGGCTTGCACCACTTTATTTGCTATGCATTAAAATTTTAATAACACATAGATTATTATGATTTGTTTGACTGTGTAAATATTTCATGAATTTCTTAACATAAGAACTTAGAAGTATGTCTGATTACGAGAAGACTTCTTCCTTAAAGATTACGACTGTCTTTCAATGATTCTTTTTTCTTTTTAAGGTCACCGTTTTATAACATAATATTTACTCAGCTGTTCGCTGTAAATTTGATGAACTTATATTTTAGAGGAAAATCGCATTCGAAGGGACGACTGCATTGAGATCATCAATGCCTACTATGCATACTTGAGGTATTATAAAAAAAAAGTTATTTTTTTCCACTTCTAGCTTACCTGAGCTAAAAGTTTCTATATATTTATCTATCTATCTGTATTATACCTTTTTTGGCGGAAAATTGGCATAGGAATATATATATATATATATATATATATATATATATATATATCTATCTATATATATATATATATATATATATATATATATATATTCCTCTTGAAAATAACGGAAAAGGAAAACAAAAAAGTAATTTGACAAAGGAAAAACAAGTATGAAATCCTTATCAGATGACTGTACAATTGTTATCAAAGAACCGGATAAGGTAATAATGGACGCCAACTACTACGCAAACAAAATTACTCAAATGCTTTCCAATGGAGAATTTTACAAGAAGGTTTGGATGTGAAAAACAAACCAGTGGAAGTGTCCGAGTTCAGAAGATATGTAGTGGAAATCATCAGTAGCCATGGTAATTAATTTATTCATATATTTTGATGACCAATTAAGAACTATATGTTCCAAAAAAAATGATTGTTTTGTTCGCTATAAATAATTCAATCAGATAATATTTTAAGCAGACCTTTTCTGGCGTCTTTATATTTGTTACAAGTGAAAAAATAATGGTGTCTTCGAGCTTACCATTATTATTATTAATAATATTAAAACGAAACAGATTGCTATTCAGTATCGATTATGACGAAGTCTAGTAATATTCTGGTCTATTGAATGCTCACGGATTAAATAATTGTATAGTATTTCTTGTTTTAGTGTATAGTAGGTATAAGATAAGGTGGGGCTTTTGGGGGATTGCAAGCCTGGCCCCAAAATGGTTTCCAGAAGGGGTACCTTTCTGGTCCCCTCACGACAACAACAGTAAGATTACTTACTAGTAATTAATCAAAGAAGAAAGGTCAGTTTTTTAAGAAGGGGTCTTCTCTGGTACATTCGACTTGTCAAAAGTAAATTTTATTACTAGTCCACGTAACTGCAGGAATTTCACTATTTGCGCACGCTTTGGGGCTTGCACCACTTTATTTGCTATGCATAAAAATCTTAATAACACATAGATTATTATGATTTGTTTGACTGTGTAAATATTTCATGAATTTCTTAACATAAGAACTTAGAAGTATGTCTGATTACGAGAAGACTTCTTCCTTAAAGATTACGACTGTCTTTCAATGATTCTTTTTTTCTTTTTAAGGTCACCATTTTATAACAAAATATTTACTCAGCTGTTCGCTGTAAATTTGATGAACTTATGTTTTAGAGGGAAATCGCATTCGAAGGGACGACTGCATTGAGATCATCAATGCCTACTATGCATACTTGAAGTATTATAAAAAAGTTATTTTTTTTTCCGCTTCTAGCTTACCTGAGCTAAAAGTTTCTATCTATCTATTTATCTATCTATCTGTATTATACCTTTTTTGGCGGAAAATTGGCCGGTATATATATATATATATATATATATATATATATATATATATATATTCCTCTTGAAAATAACGGAAATATATATATATGTAACGGATATATATATATATATATATATATATATATATATATATATATATATATATATATATATATATATATATATATTCCTCTTGAAAATAACGGAAAAGGAAAACAAAAAAGTAATTTGACAAAAGAAGAAGAACAAGTATGAAATCCTTATCAGATGATTGTACAATTGTTATCAAAGAACCGGATAAGGGAGGCGCTGTAGTAATAATGGACGCCAACTACTACACAAACAAAATTACTCAAATGCTTTCAAATGGAGAATTTTACAAGAAGGTTTGAAAAACAAACCAGTGGAAGTGTCCGAGCTCAGAAGATGTGTTGTTGATATTATCAGAAGCCATGGTAATTAATTTATTCATATATTTTGATGACCAATTTAGAACTATATGTTCCAAAAAAATGATTGTTTTGTTTGCTATAAATAATTCAATCAGATAATATTTTAAGCAGACCTTTTCTGGCGTCTCTATATTTGTTACAAGTGAAAAAATAATGGTGACTTCGAGCTTACCATTATTATTATTTATAATATTAAAACGAAACAGATTGCTATTCAGTATCGATTATGACGAAGTCTAGTAATATTCTGGTCTATTGAATGCTCATGGATTAAATAATTGTATAGTATTTCTTGTTTTAGTGTATAGTAGGTATAAGATAAGGAGGGGCTTTTGGGGGATTGCAAGCCTGGCCCCAAAATGGTTTCCAGAAGGGGTACCTTTCTTGTCCCCTCACGACAACAACAGTAAGATTACTTACTAGTAATTAATCAAAGAAGAAAGGTCAGTTTTTTAAGAAGGAGTCTTCTCTGGTACATTCGACTTGTCAAAAGTAAATTTTATTACTAGTCCACGTAACTGCAGGAATTTCACTATTTGCGCACGCTTTGGGGCTTGCACCACTTTATTTGCTATGCATAAAAATCTTAATAACACATAGATTATTATGATTTGTTTGACTGTGTAAATATTTCATGAATTTCTTAACATAAGAACTTAGAAGTATGTCTGATTACGAGAAGACTTCTTCCTTAAAGATTACGACTGTCTTTCAATGATTCTTTTTTTCTTTTTAAGGTCACCATTTTATAACAAAATATTTACTCAGCTGTTTGCTGTAAATTTGATGAACTTATGTTTTAGAGGAAAATCGCATTCGAAGGGACGACTGCATTGAGATCATCAATGCCTACTATGCATACTTGAAGTATTATAAAAAAGTTATTTTTTTCCGCTTCTAGCTTACCTGAGCTAAAAGTTTCTATCTATCTATTTATCTATCTATCTGTATTATACCTTTTTTGGCGGAAAATTGGCCGGTATATATATATATATATATATATATATATATATATATATATATATATATATATATATATATATATATACATATTCCTCTTGAAAATAACGGAAAAGGAAAACAAAAAAGTAATTTGACAAAAGAAGAAGAACAAGTATGAAATCCTTATCAGATGACTGTACAATTGTTATCAAAGAACCGGATAAGGGAGGCGCTGTAGTAATAATGGACGCCAACTACTACGCAAACAAAATTACTTCAATGCTTTCCAATGGAGAATTTTACAAGAAAATACCTGAAAATCGCGATCGTAGAAACTATGCAGAAAGTAATAAATCTAGTACAACACAAAGACACATCCTCCGTAACGGACAAAGAAACTTAATTTTTGACAAACTTTAAATACAGAGACAGTGTATTCTACGGCCTACCCAAAATTCACAAGTCAAAATTTATTGGAGAAGCAATTAAAATTCAAAATTCTGATTACATAACCTGTCTTAAACCAGAGAATCTAACATTCAGACCATATTGTAGGAGGACCCAAATCACCAACTCAACGTCAATTACTGGACATTCTTTTGAAACCTCTTTGCACAGAGGTGAAGAGTTTTGTGAGAGACGACTTGGATTTTTTTAGCTATTTGCCAGAGAGAGTAACACCAGGTGACAAATTAGTTACAGTGGACGTAACAAACTTGTATACTAATATTTACAAGTACACTAGGACTCAAAGCATTAAGTTATTGGATTAATAAATTTCCAGAGAAAATAAACAATCGTTTTGAAAAGAATTTCATTTTAGAAGCAACGGAATTGGTGGTAAACAACAATACATTCGTATCCAACAATACCCATTATGAACAAATCAAAGGAACTCCCATGGGAACAAAAATGGCCCCCACGTATGCCACCCTTACCTTAGGATTTTTAGAAGAGCATTTATATGATAAGATAGCTAGAGATTCCGGTTCAAACTTAGCTGAAAACATCAAGAAGACGTGGAAGAAATACTTGGACGACTGCTTTATTATCTGGAATCAGGAAATCCTTGATTTAGAAGCATTCCATGAACTTTTAAATATTATAGACCATGACATCAAATTTACAGTTGAAGAGAGTCAACATGATATTTCATTTTTGGACATATGTATAACTCGCGAAGGAGAGAGTTTATCAACAGATATCTACTACAAACCAACGGATACGCACCAATACCTCCATTTCAATTCATGCCACCCAAGGCATACAAAACGTGCGATTCCATACAATTTAGCCCGGAGGATATGCACCATAGTAAGCGACGAACAGAAAAGGAATCAACGTCTGGAAGAAATGAAAAAAATATCTTCGCAAGCAGGGATACCCTAAAAAATTAATCGAAGATGGAATTGAAAAATCTAAAAATCTCGACCGGA
Source organism: Magallana angulata (assembly GCF_025612915.1). Taxonomy (NCBI): domain Eukaryota; kingdom Metazoa; phylum Mollusca; class Bivalvia; order Ostreida; family Ostreidae; genus Magallana; species Magallana angulata. Next base: position 54,781,305 of record NC_069120.1, read on the forward strand.
AACAATTAATAAGTACTCCGTCCCCTGATGTAACAACACAAGAAATCATTCCATTTGTTACCACCTACAATCCCAAAAATAAGAACATTACACCGTTTGTTAAACACCTAAATGAAGTACTCAAAACAAATGAAAGGGTGTCTAAAGTTCTCGAAAATTTCCGCGTAATCGAAAGTAAAAGACAACCTAAAAATCTGAAACGCATACTTTGCAAATCTAAATTCCGCAATAACATTTTGCATACAGGTAGAAAATGTCCAGATCAACGATGTAGAACCTGTCCATATTTAAAGGAAGGAATTATTTTCAAAATAGGAGACCGGGAATTTAAAGTAAACTCCAGCATGACGTGCCGAACCAAAAACCTAATATATTGTATAATGTGCGGGGGGTGTGGACAATACTACATCGGCGAAACCGGAACTACACTCCGTACTAGGATCCGAGTTCATAAACAGCAAATTCTACATCCAGAATACCGTAAAATAAAAGTTTGCAAACATTTAGATATTTGCGGGAAAGGCCATTTTACTGTAATTCCGCTTTACAATTTTTATAGCGACAACGTAGTGGAAAGAAGAGAAACGGAAAAACATTTTATACAAACTCTCAAACCATCTTTGAACAGTGATTTAGCTAAAAAGTAAAATGTATCTGTATTTACTTTGCATTACTATGCAATAACATGAACGTTATAAACTGTTTCCTTATACTATATTGTGACGTCATAGTATTGTTTGTATAACGTCATTGATTTTAACGTCACTTGTTTTTAAATGTATTGTGAAACGTCTGAGGAAGAAATAAAAGCGCTTACGTTTTGCGATTAGTGTTGTTATTTTTTTCATTTTAATATATATATATATATATATATATATATATATATATATATATATATATATATATATTTGTAATATTTAGTTGTATATTCTCAGTATATAACTCTATATAGACGAATAGTCAATAATCGTTATAATAGCTCGTCCGAAAAATATTGACTGGTCAATATTTATTTGATATTGACCGGCTAGGAATAATATATAGAGAACATTCCCTCTATTTCAAATAATCGCCTCTGATTTGTTGATTGGTAAATGATGACGTAAGTAACTCTTCGCGACTCCAAAACAAGATGACATCATAATAGACAGTCAGTCAAAGCAAGTAAACAACGGACGCGCAATGCGACGGTTTGCTATCATAACGGATATAAGGATTTGCGAATTAGTGTGAAATAAAATCAGGCAGAACATCTTTATGTTAATTCTTACGGTCGGCGGAATATCACCAGTGACTGTTTGATGCTGAAGATATTTTATAATGAACTTTGCACAAAATTGAATTCGTGAATTCTTTGTTGAGCTGATATAATTACGGCGATCTGTACTACTTTCTTTTTGATTTGTTTCTTCATATAACAAAACAAATGTTGACTGTGTTTTCGGGAAATATTGATTATATTATCCCCCTTGGGACAAAATATTGCCCGACGCAAAGCGGGGGCTAATATACTAGTATTTTGATTCATGAAGGAAGACAAAATGAACGTGAAAGTATATTAAAAAGAAGTATATGGAATACACGTGGATTTTAAAAGTAACGGTTGCTATTTGTAATATTGGATTGTAAGCACCGGCTATAAACTGAAAACAATGCACCGACTGCTAAATGAAAGTGTTGAGTATATGGGTTTAAAGTCGCGTAGAGACTGTTTTTTATTTATGATATTCCCCTTTGAATCTCTGGACAAGTCTGATGTATATATACTATTCCATGTTAGTTCTGTTCCAAGTTCCAGTCTGTTCCAAGTTATTGCTTCTCTCACTTGTTGATGATTTTTAATTGGTAGTTAATTAATTCATATATTTTGATAACAGTTTTAGAACTACATATTAGAAGGAAATAATTGTTTGGTTTGCATTTATATAAAATAAAAAAAAAATCAGACATATTCTTTAACTGTGTAAAATGTTTATGTACTATAATTTGTATTGAATAACTTTAAAGGTTTGGTTGTAACAGAACGGCTTAAGGTTGCAGGTGTCAGGAGAATAGCCCCCTTTTTCAATGAAATCCATGGTAATTTATTTAAACATTTTGATGATCATTTTAGAACTATATGTTCAAAAGGAAATGATTGTTTTAAGTGATAGAATCATGTACTTTACTAACATTTATAATAACATAACTGGTTCTCGAACATTACACTCCATTGAAACTCAACTTATTGTGCCCTAAATTATTATACGGGGATTTGTTACATATTTTTCGTTGATTAATCTTATATTAAAGTGGACTTTTCTTTCAGGATCTACCTTTATGGCTTATTGCTTAACGATCCAAAGCTCAAACTGGTATGATAAAGAATCATTAAGTGTAGAAATACACTAAAGTAACCATTTAGAATAGAAAGCATATTATTTCTTCCATAAATTTAAAAAAAAATTAAATCAAGCTTGTTGTCTGGAATTACTTCAATAAATACTTATAAATATATGTCTGTGAGGAAATGCATGACTTACGATTTTCCTTCAAATGTTCAGACTTCAATACTTCCTTAAACTCGCATATAAACTAAATTCATGTTTTTAATGGTTTTCATTTTTATTTTCGCCAGATAAATTTGAATCGAAGAATTAGAAACAAAGTTATCATACACCATAGCCTCCACTTTCTTCCCCTACAAACACGATATGCATAAATGATCACAGTGTGAACAAGATATCTGTGAGCCAATGCTCACTAGTGATACCCCCACTCTGATGTGAATATGCAAAATAAGCAAAGTCGACATTTAACAGAAAGCTGGCATCCGATTGGTACAGAAATACATCCCACAATATGGCATGCCTAAACAAATAGTGTTTTAAAATTTCAAGCATCTGCGATAAATAGCTGCTGAGAAATCTTTGAGGAAAATTTGTGTGAAAATTTTGGCTAAAATAAACAAAGTACTCATTTAACAGGAAGTTGACGTCCGATTGGTACAAAAATATATCCCACGATATGGCATGCCTTAACAAACACTGTGTTAAAATTTCAAGCTGTATTTGTTGACAAAGTCATTGTATTGAACGTAGAATCATCAAAAGATGATTTTAAACGAGATTGTTGAATGTCCTGTTTTATCAACTTGTTTGTCAGTAGCTTGCCTCGCTTTAGAAACTGTTCATACGTTAGAGCATACCCTTGCATATCGAATTTACTGAGAGACAAAAACACCATATGCAGGTGATGAAGTTTACTGCTACATTAGTAAGGAGAGTTGACTATATAAATATATAATAGAATATTACATTTTGAACGAACAATTGACACGATACATCCAAACAACACATAACACAGGATTTTTAAAATCCTTTTCAAGTTGAGCATAAATCAAACCATTGACGCGTGTTAAAAATTAAGTTCAATAAATACGGGGAAGTGAACAGTTTTCTGTACTCCGTCCCAAGATATTTTCAATTCACACTTTACCTCATTACTCGATATTTAAAAATACTAACGTTAAGTATTGAAACTTTCATTTTTAAAGTATGAAAAGATCAAGATGATTTCTCCTTTGAAACGCCCCCTCTGTAGTTAATCAGGTTTCAATATAGGGTGATTTCACCATGCATCGGACACCTTTGGTTTTTTCCCTTAGTTCACGCGTCAAATATCGTTCAAATATAAATAAAACGTGTTTTTAAAGTTTCAAGTTTTTCCCTTGATTAATTATTGGAGAAAAAACTGTGAAATTATCATAAATGTAGAAAATAAAACAAATAAATGAAGTGTTGAACTATTTCACCATGGATCGAACATTATTTACCAAGCATCGGACAGCTATACAATACGGAAGAGATTAAAAATACCAACATTTTCTGATTTTAATGCAAAAATACAAAGGTCGGAAAAATATATTTATTCAATTGCCATTCAGATTTTTTTTAATGTAAATCCACAAATCTGCATATAGGAATATAGACTATATATTGTTTCTGTTCGAAGGAATATTTATTTTGTGGGGTTCTTTATCGTGCCAGATCCTACAGGAATTTTGGACTATAGTCTGTCCCAAGATATTTATGCTGCATATTTGAACGATTTTTAATAAAAATACACATACCTGTGACTGAAGTGCAATTAAAATCGATGAAAGGGAAAATTCCCAAGATAACTTCATTCACACATTATCATTTTTCCCTCGTAAAATTTCACAGGAACGAAAACAGATTTCCTAAGGAGATTTATAATGGGGAATGTTGACATCTTTTCTCCATTCGGAAATACTCGGGACACCTCGTGCAATTTTTCAACGTTATCATCCGGGCGTCTTCATCTCCTTGGCAATGGAAAAACCTCGTAGACTTTTTATTTTTAGCCGTGTACTGATACCCGACAAGCTAGAGGGGGCGTTTCAAAGGGGAAATCTTGGGATTTTTTCATACTATTGAATGAACATCGTCTGAACCAAGAGGTATTTATAAATATTGAATAATTTAAGAAAATATGCGGCAAAAATATCTTGGGACAGACTATAAAAAGGCCGTATCCGTAAAACTGGAATTCTAAGTGGTCTGAGGAAAATGTTTGAATCAATTATTTCTTTCATTTTTCTTTTACTTCACTTTTATAGATTATCACTAGGTATGGGCGCATAATCTCCTTATTATTAGAAGAAATCATGCACTGAAAACTGTCCCATGCATGGTTAATTTGTGTCCGATCAATGGTGAAATGAGTATATGGAGCAAAAATGACCTTGGCATTACTGTTCAAATTTCTTCGACTTATTTAAATCAAATTTTGTTTCAAAACTTCTGTTTTTCTAATTATTTTACACGCATTTTCACTAATTACAATCAAATGCACACCATTCAAATAGTGCTTTAGTGTAAAATCTTCGTAACTAAATTTCAATGATGGCATATTTGTTGTCATTTTACGATGCCTATATTGCTTTTTATTTGACAGTGTGACTATCAAATTCTTATTAAAAATAAGGTCCATAGCCCAATCCACACTATGCAAACGTTGTTCCCCATTGCGGGGTCAACCCAAAGGTCAAAAGGGGAAAAAAACCTTTCCCATCCTTATGCAACCAAATATGTGGGCGTCCTGTGAAGAAATCTCTTGGCATTTAATTTATTCCTTCGATGTGTGGGTTGCCCCAACTACGTCCGATCCAAGGTATGTGTCCGATGCATTGTAACTCACCCTACGGCTGTAGGTATGTCTACGGGCAATCGTTATTGCTGCACTGCAACAGACCAGTAGATGATATTCAAACCTTATAAATTGTGCGAGGTATTCCAAGTGACTTCCGAATTGAGAATTGTTTAATTCTTAACAAATCAAAACAACATATCTATCATACAATAGAGTTCTTTTATGTCTTACATTTGAATCTGTTAATAGATGCTTTTAGATCAATTTACACGACATTCCACTGACGACATCAATGACGTCATCAACGCGTAAATCTACGTAATGTGGTTTAATAAATTTATGGAGAAATTTTAAAAAATGTCTTTAGTACATTTGATTTTGGTCAGTGTATTTTTTAATATTTGAATTTTATGCAAAGTAAACCAATGATTTTACAATATTTACAAACATTTTAGAGAAGTGTTTTCGTTTAACGCTAGATGGTTGGTAGCCACTGGTTATGTGAGGGGTTCTTTATCGTGCCAGCACCTACATCATCAATAGGATCTTTGGAATTAAACTGCTGTATATATAGATGTTTTGTATTACTCGAATTTTGAGTGGGCGGATGAGATTATTAATGTTTGGTACACAATATTTTAGATCCCATGAGTCACTCGGTTGACGTTTACTATCGATCTCCGTCCGTCTGTTGCCATTTTTTTAAAATTTGATGAATAATCTTTTTAAAAGAGGAATCTAAATAAGAAATTTATGACTTTACCTAACCTTCTTTTTCTCTACTCCAATAACATTATATTTATATATTTGAGGTAAACTAAATGCGTGGTTATGAAGCCCAAGAAGCCCTCTAAAAAAACCAAACTCGTGAATTTTTAAAATAACCCCTATGTGAGGGTTTAGGCCCAGGGACGGAGCCAATATGACCATTAACCCTTTCAACGCCAAAGCGACGAAAATGTCGTTACTTGTTATGCCAAAGCGACGTAAATGTCGGTTTTTATACTTATCTATAGAATGAATTTACCCAAAAAAGTTGTTAACCGTAACGTATGGAAAAGTTCCAAATAAACAGATGGTAAATAAAAAGTTTGTGTTATATTATATATTGTATGTATGATATAGCTAAAATTGACGTCATTTTACCCTAAATTAACGTCAAAAATATGACGTCATTTTATTGCGCTAACAATTTTCAATGGCGAACAATTCTGACTCTGGGTCTGACGATGTTGACGCATCCGACGAAGATGTTTCCGACCTAGAAAGTGAAGAAGAAGCTGCCTTTTTCAGAGGTCCATGGTTTAGCGTAGTTGACCCTCAGACATTCCAGCTGCCGGAGCCAGATTTTACAGAAAATGCTGGGCCCGTCAACTTTGGTCCTGGTATGGCAATTCTGGATTTTTTTGTGTAATTCTTGCATGCCGATGATGATATGATAGATATTCTAGTAAGAGAAACAAATCGTTATGCGGACCAGAAAATCGCCCCAAAAAAGCAGACCTCCAAGAATATTGGGGCCACTTTGCCGTTTTAGCAACAGGGTTCCGGTGACACCTGACGAAATGCTTGCATTTATTGGAATACTTTTGAGCATGGATATTGTGAAAAAGCCGACATTTGAGTCGTACTGGGAATCGAACCCCCGTGCGTGGTCTTTTGAAACGCCAAACTTTGAAAAAAATTATGTCAAGAAATCGTTTCCAGGCCATCCTGCAGTTTCTGCATTGCAGTGACAATTTAGTTGTTCCAGAGCCCGGCGAAGACGGATATGATCCCCTACACAAGATATCACCTGTCATCAACATAGTAAATGAGACATTTGGTAAAAACTACAAGTACATTGAACACTTCTAAATGAAACTCCGATCACACAATCAATGTAAATTGATAACTTATTAGAATATTGAATGTACCTGTAATGCTAAATTCAGCTTGAAAGTTTTCGGTAAGGGTAATTTTACGCGTATATACCCCGGGGTATTACACTCATTTTTATAGTAAAAATATCAGTTTGTTACTACATGTATCATTTACTTTTATATGTTTATATGTAAATATATTTGCAATTGCACATATCTGTTTATTTAAAATTACAAATTGTTTAACACACTTCAGATGTCATCACATTAATAATTGCATACAGATATTCTTTATGAATTTCAAAATAAATTTGAAACAAAGTTCATAGTAATTTTCAAATTATTGAACAGTTTATACAAGATGCACTTCATGGATAATTGATGGATAACCCGAGTTGTTCTTTACGTGTATAACTATTTAAGCTTATCAGAAAAGAAAAAAAAAGTTTTAATCAAGAAACTGTTTATCAAGTTAGCTTAGAATGAATTTGGTTCTTTTCTAAATATATCCCATTGATCTATTTGAATATACCCCATTGAACTATTTAAGTTTTTCCTATTGAGCTAAACAAGGTTAAAACAATTATTTATTGTTTTAAAAATTTCAATCATTTCGACCAAACCCTGAATAATTTTAGCAAATGCACAAAAGAAATTGAAATTAAAGAAAAAAACTCAAATTTAAACTTAACAGGAAGTCAAATTAGAACAAATACAATGCAGCAAGATTGTCACAGGATTACCTATTTTTGCTTCTAGAGAATCTATTTATTTCGATACAGGGTGGGAAACGATAGTAAAAGAAACCTTTTACCCGATTGTGTAATGGACATTTTCCTAAATAAACGTGTTAATGCATCCAATTATACTTCAAGAAATTCACAAAACTATAGTATACCAAATTGTCGGTTACAATTATATTAATCTTCATTTTGTTCCCACTGTTGTTAACGAATGGAATGCGCTCTCATAGGATGTCCGTGAAAGTGACTCCATTCGCATTTTAAAAGAAAAAATACATGTTTCTGTCATAAGCAGAATAATATTTATTTACCAGTAGAACAATACCTGATTTTTTAACTTATGGTGAAAGATTTTTGAATATTATTCATACTAGACTTCAAATTTTCAAAGTGCGTAATTTTTTAAAGAGCGTTTCATCATGGCATTGTTCTTGTCAGATGTAAATTTTTATCGGGCGCTTACAAAAGCAAGTGCACGCAGCAAACTGACCAATGAGGATTTCGGCACATATTTTTTTAATGCGCTCGCTAATAACTAAATTTAAAAAAAAAAACCCTCATAAGCCGTTATTTTATACATGTATATAAATTACTTAGTTAGATTCTTAAAATTTCAATTATCTCCGAGTTTCTCATATGTATTTTGCGTATCATGCAGGCATGGGTTTTTTCAAATACAACACACATACTTTAACTTTAATAAAGACAAGACCTTTTGAAATTAAAACTATATGAAAACGAGAAAAAATTATTTTCATTTCTTTTTTATCAAATGCTTAAACCCAGCGATATGTTGTTTATTCCGACTCATTAAAAAACAAGCACTCCAACCCCCACCCCCTCCCACACACACACACACAGAGCAATCGCTTAAAAATACTTCCCCGAGCAAAATGTTGCTGCATTTATTATTAATTTATCCTTTAAACTTACTTAAAACTAATAATGATATAAAGGGTATAAAAATTGCTAATATGAGTACAGAAATTAAAGATCTACAACATGCTGATGATGTTACTTTAGCACTTAGAGACATGCTTTCCTTAGACAAAGCCATTGAAACTGTAACGTCTTTTTGTGATCATGCTGGATCTAAAGTTAACTTAAACAAAACACAATGTATACTTCTTGGAAAACTTAAAGATAAACATTCTAATATTGGCGAAATTAATGTCACAAACGATGCTGTAAGATGTTTAGGAATTTTTATTGGACATAATAAAGAACAATGTTTTGATTTAAACTGGAAAAAAAATTACGATGATATGGAAAAACTTTTTGAATCATGGAAAAAAAGAAAACTTACTATTTTTGGAAAAACTTGTATAGTAAATTCTCTAGCTATTTCAAAACTGATTTACGTAGGGTCGATTTTACCCCTCCCAAATCAAGATTTCTTGAAAAAGATCAAATGTAGCATTTTTAATTTTATTTGGAATAAAAGAGATAGAATAAAACGAGATACAATAATTGGCAAAATTGAGGACGGAGGCGTTGGTCTAGTAGACATAGAACTGAAACTTAAGGCTATAAAAGCATCATGGGTAAAAAGACTTGTAGATGAATCTTGCATTCTTAATAACATATTTAAAGGATATATAAAAAAACACGGGGTTAGATACAGATTATATACTATTAATGTCTGAAAGAAAAGTTGAAAATATTGTATGTTTGTTACATCTACCTACTGTGTATAAAGAAATGCTGTGTTGTTTTAATGAATGTAAAAGGTTAATTAATATATCTGAACTTTCAAATGTAACATTTGCACAACAACCACTGTGGAATAATACTCTGTTTGAACATAAGGGAAAATCATTATTTTTCAAAAACTGGGTAATGAGTAAAATTTTGTTTGTTAAAGATTTATTCAACAAAAATGGTGAATTCAAAACACTACAAGATCTTTCAAATGATCTAAAGAAGAAAAATAATTGGTTGTGTGAATACAATATTTTAAAGAATGTAATTAAGAAAAAAAGTGAGTGTTTTGATATGAAGTGTTGTTTTTATACAAAAATACTGAAAAGAAATGTTTATAATTTTCATAAGGGAACATTTGATATATTCGATAAGAAATGTAAATTCTACTATGTAAACTTGCTTCATAAAAAATTCAAACCACCTTGTTACCAATCTGCATTTAACAATTTATTTAATATTGGTAGAGATAATTGGAAAGATATTTATGAAAAAAAGGTTAAGAACATGTATGACAAAAGACTTAGTGAATTTAATTATAAGTTGTTAAATAATATTTTGAATTGTAATTCCTTTCAATACAAATGTAAATCAAGGTCTAATGCAAATTGTGAATTCTGTCCGTGTGAAAAGGAGGACATTAAGCACCTTTTATTTGATTGTATATCTGTACAAAGATTGTGGCAAAAATTGAATAGTATTTTGAATTTCGATGTATGCTGGAAACACATCATTATAGGATTCTATTTAGAAGAAAATTCAAAAACAGTATTTTTAAATACAATTATATCATATGTATCATATGTAATTTATAAATATAAAATGACATGTAGAATGAATGAACATTTTCAATCATGTAACACGCTTTTGAATTTTTTCAAAAGATCTCTCTCTAAAGAAATGGATTTGATGTTGAATTTTTCAAAAACAAAAATATATAGAGGTAAAATATTAGAACTTATTCGATTGTTATAATCTGTTTATTAGTTAAGATTTTTTAACTGCTTGTCCTGGCCCGGGGCAATCAGATATTGTAAAGGGTTGCGTATTTCTGAATAAAATATATTATTAAAAAAAAAAAAAAAATACATGTATATAAATTAGTTAGATTCTTAAAATTTCAATTATCTCCGAGCTTCTCATATGTATTTTGCGTATCATGCAGGCATGGGTTTTGTCAAATACAATACACATACTTTAACTTTAATAAAGACAAGACCTTTTGAAATTAAAACTATATGAAAACGAGAAAAAATTATTTTCATTTCTTTTTTATCAAATGCTTAAACCCAGCGATATGTTGTTTATTCCGACTCATTAAAAAACAAGCACCCCCACCCCCACCCCATCCCACACACACACACACAGAGCAATCGCTTAAAAATACTTCCCCGAGCAAAATGTTGCTGCATTTATTATTAATTTATCCTTTAAATTGATGAAAAAACTTCTTGAATACTTCTCTGCAAACACATGTACTTCGTACACGTGCAATGAATTACAAAAGGAATAAAAAAAACCCCGATAATTGTCAGAAATTAATATTTATAGTCAATACTAATTAAGCCTTGGTTACTGTTTTGTAAATATTTCCTGATTTGTTTATTATGTTCTTTCAAGTCTAAATCAAGATGTCTGTGTAGACGAACGCATGGTTGGCTTTAAAGGCAGGCATCAGTTAAAGCAGTATATATCCAACAAGAAAGCCCGCCGATGGGGTATAAAGCTCTGGGTGTTGTCAGACTCCATCACCGGGTACACGCACCACATCAATGTTTACAAAGGAAGAATGAATGAACGCCAAAGTCCCAATGGACAAGTATGTTGTTATTTAATGTGCGCTTTTGTTAAAGATTTTGGTTATATCTTATTTCAATATAATGCACAAGTATTTGTAGCTAATTTTAATCCCAGAAATGATATGAAACGCACCCTGCTAATGGTAATAAGGAATTTTCCCTAGGGTTATCAGGAAGTGTTGGATCTGATCAGATGGAACCTCGCTTTTACAAGGATCACCACGTCACTTATGACAGCTTTTTCACAAGCCCTGCTCTCGTCTACGACCTTCTGGATAAGGGGACTCACAGTACCGGCACAGTCATAAAAACTCGAAAGGGGATGCCTTCCAGTTTCAAAACCACACCAATTCAGGAGGGAGAGATTCGCGTGAAAATTACTGACTACAACCAGTTCCCCACGGTACGAATTTAGATTCACCACATCGTCGTTTGACCGTGAAATACGCCCCCCCCCCCTTTTCTCTGCAATATCTATAATTTTAATGAAAAATATTATCTGCAACAGATTTGTACAGACAACAAATGGCAAAGGACGAGACACCTCTATACCAATATAAATATAACCACACAATGGGAGTCGATCTGGGGGACCAATTAATTCTACAGTTTGAACCCGAGTTCAAAAGTCTAAAAATGTGGAGAAAGCTTCTCTTTCACTGTCTTGTCACAGCAGCGGGTATTGTATGATTTCATATTTCAATTAAAAATTAAACTGTTTTAGTGTTGATTGTACACTAAGAATAGCAAACATAAAGGTTAACTTGTTTAAGATTCAGAAATTTGAAGGTAAATTGTAAAAACCCCATCAGGATTCGAACTCATGACTTGTACAGATTCATAGTTAGAGCTCTGACTCATTGTGCTACACTGTTAGCTAATTATTTTGAGGGGAAAAAATAACTTTACTAAATTTTACTGTTTATTTCAATAGGAAGTGTGTCACAATATAGAGGAGTCCCATACCACCATAAATATTTCATAATTGTTTTTCAGTTAACGCATTCACTTTCCAGGTTCAACAAAAAATTAACCATCTAGAATTCCATCAGCAACTCTGCCAGGAATTGATAGGGAGGTGCAGGCAGGGTACAATGTAGCAGAAACAGACAGATGAGACTGGTGCCTGTACATAATAGAACCTTAGAAAGGCCCACCGAGAGGCATTTTCCGTCCTTCATTCCAGAAGGGAAAAGGAAAATATGCGTGATGTGTGCTGGAAATGCCCGTTTCAAGAAAACACTCATCCAGTGGTGGTGTCAAGACTGTGAAGTGGGGCTGTGTGTCGACTGCTGTTTTAGGCTTTACCACATTCGCATTCATTTCAAATAAATGACCAAAATAGCAAAAGAGAAATAAGAGGAATGTGTAAAAGGGGAAAATGAAAAGCAGAGAGAAAGAGAGAGACAGAGAGAGACAGAAAGAGAGACAGAGAGAGAGAAAAAAACAGCGAGAGAGAGAATTGTTGAAAACAAGTACCTTTAGCTAATGCTCTCCAAATGATGTAATAATTTGTAAAAAAAAATTGCATCCAATGATACGATTGATTTTTATTGCAATTTGAATACCAAAAAAAATCTGGAAGATTTAAACGAAATACAGCCGTCATATACGTTATACTCACATGTCGACTTTAACTTATTTCTCTGCTTACGTTGAAACAATGTAAGTTAACTACAGGATAATATTTTTTAATTATTTATGATAGACATAGAAATAGGTATGATGAAATATTAAATTTATTTAAACTTTACTTTTAGTAGAGTAATAAATACAGTATTGGTGTGCATATGTTTATGAAATAAACAGGTGCTACTTTTTACGTTGCAATTCGACGTCGCGTTTTACCGCATAACATAACGTTGACGTCACTGTATGGCAAGATGACGTTAAAGATGTTACTGACTATCGGCGTTGAAAGGGTTAAGTGAAAATATATTATAATTTTTTTTGCTGTGAAATCATTAAATTCGTTGGGACCAATGTTAGTGGATTTGGGTTTTTTTTTGGTTATTAATGGGAATGTTATTTCGTGGATGTATCGGTTTTCAGTTTCAGCTTTAAAACTAACTTTTCCAAATCTTGTAAATGTAAATTCGAAAATAAAAAGGGGGGAGGGTACCCACGAATACCACGATAATGGAGCCACCACGAATTTTCTACTGATTCCGTACAGTATCTACTCTAAAAAAATATTTTGGTTCGATCCTCTGTTTTTGGGCAGCCATTTTGGGTCATCTCTATTCTGGAAATTATGGATCAAATATTGATTCTATTCATTATTTCATATTTTATAATGCCAATTTACTATATTGAATAAAATAGTAAAGGAAAAATTACATATTTACAGAGTTTACTAGGAGACTATATTATGTGGCGGAAGGTTTTTAAGAAGAAAATGAACATTTTTCTTAACTCTGTTGTTTTAGAGTACCGTCACTTTAGCTTCCTTATTTTTAGTAATATGTTGTGACGAAAAACATAGTTTTACAATTTTTCAATATTTGTCCCTTAAATTAGCTTATTTCATGCCATAGCTCAAAGAGGTATAGCGTACTTTCCCATATTTTCGCCCTTTCTCATTTTTAAATGGAAAGTACCTGCTTCTATAAATAGATTTATCTGACGCGTTGAAATTTAAGGTCAAGCTTTTATAATACTTAGTTAAACAGTGGTATTTAACATATTGCTATTAAATTCAAAGTGTGGTCATATGAATCTGCATTTTCCACTCTTAAATAATAATCTGATACACATCTTTTTAATAAATGTGAAATATTAATGCAATAACAACACATGCAAACAATTTTAAAGTGGTAATTATTCATTTACTATCACATACATGAGTTAGTCCAGAAGTTTGAGATCAATCTCTATACTTCAGGAATTGCCGCTGCGTCTTGAACAGATGGTGTCAATATATCAAATTTTGGTTGATATTGCGAGTGTTTTCCATTTCCTAAATACCAAATGATTGTTGCTATATGTGCGCATTACACAACTGTGCAGGCACCCGCTTTGCACTCGCAATACCAACCAACAATTGGGTCGTGTGGATCATCATGGTTCATCTGTATCTCCAGAAAATATTTCTTTGATGACGTATGCCGAGACTAAATTTTTCTCCTTCACCATCACTTAAATGTTGGTCGGCATAATGCGGTGCCTGTGACAGTTGATACACCCCAAATGTTATGGATCTAAGGTAGTCGTCACCTAACCGTGGGAATGTGAAATCAATGGATTCCATGCTCTGCCAATGACTTAAATGTTTCTTTAAATGTCTCTGAGATTCGACCTCCAGTTGGACAAGGTTTGCCATTTAAGAGCGTTCGACCATCTTACGGGCGATGTCGCAATCGTTGTCTCGGGATTGCTGTAATGGGGCACAAAAACAATTGCAAAAATTGCTGCCACTATATTAATGTATTTTTTAAGTTGGCAGGGAACATGTTTTTTCATACAATTCATTGTAGCCAAGGGATGCATGTCTTCGGAACTCTGTAACTAGAATTTCCTCAGGTCCTATTCAGCACAAATACCTTTAATTCACCCTTTATAAGGCCAATCAATTTCTGAAGAAAATTACTATATATACTCTCAGTCTGTCCCGAGTTTTTGCTTCCACGACTTTTTGCTTGATATTTCGATAATCATAAATACCTTTTTGCTCAAACTACGTTCATCCACAAATATGAAAAATGTCCAGATTATCTGTTTTGAAACGCCCCCTCTACCGCTTCAGGTTTCAATACATATCCCAAAATTGAAAGTCTACGGGGATTTTGCATTGCATCAGCCATTATTAAGCCCAGATGATAACGTTAAATCTGATAGTACTGATAGTACTGAAAAGCGCTAACCTAGCTTGGTTCTTAAGGAAATTTACTTTGTGCAAGCTTAGTTAGCAAGAATTGATTTGATTTTTATTTTATATTTCAGCTTATGTTTAGGCAATACAATTCCTCATCACTGCGTGGCAGCCCCTGCAAAGATGTACCTAAGCCCCGCACCCTGGATTCACAACAGCTAAAACCTTATATTCACAATAGGCCGTGCAACTATGTGCGTAAACCCCTGCAACTGGTTCCCTAACCATATTAAATGTTGTATACTTCTGTTCATAGGGGGCGGTTATTTGATGCACCGGAAGTAGAAGTCTAACGACAATAAAGCGCTTAGCTATGCTTAGCGCTTTGAAAATTGCGCGATGTATTCCGAATGGAGAGATGTACACATTTTCCATGATAAATCTCCGTAAGAAAATTGTTTTTGTTCCTTTGAAATTTTATGAGTGAAAAGGGATAATTGTTCAATGAAAATATCTTGGATATATTCCCTTTCATCGATTTCAATTCTATTTCTTTCACAGGTATGTGTATTTTTATTAAAATTCATTAAAAATTGATGAAAGCAATAACTTGGGACAGACTATAGTCAAAACCTGTAAAATTCTCTACTTACTGGTTTTTATGAGATTTTGACCCTTTCATATTTTGCTAATTTTTCATGATTTTTCAGCTTTTTAGGCCTCCCCCAGCTAATTCCCTGCAGAGGGTTGACCTTCCGCACCGCATGCATTTTGCACTATCACATGTCAGAAACTTACCGGTGTATAATTTACAATGTCCCATCCACGTACTGTTCGTGTTATTTTACCTCTTGTCTGTAACTTGCAATTTCTCTGTGTAACGTCAACACAACAGTCATAGCTGCAGGTTTCGCATTTTACTTCTGATTCTCATGTACCTAACATAAGGGGCCTACATATTGCATTTCAATTTTAACAAGCGACACCCCTCTAACTGATGATAATCATTTAAAATCATTTCATGAATTTTAGCAACACTCATAAGCCTTCAAGTACAGCAACTCTTAATTTTACAAAAATATTGACCGGGTACTTTATCCGAAACTGTCCCTTGCTACCTTAAGATGGGGAATATCTTTGTTACATACTACTTTGTCCAAGAACTTTCATGTCTTCAACCTAGCGTTGACCGACTCAACAGCCCATCTAATCTTTGTTACGAGTCTTGATTCATTCCCCTCCTTTGCACTAAATTGTTTTTCTTTAGGACCAAGAAATGCAGGGAATTTCGTACAAAACCCGATATCGTTTAAAAACTCTATGGAGTCACGAAAACCTCTGTCGAGAATAAGAATATCATCTTTTTTAAACAACTGTAACAAGTTCTCATCATTTGATTTGACCAAATATTTCCGAATTGAGGCGTTGTTGTTTCGACCATTGGCAAAAAATGGGCCCAGAATACTATAATGATGTAGCCGTCAGTTGTTGTAACTACTATTGGTTTTACTAAGGATCTGTGTTTGTGCACACTGAAACATTGACGTTGAAATGCGTAATTGTGATTTTTTTTAATGTATATGTACGTTCCATCCATGATGGATATTACAGAGTCTGACAAAAAGTGGCCAAATATTTGAGTTGTATGTTGTATGTTCTTCAATCAAAATGTGATGGAAACCAAAATACGAGGAGACAAATTCCGAACAAAGGGCATCTCTTGCTTGTTTGATATATCGGAAAATCTGCCTTTGCTTCTTATACCAAAGAGTGTTCCAATAAATCTAAAATGGATAAAAGATATCAATGTTTGTCCTAAACATTTCAAAACTTTTTATTTAATGCTTATTAATAAAAAATTTAGAATTTTAATGCATACAAAATATGTTTATTTACCCTCTCATGCACACATATTTACATAAAGGACTATGTGCGGTTTGGTCAAATATCTGCCCCCGATTTCAACCAATTTTTAAATAGTATCGTATAAAAATAAAATCTTCACAAATCATTACAGAGAGGATGCCTTTAACGTTAATCTTGATTTTAGTCATCATTGCTCATTCGCTGTTTATCTATGACGTCACCTAAATGAACTAATTCCCGCAAATTTTCAAACAAAGGAAAATATTCTCATTTTTGCTCTATATTTTGCATTCGGGAGTATAAAGCGCAGGTCTGCTCAAGTGCAATTTTAACATATGTTTTTCTTCTGATAGTAATACATATTATACTAAAAAATGGTACTTGAGCAAGCCTGCGCTCGATGTTTCCCAGTCGAAAAACCATCGGAAAACACCCATATTTTGCCACAAAACATCAATTTATCAAAATAATGCAATCTTCATGACGTCATTCCTACATTATGACGTCACTGTGGAGATAACCTTTTACACCTTTATGTCCAATATGATTTTAACTATCTTTCACCTTATTTTTAAAGCTCTTTCTAAAACTTTGATTTTGGGGGCAACAAATGCATAAAACCACACATAGTCCTTTTTACTAATGCACAAATAACCATAGTTTGTTTTATGATAGAACAATAGATTAAAATGACGATGTAAACCAACTCTTTATTTGTGTCGCTATTACAATTTGAATGACAAAGGTTCCCATTATGTATTATATTTGGTTTATGCTCAGAGAACCTGGATGCAAACATTATGATTATATATTTACTTTTCAGCAATTTTTAAAGTAAATATGTAATAATGATGGGTTAGTGTGTATGTGGGGTTGAGTGGGGGTGGGAGTAAAGCTGTCTTACACTAAAAAGTTGGTTTATTTGCATGTAAAACACCTCTGTTTGGATATAATTGTATAATAATTGTATACCCCTGAGAGAGCCCTGTTCTGAGTTTCCCCAGCAGCACTCCAGTAGCAAGTCTGGGCGACCTTAACTTAGACTTCTTTAGGGTTGTAACCATTTCAACTAGCTCCTCAAACTGGTGCTTTTTCAGTCCTGTCAGGTTAAGAAATTCGTTGTCTGTGTAGTCGTATGGGTCGTCAAAGCTGAGGCGTCTGGCTGTGGATACTGAGGCTGAGTTTCGAAGGTTTTCGAGTAGTTTTACTAGCTGAGAAGTCTGTATAGTAGCATGATTTTACGAAGCTTAGATTTGTCTATAATGGCATCTTGCTTAAGCTGTTTCCCGTTTAAATGTTTTTACAACACCTGACCCCTTCCTCCAGTAATATCGAATCGTCTAGCTGAGAGACAAAAACACCATATGCAGGTGGTGAAGGTATATTGCTACATAAGGAAAGTTGACTGTAGAAAAAATGAAGTCATCGCGTTTATCATAAAGTTTTGTTGTTAAGTTACCATCAATGTCCATTTCCACTAAAATATCCAAATATGAAACAGATGACGCAGACTCTGTGGTATCTTTTATTTCAAGTTCACTGGGATATATCGAGTCGACTTAAGTATGGAAATAACAATTGTTAATTGCTAATACGTCGTCGATATACCTTAATGTTGAGTTGAAGGCCATAGTGAGTGATTTATTTTTGTCCTCCGCCGCAACGCGGAGCGGGGACATAGAAATGCCGGGCGTCCGTCCGTCCGTCCGTCCGTCACACTCTTTTGTAAGCGCTCTCATGCCTACAAATTTTGACGGATTTGCATGAAATTTATACCAAATGTTTATACTACTAATACCTTGGTCAAGTTCCTAAATCAGCCTTGGTCGATACTAGTATACTGCTTGACCGACGGGGGACCTAGGAATTCTATTCTTGTTTCACATACAAGTTTTTGAAAAATAGATCCGCTAACAATGGTGCACAATTGATACCCATAGGAATTCCAACAGATTGTTTAAAGACTTGATTTCCAAACACTACATAGATGTTGTCTAGCTATCAGAAACTCAAGCATCTTTTTAATGTCATCTTCAGAGTACTTGTGTGTGCAATCAAAATGGTTTTAAACAAAAAAGTTTTTTAGATTTTCCATTGACAATGTAAGCAATTTTACGAGTTCCATTTTTATTGAAGAAACAACTGTCGATGATATCAAAAAGCCTAGATTTTAATTTATCTAGTTCTTTCTCACTTCTGCATTATTGAAAAGAGAAGAATAGATGATTTTCATTTGGCCTCTCTGTTTCTCAAAATGTTCGAAATATAAATGAAATGGAAGAAAAAGGAAAATTATTAAATAATGTCATGTGGTGTAACAATTTTGTCAGCGATGTAACAACAACTTTTGATTACACCACTAACCGTTATACCGCTGATGTATCCAGAGTAGGTGTAGCAGTATGACCCAAGAGATCAAAAAACAACACAAAGCCACATAGCCTATGTTTTGTTCAGAACTTTTTTGTTCTTTCATAATAGAAAACCTTGAATAGCACGTTATCCCACTGAAACAGTTTGCATTGTGTTTTTCTGAGGATAATATTCTGTTACGTGACATGAATGGTCAGATCTACATGTAAAGCAATGAACATTATAACATAGGCTATATGTGGCTTTGTGTTGTTTCTGATCTCTTGGGTCATACTTTTTCTCACAACGATGTCTGTTCTGATACTTTTATCTTTTTAGCAGGAGTGAATGATGTCACTATTATCGAGTACCTGTAAAGTGCGAAACGAAATAGAAACGAAACGAAATATGCCGAAACGAAACGAAATCAAATTGAAAAGAAACGGAAACCAAAACTACAGAAACCAAATGAAATAAAATCGAGCAAAATGAAATCAAGTTCATTGCTTTACATGTAGATGTGACCATTTCAATCATTTTATATATTACATGTATATATTAAATTGTGTACTAGCATTTAAGAAGTAACGGGTTATGTTTGTTCATTTCTAGACGTGCGCATTTGTAGTTGTGGATACACTTCAAAAGTTATTGTCCATTTCTATGCAAAAAAAAAAAACACTGTATAGTCTGTCCCAAGATATTTATGCTGCATATTTGAACGGTTTTTAATAAAAATACACATACCTGTGACTTAAGTGCAATTAAAATCGATGAAAGGGAAAATTCCCAAGATAACTTAATTCACACATTATCATTTTTCCCTCGTAAAAATTCACAGGAACGAAAACAGATTTCCTACGGAGATTTATAATGGGAATTAATGTTGACATCTTTTCTCCATTCGGAAATACTCGGGACACCTCGCGCAATTTTTCAACGTTATCATCCGGGCGTCGCCATCTCCTTGGCAATGGAAAAACCTCGTAGACTTTTTATTTTTAGCCGTGTACTGATACCCGACAAGCTAGAGGGGGCGTTTCAAAGAGGAAATCTTGGGATTTTTTCATACTATTGAATGAACATCGTCTGAACCAAGAGGTATTTATAAATATTGAATAATTTAAGAAAATATGCGGCAAAAATATCTTGGGACAGACTATAACTAAATATAATCCTCAAGTTAACCTAGTATCACTTTTTTTAAATACAATCCATTTGTAATCATACTTGTAAACAAAAAATCAGACTGTAGAACCTGGCGATTCTTGTTTTGCTATTGTCTATTTTAAAACCAAACTTTATCAAATCATGCACTTTTATAAACTGTAAGATAAAAGCGGAAAACTAGTAATTTTTTTTTTATAAATAACATGGTTAATTGCAACAGGTCCCCGGCCGTTTGAGATAAACTGAGTTGTCACACGTGCTTTCACTTTTTAGGCAAACGATATTAGTTGCTAACTGACTGACTGCCTAATTAATTTTGTTTTACTGTAGACGCAGCTTTTAGGGTGGTTTTTACAATCCTTTATACTGGAAATTTTATTTTTGAGAGTTGATTTTAACAAACTCTCCTATGCAGTTAGTAAGACAAACCGAAAGTGAAACAGTGTTTGGACCTCAGCACAAATCATCGCTGCTGACAAGACTTAGTTCTTGAAAATGATTGATGAATTCGATGTAATGTATGCTAAAGCATTGTTTTTCAAGGAAACTTATTTAAAAATACCTTGAAAATAGTCAGATTTTAAATGGTACGAACAATTTAAATATTTTTTGTAGTCGTATGTATTCCTACGCCAGAGTTCAATATAGTCTGGTTCAACTCGACGCTCAGCTGTCTCCGTAAATGCTTGTCGGAGATTTACGGTGTCAGCCGAGCGTTTGGTTGAACGAGACTAGAGTTCAATATTGCTTGGATCCGTAAAATTTTCGAGAAATATTTTGTATTACTGATACATAGTTTGATTGAATTAATTTTACTCTAAATATTATTTAACATGATTCATATGGGGGTTTCTCGACATTCTTGTCGAAAAAGTCCAAAAATTCATATTATAAAAATGTGCGTAATTCAAATTAGAAACTACATGTACTTGTCATGAAAAATAACATATCATTGATTTTAAGATAGACAAACATCGACAAAATCAACTCCCGTCAGTTCTTCAGTACTTTGTTTTATATTTATTACTCACAAAAACATAGACCTTGAAACCCACTGTGTGTGTGTGGGGGGGGGGGGGGGGGGGGGAGTAATAGAATGAACAAACTCTTTTCATCTTTCATTGCATGTTATCATAATTCGCAATTTTTAAAAGTGTTTCTGGTACAATAAAATGTTATGTTATATTTAAGAATTTAGAAGAGTTGATGCAAAATATATTTTTCAGCTATTTATTAGATTTATATGCACCCACTGGCAGTATACGACGTCTGAAGTGACGCTATTTCTATAATTCAATCAAAATCAGTCCAAAATTTTCTTATCTTTTTATGAATGGGAAATATAAAGCGCATGCTTGAACCAGGGAACTTTTTGGGACTTATAAGCCTTGGCTAGCTACATCTCTGATTAAAATATTTTGTTTGTTCAAGCATGCGCTCTATGTTTTCTGAAAGAAAACTGCTTGAAAACAAAGCTGTTTTATGTTAAAAATGCAAAAATGGCGGGAAAGGGTTTTCTTTACGATGTCATATTTCAAATTGTTGGCAGTTGAATCGAAATGAACATTATGTAAAAACATCACATATACATCGGTACAAAGAAAACAAAGAATTACAGTAAAATAATGTTGTTCATTTTAGGGGGGGGGGGGCATGTTAGGCCCATATCATATATTATATACTAAACAAAAAAAAGGTGTAGCATAAATAATTTGTTGTCAATTTATTTAAAATCAAAGGATCAGAACAGTGTTTGGTTATGATAACAAGGCACCAATGTTTGACAATATTCTTTTGTGAAAAGTCACTTTTAGAAACACACAGGCTTAGAACACTCTACTGATCTACCCTGGGATCAGAATGGAATTTCACAAGTCAGTACCGTGTGTGGCAACCACCTGCATTCAATACTACGACACACCTTCTACGCATAGAGGATACATATCGGGATATTATTTCATTCCTCCTCTAGTGCTGTTGCCAGTTGCAAGAGATTCTGGGGCTGGGGTCTGCGCATCCTTACTCTCCTACCTAACTCGTCCCAAACGTGTTCGATTGGCGAGAGATCCGGAGATTTTGAGGGCCAGTCTAGCATGTCAACGTTGTTCTGGTTTAGGAATTCTCTTGTTGCTCGAGCAGTGTGAGCTGTTGCGTTGCCCTGTTGGAATGTTAGACCAGGGCCATTGGTGCGCAGATATGGCAGTAC
This sequence comes from Magallana angulata, assembly GCF_025612915.1. Taxonomy (NCBI): domain Eukaryota; kingdom Metazoa; phylum Mollusca; class Bivalvia; order Ostreida; family Ostreidae; genus Magallana; species Magallana angulata. The sequence continues at coordinate 54,803,969 of NC_069120.1, forward strand.
AATGGGGGAGAATTTCATCTCTATATCGTTCACTACAACAAGTCTTGTTCTGTTTCCACCACAAATCCCCCCCTAACCATTACACTACCACCACCAAATCTGTCTACTTCTGTCACACAGCAACCGGCAAAACACTCTCCACGTCTCCTCCAAACACGGTTTTTTCCATCGGCAAACTTCAAACTAAAACGAGACTCGTCACTGAAGAGAACTATGGGCCAGTGTTGCACCCGAAAGCGAAATGGTGCCGCGCCCAGTTCCGTCGGGAGGTCTTGTGTCGATCTGTCAGCTCTGTTCTTTTGTACGGTCTACGGGCTTTCAAACCGCAACGCTTCAGTCGGTTTCGTACCGTCTGAGAGCTAATCCTCCTCCTTAAAGCATTTTGAGCTGAATCTACCACCGTTAAAAATCTGTTTCTCATATGAAGCAACCGGATTTGACGGTCCTCTGTAGGGGTGGTTACTCTGGGTCTTCCACTGCGGGGCCGGTCATCGGTAGATCTAGTGGTTTGGAAACGTCTCCAAAGAACATGAAGAAGGCTGATCGTCTTCTGAGACGTTCCGACTGTGGCTGCTACAGCGTTTTGGGACATGTCTACTTGGAGCATCCCAACGCAGCGTTCACGGTTTTCTTTAGACAATCGGGGCATTTCAAAAATCGCATTTAATGAACTAAATTTTTGATTTTCATTTTTGACAGACAGCAAAGATATTCTTTGCAAAGAATTTTGCGGATACACGTGGTCAAACTGTGTGTAGCACGGGCTTCTACCCATTGTACTCACCGTCAGTTAAAGGGCGTAACGGTTTAATAATCAGGATTTTTTCATCACAATAGAATGTAATTTAATTTGTTATAAAGGACATTTATTGTCAAAAATTTTGTTCGAACGAAAGTAAAACAAAATTGTACACTTACATATATACCTTTCTTTTTTTGTTCAGTATTGCATTGAATCATGATTTTTTGAAGTATACAGTCTCATAACTGCAGCGGTATGTACATACAAATTGAGTCGTTATGAAAATTTGTATGCACACATCGCTGCAGTTATGAGACTGTATTCTTCAAAAAAATCATGATTTATTGCTTATATTTAATTTTTTTAACTTCTTGCCTTGTCTGCAAATGTGATTTATACCTTTAAATTCCAATCTTATCCTAAGGGTAAGTTCATATTAATGGAAGAGCCACAGTAACAGCCACAAGCGTTTACTTTGATGTTCGCTTGTGACGTTGCAGTTTACAGCGTTCAACGTTTGTGACGTCATAATACAACTCGTCATTTTAACCTTTGAGTACCCTGTGTGATAACTGCAGTAGCTTTCAACACACTTTCAAGCAAAATGTAAATATAGTCCTCTGAGTGTCATTCTTTGAGTTATTTATAAGCGAGTTACAGAGCTTACAATTCTTTGTTATGTAAATAAAGCTAAATAAATAAAGTTTACGTTTTGAATGTGAAAGTGAAAATTCACGTTTTAGATCTAAAATGAATGTGTTAGACGTTAGGAACTGTTTATTTATGCTTAAAATGAATCAGAAGATAGACCAATCAACTTTAAAAAGATTTTTTACTGGTATATTGAAGCTGTGTAATCAAAAAGAGGGCACCAGTCTTGTTTACGTGACAAAGAACTGTGAGCCCTGCATCTTGCTTTTAAGTCAACGAATGACTCTCAAACTTCATTTGCTCATTAGAAATGCATTCCTTAAGCATTGTAAATGATAAAATCAGAAAAATTTAATTTGACCAAACTTGTGACCGATGCCCCTTTAAATTGACACTGACGCAAAAGACTGCATATTTTGATAATAACCCATATATCTTTAAAAAAATAATGATTCATTTATGCTTAAATAACTGAAGTAAAAAAATTTTCGCACGCAATGATCAAGTGGTTCTACTTTTCAATTATCAAGTGATTATATTTTTAAATTATCATATTAACAAATAACAAGTGAAAAGCTGTCAATGTGACAGCAAACAGGGTTTTCTTTTATGTGAACTGTATTCATAATCCATGTCAGCCCTGCATTATAAACACTAGTGGCATGTGACCAGTTCTCGCCAAGTACCATTTCTCGCCAGTACATTGTGACGTCATTTTATCAACACATAAAACTATAGATGAAAAATGACGTCACAATGTACTGACGAGAAATGGTACTCGGCGAGAACTGGTCGCACGCCAGTATATACCTACCGTATCCAGAAAAGTGGATTATTCTATATGCAATATTCTGCGAGAAATTGACAAAGTTCAAAAGCTGGTATTTTTTTCAAAAATTATCAGAAACCAAAATCCTAGCAATATGCACACTTCTAATATATGTACAATTGATCTGCAAAAGAACAACTTCCTATCTTGAAAACTGTAAGAGAAGTAATCCATACAATAGGGGTACCTATACGCAATATTTTGTCAAAAAATGACTAAGTTCAACAGCTGTTTTTTTTCTCCAAAAATATCAGAACTCAAAATCCTAGCAATATGCACACCTCTAAGACATGTACAATTGATCTGCAAAAGAACAATTTCTTATCTTGAAAACTGTAGGAGGAGTTATCAGTACAATAGGGGTACCTTATATGCAATATTTTGCCAAAAAAAGGACCAAGTTCAAAAGCTGGTATTTTTTCATAAATTATCAGATATCAAAATCCTAGCAATATGCACACCTCTAATACATGTACAATTGATCTGCAAAAGAACAATTTCCTATCTTGAAAACTGTAGGAGGAGTTATCAGTACAATAGGGGTACACTTTGGCAGCCGCCTGCCTGCCCGCCATTTTTACCATTTAAATAACTGGATTATCCGATGGAAAACCCAGTTAAAAACTCAACAGATAAAAGACAACATGGTACAAGTAAAACAGATTTCCAATTCAAAATACCCTTGGAGCTAAACAGGAATAATAAGCCCAAAGCTAGCTGTACATTCGCTGTACTTTAATTCCATACCTGATGTGTCATGTTATAAGTACAGTTCTATTAACTTCTCATTATAACTTATATTTATTTAGAAAATATTTTATGTACAAAGTACTTAAATACAAATGCTATCAAGATCATATAAATACAATATTTTCACTGATTTATCATTTTTATCAATTTGTACATAATGTTAAATATTAAAGAAAGTCGAAGTTTGGATTGCACAAACAATAAATCCTGCATACGGCTTATGTTTACTCAGTTTTGTTAATAATATGCCTACAGTTTCCATTCAGACATATTCTATCACTCGCACTCCTCTGACTGTGTGAGGGGATCAGATTTAATCCTCAGGTCTCTCAGGAGGGGGGCCACAGGGCTGTAGCATGCGCTCCATCAAGTTGAACCGAACTCGCGCTTTGGACTCATTTTCTGCCAGGGCGAAGTAGCTGAGCATGTCTGCATGTCCCATGTAGGAGGCACAGCTGTCTCTATGCTGATTGGTCAGCCACTCCCACTTGTTGGTGTCAGCGTGCCCAGTACCTATGTACTTAGACTGGAGGTGTTCCAATTGACTGTGAATATTGTATCTATCCCCCATACCTGAAATTAAATAATTAAAAATAGTTAAATCAACATTTGCAATGTTACCTGTAGTTCTATCCTCCTAACTATTGTCATAAAAATTCATTCACATCGTAATTCATGAATAATATAGGTAAAAATACCTATCAAAGCAAATAACCAATAGCCAGCTCGAATTTTCTCAGTCAAAATTTTCTCAAATTACAAAAGTTATATGTCTTATAAAACCTGTTCTTTTCTAATTCAATAAATGAATCGTAATGTATTACTCCAAGAAATAGTTTACCGTAAATTTATGGGTTCAGCCTCCTGGTGTAATGTTTTCTTTGTGTATATCAAATGGTGGATTATGCGTTCTTCTTACGTACGCGAATTTATAATTATTGTCGGGCTCGGTATTTGTGAACGTTCCGGAGTTGCGCGGGATTTTCAATCAAATCACGAAAAACGACAGAAAAAAATTACAGATTTTGCTCTGAAGGAATTAAACAGACAGTGAACTTAAAAGTAAGTAACTTAAACAATTATAGAAGTTAAAAATATACCTAGAAATGGTGAGCTCAGAGGAAAAACTAAAGGAACACGTGGTAATTTGGTAGTTCGAACTTCCTCTAACGTTAAGTTTCGAACAGATCCCTGTTTCCAATCTTTAGTCAGACTCTCATAATGGAGTCAATGAAAATGAATTTCTGCTAGCATTCAGAATTCTGTTTTCAGAGTCTACACATGCGCACTTGTACAAATATGGGGATTTTTCTGTAACAACAGGGGTCTACAAAAAATCTTCTAGCAAAGTGCAGCATGTGTTGGCAGACTTCTTACATGTTTTAAAAGACCCTGGGTATAATTTACTATCAGTTGTATTTGCACAATATAGAGGTTTATTTGCACTTGAGAAAGTTATATATCTCCGAAGTTGGATGGTTGGGCGATAGTTAAAAAGTGATATTCAGTATACATGTGATTTTCATGGTAATTAAAACAAAATGTAAAAGGTAAATTGCATTAAGTTTTACTTGTTCCATATATTGTATTACAGTTAAAAATCATCAGATATACAAATTGATAAGCATGTAAACGAAAAGAGCTTCAATCACGAACAAAAACTGATATCATCTGCGATGATTGAAAAAGCCTTATTTGTATTGACTAAATAGAAATAATTGATTAAAGGCCAGAAAATTCAACCAATTGTCACTCTAGATACAATCACTCTTTTAAAATTGATCAGATATTATTATGATCCAAACAATTATAATCGACACAGCATTTCCGGTGTTATGAAAGCATGCTTAATACATAATTATTCATAATAATTGAATGATTTAGCCTGAAAATGATTAAAATGAGACTATGCTTTAAAATAACAATGATAAATAAACATTATGATTATCCAAGCGTTTCACGTATTCGAAACAGTTACAGCTGTACACGATGAAAGTTATGTTTTAAAAATTTATCTAAGTATGTTATACAGTAAACAGCTATCAACATATGACTTAAATATGACACATAAAATATTAAACTTTAAAATTAAATTTTGGCAAGATTTTTGGTCAGTTTAAGAGTTTTTAGCTCACCTGAGCCAAAGGCTCAAGTGAGCTTTTCTGATCACAATTTGTCCGTTGTCTGTCGTTGTCGTCGTTGTCGTTAACTTTTCACATTTTTATCTTCTTCTCAAGAACCACTGGGCAGATTTCAACCAAATTTGGCACAAAGCACCACTAGGTGAAGGGGATTCAAGTTTGTTCAAATGAAGGGCCACGCCCTCTTTAAAGGGGAGATAATTGAGATTTATTGAAAATTTGTTGGTATTTTTCAAAAATCTTCTTTTCAAAAACTATTTGGCCTGAAAAGCTAAAACTTATGTGGAGGCATCCTCAGGTAGTGTAGATTCAAGTTTGTTCAAATCATGGTCCCCGGGAGTAGGGAGGGGCCACAATAAGGGGATCAAGTTTTACATAGGAATATATATTAAAAAATCTTTGAAAATTTTCTTCTCAAAACCTATTGGGCCAGAAAAGCTTAAATTAAAATGGGAGCATCCACAGGTAGTGTAGATTCAAATTTGTTCAAATCATGGTCCCCGGGGGTAAGGTGGGGCCACAATTTGGGGATCAAGTTTTACATAGGAATATATAGAAAAATCTTTAAAAATTTTCTTCTCAAAAACTATAGGGCCAGAAAGGCTCAAATTAAAATGGGAGCATCCACAGGTAGTGTAGATTCAAATTTTTTCAAATCATGGTCCCCGGGGGTAGGGTGGGGCCACTATTGGGGGATCAAGTTTTACATTGGCATATATAGAGAAAATCTTTAAAAATCTTCTTCTCAAAAACTATTTGGCCAGGAAAGCTCAAATTTGAGTATAAGCATCCTCAGATAGTGTAGATTCAAGTTCGTTCAAATCATGGTCCCCGGGGGTAAGGCGGGGCCACAATAGGGGGGTGAATTTTTACATAGGAATATATTGAGAAAATATAAAAAAATCTTCTTCTCAAAAACTATTAGGCCAGAAAAGCTCAAATTATAATGGAATCATCTTCAGGTAGTGTAGATTCAAGCTCATTCAAATCATGGTCCCCAGGGGTAGGGTGGGGCCAAAATGGGGGGATCAAGTTTTACATAGGAATATATAGAGAAAATCTATAAAAATCTTCTTCTCAAAAACAATTAGGCCAGAAAGGATCAAATTAAAATGGAACCATCCTCAGGTAGTGTAGATTCAAATTTGTTCAAATCATAGTCCCTGGGGGTAGGGTGGGGCCACAATGGGGGGATCAAGTTTTACATAGGAATATATATATTAAAAAAAAACTTCTCAAAAACTATTAGGCCAGGAAAGCTCAAATTTGAACGGAAGCATCCTCAGGTAGTAAGTTTGTTCAAATCAGGGTCCCTGGGGGTAAGGCAGGGCCACAATGGGGGATACATTTTTTATAGAGAGAAATTCTTTAAAAATCTTCTTCTCAAAAACTATTACGCCAGAAAAACTCAATTTAAATTGGAAGCATCCTCAGGTAGTTTAGATTCAAATTTGTTCAAATCATAGTCCCCGGGGATAGGATGGGGCCACAATGGGGGATCAAGTTTTACATAGGAATATATAGAGATAATCTTCTTCTCAAAAACTATTAGGCCAGGAATGCTCAAATTTGAGTGTAAGCATCCACAGGTAGTGTAGATTCAAATTTGTTCAAATCATGGTCCCCGGGGGTAGGGTGGGGCCACAATTGGGGGATCAAGTTTTACATAGGAATATATATAGAGATAATCTTCTTCTCAAAAACTATAGGGCCAGGAATGCTCAAATTTGAGTGGAAGCATCCACAGGTAGTGTAGATTCAAATTCGTTAAAATAATAGTCCAGTGGTATGGTGAGGCCACAGTGGGGGATGAATTTTTACATAGGAATATATAGAGAAAATCTTCTTTTTAAAGACCATTTGGCCAGAAAAGTTTTAACTTGTGTAGAGGCATCTTCGGGTAGTGTAAATTCAAAATCTCAGTCCCTAGTGGTAGGGCGGGGCCGTGATGGCGGTTTGAATTTTTACATAGGAATATATAGAGAAAATCTTTAAAAATATTCTGGGAAAGTTTTTCGGTCCAAAACTCAGTACTTAGTGTGAAAGCACAGGTTATGCAGATATAAGTTTGATGAAACCATGATACCCTATAGAAAAGTGGGGCAACAAAATGGGGGGGGTATATAGAAATAGAGAAAAATCATCTTACAGGTACAACATTTATTTTTAGAACTAAGGGGCATAACTTACACTTTGTTTTCATTAGAAACGCCATTTTACCGCAATGCATAATGGAGCCAAAGCCAAATTTGGAATTGCCATCTTGGGGTTTTCAAACCCAGGTGGGAGGGAGGGGAATTTTTTTTTCAAATTTGAAGTTTGCTATTAATAGTAAAATTTGATGAAAAAACTAAAAACTCAAACAGAGGAAATGTATATTTCTTTTCCTGGATCAAACCCAATTTTAAAAAAAATGTTTTTACGAATGAACTATCATTTAATTATTTCATGACCAAAACAAGAATATAAAATGGGCCCCTCATCCAAGCATACCCTGGATGTGATGGATGAGGGACATTCTTGGAGTACAGCCGGAGGCTGAGGAGTATCAATAGCATAATTCTTGACTAATTATACTCGGGCTCGCTCTTCAAAGAATTCAAACCATGTGACGTCAGTAGTATATATAGCACCGCCATGCATTTATCACTCATAATTTAAAGAAAATTTATTGTCAATTAGAAACTAGTGGCGGGCATGAATGTTTCACATGGGTTGGGAATGTTGATACTCCTCAGCCTCCGGCTGTACTCCAAGAATGTCCCTCATCCATCACATCCAGGGTATGCTTGGATGAGGGGCCCATTCTTTTCATACAGCCTTCGGCATATCGGAGTATCAATAGCATGTTCAAAGAATTGACAATAAATTAGATCAACCATTTATTCAAAAAACAATTTAAGACTGTGTCAACAACAACTACATTTGTAAAACAGCATTCATAAATGTTTTTGTGTTGTTATTACTTGCTGTAACATTACATGTATCTCTACAATAGAATTTTTTAAAATTCTTGGAAGAAGACCAGTCACCAGTTTTAAGTATATCCGTCAATGAGGCACCACTCCTTAATGCTGAAGAAGATGCAGCTGAACGAATAGAGTGTGCTTTGAAATAAGTGATATCTATTCCTGCACTTCCCATAACATCTTTGATCCATCTTGCCACTGTACTAGTAGATACTTTATTGAAAGTCTTATATGACACTAAAAGTTGATCACTTTTTCTCCTTTTCTTCGTTCTTTTGAGATATTCATGAAGTGTCGACACAACACATAATTTTTTATCACTATATTTTTGCAATGAAATAGAATAAGACCTTCCTGGTCTGGATGTTTTCAACAATGACGTAAAATAAAACACAACACTATCTGAATTTAAACACATATTCTTAATATTCATACACACTAATGTCTGAGCTCTAGCCGCCGTAGTCAATGCTAACAAGGTACACAGTTTCAATGTGAGAAATTTAATGTCCAAAGACTCCAAAGGAAACAAACTTTTCAAAAAGGTTAATACTTTAGACACATCCCATGTCAACTTGTATTTCGGTAAAGATGGTCTCAGGTTGAACAATCCTTTCATAAACTTAGTTAAAGATATAGAATTCTTACTCCATTTATCATCGTTCAGAGCTAAAGTTTGAGTCACTGCCACTTTATGAGTATTTATCGTGGAATATGATTTTCCATTTTTGAAGATACTAAACAAATATGACATTAGTTCTTTCTCAGTAATTTCATTTGCAGATCTATTCCGTTTATCACACCAAAATATGAAATTTTTCCAGGCAAGGTCATACTGCTTCCTTGTTGATTTTCTGCATGATGAGAGCAGGACGATTCTAATGTCTTTTGGAAACCCTCGGTTCTCCAATGTTTTCCAGATATAAGTGCTGCGGCTAGTAAGATTGTTTTGTTGAGGGGATGTTTCCGCTCTCCATCTGTCATTAAATCTGTGTGCCTTGGCAGCCTAACTGGAACAGAAATGAGCATTGAGAGAAGTAAAGGAAACCAAGATTGAGATTTCCAAACTGGAAACACTACAATAGCTTTATCGACCTTATCCTCAATTATTTTATTCAAAATTTTCCCCAATAGATGAAAAGGTGGAAATATATATGGATTTAGATTCTTCCATGTAAAGGAAAAAGCATCGATTTTCCATGCTTGTGGACAATATTTCCATGTAACAAACTTTTCAATTTTATGATTGGCAAATGATGCAAAAAGATCAACATCAGGAGAAAAATATTGTTTCAAAATTCTTTCATATATTTCTGGTTTCAATGACCATTCTGCTGAACTAGATGTTTCTCTTGAAAAATAATCTGCTAATTCATTTGATTTACCAGGCAAGTATTGACACGTCACCCAAATATTTCTTTTAAAACACCATTCCCAAATATTTCTTGCTAAATAATCCATATCTTGTGAAATCATTCCACCCATATTATTGACATAAGCAATGGCTGTTGTATTGTCACATTTCACTCCAATATGAACATTATGTTTCTCTTTAAAGAAGAATTTTAATGCTAAATATATTGCTAATAATTCGAGGTAATTAATGTGAAATTTCTCCTCCACTGATGACCAACTCTTGCTAAAATTCTTATCTCCAAATACAGCCCCCATGCCTTTAAGAGAGGCATCTGTCTCTATCCAGTAATCTACATGAGATAGTCTAATAAGTTTGCCATTCTTTAACTCAATATTTTCTATCCACCAGTTTAGATCAAGTCTACTTAAAGTAGATAAAGTTGCCTGACCTTCATAATCTTTGTCATTTTTATTTAATGCCTTAATTTTATCCCTTTCCAAAGATCTATAATAAAGTTGACCTGGGGAGATGGCATTACATGCATGAATAATTAATCCAATGAGAGTAGCTAAATCTCTTATTTTAATAAACCTTTCTTCCATTATTTTTCTTGCTACTTCTAATAATCTCTCAATTTTTTCCTTTGGTAAATATACCTTGAAACTTCTGGAGTCTATAATCAACCCAAAAAATTCAATAATTTGAGTGGGTTCTGACACAGATTTATCAAGATTCACTTGAAATCCCAAAGTATTCAATGTGTTCATAATAATCTGAGTATTCTTTCTACAATCATCTATATTTTTGTTCATTATTAATGAATCATCTAGGTAATATGTACATCTGATACCCATGGATCTAAAATAAGCATACACAGGCTTTAATATCTTTGTAAAAATTCTGGGTGCTGAAGACAATCCAAAAGGAAGTACGACAAAACAATAAAATCTTTCCTTCCATTGAAAACATAAATATTTTTGATATTCATTTGCAATAGGTACACTTAGATATGCATCTTTCAAATCCACACTACAAAAATGATCTCCTTTCTGAATGAGATTTAAAATTTGACCCAAATTTTCTTGTTTAAACTTCTCATATGTAACAAATTCATTTAAAGATCGTAAATTGATAACGGGTCTAAGCTTTCCATTTTTCTTTGGAACCACGAATATATTAGATAAAAAATGACTATCACAAAGGTCAATTTCTCTAATTGCCCCCTTTTTCCACAATTCAGTCACTTCTTCATCAACAAGAGATGTTTCGTATGTATCAAAAGCTATTTGAGAAGGTCTGTTTTTCTGATATGGTAATTCATTAAAGGAAATTTCATAACCTTGAATTGTCTTCAACACCCATTGATCATTGGTTATTTTCTTCCATTCATGAACGAAATTTTTTAGTCTCCCTACCTTAATCACATCTTTCTCTAAAATCTGTTCTTTCCTCTTCTGTCCACATTTCTCATCTCTCTGCCATATGCATTTCTTCCCCCTAAAAAAGGTCTGTTTGACCCTCTACCTCTACCATAATTATAATTGTAAGGGTAATTCTTTCTTCCTCTTGTGTTAGTATAAAAAGAGTTGTTCCTTGGCCTGTCTCTTTTGTATTTATCAAAGTCTGACAATTCTTTGATCTTTTTCTGAATATCGCCCCCAAACAAAAGTTCTGATACGGGCTGAGATGTATTACATATGTCTTGGAATCTATTGGGTAAAACCCTTCTCATCAAAAATCGTCTCTTTTGAGAAATTTGGTAGATGGAATTACACAACACGATAATTGACTGTTTTAACAGATTTCTTATCTCTTTGAACTTATCATTTGTCTTCATCATCTCAGCAATTCTGAGTATAGGTGTAATACCCGCAACAATGGTTTTTTGCACTGCTTGAAAACCAGAATCACGACTCTGGGCAAATTTTGGTAAAATGTTCCATATGTCTGTATTGACCCTAGGTGCTACTAAATTATTGCAATTAGCTGGCCTTGGATTATCTTCAATAATTTTTGATGTCTCACCCTCTTTAATACACAAAGTATTGACCATTTCTGCCAGTTTAGAATCAATATCTTTCCCTTTCTTATCTGAACTAAACCAATCTGGTATTGCCCAATCACTTAATTCTATGTCTTTCTCTGATTCATTATCAGCAAAGAAATCAAACTCGTTTTGATTTTCATTCTCACTAGAGATGCTTTCGTGTTCTATTGACTGATTTGTACTTGCACTATCTTGTTGCAAATTGTAAATACAACCAATTAAATCATTTATGCCCATGATTTCCTTAAACTTATCTATCTCATCTTGACCCATGTTTACTAGTGCATTGGTAATATCTTTACCAGATAACTTATCATCTTTCTTCGTTTTCTTTGTCTTATTTTTATTGCCATTTGCTTTCTTTCGTTTTGTACCTTTAGAACTCGCTACCGGCCTCGCCGGTGCACATTCACTCTGGTCATTACCATTATTGTTTAAGTCTTTGCTCACAGAACCTGTGGCAGAATTAGCTCTAGTAACTGCTTTAACTTCGTTCAATTTTTTAGCAAGTCGTTTTTCTGCTTCTCGAATAGCATCGCTATCGAAACCCTCAAACGAATCATTATCAGAGTCTGCCATTATAGAGAGGACCTCGTCCCCAGATTCGATACAAGATGACATGTAAAAATGTCAACAAAGAAATTCACACGTGAACCACGTGTGTATAAGAAATATACACCAGCGTAAATTTCAAGCAGTTAAGTCATTAAAAACGAACAAACACGTGAACCACGTGTTAACAAAGACAACGTCTCAGTTTTAATATGATAACAAACCGTAAGCTAAGCTGAGCCCGCACGAAGTCCGCCAAGAAAAAATATGAGTGATAGATGCATGGCGGTGCTATATATACTACTGACGTCACATGGTTTGAATTCTTTGAAGAGCGAGCCCGAGTATAATTAGTCAAGAATAATGCTATTGATACTCCGATATGCCGAAGGCTGTATGAAAAGAATGTTCTTTATTTTTGCTAATAAATGTTTTTCAGTTTGAGGTATTTCACTGAGAACAGGGTATTTTATCGGTGGAAGTTGGTGGAACAAAGTGACAGTGTTTTCAATAAGAGCCGGCAACCGGCAAAATTAACCGCCTGTATAACAAAATAAAAGCCGGGGCAGATCGATATTTTTCAATTTTCTTTGTGAACAATCAACCAATCTCATTGAAATTTTCAGGATATGTCACCAATCAGTATAACTGTATTCGCCGTAAATATTTCTGCAAAACAATGAGTATTTAGAAATTTATCGACGAATGTTGATTTCCAAGTTGGTAAAATAGGTAGGCAAACCCGGGTCGACATTTTACGGTTTTGTGGACTTATTTAAGAAAAAAATGAACATTTTACGTTTAATTCCGGTAAAACATATAAAATACTAAAAAGAAATAGTCATTTATTGAACGGAAAGTAATATTTTTTCAATTAATAACAGTTTTTAAGAAAATCCGGGTCATTAAAACTGGATTCGATCACCCGGGACAAACTTGATAATTCCGTAATAGTTGCGTGTCTATGTTATTTTAAATGGACATTATTTATGTTATATTAAATTAATGTTACTTTCCATTACAATAATTCACATAATTAGAGAATAAAGATTACAGATACTGTGCCGTATTTTTAATATTAATGCTTGTAAGATATTGTTTTTTTTTTTTAGGCAAATTGAGTCTGGGCCCTGGTAGGGCGTCGTGGTTATCCCGATAAGAACAGTACTTGCTTACAAAAATTAAAAATAAACATAAAAAACAATAAACAAAAAAATTAAAGACAAAAAAAGCCAATCAGCATGCTTATTCGTTTATATTTGTTTATATTATCACAGCTCTTTAAAATAATAACAGTAGTGCTATATAATATTTAAAAAATTAAAATTTAAAAAAATAGTGCTTTTAATGAAATCTTTAAATATTTATTAAAGGTTAAAACTAATGTGTAACACCAAAACATTACTCACCTTTTCAATTTAATAAATTAGGCTCTAATGAGCATACCTCCTATTGGTTAGAGCTGTGTTTATGATAGCTAACATCCTTAAATTTAGGAATTTTTGAGTTTGTCTAGCAGTAGACATTTCATAAAACTTATACTTTTAGATGGCCTTAGAAGCAGCAAAAGTACCTTCAAAAATGATTATTTTCGTTTTCGCCCACCTGGTCCCCCTACCAGGGCTCTGCCCTGGACCCGCTGGGGGCCTGAGGCGGCCCCCAGACCCCTCGCCGAGATTAGGTTGCCTGCTGTTCCAATTTTTTTTCCTTCTATTCAAAAACTTATCAATTGAAAACACTGAGTGAAATATTTGTGTATTCTTATGAATTTGCATAATACTCCACAAACATTGTAATTTTGTTGGTCTTACATTTTTTTTTTACAGATTACGCCAAATAAGCTAAACTCAAAATTAACGCATGCGCAAAAGGGTTAGTCCATGCCTGGCATGGACTAACCCTTCTGTGCATGTCTCAACTAACACTAGCACACAAGTTACTTACCCCCCCCCCCCCCCCCTTTCATTAAACTTTAAAGACACAATAAACAAAAAATGAAGACACATTAACAAACAAACAATATTGTATAAACAAACAAAGAAGTTTATTTATAAAAGATAAATTTGAATTATAATATATGATGAAATATTTCATAATTTAATGAAATAAATATGAAGAACACATATTATACTAAATAGAAATGATATAATTATGTATACAGTAAAACATGATTATATCAAACACACTTATAATGAATTGACGCTTACAGCAAAGTTATTTTCATTCCCTGTGACTATATTACATGTTGTAAACTTGAAGGATATAAGGAAATACGCTTATAATGAAGCAAAATCGCCCGCCCCTGGCGCTTTGTTATAACCGTGTTTTACTGTACTACAAATGAATTTGAATTAGCATATGATGAAGTATATTGATAAAAATATAACCCTCGTATACATATATTGTATCAAGTTCTACAACACAAATCATCATTACTGCATAATTGATGTCCAACTACAGCAACTACAGCTAAAATCACAATTGTATAGAATTCTGAGTTAAATAATTATCCCGAGTTCAAATAATACCTTGTTTGAGGTGGGAGGCAATTCCAAACAATAATTTTAGTTTGGCCTGATTTATTCACTGAACATTGAATTTGTGGAACTTTCTCATGTCAGACTCTAGCAAAAATTTACTCTGAAAATTAATTATGTTCTGCTTTGGAGTTACCGAGTTATTTTTGTACTGGCTGTGAGGACGATAGCAAGTTTATTGTCCCCCGAGACAGCAACTATTTAACACCCCCCCCCCCCCCAAAAAAATTTAAAAAAAAAAACGGGTGAAGGCTACATTATTGCAGCTAGAGGCAAAGCTGAGGGAAATACATGTAGTTGCTGTCAAGGGGAACAATAAACTTGCTATTGTCCTCATTTCCCATAAATAGGTACGTGTATTTACTATTTTATTGTACCTAAAAAACTTGAAATGACCACCATGCAGATTTTGTTGGTGTTTTCAGACTTTATATTAGATTTAACGTAACTAATCAGATTACACCAGAGGCGTTCCGAGTTAAAAAACTAGGGAAATTCGATGCAGCAGGTGAACAGTTTCAATGACTATTCACCATGGGCAGAAAGCACGGAAACTACCGGTATTTCATGGTTAGCAAGAATAGCATCTTTATTTCTTGTAATTTTACACAGAAAATTATCATAGTGGTACTACATGTATAATAAAATTAAATAATTATATGCTTTACACTAAGAAACTGTAATGTTGACCATAGAAGCTGAAAGTTGATCAAATTAGGACTATGCTTGCAAAATAATAGCTGTTTTACTTCGACATTTGACTACAATTATGAATAAGTACATGTACTATGATTGACAAACACATAACTGATAAAGATTTAGAAAATCGTAATATTTTATTGTAATGCAGATTATAGCTTTTGTTAAGGGACAGTCAGGGGTGTGACTGAAATCCATCATATTGAAAAATAACGGATTATTGTCATTTTTACCAGCTACATAACGTACATCTTTTTAATTTTGTAAATGTGACTTGTTTTCCATTCTTCCAGCCTACTGGTATTTATGTCATGGTACACTTTCCTGCCATGGTCTCATGTGTAGAGAAACACCATAACTCACAGTTGACCCCCCCCCCCCCCCCCCAAAAAAAAGCCCCATAAAATAAATTGGATAATTAAGTGCACCGTGACATACCAATTTATTTAAAAATGATGATTTCTAGTCATAAAACTGAATTTTAGTAATAACTGAAATCCATCATTTTTAGAATAATGATGAAAAACAGTCATAACTATTTGGAGTTTATTTTAAGATATAGAGTGACCTATGGAAAATGAATATGACAGTATTTTATCATTTTATTTATCAAATTGGTAAGTCTGTAAGTTAGTAGAAATGACAATAATTAGTTATTTTATATACTACAGGGTACTTGGTATAGAAGTACATGTGTTTAATACTGTTATTAAATTTTCAATACAAATTCATTTCAAAAGCAGAGAGTAGATACTCTTTGGTGCCAAACTATCAGGGGCTGTAGGTGGACATTGTTTTCAAACAGCTCTTTCTCTTCTCTTGTTAGATGAAAATTTCTTCTCACCCTGTCCCAACTTCAATTTTTCTATTTTTACAAAAGAACAGTTTGCCATTCAGTATTCCACACTGGATTTAACTGTACATAGATGATCAAATATTTCAACACTATAAGTCAATTTAATTTCTTGTGGGTGTATTTCAATATTATTTGAAGATTTGTTTCAGCTCTGATAAAATTTAAAATGAAGGTTTGAGAGTTTTTGTAAAATTAAATATTGTCTACATGAAAGGTTTTATAAGGAAAGCAGCCCTTGGACTTGCATTAAATCATTTGGTATGAATACCAGTGTTAAATAAACAATGTGATTCTAGAGAGTGATTGGTACAGAAAGTCTGTCTTGTTAATGGCTATCAATCTGAGACTGCTTTTTTCACTATTGCCAAGGTGTTGACTGAATCATATCCTGAATTCTCCTCTGTGTAGCATTTTGTATGTTGTGAAATGGATACTGTGTGAGTGACTGTTGGTATGAGTATAGAGCAGCCTGGAGGTTCCCTGTGATCTGTTGACAGATCCCCAGAATCTCCCAGGAGATTTCTCTGGATAGATCACATAAATACAGTCCCTGATCATGGTGGACTAGGACCTGTAGCTCATCTAGAGCTGCTTGTGATAATGGTGTATCAATGTGTCTGTAACACAAGAACTCTAGGAAGTGTAACAGTACAAACACTGGGATAATTAATAAAGGCCGTCTGCTCTGTTGAGTAGACTGTTGCTCTGGTATTAGTTCTCTGATATAACAGATATCACTGTCAAGTTTGATATCCTCTGCTACAGCCTGTCTCATCTTTGTAGACCAGGACTGTCCCCCTACAGCCTCAGTATACCTCTCTCTGTCTACATGTTTTTCATACATCAGATATGGCTGTGCTAAATTGACCTTTGTCATCTCTATAACAGATAAAGCTTCCCTGTATCTGAGTGTCTTGTAATAATATATGGCAATGTACAACATGTCAGATATACACCCAAACTTGGCTGCTAATTTCAGCATTTGACAGGATATTTTGTCTGCAATATACATCTGTTTGTTGACACCTGTGTTAGTGTACATGTTGTGTAATATAAAAGCAGTGTGCTGAAGGGTGGAGGTTGTAAGTTTCTGTAACATGACAACTTTAAACTGTGTCATCGGTGATTGTACAAACTGTTCTGCTGTATATAAATATTTCACACAATTGTGGAGAACTACTGGGAATATCTTAACATTACGAAATATCTCATTGAAAAGTTCTGCATCATAGTCAAATTCAGACTTCATGATACTCTCATCTGTACAAACAAAAGCTCTAGGATTGTACAGGACATCAATGATGTAGGACCTGATAGAGGAACTCTGTAACAGACAGGCCAGACCTTTCTTGTACAATTCATGTAACTGTAGGAACAATCTGTTTTGTGCTGAGCCATGAACCTTGGTCAGAAACAGGTTGTTTTGTGGAATGAAAAAGTTAGGACAGATCCCCTCATACACCCATTTAAGGAGGAGTTTAAAGCAGACCCAGAAACCGGCCAGGAGATTTTGTGGACACCAGTGTGGTAGTGTGTTTTGTTGAATTGCCCAGAAAATAGTTGTCTTCATGTGATAGGAACACAACAGTTCATTGGTTTCTTCTGATTGTTGATTGATTACTTCTTTAAGAAAAAGTTTTAACAATCCATAGGTCAAAAACTGACTGTGGTTCATTGCATACACACATTTTTGTTCTGCCTGAGAAAAAGAAAATCTCCATTCTTCCTTTTCATGGGGTCCTAATGGGTGTCCTATTGCTACAAAGTGGCATCCATTTCTGACAATGTCATCAACAACTTCAGGATTAGGCCATGAATTACATCTATTTATCCATGAGGAGGCAGACGGAGGCCAAAAGTCACAAACAAAACAGAAGGCAGTGTCATATTCTGGTCCCCCTGCTATATAACCACTACCACAGGGTCCGTGTACAGTAGAATTAGGCATTACATTTGAACAAGTTAACTGTCTGTATATAGAACAAGATATATGGACTCTGTCATTCATTCTGACACATGCTGATTGGACATCTCTGTCTGTTGTTGGTGTCAGTAACTGAAGTAGAGTGAATCCGGGTGGACTCTCAGAACTGTCAGAGAGAATCAAGGTTGTAATGGCTGTGTTGTAATACTCAGACTGAGACATGTTCATGATCACTCGGTGGTTGTTTGGCCAGTACATACAGTCCACATCTGATCCCTCCAGTCTGAAACCTTCTCTAGTACTTCCACTCAACATCCCAATATTAATGTCCCCATGATACGGTGTCACACATCTCAGCACCATCTCCCTGATGTCCGCCGTCTCCCTCCTGATGGCCACCTCTTCTGTGGTCCCCACTATCTCACACAGTACCACAAACACTGTCTCTGATATGTGCTGATTTCCCTCACATCTGTTAGAATTAGATGTGTGTAATGTGTTGAGCAATTGTCAATTTGTAATTTACAATTTTCATAGCATTAGATAGGAAATTTACTAATAGTATTTACATTTCTAATGATATTATGATATTGGTTAAACTTACAATACTACTGGGAAAGACTCCATTTTGAAGGTAAACTCTACACCTGTGGAAATTTTTTGCTATTTTTAGGTGCAGGAATTTTATTTTTTCATACTTTCATTTTGTTTCCGACCTGTATTTCATTGTATTTGATCAGTGGACACGATCTTGGTGTCATTTAAAATTTATAGTAAGAAACTGGTGGTCAGCAGAAAAGGACATACAGATAACATTTGATATTGACTCACTAAGTTTGATTGCAGATATGTTTTAAACATATCTGAAATAAATCAAGATTGCTGATTTTTAACTAATAGTAAAAGATCCTTGTAGAATGTATAGTGTAATATCTGAAATCATATTCTAATGTACAATAAATTTGTCAAGGTGGTACATAACATCAATAATAGTAAAAAAGAAATAATATCAATACATGTAATAGTAAAGAATTTTGAAATAAAAATCTGTGAAAAAAAGAAAACAAGGGATTGATGTGATATTTAGATATTAATCACTCTGTAATTATCATATCCTTATAGGAGACAAATAATTAAATATCCTCATTCAGCGTAAGAAGGTGATTTTGACACAGCTGGGGTCATCACTTACCTGAAGGGGTAGATATTTGTAGAATTGGGAGACAATGGCACCTGAGGACACCTGTGAGTGAACTCAGCTGGGTGTAATTATCCCAGGTGACAATTACTCAGGTGATAAATACAGGTAAACTCCCCAGGTAAGTCAGCAGTCCCAGCCATGACTCTGTCTGAAGAACAGCTGGCTTTTGTCCTACAGGAGGGCATGGTCCCCCAACAACAGGTAAATACATGTGTCAAAGGGGTGGTGGGGTAGATGTAGTAATACAGGTGTCATAGGGGTAGTGGGGGGGGGGATAAGAAGTTAGCAGTTAGCACATGGAGATATATACAACATATACAGTAAGTCAAACGTTCAGAGTGTGTGAGTGGCTCCAAAGATGGTCTAAATATATATTAGCAATATTGGAGTTAGAACGCAGAGATTTTATTGAGAGGTCATATATTAGAACACACATATTTACTTTTCCTTTCATATGGTTTGAGAAGACAGAAAATATCTCAAGAATACTGTTGGATATGATTTCAATTGTCCATGTGTTTTTACACAGGGATTTTCGGCTACATGTAAATGTTGATGCAATTCATTGCCACAGTTTATACCAATAATGCTCTGTAAAATGATGGAGAAACTGTAGCCTTGAAATGACTGTTAATTTATATAGTAATAGTGTTGATATAACAGGTAATGGTCCTCTTAAAAACCTTTAAGAACTGAATTGTAGATGCCGGGGAGAGGGAAGAAGAGGGTGAGGGAGTCGGAGGGAGACACCAATAAAGTGGTCAGCAAGAAGCACAAGAGTAAGTCGGTCAGGAAAGATAACCCTGTTCATTGTATGTGTAAAATTGTGGCTAAAGTTGAAAACTTAAATGATTGGTGATGTTAGATTGATACAGGAATATTTAGGTGTAAGGTCGATACAGGTATATTTAGGTGTAAGGTATAGCTGTGTGTTTAAGAGCAGCCATGTTCATTATTGTTGTATCAAATACTGTGGCTTAAAATATGATATTCTTAAAGATTGAAAACTGCATCCATGTACCAATGTGTCTGTATACTTAGAGTTATTAAAAAAAAAAGCCCAAACATTTCTGTATGAATTAAGTTATAGAAAGCATAAATATTGCTTTATAAGCGGTTTCTGTATAAAACACTAAAGCCGCTGTGCACTTAGGTATTGACTCGTAAGGTTTCTGTATAAAATACATGAAATCACCATGCAGTAAACTAACAGTCACATGATCTTCCTGTTGTAGTTGCCCACCCCTCCCACCCTGATGTGACCGTGACTGGTGTGGTTCTGGCCTGTGGGGAGGGAGACGTTGGTCAGTTAGGGCTAGGACCCGATGTCATGGAGAAGAGTCGCCCCGCCCTGGTCAACATAGACGACCAGAAGATCGTGTCGGCAGTAGCAGGGGGCATGCACACTGTATGTCTGACCAACAAGGGAGAGGTTGGTGATTTACCAATGTAGCTACATGTATATATCTTTGTAAGATTGGGTGAGGGTTCACTCAATGTATTAAGTGTTTTAAATGTAGTTGTACAATGTACATGCCTTTAATTGTATACACAAATCCAGATATCATTCTTTTTACTTGCTGAATGACACTGTGTACACCTTTGTAATGACAAGGACATCAGTTTTCATGTACACTGTTTTACTTTGTATTTACAAAGACATCAGAGTTTTCATCTACCTATATTGTTCACTGTTTAAGGTGTACACCTTTGTATTAACAAAGACATCAGAGTTTTCATGTACATATATTGTTCACTGTTTTAGGTGTACGCCTTTGTATTAACAAAGACATCAGAGTTTTCATGTACATATATTGTTCACTGTTTTAGGTGTACGCCTTTGTATTAACAAAGACATCAGAGTTTTCATGTACATATATTGTTCACTGTTTTAGGTGTACGCCTTTGTATTAACAAAGACATCAGAGTTTTCATGTACATATATTGTTCACTGTTTTACTTTGTATTTACAAAGAGATCAGAGTTTTCATGTACCTATATTGTTCACTGTTTTAGGTGTACACCTTTGGCTGTAATGATGAGGGGGCTTTGGGAAGGAATACATCAGAAGAAGGCTCAGAGACCCTCCCTAGTAAGGTTGACCTCCTGGGGCGGGGCATCCAACTGTCGGCGGGAGATAGCCACACCGCTGTGCTGACCGATGAAGGAAAAGTGTTTGCCTGGGGAAACTTCAGGGTAACCATTAAGTAGCTCTCAGAAGATGCAAGCTTGATTAAGATTTGACAGTAGATAAAAATAGAATATCTGCTTCTGAGATGTTCCAGTTCAATTTATGCAAAAATAATTTAAACAGTATGTTATATAAGGCCATAGTTGATTGACTGATTTCTATAGAGTGTTAGTGAAACATAATAGAAGTAATCGATTATTACTCGATTACTTGTTTTAAAGTAATCGATTACAATCGATTACAGGACAGAAATGAGTGAAATCGATTAATAATCGATTACACAAAATTCCACTATGTAATCGATTATTAATCGAATACATTTTCAAGTAATCGTGCCCATGCCTGCTATAGACTCGTGCTGGTAGAAATCATGTCACTTAATATGGATTTATTGTGTCATTATTTACTCGCCCTTTTGTAGGATGCCAATGGAAAGATAGGCCTGACATCAGATGGCATTCAGGAGAAACCAATCGAGATGTTGCCAGGGGAAACCGTCATCAAGATTGCCTCTGGGGGTGACCATCTTCTGTGTCTGACTGAGAAAGGCGAAATCTACTCATGTGGTAAGCTAATAGCACAACAAAAATTCAATTTATTGACATAAATTAAAAAAATTGAACTTTCATGTGAATTAAAGATTTCAACACAAACTTTCTGACAAAAAGTCACAATACTGATGTATTTTAAATTATGGTTATTAGGGGTAAATGGTAATTGTAATTTTTGTTGTAGAGGAGGAGAGATTTGTCTTATATTTTTTTGTATACAAATGTAAAGGCCTTTTCATTGGACTGCATACTGTACATGGATACATACCTTTATATCTCCAGGATGTGCAGAGCAGGGGCAGCTGGGACGAGTGGCAGAATGTTTTTCTGTGCGAGGAGGAAGGAAAGGTTTAGGTATGAAGTTCTACCTTAACTGGAAATTTCAATCTAATATGAATCAATTCAGTTAGAACTGCTCTGCTATTTGTTTATTGCAAACATATTCTTCATAATTTGTTTTATCACCACAAAAGGCAAAATTTATTGATTAATTAACGAACACAGTCCTACAACAAACCAATTGATTCTTATTTTAGGTATACATCTTTTTCAGTGCTAATTTTTAATTCATTCATTTTCCAGACTACATTTTAAAACCTGCCATCATTCGATGTCTTCGACACAAGTCCAAAAAAAGAGTGGTGTTTGATGACGTGTACGCTGGACAGTACATGTCTTATGCTCGGGAGAAAGACACAGGCTCAATCTATGCTTGGGGGCTCAATAACTACTATCAGCTGGGTAAGTAAACAGACTCAATCAATGCTTGAGGACTCAATAACTACAGTACTGATCAGACCCAACCTATCAGAAAGTAAACCCCAACTAAACCCTGGGTTTACTTTCTGGGTTTACTCAATTTGTTTACTAGAGTGGACCCAGAGTAAACCCCAAGTAAACCCAGAGAGTAAACCCCGATCAGAAGTATACCCCTGAAAGCAGACGCTACATGTGTATTCGAAAGATACAAGGGGCAGGAATCACAGGCAGTAGGATGATAAGATAAAATACAAGTCTGCTTCACACTTCAGTGCGTATAGTTGACTCCAAAAGCAATTCTCGATTAAACCCAAAGTAAACTCCATGTGGACCCAAATTTTCAAAAAGTAAACCCAGAAAGTAAACCCGGGGTTTAGTTGGGGTTTACTTTGGTGTTAGGTTGGGTCTGATCGGTACTGAACTATCAGCTGGGTAAGTAAACAGACTCAATCAGTGCTTGGGGACTCAATAACTACTATCAGCTGGGTAAGTGAACAGACTCAGTTTAGCTTACCAATAGTCCTTGAGTACGTTAACAGACTCAATCTTTATTTGTTGGTTCAACATGTTCAGTAACTAATATCAGATGGGTAAATGAGCAAAACTCAATCTATGGTTGTGGACTGAAAAACTTCCTTTAGCTGCCCTGTAAATCAATGAGTGAGCATGCTCAATGTATGCTTTGAGGTATAAAATCAACTACAATGTATTAGCCATTTGAGTAAACAGGTGCAATTTATACTTGGTCAATTTATACTTGGTGGCTCAAAAACTACTCTCAGCTGTTTGAGGAAACAATCTATGTTTGGGGGCTCAATATCAGTTATTGGTTTGGTAAGTGAACAGACTCAATATATACTTAAGAACTCAATAACTTCACTCGAACTGTATTTCTTTTTGGAGAGAATTTTAAGTACCGTTATACAATAATATACATCTAGAAGGCAAAACAATTTTCTTTGATTTGCGCATGCATCAATGTCTTCCCTTTCCTTTTGTCATTTATTCGTTAAAGCTGTCTCAACAGTAGCTTAGATCTGAATTCTCTTCCTATAGGCACCAATGATCTTGAGAATAAGTTTGTGCCGGTTTACGTGAAGGCGATGTCGGAGGATGTAAAGGTGACGATGGTGGATGCTGGACAACACCATGCCATCTGTCTGGACACTGCAGGTACAGTGTCTTCTTCAATGTTTGTATATACATGTATTATACAATTAACCATTATCTATCTATCAATAATTATGATATATTAATGATAAAGTAATTTTTTGAATTTATGTATACAAATATGCTTCTAGATTTATTCTGCATGTCTGTTAGAATATTTACTATGGTAGGTTAGATGTATATTGTTGTACATTGCTATATTTGTCTATCTGTTTTTCATGGTAGGTTAGATGTACATTGCTGTATCTATATATATTGCTTCCATCTGTATCAGCATGTATATTACATCTTTGTAGGTAAGGTGTACACAGTTGGGAGAGGAGAATATGGTCGCCTCGGACACGGAGATTCCAACGAGGAGAAGAGAGTTCCTGCTGTCCTTGACCTTCCTCCATGTAAACAGGTGGCGGCCGGTCAAGCAGTGTCTTATGCGGTCACTAACTCGGGTAAACTTTGTCATTTATCACCTGTATAAATAGGTACCTCTTGATTTTGACTGTTGTATTGTCACTTTTTTCTTACAGCCTTTAACCCTCTGTTTTGGACACTTAGTATCAGACTTTTGTGATAGAAGAAAATTCAATTAATTTTTTAACTTTTTCTGTGCTGCAGGTGAAATCTATGCTTGGGGGATGGGAACTAGTCAACAGCTTGGCTCGGGTGATGACGAGGACGTTACTACACCTCAGCTAATGACAGGAAAACAGCTACAGACCAGGTAAAGGCCCATGTTATACTGTATCTATACCAGACAGACTCAGTAATGGCGGGCAAAATCAGTGGAAGACAAGATAACAATCCTATAATGAACCTATGTGTACACAACATACATCCTACAGACTGGGTACTATAACTGGTTTGTCTGATGGCTTCAGTGTTAACAATTTACTGAGGCTGTGATTTCACTATGTTAACATCCAGTTATTACATATTATGAAAGCAGAGTTTTACTCCAAAAGCACAATTTAATTTTTTGTTACTTTAAAAGAAAAGTTTATTATTTGGAATATCCAAACATGATACAAGTACTGTCAATGAATTTTCAGACTAGGTTTGTGTATATAAAGCATATTTAGAAACCTGAGGTAGTATCTTTATATGACGTCTCTGGACGTCAATAGTAACAGTTTTGTAATGTGGAATGACCTACATGTAACAGGAGATAAAAAGTAAAGTCTCAACAAGGAGTCAAACCTTGGGGCTCTGGCTTACAGTACAAGTACTTTAACTGCCTGGTATATTGACTGAGAGTCACACACTTGAATACTCAGCATCACAAATGCTAAATATTGTTTACATGTATTTTGTAGGAAGGTGATAGCAGTGAGTGGAGGGGGACAACACACAGTCTTACTGGCCACAGACACACCCTCCTGATGACCCCGCAGTCATTACTATAGCAACCGGCAGGAAATGGCTGGATCGTAATAGTGCAGCAAATGTGTCTTATGTCAAGGCATTCTGATCTAATCATCTTGTCAATGATTCTTTACTCATAACAACAAAGACTTTCTGCACTGTGCAATAGGTTGAAACATTATCTAGTTAAAAAACAAAACAAAGATTAGAAATAATTTTGATAAAGAGTGCAAATGACTTACAGAATATGTCATGTGCATTGAAGATAACTTATTGTATTGATGACAGAATTATGGATAATAGATACTCGTGTAGTAAAGATATAACAGTCCAGAATAATTTGATTAGATACCGATTAGAATGAACTGTTTGATTAGATACCGGTTAGAATGAACTGTAGTTTTCTGTGAGATGGTACTAAAAATGTACTTTTTTAATTGAACCTTAATTTTATCTTGATATGTTATATCCATGCATTTTTATGTGAATAAAGTTTTAATGACAACTGTGCTATGTTTGATGTGTGCTTGTGATTTGTGAGTCATTGAGTGAGGAGTGCCTGCATAGTACATGTACTGTGTAATCGGTGGCCAATTTTGTCATTTTTTAAACTTAATTTGTGGACTTGCTACTTCAAAAGTATGTATCATTCATGAGCAAATACAGTTTCATAAATCCTTGGGGATGATAATTTGAATGCAAGGGTTGCCTTAAAAAAAAACCATTTAAGTTTTCATCAGGGAACATGTATGATTCCAGTGTATTTTCTTTCAAGTTACTGGGTAACTAGTTTCCTTTGACAAGATCTGTTTCACCGGAGGTATATGTAGCATAGCAAATGCCTGTGTACAATGCTGCGAGATGGATTTAGAAATTGAAGAGCTTATTAAAATATTACATTGCTGAACAAGTCTTTGGCAGAAATCATTTTCCAGGACAAGAATAGATTATTTATCCCACTAACAGTGATATATAATTTGAAGAAGAGAAAAAAACCTTGATATTAAATGTAATTCACATAACAGTTAGGGACAGTCGGTAGGAATGGGCGGACTACTAGTATACTGCAGTATCTTTGGTAAATGTTTCAAATAATAGAAAGTTCATACAAATTGTACATTGAAAAAAGGATTCACCGGTACTGAAAATGCAAAAAGTAATTTGGGCATATTAACTGAAAAAAAAAAAAAAACGTTTTAATAATCTTTATCATTCGTGAATTGAAATTGAAGATACATTAATTTTTTTTTAATGAAATGAAAAACAACTTATTTGTAAAAAAAAAAAACAAAAAACAAAAAACAAAAAAACAAAAAGAAATCAGAACATGCCGATGTATATTCAACAAAATTCATAATCCTGAAATATCCTGTAATCGAATCATCCAAGGTTTGATTTGACATTTTTTATAGCGAAGTGAAAGTAGTTTGTCTGGTTCCCTAAACTTGAGAACCAGACAATGAGGTTTGTGATCAGCTGTACTACGTTCAAAAGTCAATTGTTTAACAAGGACTACAGTTATGACGTGAAAAAGTGGTAATGTTACTTCTCAAATTATTCTACTCCTTTTTCGTTGAATAAGTTTAACTTTCAGTCAAAATCCGCGAAAGAGAAAGTGAAAGAACTAGGTTATGTTGGAGTTGGGGGTGGGTCACAGAGTAATTTTGGTCATACTGTGTTACAGTTTGTATGCCTAGTCATACTATTTGCAGTCTGTTTATTAGGGGGTAAACTTGTTATATTGTAAACTTATATATTGCCCAACCAAATGCAAACATTCAAATACAGTGTTCAATCAAGATGTATATATAAATTATTATACTCAGAACGGGCAAAAGTATATATATATATATTTTTTACCGAAGAATAAATTGCTTGCTATCAACTTCCATTTAATCATTTCAGAATTTTTTTCTATCTGGAAAGAAAGGAGACTGTAAGTCATCTTCTACGGAATCTGGTGAGGGAATTCGGGTTTTAAACATGATGACATTCCAGATCTAGGAGAAATTTGTCTTTGATAGCAGATATCATGTCAATTAATAGAGAACCAGGGGAAATGTCGCCGCTACTAGAGAATGACGACAGTTCTCAATCATCAAACAACACTGCTAGGTAAAGAGTGCACAGACTGCTTCAACAGATATAATGCAACTATATATATAGCAGACTGGCAATTGTAATCATAAATTAAAAAATCCCTTGGTAAATCAGTCTTTTACAGTCAGTATATTACCGGTAGTCAGTTGTGTGTTCTATTAAATGCAAAGAAAGTAACTATACATTGTGTTTGTCTTGGGTATTGTAGGTAAATTGATACCTTTAACCTGCTTTTAGAATACTCTGGTAATATCATGCATATTTATATTTTGAATGAATAAAGCCAGACACTGGCAGTGTGTATAAGGATTGCAACAGTCCATGGAGCCATTTCATGACTTTTTGTGTGTATTTAGACCTCTTCTAAGCATTTGTTTTTGTTGTATTTTGCAGATCTCCAGATCAGCTGGAGAGGAGAAGGTAGGCATCATTCTCAACCTAGACCAATTTAGGGGTAGACGTTGTAATCTCTTAGTCTTTTCCTTGAAATGTATTGTGCCACACAATCTCGTTGCGAGTAATGAGAGGTCTTCCTTTGAATGCACCATAAAATGGGCTATATGGATGATGTGTATTTCTTTCTTTTTAGACAGCCGGTTGACTTCAGTTCATTACGCAGCGTTGGGAGTAGCGGTGAGATGGGCTCCACCTCGGCGGTGCTCCATCGATACAGATACTATAGCCGCCTGGCCCCGCACACTGATAGTGCCTTTGTGAGTACTATACACAAGTCTGTTACACTTACAGTCAGTATGTTTTGTACACAATCAGTAGGGTTTATGTTGTATATACCTTACTCCAGTGAGGAATGAAACATCTTTGTTCAGTTGTTAAAGTGATGTATGCTATTTTCACTTTTCTATACCTGTTTTACAGATTTAGAAGCTCTCATAAGTTGTTTTAGCTTAGACACAGTGGATACATGTTGTTTACTGGTTATTTTTTATCTTTGTAGCAAATGCCAGATCATGTTGTCCCCCCTGATTTCTACATTGTGGTTCCAATAATAACCGAGGGAAAACAGAGCAGCCTGATTACCATGTGAGTCCCCGATCAAATCAAGAGAGATAAAATACTCACTGCACACTTTGAAAAAATACAACCGAAACCAAACAAATAAATATATAGAATAGCTTTATTGAACTCCTTAAACCTTAGAAAAAACATATTACAAAAATGATTGGTCTACATCATTATACTTGTAAAATAGCAACATTAAACTAGAAATAGATATCAGGGAGAGCAGATTCCCAGATTACCTGTAATAAGAGACACAGGTCACCCTGGCCTATATTCATTTGTTTCCTGAATTTTTGTTGTTTCTTTAAAGCCTTGTTTTTCTTTTTACTGTGTGCTAGTTTATTTTAAACAAAATCATAATAAAGACAATATTTTATGCATATAGACCAAAACATGTTATGAATTTGATTACCAAATGAATATTTTATTTTCTCACAGATTTTCTCTCTGGAACACAATGATGGGAACATCCATTTTGAGTATGCCATGGGCAATAAGACAGGTGTGTATGCCATGGGCAATAAGACAGGTGTGTATGCCATGGGCAATAAGACAGGTGTGTATGCCATGGGCAATAAGACAGGTGTGTATGCCATGGGCAATTAGACAGGTGTGTATGCCATGAGCTATTAGACAGATGTGTATGCCATGGGCAATTAGACAGGTGAGTATGCCATGGGCAATTAGACAGGTGAGTATGCCATGGGCAATTAGACAGGTGAGTATGCCATGGGCAATTAGACAGGTGTGTATGCCATGAGCTATTAGACAGGTGTGTATGCCATTGGCAATTAGACAGGTGAGTATGCCATGGGCAATTAGACAGGTGAGTATGCCATGAGCTATTAGACAGGTGTGTATGCCATGGGCAATTAGACAGGTGAGTATGCCATGGGCAATTAGACAGGTGTGTATGCCATGGGCAATTAGACAGGTGTGTATGCCATTGGCAATTAGACAGGTGTGTATGCCATTGGCAATTAGACAGGTGTGTATGCCATGGGCAATTAGACAGGTGTGTATGCCATGGGCAATTAGACAGGTGAGTATGCCATGGGCAATTAGACAGGTGTGTATGCCATGGGCAATTAGACAGGTGTGTATGCCATTGGCAATTAGACAGGTGTGTATGCCATTGGCAATTAGACAGGTGTGTATGCCATGGGCAATTAGACAGGTGTGTATGCCATGGGCAATTACACAGATGTGTATGCCATGGGCAATTAGACAGGTGTGTATGCCATGGGCAATTAGACAGGTGTGTATGCCATGGGCAATTAGACAGGTGAGTATACCATGGGCAATTAGACAGGTGTGTATGGCATGGGCAATTAGACAGGTGTGTATGGCATGGGCAATTAGACAGGTGAGTATGCCATGGGCAATTAGACAGGTGAATATGCCATGGGCAATAAGACAGGTGTGTATGCCATGGGCAATTAGACAGGTGAGTATGCCATGGTTAATAAGACAGGTGTGTATGCCATGGGCAATTACACAGGTCTGTATGCCATGGGCAATTACACAGGTGTGTATTCCATGGGCAATTACACAGGTCTGTATGGCATGGACAATTAGACAGGTGTGTATGCCATTGGCAATTACACAGGTGTGTTAGCCATGGGCAATTAGACAGGTTAGTATGCCAGGGGCAATTAGACAGGTGAGTATGCCATGGGCAATTAGACAGGTGTGTATGCCATGGGCAATTAGACAGGTCTGTATGCCATGGGCAATAAGACAGGTGAGTATGCCATGAGCTATTAGACAGATGAGTATGCCATGGGCAATTAGACAGGTGAGTATGCCATGGGCAATTAGACAGGTGTGTATGCCATGGCCTATTAGACCGGTGTGTAACTAAAAAAAACCTCACGTGTAAACTGTATAGCAGGCAAAGATTTAATGTTATCTTGATGTCCCATGTAAACTCAACCAGGATCTTTATTTGTTATATGAACTTGTGTGTAAATTAAGAACTAGTAAAGAAATGAAATGATTGTATCAATGCAGGAAGAATTATTTACGTTTTCATATCCCAGTTTATTTGATTAATCTTGCTGGCAAGGATGCACACTGAATATTCTAACTTAGACAATTTTGTTTCTACAGACTTTGATATATTAAATGACATAGTGATTTTAACCCAAGTAATTTTCAAAATATGAAATTGTTAAAATTTGGACCATTCATATTCTACAGCAACCTACCATTGGGCCTGGTTTCTTTCATTCTCACAATGTCAGAGGTTTCTTAGTAAAATTTATTTTGCTTAATGTAAAATTTTTAAGAAACACCTGAATACTTAATGATGTATTAAATTTTTTTCATGAGTTACTAAATCACTGTAATGGCCTCTCTATATACAGGCTGGCTTTGCGACAGGAATTTCCCTTCTTCTGCTGATGGCCATATTGATGTTCTATACAAGCTATAGGATTCTAAAAGCCATGCAGTCTATGGGTGAGTCACAGGACAATATAAATACTTTCACATACACCATTATGATAATAAATCCATGATGTATTACAATCTAGATACTAGTAGGTTATATCATTTTCAGGTAAGCTGGATTCTGGGATTGATTTTTCGGACGTCTGTCACATGATCCTTGGTAGGTGGGCCCAGGTGTTGGCGGTGGTGTCCTCTCTCCTGACACTTCTGGGCGGTGCCATTGTCTACTGGATCCTGTTGTCCAACTTCTTCTTCAACGTTGTCAATTTCATCTACCGTAAGTCAATTTACTATCCCCTCACTAGGGGGCATAGTACCTCGGATTGTGTGTATAGGGGAGTGGTTGTGTGTTATTGCACAAAAGCTTGTTAGTAGTATTATAATATTAAATCTAAGCACTTAAAATTCCATACTCTTCTTTATAAGAACTGTAATAAGTCAAATACTGTTCTTGTAAATTAGTTCTTGAGGTATCCAATATTATACAGTAAAAGAAAAAATGAGTCAAATTTATTTACATACATTCAAAAACATTTCCTCTCTGGATGTGGTGCTCCTGTTTCTGGTTGTTATAGAAACTGCTTTTAAATAATCCTTCTGATGTTTTATAAACATTTGTTTCACATTTCTAGATCACAGTTCTTCACCACACAGCAGTGTTTCAAATGGAACAGACTACGGTTAGTATACATGTATCTATCGCAAAAAAAAAACAGCGAGACATCAGTTGATGATTTTTATTTTCCACTTTATTTAGAAATAAACTGATTTCTGTTTATGATATATATAGTGTGCCCATCAATGTCCCCCCCTTCACACCATGGTAACCATAGCAACCACAGTGGGTCATTTTTGGCCTCGCCCCACCCCCACGACGAGGTTTACGACCGAGTCTGGGATGAGCAGTACACGGTCCCGTTTTTTCTGATAGCTGTCATTGGACCCCTCATCAACTTCAAATCGCCAACATTCTTCACCAAGTTCAATGCATTAGGTAAGGTCATAGAATGGTGTGAGAAAAATGTTGGCTGTGAGAAATGTGAATGATCTTATTTTCATTGTAAATCAAAGATAATTGTGCAAAAGTAAGAGAATTTAGTCAAGGAATGTAAAGGATTTGTAACAGAACTAATCTTATGTTATCGTTTTACAATGATTATAACAATACGCAAAGTGAACTTGTAAGTTTTTCTTTTAACTGTAGTTAATATTATTTTACATTCAGTGCCAACACCAAACATATGAGTCTTCTCTTTGTTACAGGTACTCTTTCTGTGACATACCTGGTTTCATTTGTGGCAGTCAAAGCCTCCAAGTGGGGATTTCACCTGAATTTTCAGGGAGTCGACATTCCCAACGACCTTCACAATATTTACATTCCAGGTAAGTTTGTAGGATTCTTTAGCACCTGTATTTATTGGGAATGTTTCCCTGGAGAAGACAAAGTTCCAGCAGCACCTGTGAACTTGAAAAACTCATGAAATGGAACTGCTTTATTTCAGATTTCCGGGGGACCTTCGCGGCCCTGACCGGGATCGCAGCTTTAGCCTACTTTGTACAGAACTGTGTCATCTCCATCTGTCGAAATCAACGCCACCCTGAGAATAATGTAAGCGATATTTTTCCCCCATTAGTTATTTATAACACAAGTTATTTCCAAATACATATGTATGTACATGTAATAAATGTATCAAAAAAGTTATTTAATCATTAATTATAATGTATTTATACATGTTTGAATATGCTAAACATTTTTGAATTTTTAGCTCACCGAGACGAAGTCAGGGGGAGCTTATGCTATACCCTCGGCGTCGGCGTCGGCGTCGGCGTCGGCGTCCGGACCTGGTTAAAGTTTTTGTTGCATGTCCTGTATCTAAGCTATTACTTGTCCTATCTTCACCAAACTTGCATGGATGATGCATCTGGACCTACTTATGGACTTGAAAGACTAGGATGCTGAATCTGAGTCCTAAATTTCAGATGCTGGAGGAGGTTAAGGTTGTTGGACCAGGTTAAAGTTTTTGTTGCAGGTGCCCTTTGATAGCAATATCTAAGTTACTGCAGGTCCGTACTTCACCAAACTTGCATGGATGGTGTGTCTTATGATACTGATGCACCAGACAGGCTTGAGTGCTGAATCTGAGCTATAGGTTTCGGAAGCTGGAGGAGGTTAAGGTTTTTGGAGCAGGTTAAAGTTTTTGTTGCAGGTACCCTTTGATAGCAATATCTAAGTTACTGCTGGTCCGTACTTCACCAAACTTGCATGGATGGTGTGTCTTATGATACTGATGCACCAGGCAGGCTTGGGTGCTGAATCTGAGCTATAGGTTACAGATGCTGAAGGAGGTTAAGGTTTTTAGAGCTGGTTAAAGTTTTTGTTGCAGGTGCCCTCTGATGATGATATCTTAGTTACTACTGGTCCTAACTTCACCAGACTGCTATGGATGGTGCGTCTTATGATACTGATGCACCAGACAGGCTTGAATGCTGAATCTGAGCCATAGGTTTCGGATGCTGGAGGAGGTTAAGGTTTTTAGAGCTGGTTAAAGTTTTTGAAACAGGTGCCCTCTGATGATTATATCTTAGTTATTGCTTGTCCTAACTTCACCAGACTTCAATGGATGGTGCGTCTTATGATACTGATGCACCTGACAGGCTTGAATGCTGAGTCTGAGCCATAGGTTTCAGATGCTGGATATGGTTAAGTTTTTTGGAACAGGTCACATGTTTAATAGATGATAGTACTATTTCAACTTGCATAGTTGACTAAACTGTAATATGAATGAATCACAGAGGAAGCTTCAGATGCGGAGCTTGATCTCCATTATCAAGGATGCTAAAAAATATATCTTAGTTATTACAGGTCCTAACTTCACCAAACTTGAATGGATGGTGTGTCTTATGATACAGATGCACCTGACAGGCATGGATGTTGAATCTAAGCCATAGGTTGCGGATGCTGGAGCAGGTTAAGTTTTAATTGCTAGTGCCCTCTGATGATGTTATCTTAGTTATTACTGGTCTGAACTTCACCAAACTTGCATGGAGATGCGTCTTATGTATACTGATGCACCTGACAGGCTTGAATGCTGAATCTGAGTTAAAGGTTTCGGATGCTGGATGAGGTTTAGATTTTTTTGAACAGGTCACATGTTTTATAGATGATAGCTTGCATAGTTGATTTAACTATATTATAAATGAAACGCAGAGGTTGCTTCAGATGCAGAGCCTGATCTCCATTATCAAGGATGCTAAAGAAATCTCCTACCTCACTTAAACCTGCTTGATAGAAAGATGAGGTTGTTGTTAAATGATATAACATGATTCCTATGATAAAGTATTGTATGATATGAAACACTTTTGTTTAATATGATACAATATAATATCATATGTTATATTGTAAAAACTTATATAATGCGATATGATATTGTATCAATTTTTTTGATATTTTATGATATGATATTGTATCATGATACTGTTTTGTATAGTATTGTATATTATGATACAATATTATATTGTATCATACGATATTGTATAATATGATATTGGATTCTGTAATTTACAATTATATCACACGAAACTGTATTATATCATATTGTAATATAATATATTATCGTATCATACGATATTGTATAATATGATATTGGTTTATTTGATATATTATTGTATCATATGATACAATATGTATGTATGATATTGTATTATATAATATTGTATTATATAATATTTTACTTTATCACATAATATTGTATCATTTGATATGATACAATGTTATATCAAATTATATTGTATCATATAATACAATATCATATTATGTATCAAATATTATACATATTATATAAATATCATACAATACAATATATCATACTATATTATACAATATAATATCATATGTTTCAATGTTATGATGTATTATGTAATATGATATTGTATCATATAATACAATATTGTATTATATATAATAATGTTGTATTATGTGATCAAATACAATAAGGTTTAACACAATACAATGTAATTTCATATTTACAATATCATCTTTGTTTATTGCAGTATTTTATTGTATTATATGATATATATTGTTAGTATGATAGGATGCAATATTTAATTTTATATTATTATATTGATTAATATATGAACATATGATTATCATACAATTTTTTAACAGATGATATATGATTTTGTGTCAAAACAGAATCCATGAATATCCAAGATCATAAAGTATGATTTTCATACAATATGATAAAGGTGGTCTCATAGGGGTGATGCCTCGTCTCGGTGAGCTTTGTAATCTGTGATTACCTATGTTTTTATTTTCCTGACAGTTATTTACATTTTTGTAGAACTTGTAATGTGTAATTGTTTTTTTAACATGACAACAGCTATTTAAAGATTAAATAATACAGATAACAAAGTGTGTGCATTATGTGCACATGGTGCAACTAATGTGTATTTGCATTTTTCAAATTCTCCAGATGACTTTATCGATTCAGTTAGATGTTACATACTAATATTTCATATCTTCCTAGCGTATCTTACATCTTGTTATTGTAGATACGTGATCTGACCATAGCCTATATCTTGGTCGCTGTGACCTACATATATATGGGGGTCATGTTTTACTCAGCATTTCCACTGAATAAAGACTGCATAGAAGATGTAAGTGTATCAGTTTCTCAAATGTCCATAGTCTTCAAAGTAATTGTACCTGATGAATATTGTGAAATTTCAGGTCTACAATTAATAACTTGGTGTTTATTTTAACTCATAGTTACTGTAGCTAAATAGGTCAATCATTGTCAATCATTGACATAGATACTGAGTACCTGTATGCTTGTACCTGTCACAATCGTCTATTTATAGAATCTGCTGAACAACATTGCTGACACCGACATCATGGCGTTTGTAGCGCGGATCGGCCTTTTCTTCCAGATGATCTGCGTCTTTCCTCTGCTACTTTATATATTCCGCGCACAGCTACTCTTCTCACTGTTTGGAGATGTCTGGCCAAGGTAGACAACCTTACTCTTAACACAATATGTTTATGTTCTTGATTCCAATCTAATTAAAATTAGATCCTTCACGCTCTCGTATTTGATATGTTGCCTCACTGCGATTGTTCTTGATTCAGACACTATAAGATATATTCAGCTACTTGTATTTCTTCTTAATGTAAGAACCTGTGTCTTTACCAGTACAAAATGTTTGTCTGCTTCTCTTTAAACAGATTGACTTTTCAGCAAAATGAAATCAGAATTTGTTTTAGCTCCATGTTGGTAACAGGTAATACAACCGAGGATAAGTTTATATATATATTGTTCGTCATTTTAGGGAACTCTCTGTGTATTTCTATTTTTAGTGTGAAGCATGTCCTTGGCCTCAATGTGTTGTTAGTGGCGGTCTGTGTGGTGTTTGCTGTGTTTTTACCACACATAGGAAGTATAATAGGGTAAGATGTGGCTAACACATAAGGTATAATAGGGTAAGATGTGGCTAACACATAAGGTATAATAGGGTAAGATGTGGCTAACACATAAGGTATAATAGGGTAAGATGTGGCTAACACATAAGAGGTATTGTATGATAAGATATAGCTTACACTTATGAGGTATTATAGGATAAGATATAGCTTCAGTGTCTATGCTAATTTTCACCAAAATTCGTCACTTAGAAAAGAACATAATCGATTTGTCTCAATAATTTCCGAACAACCCTCGTAAGAGGTTTTATAGGGTAAGATATAGCTAACACATAAAAGGTATTGTAGGGTTATATATACAGGAAGCTAGTGTTTACTACACATAAGAATTATAGGAAGTATCCTAGGATAAGGTACATGAACAACTCGTAGGATATAAGGCAAATGAACTTCTCGTATGTTAAGGTATGTAAACAACTCCAAGGATAAGTACATGAACAACATGTACCTTATCCTAAGACTTGTTCATAAGCCTTATCCTAGGAGTTGTTCATGTTCTTATGCTAGGAACATTTCATACACCTTATCCTAGGAGTAGTTATATATCTTATTCAATGAGTAGTTCACTAGAATCAATGCCTTATGTATCATTTTATGAGAATCATGTACCCTTTAGATATAATACTATGGAATCATTAAATTTTGTGGGGGACAATTTTCGTGGATTAATGAAATTTTACAAGTTCGTGGGGACGTGATTTCGTGTATTCTGTTAAACCTACAAAGGAAATATGACTTTATTACCATAATTTATTAATTCGTGGAGGATGTTAATTCGTGGGTGATAGGTGGTCTAATATCTGCCCCCAATTTTAACCAATTTTTAAATAGTGTCGTATAAAAATCAAATCTTCATAAATCATAGTGCAGTGGAGGCCTATCACTTTAATCTTGATTTTAACCACCATTGCTCGTTGGCAATTTATCTATGACGTCAACTTTTTGACCTTATTCCCGCAAATTTGCAAATGGATGAAAATATCTCATTTTTGCTTTATAATTTGCATTCGGAAGTCTAGAGCACAGGTCTGCTCAAGTAAGATTTTAACATATGTTTTTCTTCAGATAATTATACACATTATACTAAAAAATGGTACTTGAGCAAGCCTGTGCTCAATGTTTCCCAGTTGAAAAACCATCGGAAAACACCCATATTTTGCTTCAAAACATCACTTTATCAAAATTAGGCAATCTTCAAGACGTTAATTCATTATGACGTCACTGTGGTGATAACCTTTTGCACCCTTGTTTTTAATATGATTCTAACTATCTTCACCCTTATTTTTAAAACGCTTTATAAAACTTTAATTTTAGGGGCAAAAAATGCATAAAACCGCACATAGTCCTTTCACAAAAATTGAGCCACCACAAAATCTAATGATTTCACAGTATTCTTAGTATTTTACACTTAGATGGCACAAAGGAAAACAAGATATGCACTGTTTTCTAGTTTCCATCAATTTATTAACTTTTTGTTAGTGATTGACTTCTATGTTGTAGGTTTGTGGGGGCTTTCTGTGGATTTTCCTATGCCATACTTCTGCCATGCCTGGTACACATGAGGACATTGTTCAACAATGGAGAATTATCTATCCTCACCGTAGTGTTTCATTCCACTCTGATTCTTCTTGGACTTGCAAATTTCATTGGACAATTTCTTATCATAGGGAAAACGTAAATCCAAAATTAAGAGACTCATTTTTTTAAGAATTTATATCAATTTCAGTATTGCTGTAAAGGGTTATGTATGTTCTTAAAACTGTTTTTGTTTTGGGAATTTTTACGCAAATCCTATTGTATGGAAATTTTTGAGTGAATGTAAAATATATATTTTATGTATGAAAAAGTATGGTTTAATATTTGTGTTATTTAAAATTTGTTCATTTTCATGGTTCTTTTTCAGATAAGTTTCTTATTTATAACTTGTTTGATCATAAGTCTCATTTTCACTTTTGTAAAATATTTATCATTGTCATGCATTAGGTGAAAATTAATTAATTGTGTAATGATGATTTGCATATGAGCCACCCCCCCCCCTCACATATGCCTTATCATTCTTTTACTGTCCATACTCTCCATGATGGAATTATTAAACCAGAGATTACTGGAAACCAACTTTTTTTCGCATGCAAGAAATTTTCGCGAGGTTAGCTAGAGCCTTGTTGTCGCAAATATTTCTCGCCGCGAACCAATCCTTTGTCTATAGTTTTTATAACAATACAGGTCTGGATAAGGCTTGGTCGCGAACATTAGTTGTCGCAAACCAGTTAATCGGCAGTTAATCGCGAAATAAAGTCGCCGCAAATAAAATTGGTTTACAGTATCATTTCTTAAAGAGCTTTCATTTCAATCTAGGTATTTTCACATATTAGAAATACCTCATTTTGTTTTTGTTTAACATTAAACTTTATTTTCCTCATTTGCTTGTTAAAACACAGTTGTACTAATGAAGTTGATTCGTTAATTAATGTCAAACACCACACATACATTGATCTCTTTCGATGGATTCCGAACTACATTTTGTGTTGCATGTATTGTTACCTCTATATACCAGGTTGAGTTACTCGATCTCTGTGATATATTTTTGCCAATATGAACAAAAGCTTGCAAGAGATTATATTGAAAATTAAATGTTCTATATTTATCTTAGCATTAATACATGTAAATGCATGTCTGAATATATTTTGTGATATTGATGTGTGATCGGCCAATGTGAGATATTACTTATATTATTGAGTTTGTGATCGGCCAATGTGAGATATTACCTATATTATTGAGTTTGTGATCGGCCAATGTGAGATATTACCTATATTATTGAGTTTGTGATCGGCCAATGTGAGATATTACATTATTGAGTTTGTGGCAATTAAAGAACAATTCTTATCAATAAAGATAAGAAATATTTTTTTCTCTTTTTATTCAAAATTATACATGTATTTCAATATAATGATTATTTTTACTTAGATGCCCATGGAAAATTCAGGCATTAGCTTAAACACAAATACTGTCAATCATGGTTCTGTCAATTTATCAAACTATAGTCTGTCCCAAGTTATTGCTTCCATCACTTTTTGATGATTTTTAGTAAATTAAAATACACATACCTGTGAAAGAAGTGCAGTTGAAATCAACGAAATGGAAAATATCCGAGATAACTTCTTTGAAAAATTATCCCTTTTCACTCATAAAAGTTTACAGTAACAAAAACAAATTTCTTACGGAGATTTATAATGGGAAATGTTTACATCTTTTCTCCATTCAGAAGTACTCGGGACACCTCACGCAATTTTTCAGCGTTATCATCCAGGCTTATTAATGGCTGATGCAATGCAAAATCTCAGTAGACTTTCTATTTTGGGATGTGCATTGAAGCGGTAGAGGGGGCGTTTCAAAACAGATAATCTGGACATTTTTCATATAAGTGGATGAACATACAATGTAGTTTAAGTATAAAGGTATTTACTGTTATTGAAATATCAAGCGAAAAGTGGTGGAAGCAAAAACCCGGGACGGAGTATAGTTAAAATTAGACTTGTATTAATAATCGCTACTCCACAATATGCTATATTATAGCAATTCTAACTAGATGTTAACTTACATATGATAGTGATGATGGACGACTTGTATCTTGACTCTTAAACTCTGGCTCTAACTGAGTTAATACTGTACACTGAAGTTGGTGGGATCCAACGTACATTCTTTGTGCAACAGATTGTGGATGACTACAGTATCATGCAAACACTCTCTACAGAAATGCCAAGTTAACGTTACATACTATGCTTTGCAATTTGAGCTTAGATGGTGTTCACTTTCATTAAACACTTCTACGGCAGTATTGGATTTTCTCTACAAGTTCTACACTGGTCCTTTCACAAATAAAGATCTCCTTGAAAATGATTGTCACGGGCTTAACAGGTGTGTGACTGTCAGTCAATATTTCGGGTCTCAATAGCTCAGTGGTTAGAGCACTGGCAATGTACGCCAGAGGCCCTTAGTTCGAGTCCCGGTTGAGACTTGACTTTTCACCACCTGTTTTATGAATATAGAATGCTTTTAAATGAAACTGTAGTTACTGTGTCTGTTTAATGAAGTCGGAAACTTCTAAAATATCAAGACAGATTTAATTCAGTTAATTATTTATTCCATTCACAGAATAAACAGGAAACATTATTCACGTCTAACATTCTCCAAGGCTGGGACAAATATGTCAATACACAAAACAGTAATAAATAGTGTCAATAATAATAATGTTAATAAAATATTATAAGCACAGTTCTACATCACAAGTCATCATTCAATGTAAAAATAACGTCCATATAACAGAGAATAGATCCTGCAGATCCTTCTCTTGTCGGGTACAGTATCAGTATCACAGAACATTTGTTGGACGGCCAGTGATCAGTGAGGGGGTGGGGATGTCAGAGCCCTGGGGGTCACGTTTCAGGGAGGGGCTCATCCTCCTCCTTCAGTAGCCCCAGCTCGCGGAGGAAGGCGGCCTCTTCGTCGAGGTAAGCCTGGTACTCCTGTTTCATGCGGTACTCAATCTCCTCGTCCGTCAACACAACATTGGGGGCAATCTGAGGAGAAAATACCCAGCGTCAGAAAAAGAGTTCTTCTTGTTCATTTCATTAATTAGATTGCCAATGTAACAGTTCTAAAGATCAATATAAGACATTAAAACTTGTAATCTTCACTTTGTTGATATTCGCAAAGTTGACGTAATATCAAGATCAAGAAAAGCTGACCGAGTTCAT
The DNA here is from genome assembly GCF_025612915.1 of Magallana angulata. Lineage (NCBI taxonomy): Eukaryota > Metazoa > Mollusca > Bivalvia > Ostreida > Ostreidae > Magallana > Magallana angulata. The sequence goes on from NC_069120.1 coordinate 54,845,058, forward strand.
TGGTGGCTTAAAGATATTTTACTTCAATAAATTAATATGAAGGTATTGTTCAGTGTATATGCCACTGGATATATAATGATTTAAGTAAATTTCATAAAAAAATAGGTTAAAAATAATGGTAGTATAGAGTTTGGGAACTTTCAGTTCAGACTGTGCAATTTAACTTAAATATGAAAAAAATAATGGTTTGCAAAAAAAGGCAGCTTTTGTATGCTTCTAAAGCACCAGGTGTGCAGCAGTTTGAACCCTACAGCACACTGAGCACAGGCGAGCTACAGCACACTGAGCACAGGCGAGCTACAGCACACTGAGCACAGGCGAGCTACAGCACACTGAGCACAGGCGAGGACTCCTGTTAGAGGCGACTCACCCCGGCCTTCCTCTTCTGTTCCTGCTCCAGCTCTCGCTTCTCATTCTCCCTGAAGTCCCACCTCATCACGACGAAGGATCGCCGCTTCACTTCCCGATCAAAGTAGTTAGAGATCCCTGACACCTACAAATAAAAAAAACAGTCCATGAATACTCCATAACAATACAAATATAAATACCAGTGTACTCCTTACCACACCTATCAAATATCAAACAGCTACATGTTTGAAGTCTCAAACAGACTTTCTGTAAGGGAATGAATTTGATCTCCTCTCAGCAAGAATAAATAGAGATGTTCACTGATAGTGGAATAACGAGGTTTGAGATTCTAGACTTATAGAAGTCACATTCTTAGCAACTAACTACTGCATCATCTAGGCAAGCTAAAAAAAACTCAGGCTGGCTTCTGATGACAAATGGAACTATGTAACAAGGATATTAGGATTAAGAGGCGAGGCTTGAGGGCTGGGCTGGGGGTGACTGACCTCGTTAGGGGTGGGCTGTCTCAGGCTCCATGGTATCTCTAGGATGTGTAACGTACCAGCATTGTCTCCCACAGCCAGCAGGTGCTGCTTCTCTGTAAAACACAACATAACTCTGATTGTTTATACTGCATGTACAAGTTCAATCATTTCCCATCTGTATGTTTAAAGATCTTGAATCCTTCATTTGGCTTCATATTCTTTACATTGGTGATGTGACCAATCTTAGTATTTGGTGATTATGTCAACTTAATAGGTTCTGTCAGGGAAAAGAAATGATTATTAATTTTTTTAGTGAAGGTCTACCTTATTTCTTGAAGGAAAAGATGAGGATTTATTTTTTACTTTTGGGAGAGGAAGATTGTGGGTTTTTGAATTTTCTAACTGACATACATGATATTGAAAAAGATAACATTATCATCTATCAAGTTCACCATTTGAGATATATAAGATGGTGAAATTGACCGACAGTACAAGATATCTATAATATGTGATGACTTATGAGATATCTAGAAGGGGAAGATGGGAACATGAGATATCTGGAAGGTAACTTGAACGATATCTGGAAAGGGAAGATTGTTACTTATGAGATATCTGGAAGGGGAAGACGGTGACTTTTTCAAGACATCTGGAGAAGGAAGATGGAAACTTTAAGATATCTGGTGAAAATGGTGACTAATAATACGATATATTTGGAAGAGAAAGATGGTAACTTACGAGATATCTGGAATGGGAAGATGGTGGTGATGGGTGCGGGGGAGACGCTCTGGGTCAGAGTCGGTTCATGCGTTTTGTCGAGGAGATCCCAGACATCCACGCTTCCATCATTTTTGGAAATGTAGAACACGGAGGGTCGTGACGGAGACCAATGGCCGGCCGTCATCTTGACAGGGTTAGCACTGGACTGTAGGATAGGTCCAGTCTGTAAAATAGGTCAACAGTTGTAAAATAGGTCAACAACTGTCACTGTGTGCCACAAGTTTTTACAGTACTTAATGATCCTCCTTAACTAATTCATGAAAATGATTTACATATAGCACACATGTCTGATAGCTCTAACTAATTGGCTTTATCTGATTACTCATCTTGATTCTTCAGTTACAAGATGTATTATATCTATGAAACAATATTGTAATTATATGGTAAATACGTCATTGACAATTAATCATATAAATGATTGTTAAGTAAAACACAGCTTGTTATGAGCGGACTGTTTGATGTGATCCCATTATTATGTTCACAGTAAGCAATGTTTCTACATTAGTAGCTCTACATCTTCCGTACAAACCAACACATGAACCGCTGCCTACCAATCCAACCATCATTAGGTGTCAACAAATACCATTACAATCGGCGCTGTCTTAGACACATGGCATTTTCAAACAAAATCAAACGGATCAAAAATCCTTCCATACTACACACCTGTACGGTAATAATCATAAAAAGTATGGAGGGATTTTAGATTTCCAAATGCATGATCTTTATTAGAAAATGCCAAGCACCATTGAACTCTGAGTACAATTAACACACACTGGCTTCAGTGCCACATTGCTCACCTGAACATTTTTGTCTGAGAAGAATTCAGATAATAATCATTTGATGACCAAGATTATACTGTTTAACATTGGAGAGCAAGACAACTTTGATGAATACCCTATCAGAATCATAGTTCTGATCTGATTTAAATTTTTACTTTATTATTTATCAGTAACCAATAATTTATTTCTATTGGTAACGCCTTTCCTGGTTGCCTGAAAATTTTTTTTTATTGTATACAGAATGTTGCCTACTTCACCTGAGACTAATGTCAAAAACGTAACGATCCATCTGACATTACGTTTGAATGTTATACAATTTACCTCATTTTAAAGGTCAAATGATCACTTTAATCTACAATTACCCGGTAATAGCAAAAATTTGAATTATTAGGGATGAATTAAATAGCTACCTAATCTATACTTACATTAAATGGGTTGGAACAGTTTACATTTTTTTATATACCGCTTTGCAGTTTATTAAGTGTAGACTGCCCCAATCCAATTTATATTAATTTGGTTAAAATTTAATAGCTATTGAATCCATTCCTTAATTAAGTAATCAATTAAGAAGTGTCTATCAATGAATTCATCTCTTTAGAGGAAGGTTATACTTGTAGACAATAGGACGAGAAAAGAAAGCGCGTGAACAAATTCACATTTTTCCACAACCTTGAGGGCTATAAAACAAGCAGCAGTTGTCATAATTTTATCAATTTATTTTTTAATTGACAAGAATAGTGAAAGAAATACTAAATAATAGAAAACACCTGACATCCTCACAGGAATGCGATATATTTGCGTGTACTGGGAGGCTCAGACAACACGACGTTTTGTTGATCAGAAAGGTCATGTTTTACACAGGTGAGCTAAATAAAAACCCAAACATCCAGGCCGGTCCTCTAAGACCAAACACTTACTTTCTTTGCTTTCTCAGATTTCTCCTCCTGTCAATATCACAGCTAAAATTCAATCTATCTACACACACACAGACAAACAGATAGACTTGTCTAATTAAGTGACATCACAATCGATAGACTTGTCTAATTAAGTGACATCACAATTGACTGCGTTTGGACAGTTTAAGTCTGGAATGTCCTCCATAATATCCTCAATAATAAAGCTCTCTCATACATTATAGCCAAAAACAGTACACTGGACATAGGACAATGAATGTGTATACTACAATATGGGATATCTGTGATTTTATGTTGATTTTGGTGCTCTATGACTATTTTGAGTAACTTGATAACAATTGAAAATCTCCAATAATGCATAAAAATTAAGGAACATAACTTTCCTTTTTTCTTTACTGGCATTTTTGCAACAACAAATTTTTTTATCGCTTTCAATCATTTAGTGTTTGAACTGATTTGATTAAAAGACTTAGTCTATTTATAGAAACCAGATATTACCGTCACGCCTTCCTTCCAGATCGTGAAGGTCCACCCTCCAACACACAGAACAATGTCGCTGAAGAACGGCGACCGCTGAACCGTGTTAACTGGACCGTCGTGAATGGCATTGTAGAAATCGGGCTTTGGAGCTGAAGTTGGGAAAAGGCATTTGACACTTCCTGACAGTTTTATTCTTATGAGACATTAGCCACTTACTAATAATTTTGTCATTTTAAAGATATTTACCAATTACTTTCAACATCTTAAAAGAAGATATTCAATTGTTTCTGATAATTTTTAAAGATATTAATCACTAACTGACAATTTTTTAAGACTTTCATCACTTACTGACAATTTTTTAAGACTTTCATCACTAACTGACAATTTTTTAAGACTTTCATCACTTACTGACAATTTTTTAAGACTTTCATCACTTACTGACAATTTTTCCAGTGTCCTGATCTTTGACTGGCATCCAATCAACATAAACCACTTCTCCATCCTACAAATTACAATGACCACGAAATACAAGCATCGAGTCATCACTTCAACTGAATTGGCAGCTCTCACAAAGTAAAATAGTGTGCACAAAGTGAAAAAGAGTAACACAAAACATGCTGTGATAAAGTGAAAAGTGCTGGGAACACACAGGTAAAGATGTAACAATGTAGTAAAACATTAATATTGAAACAAACATGATCGAGACTCTACTGTAATACCAAAAGTTGATCTACAGTAACCTTGACATACAAACCCTGTGGGTGCTACAGCTGTACCAGACAACCCCCCACTCTTCTGTAAAGAAGGACCACGCCCACTCAACCACTGATTTGTTCTCAGTCCCTGTGTAAGTTATCTGACTTGTATGTAGTGACAAGACGGAACATCGAGTCTATCGATTTTTGACTTTAGAATGAATGACTCTACTGTGTCGCATGCATGTAATGACAAGTATTGAGTCTACTGACTTTGTGTGACATTAGCTGACAAGTATTGAGTCTACTGTCTTAATGTGTCATTTGCTGCCAAGTATTGAGACTACTGTGTAATGACTTTACGAGTATTGAGTCTATTGACTGTGTGACATTAGCTGACAAGTATTGAGTCTACTGACTTTGTGTGACATTAGCTGACAAGTATTGAGTCTACTGACTTTGTGCAACATTAGCTGACAAGTATTGAGTCTACTGACGTTTGTGTCATTAGCTGACAAGTATTAAGACTACTGTGTGATAACTTTATGAGTATTGAGTCTATTGACTGTGTGACATTAGTTATTAGTTATTGAGACTGCTGTCTTTATGTGACATTAGCTGATAAAGTAGTGAGTCTACTGACATGTGTGTCATTAGCTGACAGTATTGAGACTCCTGTGTAATGACTTAACAAGTATTGAGTTCAATGGATTCATTTCTATAAAATATCCTGACTTGTGTCCCGGATGCATTGACGGACAGGTTCACAAGTTTTGAGTTTACTGACTTGTGTGTAGTGGGTCAACATGTATGGCGTCTACAGACTTTTGTGTGAGGACAGGTTTTGAGGTATTGAGTCATGGGCTACTGATGGGCTAACAAGTATTGCTTTTACTGACTTGTGTATTTTGTCATGAAGTGGGGGGGGGGGGGGTTTACCGGGTTGTTAGTGATATGACAGGTATTGAGTCCTCTGACTTTCAAATTGACAAGTTTATAACTTTAGTGAAGAGTTGTCAGGTATCTATGAGTTGTACAACTTGTTTGCAATGACTTGACAAGTTTAATGCCTACTAGCTGACTTGTTTGATGAATGCATCACTTTTGAGTTTTTACAATTCAAAATTTATTAAGTTCAGAAATTTTGTAACAAGTCTAGAATGTTTTGATTTAAACTTTCATTATAAATAAACAATTTAAGTTGCTGATTTTAATTCAAAGCACATGCAAGATTGAGAACCAAACAAGGTAGCTGTGCATGGTGAAAATAAAATGATACATGTATAAAAGCTTCCGTAATACACCAGTATATAAACAGGTGCTGAATTTGTTAGCTTTATAATAGAATTCAAAATTCCCGATCTTTAAGCTTTGTGAATAAATTGCCAGTCACAAAATGTGAAGCAGATTACCAAAAAGTTACATGCCTTTTATCCCAAAAGAAGTCAGAGAACTTGCATGCAAACACTGGTTATTTTAAACTAATTACCGTACAAATAGTGTATATATTGTGCTCAGAGTAGTGATGTGCATGGGTGAAGAGGGAGGTGGGGGGGGGGGGGGGGGTCTGTAAAGGGGTTCAACTTGCATGGTGTGGTTCAAGAGGTCCTCAGGCTGTAATAAGGAGAAGAAAGGTTATAGATAGTTAGGACTCCATGCTATAGGTTCAGAGATTGTTCTTGTGAGTTGAGAGGAAGATTCATACTCCACAATGTAACACAATAAATGGATGTGTTGTGAGTTGATCGTCGTCATGCTAGATAATGAATTGTTATTTTGTAGATTTGAGAGGGACATCAAACTACAGAAAAACATGCTTATAACGAAGTCCCAGGGACGGCCAATTTAACTTCATTATAAGCGTAATTCGTTATATCCGTCAAGTTTACAACATGAAATAGAGATCGACTTTGGGAATGAAATTCACTTCGCTGTAAGCGTCAATTCATTATAAGCGTGTTGGCTATAACCGTGTTTTACTGTATTGACAAAAGGTTGTGGTTGTGACCGGAGATTTCATACAAGATAAAAAGAGTGTGTGTTGTCATTAGTTAGGGGCATTATGTTAAAGAATAAGAGGTTACGTTTGGAGTTGAGGGGAGAATTCATGCTACAGAATAAGAGGTTGTGTGTTGGAGAAAACATCATGCTGTTGAACTAGAGACTGTGTTATCAGCAGTGGGGGCATCATGCAACAGAATAGCAGTTTGTGTGGTGGGTGGAGGGGGACGGTGAACAGATCAGTGGCTACATTTACAGGCAGGAGAGTTGTTCATACAGCCGTAACGTGCAACGTGCTGGTGACAGAAAGAGAGCAGACAGAAAGGCTGTGCAAGACTAAGAGAGCAGAACTGTACAGGGAGTCAAGCTCATTCCCCACCCCCGGGGGTGGTCGTTGACCGCTACCTCAGTCCCCACGAAGAAATGAGTCTTGACACTCTGTAGAGTCCTCTTGTCTTTGCCAGACCCGGGTTTGTTGGTGTAATAGCCGCCCCCCATTGCGTTCTCGCGGCTCATGTCCGTGGCATCTGTAGCTTTGGAAACTACAAAAAAAGGACACATATAGATTACTCAGGATTGATATACAATAATATACAACAATTTATTTTCACTATTTTCTTTGGCCCAGGACTATTAACCTATTACATAAATCCACTGACCAGCAAATATAATTACCAACATCAACATCAAAACACATTTCCTGAATTACAATCTCAAGCAAAATTTTTTAAGCTGCCAAGTAACGTTAGATATGAAAGCACTAAATCAACAGTTGTTATAATTATGTTAATAATTAACATTGAGGAAGATGTGTATGTTATTGGAACTCAATCGTTCCACATCTTATGTCAGGAAAATGATCGTTAATTTTACTGATTTAATAGTACATGTGAATTAATTTAGAGAGACATTTGACATCACTGGGATTACTGTTTACTATCAATTTATTTTGCTGCTTAATTCAAACTTTAGAAATAAATAAAATTTAATGATTAAAGAATAGAGATTAAATGACTGATTAAATCGATCTCTTTGACTCCTGTGTCTACTTGATATCTATCACTTAATATACAACTTGATACAATCACTTATTGGTTCAAATTTTACCACAATTACCTTAGTCTAATTTAGTTTGATGTCAATAAACAAATTATCAAATTATTAAGAGATTATCTTGATATTCTATCCAAAGCTATGATTTACGAGGACAATACAACATAAAAAGGAAGTCTACTATATATCACAATCTCTTGGGACACTAATGGCCAATTAATCTAACGTTGTTATCATGACAACATGTCAAACAAAAAGCTACCATCATAAAACATGAATTTCTTCATTCCATTTAACGGTAAATCAAAAACGGTTATAATAAAAACAAATAATGATGAAGCTACCATCACACACATAACAGAACTGATCTGCCTGATTCATTGGTCAATCTACAACTGTTAAGATTGTTATCAAATGATATCAACAAATGATAAAGCTACAGTCACACACATGATGGCGATGTCTTACCCTCCTTCCTCTCTGTAAAAGTCCCAACTCATTAATTCTATATCTACATTCTATTTCATAATAACAAGATGGCCTCTCTCCAACATGACCTGGCCATCGGAAAACTTTTATTGCCAGTCTATTGTATTTTTTGTAACTTTGTAAAATCAAAATTATGTGCTTTTATCATTAAATGCTCGAGAAAAAAAAATAAATGTATATATATTTTATATAATATTGTACAACAAAATCACTTCTAATTAAATTTATCATTCACAACTTTAAGTCTTACATGTAATTCACTGATTAATCAAACAGGTAAAATCTTGGATTAAACTTTGAGACTAACAGAATCATACACAAGCCATAAAACCATATCATAAACCTTAAAACTCTAGCTGACACTGATTACACCCGGACTGAAAGCTGTTCACAGTGTATTGCATGGAGAACTTACGTGCGCGTCTGTCCCCGTTCTTCTCCTGTATGGAGAACTTGACTGGACTATGGTCGCCCCCGGGCTCAGATTTGTGAAGATGAACCTAAACAATCAAATTAATCAACATTGTTTTTCTTTCATAAAAAAAAAATGTTATTGAATTTGTATTATTTTTGATATTTATAGCCAGAAACAGCAGTCATTATTGCATAAATGACAAAATTAAAAAAATTACTTTGTAGAAAATTAAAGCTCTTCCTGTAGCTAACCTTTAACATGGGTTTCCAAGACAGGTCCAGATGTTTGAATGTTGAAGGAACTCCCATCTGGGTTTTATCGTTTTTCTCATTTTTGGCACCAAAGTTGAGTTGCCCCGGTCCCTTCGGAGGGCGAGTGTCCCAGAACAGGACGCTGTAGTCCGCCGCACACGTCATCACCTGACACGCCGTCATCGACTTGTTCTCCTGGGGAACACCCATCCTGTTCACCTGTAATAATTAAAAGGTAGGTTTGTACACAGGGAAGTATATAGCCTTATTAGGTAAAAAAGTCAGTACACCTGTAATAGCTCAACAGGTAGAACAGAACACTGTTGATACAGCTAGTACATTGTACATCTGTAATTGTGAGTTTGTAGGATTGTACACAGGTGCTATAGCATATGAACTGTATAACCCTCCCTCCTCTGCAAGCAGGTGTATTTAACATCAATTTAGTATTAAAGAGTGACAGAATAAAGAAAATCTAGCTGTACATAAAAAATTCTATAACAGTGTAACATTCACCCATGATTTATCTTTAACTGTAAATAACAGTACTGGATACTAATTCAAAAGAAGTAAAAATATAATCATGGATCATCGCCGAGTTAGTCTCTGAGTTACCTCCATGTGGTCGGGGACCCACTGGATGTCTGTGATGGCCGCTCTGTGGCTGTTCTCTATACTGGATACAGCACAGTACCGAACTATGGGGGTCTTCAGGGCGTTAGGATCCTCAAAGCCTGGCTACAAAAGATCAAATACAGTTTAACAATCATATCTAAAGCATAAAGTGGGCTGTTTCTCTCCTCAACTCTTCATTATCAGATTCAATTTTTTAAGGTTTCTTTCTTAAATTTACCACTTCTAAAATAAGTTTCACCAATATGCAAAGAAATACATTTACACATCTAAAGTCAAGCTCTGTGACATTCCATTTATCTCTTGCAACAAACCAGTGTGACTGCAGTAAAAATAGTATTACAGACATTTTCACCTAGCCACTACGTCTTCAGGACCTACCAGTGTGTACAGTAATGAACGAACACAGACATCATCTTGTAGCTAATTAATTCATCACTTACCAGGACGTTGGATTTCTTGTTCCTGTTGCCGCCGCGTGGCTGTTTGAGGCGGTCAGCATGAGCAGAGATGTCCCACAGCACCACCTGACCGTTGTAGCAGCCGCCACAGATTATGTTGGGATCAGACGGGGAGAACTGGAAGCTGTATATATCATCAGGGGCCTCCAGCAGTAACTGACCAATCAAAATCAAGTGTCAACTTACAAAGGTCATAAGTTCACAAACGCCTTAACAGCATGTATTTTTTTTAAAGAAAATTACTCCAATGCTCACATAAAAAAGTCCTGTATAAAGGTGATCAATATTGGAAAAGCAATATATCCTTGATTGCAGAAAGATTCATTACTATAGTAGAACTAACTCTTCATAGAAGGGACTTTTGTATAATTATTATGATTACCTGGGGGTGTATGGGGTCAGTGAAACTCCAGATAAGTATGAGGGAGGGGGTCATGATCACTTTAGCGGCCGAGTCAATCCGCTCGTCAAATGTCATCTTCTCTGCCACAGATACTGCAACCACACCTACAAATCAAAAACCACAGGGTAACATCTACTGAATGTACTGATGACACATATACTGCCAGTGCACTTGTATAAAAGTAAAAACACTGGATTCATGGCTACATGCATGTACAAAAAAAGATCGGATGTTACAATAAGTTACTGATTTGTCTATCTTCATCAGTGATATTCTATGCTAGTTAAATTCAATACTTACTGTTACGGGTCATATAATTATTTAATTTTCTACTGTTATACAATATATATTACTATAATAATAGGTTTCTGCCTTATAATTGTGTACCTTTGATGGTGGGGTGCCATTGTATACATGTGATGCTTTTCTCTTTGCTGAATTGTAGGTCTGTAAAGGACTGGTACTCCTGTATATAACAAACAACAAATAGAGAAGAAGAGACAATTAAAATTCCTCCTTTGGAGAAAGATCAACTAACAAATTAACTCTGCATGAAACAGCACGAGAATTATAATATATTATATGTCTGAGATACTTCTACACTGCAGAATGTCAATAAAATTGGGGAAACTCAACATAGACTCTAGACAAGGAGGCATTACCTTGAGATGGTTATCTGACTTGTTGCCAAAGTTACCATCGGCGTCCCCTAGGTGGAGCCAGTCAATGTAGAACACGTCCATTATCTCATTCTGTTGTAGAGCTAGCTTAAACCTGTCCCAAAGGAAAAACAAAACTCCCATCACATCAACATGAAGTATACAGGTACAGTGTGGTCTAAATCATGTTATACATGTATTATATTATAACACAGTATGTGTATGTAAGATACAACAGACACTGACAGACGGATGGATGGATAGACAGACAGTTGAACACTGAACAGACATACTGATTGATGATTGACAGATGAACAGATGGACAGATTGACAGATGGACTGAGAGACAGGATACCTTGGAGTGACGGACTCCACGGAGGTCTGGAGATTCTTGGAGTTTTCCAGCTGTTCTTTCTCTTTCTGGGAGTATTCCCGGGGTTGGTACTGTGTGGTTGCGTTACGGGGGTACTTCCAATCGGTCTGTGTCCCCTCCTCTACAAACTCAGGAATTGACTACAACAACAAAACAAATCAAACTTACATACAGCTATCAATCTGCAGAGAGTCATTATTTTATCAAATTGAATACTAGTATACTACCACTAGCTATTTACTGGAGTTTTGCATTAAAGGAGAGCAACAAATGCACAAGTTTGTGTTGACGTTTTGCTTGTAATTATATTCTGTTGTCAAACAATCATTAGTTATACAGAGCAATTTACTGCACAATATTTTGTCTTAACTATATTTTGACAGGTTTTGTGCCTATCAAAATAATGGGTTCTGAGGTTTCAAAAGTAATAATGGTGTTTAATTTGCCTTTGCAAACAAGAAACAATGATCGAGTTACCTGTATGCTCTTGTCTAACTCCATCTTCTTCAGGTCAAATGCGCGGTCATCAAAAGACGTACAGTCAATGCAGCCATCCTTGGCGTCAGCCACATTGCGATCCTTGAACTTGTACGGTGCCCCAAACTCTCTCCGTACCCTCTTTACCGACACTTTAATCTGAAAAATAGTGGTAATGAAGATAATACCACTATGAGTGACCCAATCAAAAATTTTAGTGGCAAAGTTTAAATTTTAAAAAATACTGTGTTTTGGCCTTTGTCTCTCTACACTGACCCTGCGCCTGTTTTCAGTGACACTTTCTTCCTTGATTTCCTTCTCACTGCCCAGGGACACCCAGTCCTTGGGTTCCGGGGGGATGTAAGTGTACACGATCTCCTCTTCCTGTCCCGCTCCCTCCCCACCATCAGGTCCTTGGGGCTAAAAATAAATCAACCAATAGTCACTGCATTAAAGGTAAATCGACCAATAATCAGACCAACGTGAGGTGTATATTGCCTTATATCCTGAATCCATTCAGATCCAAATTTAGATATTGCAAACATGCAACTAAATATTTGTCCTTACAAGTAACAATCTAAAAACCTAGCTCACTTCAAATTATGTTTCCCATGTGTTACATCAAAAGACGAAAAAAAAATCATGCTACGGTAATTCCTATCAGAGAATCGCATGAATTTTATTTTACATGAAATTCATCTAAACTTCTTCATTTGATATTCTTGTAAAAAAATTTACCTCAATTATTGCATAATACAGTAAATCAATAAAAAATCAATAAAATTGATTTGACATGCAGGCAATGGTGATGTTTCTGTAGAGAGACTTACATTCAGGATCTTCTCCTTGGCTTCCTCTGTGATGGCACAGTAAAAGTTCTGCCCATACTTGAAGTCATAGTCATACACAACCAAAATCTCATCCGTCGGATAGTCCTGGACAATCAGAAAATTAGGTCACAGTGAAATATACATTTCTACCATTAATGATTAAATATTTTCATTTCATAAAACTCATACTTTCATGTTATAATTTCTGAATAACTTATTAAGAAATGAAAGACAACTAGTATAATTTAGATTGTTGCCTTCAATATTCATGTACAATTGATAAATATATTTTCCATTTAGCAGACAAACACATAAATGCATGACATTTCAACTGATGGAAATATTTCGACTTACAATAACTTCCTGTTTGATTGGATGGAAATCACAGACTGCCGCCCTGTTGCGCATGTCGTCCAGGATTTCCTGTTTTGTGATGATTTTGATCGGATTCTCCTCGGTAACGTCTTCATCACAGCGGCAGTGGAAGATCTCCTGTGTCTTGGAGGAGAGAAAAAGAGGCACCACCCCCTCTGGTACACCTGAATCAGAAAGCGTTATTGTACATACGTCTCTATGTGTGTACGATTCCCAGTAATTGTAATTCTCACTTGATTGTGACGTTATCTTTTTCAGGATACCTTACTTTAGCAAAATTTGAAAGAAATCAAGCTTCCCTGAAATAGACATCAACATACCATCATACATGTACAGATTTAGAAAATTTACAAGATTCACATCTTCCTCTCGATTGATATCAATTACTGTAGATTCCTGATTATACGCGAGGAATTAATATCTGCATAACATTAAAATAAACAACCCACAAAGATTTTCAAATCTCAATTTTATTATTCATGCAATTATAACTATATGAAGTAATATAAAAAAAATGGTGCTTACGATTTTATATCTTCTAAATTTGATACAAAACAGCAAACTAGCAGATTTAAGTACTCACATACTTTAAGGAATTTACAGTAATTTACAAGACATATGTCTTCTTCACTACATCGATATAATTGATTCATGTGACACTGACCTTCCTCCGCCGGCTCCTCCCCGGGGGCTGGTGTTTCCTCCTTCTTCTCCTCTGCTGCTTTCTTCACATTCCCTGGAAAAAATCCAACTCAAAAGATAATCTACCTGGAACTTTGCTTTAGATTCCATATCAATATAACTTTGAGGGAAATTTAAGACTATAGAAATAACCCAAAAGAATATGCAAACTTTAGGTCGTGTTAAATTCTGTAAAATTTGTTTTAAAGAAAAATTCACAGGAGTTCATTTTTGATAGCTAATTAACAAATAAAAAAGTTACAAAGAGCAGATTACAATATCCCATATTAGCACTTCATGTTGATATTGCATACAAATTTTATGATGAGTACCTTAGTACATAAATGGGAATACTGAGTATATTAATTTACTTATTAAATGAATATAAGTCTGCCAGACTGACCTTTAGATGGGGTGGAGCGTCCTTTCTCAGCTTTGCCTCCCTTGGGACTTTTCTGTCCACTGGAAACTCTGTTTCCACTCCCAGGCTTGCTAGTTTTGGGTGTTTTCTTTCCAGCTGTGTCCTAAATTGGCCATAAGCAATGCACATTAATATAAAATAAAATGAAATATTCATTTGGGGATTTACAAATAATGATTGGTCCAAGCGCTAGATGTGGCATGGCGCGTACGTACTATGTACATTTTACAACAGAATTCTTGGACTTTTTAATATTCTAGTGAATGGATAGGTTTGGTACAAAGGTATTTATGAAAATCAAAATATATACATGTATTTAAAAATGTATGAAAATGAGAACCTGGGACACAGCCTACCTGTTTATAAGCCTTTGCATTTATGATAAATTACTGATACAATTTAAACAGAGAACACCATATGCTGTTTTTACCTGATCTTTTTCGTTTTGCTCTGCAGACTTCTTTTCTTTTTCTGATGTATCATCCATGATGACCGTTTCTGAAAATTTAAAAGTTACAAATATAAATTTGATCATAAAATAAGAGGTTATTTTTTATCCCTCACTTGTGATTTTTAAATAGCAGAAATAATCACTGCATACAAAGAAATAACAAAACTGCTGTGAAATAAATAGATGCTATATAGCTTTGCTTGTTATTTTTAACTACCAAAAAATCCTGTTCATTTATTTTTTAAGATAACCCTATGCCATGTTTACCTGTCCATTACCCTTTTCTGGCTAAATTAGCATGACAAATTAAAAATTTCACGATGTAAAAACCAATATTTTCTTATTTTGACAGTGTTTACAGATAATAGAGGAAATCATGTCCTACATATATCAATGGTGTATTATAATGTACCAGGATGGAAGAAATACGATGGACCAGACCGGGATTCAAACCCAGGCCCCCAAGAAAACTTAGTTCGCTGGTGCTCTAGCTATCAACAGAGCTATCTGGCACCGGTTTTCGAACTAATCTGACCTTCACATTCCTCCCTCTTAAATGATTGAAGCCCTCAAGGAACAACGCAGACTCTTTCCGTGGCAGGAGTTAACTTGTCAGTTTCAGGGGCTGGCATAGCTCTAAATGTAATGGGATGGGGGAAATAATTGTGGACGAGACCAGTACTTGAACCCGTGCCCATTGATTCTCTAGTCAGGTGCTTAACCAACTGAGTTATCTGAGGCCGGTATTTGGGCCGGTCTGACCGTCACATAAGTAATGATAAATATAGATAAACTATCATAGAAGAGAATATATCATGGTTGTTAACTTCCATTTCCTGCTTTAATTTCGTGTGAGGGCAAAAACTGATTGCAATTCATGGAAGAGTCATACTCTAAGTTTGAGCAATCAAATTATCATACTGTAACTACTAGGACTAGATAATTTATTTGTTCCTACAACCATTTTGCCACTTAAAATGTTATCAGGACTCCTTCTTTCCAGCCGGAGTAGTAATCTGGAACTCACTTTCACCAGCCATAGTGACAGCTGATTCACTCGAGGCCTTCAAAGCCCGAATCAGCCCCAGATCCTACCCATTTTAATAATTGAAGATTTTAACCAGATTTTAACGAGGCCTTCCTCAGCATGATTTTAACCTTTTAATCATGTGCGATAATGCCCAACCTTGGTGCCAGGCACACTACTGGAAGAAGAAGAAGAAGAAGAAGAAGAAGAAGAAGAAGAAGAAGAAACAAGAGCTGTGGAATTAAACGACAGAGGAATTTCGGGAGAAAAATCCTTTAGACTTTTAATTGAACGAAGTAATATCAATTAAACAATCACATCTGTCTCATAAAATTGAATTCAATGAATTATGTGCATATATCTTCACTACCAAAGTGACTAACGTTAACTCATTAAGCCTAACCGCATATCGTAGCAAAAGTTGTGCAAGCCTAAGATTTCACAACTGTGATTTTCTCTTTAGTCAAAAGCCGATTGAGACGATAAAATGCTATATACATACATTTTACGAAATTGTTCTAAGCTTACCGTAAAATTTCTTCCTCAAAAGTTGTTTATAGACCTACCGCTAAATCAGTGTTTGGTCTATATAGTTTACGAAAGACGCCATATTGGAAACCCGCTACTTCGGTTGTTATTAGTAACGTAAAAAATACCTCAACAAAAAACTTCAAGACGGATTCTTCACAAGCTAAATTATTTGTCCTGTCTTATGTTACACCATTACAAATATTGAAAAAAAGTTTTCTTCTTTGATGGAAGAAATTTAATAGTACTGTAAATATATATAGCTTACGAGCACTTGTTATTATCATGTAGGGGATATAGCTCAGTGGTAGAGCATTCGACTGCAGATCGAGAGGTCCCCGGTTCGAACCCGGGTGTCCCCTTACTTTTTTTTTTTTTTTTTATCCCTTCATTTTCCTAATAAATACCAAAATACTTCATGATCTTTAAGCAGTTTATTGTTGATTTTTTTTAAGTATGGACAAAATGTCACATTCATAATATTCCTGCATCTACGTTTCAAATCCACGACAGTGACTGTACAATTTGATTACCAATCATTTAATGTAGGGTTGCATTTTTCTTGTTAATACAGTAATCACAAATATTTCTTAAATTAAATAGTTTTTACCCGTCTCCAATGTATAAAGCTACTTTTGTCTGAGGGTACTTTTCATTTGATACATGTACTCAGGTTTACAGAATATACAGTACAATCATGATCATATCACTACTACAAAGGTTTGATATAGGATATTACGGACAGGTGGTATGGAACATCTTTCAATATCAATGTGGATTAAAGTACATTATAATTAAAATACCTTCAACCCTTTAGAATTTTCAATTTTACAATATTCAACCAAAACATGTTTAAATTTTTTTGGAAAGGTAAAAATTTCAAAATACCCCAGCGGGGTTCAAGCTCCTGACTTACAGATATGTAGTGAACCCACTAACCTACTGTGCTACACTATCAGCTAGGTGACAATTTTGGGAAAGAAACTATTTATAATTTTACACTTTACTTTATTGTTTATTTTGATCTATACCGGTAGTACTTCACAACATGGAAGTGTCCCATACCACCTTCAGCCAGCAATAATTTGGTTTATTACGTTTTGAATTTTTTTCAATCACAGAGATATAATATTATTCATATAGATATAAATACATGTCAATGTTTTACAGTAGCACTATGGGAGAATTCCCTCCTCCTGATACAACCTCAATAATGGTAATTACAAGCAATATCAGGGACATTAGAAAAACAAACAATTCTTGAAATCAAAACACGATTGGTATGGACACAGGTGACAAAGATTTTGTGTAAATATGATGTACAATTATAATTGTAACGTAAATTCATGATACAATTCAAATGCTCAATGTTTCAATCTCTCCTTTTTTTAGAGTTATGTTGTTTTTTTCTTAAATAATACATAACAAATCAAACAAGGGTGTCTAACAATGAATAAGCAAGAAACATCCAAAAACCTGACAAAATTATTCCAGAAGCTGAGGATTCATGTACATTTGTTAAACATGGCACAAGGTGGATGGTCTTCTACATTTTCATAAACTTAAACTGAATCCGATAAAATAAATAAATCAAACATCACTCTCTGTCAGTGCCCCTTCGCTAAATTTAGGATACACTAATTCCATTTTCTATGAAAAGATGAATAATTAGAATGAAATAAAACAAAGACAGTATGATGTCCAGATGTTGATTAGCTGCTGCGGTCGGAACTCTGATCGATGAGTGCTGCCATGGTTATAGAGATGACCTACGACTTTTGACCCCGGTCAGTTGACCTCCATATTGCTGTTACTTTCTGTACTGAACGCTGATGCCAGGGGCTTGCTACCGCCTGCTGTTGCCCCCTCCTTCATTTGATTTGATTCAGACTCAGTACTGTTTGTTGGGGGCACATTTTCAGAATCAGTCCCTGGGGTGTCGTCCCAATCTATTTTAAACCGCGTCACTCTTGGATTTGTGGCCAATATATTTCTCTCCACCTGAAATAACACAAATAATTTGCAATTTAAATCATTACAACACATAGAGAGGAATCAACAATACCTGCAACAAATAAGTGCACTGTATGTAACAGGATGGAAATTGATGAACATTAATACCATCTTATCACCCTGACACCATTACCCCTTTTGAAAATAAACAAGACATATCAACAGCACAAAACAAGGTTAAAATATTGCCAATTGGACTTGACAATATTTCACACATCATTATCCATCTTAAAATTGGGGTTGAACATTAAACTGACTTTATCCTGTAAGTTTAATACAAGAATAGTTAATGAAGCAGAAACAGTGTGAGTATACCTTATCATACTGGGGAGTGTTTGGTGGGTTTTCTTTTAACTCCGGATCTGAGTATTCGTTGTTAACATAGTATCCGACTCGGATGAATTCTTTGCTTCTATAGGAGCAGGTCAGTAACACCACGGTCACTCCGACAGCATCCTCCACTGGTATCTTCTCTGTGTCCGGGGGCCCTGCCTACAAAATATTTCAGTCTGTCAGCAATGTAAACAAACTGCTCTACCATCAACCCATTATCACTGTCAAAAATGTCAGATAATAATGAGCCTTTTCCCTTACTGTCAACATATCTTTAGTGTCAACTTTAAAAACAAAATTCACGTCAACACATGATAAATTTCAACATAACGATGTCAGTGAACTTCATTACTGTCAACACATCTTTACTGTTAAAAATGTAAACAAATTTCACTACTGTCAACACATTGTAACTGTCAAAAATGTGAAAACAACATTGTCAGCAATCTCAATGACTGTCAACAGTCAATAATTTTACATGCTGCACCAGTCAACAAATGTCCTACCATGTCTTCCAGTAATACTAAAATTTATTTCAACTTTCAACACATGTCACATTATTACTGTCAACCATGTTATGAAATGGTAAAACAATAAAACTATGGACAACTTCTGAACACTTCATTAACTTTCAAATAATATCCCATCAAATTTTTTCAACAGAAATTTTTAAGTTTTTCCTATTTTGCTTACCTGACCTTTTGAAAGCTTTTAGATGCCAACATTTACTAAAATTTCACCACTGATATTCACGAATCTATAAGGTATATTTTACCTGGAACACAAACATGTG
This sequence comes from Magallana angulata, assembly GCF_025612915.1. NCBI lineage: Eukaryota > Metazoa > Mollusca > Bivalvia > Ostreida > Ostreidae > Magallana > Magallana angulata. The sequence continues at coordinate 54,864,203 of NC_069120.1, forward strand.
TTTTCCCGCTGGCACTGGCCCGACCAGCACGGAGTCGAGGGTCTGGTCGTATTCCTCACTCTCTGCTGCCCCAACATAAATTATCTTCCATTCCAAGTCTGTCAACAGATAACATCCCATGTCATATCATTTTACAAATACTGTGGAATCTTTATTATGATAGTGGCTGAATATTGATATCCCTCACCAAAAAAGATAATCTAATTCTATCAATAATAATGAAACATGATTTTGATGATGGTTTTTTATTCATTAATCATGTAAATAAGCAATCCTCGAATATACCCCCCCCCCCTAAATTTGAGAGAGAGAGAGAGAGAGAGAGAGAGAGAGAGAGAGAGAGAGAGAGAGAGAAAGAGCGAGAGATAGAGAGCGAGCGAGAGAGCGAGCGAGAGAGCGAGAGAGATTATTAGACAAAGCAGTTTCCTTTGTTTGAGTAACACAGAGATTTGCTCATTCATTCAAGAAAATATTGTTAACAAAAGTTCTGTAACTAGCCATTTTAATCTATTTTCTTTGCAAACAGTTCAGAGCATTTATTATAACTTTGATGAAAATAATTAACTGGGTTGCAGAATTGCCGCACTGGGAAACTGTACTGTATTCTTGCCATATTCTTGCCCGGCTAGTCCCCTAAAGCAGCATGGTAACAAATCAAACACAATTTTACACGCAAGACAAAAGGTACTTTTCTTTGGTCATTTCTTGACATACCTTCAGGTAAATCTTCCAAACATTCAAAGGTTATTTCGAACTGAAATGGATTTTGGAACGGCGAAGGATTGTCTAATACAACAACATTGCTAATATTCACTTTTGCCATAATGTCATTTCCCTCTATTCGTTAATGATGGCGCGTATTTCTCTCTTCCATAGCACTCCGGTACATCAAAGTCCATTGGCCCCCTAAAGGTAACGATATCTATTGCAAATTTTTATTGGCTAGAGTATTTCTTTTCTGTCACGCATGTCACAACGAACGTAAACTTCCTTTTTGGCAACGGAAACTACCTGCAAACGTCAAATGCCGGCGAGGAAAGTAGTTACACATTAAGTTTTATTTAGCAAACTGCCTATTAGTCTCTCGATGATGACTGAATGGAATTTTCTCTGATCACCAAAGGAGGTGTGTCTGAAAATTTACCGTTCGAATTTCCTCGAAGGTAAATTTCACGCTCTGTCAATCCTTTTGACACTTCAGTAACGAGAACTACTGCAGTTTGTTTTATCCTCTGACATTTCGTTGTAAAACTTTTCTTAATTTAAAAATTAATGATTGATTGTTACTTTTAAAGATGCTGAGTAGAAGCAGCATAGATGAAGCAAACCGGCATCTTTATGCCATGCACCAACAAATTATTTCTTTGGAAGAAATGGTTCAGCAGCAGAACCAGGCATTACTGGACCGTGACCAGCAGATAGCCCTTCTAGAGAAAAACAAAAATCAGGAAATACAGACTTTAAAGAACCAGGTGCATCGTCTTGAAGAGGAAGTTGAGGTGAGGGACACAAACATTGAGAGCCTGAAGGAGGGCGTGGACCAGCTACAGTCAGTGCTACAGTTCTTGCCCTGTGTAAGGGGACTCCTCAAGGAGATGGAGCATTCAGCCGGAAAAACCCAACAGGAGAAATCACTGACCAATCACACAGACAATCACATGGACGAAGTGACGGTGAATCACAGCGGTGGGGAATCCCCAGGGAACACGGATATGTCAAATACGTCCAATGACAAAGAGTTTTACTTCTGACAGTATTTCAACATAAGTAGACCAAATACGCCCATTAACAACGCAATCCATTTGTAAACATGAGCGGCTTCTGTGTGATATCTGTTGAGATATCTGATCAGTAGTCAACTGTGTAACATCAGTAGTCAACATATAACATCAGTAGTCAATTGTGTAACATCAGTAGTCAACATATTACATCAGTAGTCAACTGTATAACATCAATAGTCAACTGTATAACATCAGTAGTCAACTGAATAACATCAATAGTCAACGGTATAACATCAATAGTCAACCATGTTACATCAGTAGTCAACTGTTGTGATACATGTACCAGTATTCAACTGTTACAACACTAGATATTTCATAATTTCCATTTATCCAACACAATAACACAACTGAATGCAATATTTATTTTTTGATTTAATATTATTTGTTGTTATGTTATACTTTAGGTAGTTTATTGATGTTATCAGCTAGTGTATGTCTTTTATGGGCGAATGTACTTGAGAGTAAATTGATGCTGACTGTGCAGCTGATATACAGTACATTAATACTGCTGACTAGATTTTGCAGCTCTGCCCTTGGCACTTTTTATATTTCAGATTCTCATTTTACCATATATATTACATATAGTATTAAATGAATCATTTATAATAATTGAAATGGGAAACCAATACAAGTCTCACAGCACCTTTGATTTCAAATTTTTCTACCATTTTCAGGTTTTGTAAATTGTAAATGAGAAACTACAAATGAAATATTGTAATACATGTACATATTGTATTGAAGAGAAGGAGAAAGATACAAAGCAAGTATTTCTGATTAGTATGTATAAACAAGATAAAAAAAATAAGGAAGGAATGTTAATCTGAATTTCTGCAACAAAATATCCAAGTCATATTATTTAAGTCACATCTCTTAGTTATCTTCCTTAATTTAACACATTTATCATACTTCACTCAGAAAAATTCGTAGGATCAAAAACATTTTTTATGGATCGAGATTTATGATGGGAAATGTTGTTAGGCATGTATTGAAACCTAATGAACTAGAGGAGGCTTTTTAAATGAGAATTTTTTTTCTACTTTGGAATGAACATTGTCTGAACCCTGAGGTATTTATAAATATCAAGTAATTAAGCAAAACATAATTCGAGAATATCTTGGGACAGTGTATACAATCATATTGTAAGCACTCAGTCGAGAGCAGTTTGAGATTTTTAGTGGACTGAATGTACACATTTAGGCTGTGAACCTTTTTTGTTCCAATGTTTGAAGTTGTAACAAAGTCCTGATGAGTCTGAGTGGAAATGTTCATCATTCTGTACTGATCTTATCAATTTAATGTATAACTGATCGTGTAATATGACTAAAGAATGAATCTCAATGGAGGTATTTTTTGCTCTTTATTTTTCTTGTTGTGACATTTTTATTAATGCTGTGATGACCTCAGACACATTCCATTGTTTACATATACTGTAAATGTATAACATTTGGCTGTGTATTCTTTTTAGAGTTTTTTTTACAGAAACTGACACCCGCTAAATCAAGTACATGGCCCAATGCCAAATACATGTATATATGTTGATAAATAGGTGTATTCAGAAATCCATGCCAACTTCTGAAAAAATCATTTTCCACCAAACATCTTGCACACCAAATATAATACATTTACAGTACATTGTATACATACAAATATACATTGTACACGTATAAATTTACATTGCCTAATTATGAATATACAATATTATATTATTTTATATATAAAAATAATCCAGATTACATTGTAGGCATACAAATATACATATACATTGTATATGTATAAATGTACATTGCATATTAATTATAAATATACATTATAAAATTAATCCATAGTGAAAACCTCTATTTATCTTAATATTTATTCATTTAATGAAATTATTTATCTATATATTTGACTGTAAACATGTACATTTATTTATCAAATAGCCAATGTTCAGGCTAATAATAATCATGAAAGCAGTCTACAAGTTTGTTCACTTTATATATTTATCGTTTATTTAATAGACTATCTGCTTTTACAATGTATAAAATCGGTCATTAATGGAAGTCAGCATGAATTTGGTGTATAATAGGACAACACGTGGTTAGGTGACAGATAAATGTCGGGAGGCATCTTAACTCTCTGTTTGTTGTTCTTTAGAGAATTCGGAATATACATTAATTTATTATAATCCTTTTATTGTTTTGTTATACATTATAAATAAATACTGTTTTAATATTAAAATTTTTATTCAAAATGTCACTGTGGTTGGTCTTATATTAATTGTGAATTATATGATCTTATTATATATATATATAAAGCTGCTTAATCATTAATAAAAATAGCCCTTATCAGGGTCATGCTAAGCCATCGACGACAACTCCATCTGAGAGCACGACGTACCTACTGACACAGGACTGAAGGGGGTTGGATGATCAACAAATTATGCATTAGATATGATTTTATTTCTTTATCAAGTCTATGCGAGGTAGGACATCCGCCAGACTGTTGGTTGTAAATGTATAATACGATGCACCATCCATTCAAGTTTTGTGAAGTTAAAGGACAAGTAATCACTAAGAAATGGTCATCAAAGAGCACCTGCTCCAAAAAAAAAAATTAAACCTGCTCCAAAAACCTTACTCTGCTCCAGCCTCTGAAACCTATTGCCCAGGGCTGCGTTTTACAAAAGAACTTATGACTTGCGACCAAATTAATGAATGCTAATTAATCACTCACTGATCAATGGTTTATTCTAATTGCTGTAAAATATAAATATGGATATCAAAACAGTTGTACATAAATGGTTTTATATAAATTTTGTTCATTAAAGACCATTCTATGAGACAAAAAATATATACGACTTAGTCGTAAGTTCTTTTGTAAAACGCAGTCCTGATCTAGCATCCCAGCATGCCAAGTGCATAAGTATCATAAGGTACAACATTCATGCAAAGAACCTGGAGGAATAATGTCATTTTGTAAATTTTGTATTTACACCCACCCAGTAAATTCAACTTTACAACATAACAATAAGCCAAGGCATATGCCCACAAGTGGCCACAACCCTATCACTAGTATGTTTCAAATGACAATCATGCATTTAGTATAATATGTGTATTACCTTCAAATATTGTTATTCCTGTGCATATCTCCAGATCGAGAATTTATTATGTGCGTGTACATAGAATAAAGAATTCCAATTTTTTGTCTCAAAAGTCCCTAATTTGTACCCCTCAACAAATTAACATGTTTATTTAAAAAAAAAAACTAAAGATAACTTATTTAGCAGTGAACTAAAAAACTATAAAATGATTAAGTGCATGTGTTTAATTCATAATAACGCAATTTTTACTCCACAAAGAAAACAAAAATTAAAAATATTTACAAAATGATTAATAGGAAATGAACACCAACTTCAAGATACTTAATACTACACCACGGCATCAAATGTTTTAATCCATTTAGATAACAAACTCAATTTAGTATTGCGCAAACATAATTCGGTCTTGGCCATTTGATGATCTTGATTTTTACCATAGATTGGGTCTTCGTACCATTTTTTTTTGAAAATTAAAAAAGATAGACAATTACATGTTTTATCAGTATACGTTCTAAAAAAACGGTACGATGACCCACTCTATAATAAACTACAGTCTGAACATCCGATTTCATTAGCAATTTGCTGCTCAATTTAGCATATACATATTTTGATGTCTTAATATCAATTAAATGTGAATTTATTTCATAAAGGTTTTTTTTTTTTGGGGGGGGGGGGGGTTCAAATGGACTTAAGTGGGTTTATGCCTCGGCTTATTCCCCCCACGTTCTTTAGTAAAGATAGGATCAGTAATACCTTAGATATGGTCATCAAAGAGCATCTGCTCGAAAAACCTTAACCTCCTCCAACATGCAAAACAAATATTCATGCATTGCCAGGTTTAGAAAAGATAGAATCAGAAATAAAGTCTTGAATTATGAATTTTAAGTAATAAGTTATTTTGGATGCTGAAAGAGGTTAAGATTTTTGGAGCTGGTTCAACTTTTTAGAGCAGGTGCCCTTTGACCACACCAAAATCTATTATATAACTCAGGGTAGCCATTTGACACTGTCAGCTATTTAAGAAATAAACAACGTTATTTAGTGAACATAACGCCATGTTCACTTAATAATCGTTGTTTATTACTTATATTTGCATTTTACCACTTGCAAATACCCTGTATTAGCCTAGACCTTGACATTTAGCCATTTGCATGAAAAATAAACATTTAGACTGTAATGTATGTTTTTAATTCACATAGATTTGTTAACAGAATCAATGATATGTTATAACAGCAATTCCTTTAAAATGTTATTTTAAGACATGTTTTAATATTAAATACATCAATTTTATGGAGTTTGAGAAAAACACTTGATTGTATCGTATAGTGGTTTTTAAATAACGCCATGGAAAAGTATATGACGTCACACCTTTATGACGTCATAGTATACAGACAGAGCAATTGCGATTATAGAAAAATAATTGCAGTTCCTCCGTATGGACTTACAGTGGGAAAGAACAATGGATATGCAAATATAATAAGATGCACAACCCATGCAAGTTTGGTGAAGATAGGACCAGGTATAACTTAGATACAAGACTTGCTCTAAAAGCTTTAATCCGAGGTCCGGACGCTGATGCCGGGGGTATAGCATAAGCCTCAGCCCCGACTTTGTCTCGGGGAATATAATACCAAGAAACACTAGTTTTTAGAGTTTACCACCTGTGTTAGAGGACGTAGCAGTAAAAAGTCTGGAGAGATCATTTAATTTAGAATACGTATTATTTAACTGCTACACACTTTGTGAAAAAATGGACTCTAATCTGAATTTTTCATTCTAAAGCATAATAATCTTGCAATCTTGTACTTTTCAAAAAGTTCCTTGTCGAACTTTCAACAGAAAACAAGAGAACTAAACAAGAACGAATCTATTTAAATTAATGATATGGACAAAATTTTTCGAACCTTGTTTACCATAATTTATAAACACCTGTGTTAGTTTAAAGGATATGCATGTGTTGAAAATAGGCTGAGTTGATTATGTATTGACATACTAGTAGTTTGGAACAGAAAGAGGATCATCAGTACAGAGAACTCCTTCTGGGTCTACAAACAGGCCGTGTTTTGATTTGAACAGAACTTAACATGTTATCAAGTGTATAGGAAAAAAATCCCTTACAGAGGGTGTAGTTTTGTTTGCTGAAGGATGGGGTCTGGGGATAATTTCCCCACTTTACTATGTGTCTTTACTCAGTTTGTATTTTCCGGGGGAGAAGCCTGACCTCTTTATCCCTCTTGATGTGTGTATGATTGACGCTTGGATTTATTCTACCCTGCTATATTAATGCATTCATTGACATCATTATGTTAGAAAGAATACATCTCTGCGGCAAACTTTAGTGACTCAACTCTCATGTAGCACTCGTACAGTTGTGACTGTCATTTTCAGCAAGAAATATTCAATGCTGAAAAGTTTAAAACACTGGATCCCTACATGTGTTGATCATTTTTGTCTGTATAGATGCATAAAAATTGTTCATAAAAATTAGACCTCGACCATGTTGAATATTTATGGTGACATATCTTTGCCCCTTGTGTGCAAGTTATTTTCCCATCAAATATGTCGACATGAAGATAAATATGTTGACATGCAAGATAATTATGTCAACATGCAACATAACTATGTTGACATGCAAGAAAATTGCAATCAGATAAGAATTATACAAAATCTCAAAAAATTCTCAAATATCGCCCACTTGTGACATCCAAGATGCTAGATGCTACGTTTTTATGTCGACATGCAACTTATTTATGTTAACATGCAAGATAAATATGCTGACATGCAACTTATTTATGTCAACATGCAACTTATTTATGTCAACATGCAACTTATTTACGTCAACATGCAAACAAAGTTGCATGTCGACATAAATAAGTTGCATGTCGACATAAAGAAGTTGCATGTTAACATAACTAAGTTGCATGTCGACATAAATAAGTTGCATGTCGACATACAAGAAGTTGCATGTTAACATAAATAAGTTGCATGTTGACATCAATAGGTAGCGTATCTTGCATCTTGAACATAGGCGTCGGAACCGGGGGGGCTAGGGGGGGGGGGCTTAACCCCCCCACTTTTTTTGCAAATGTAGACCTATCCATTAGGCACATAGCATTATAGAGGGTTTAGCCCCCCCCCCCCCACTTTTGTTCATAAAAATTAGACCTCGACCATGTTGAATATTTATGGTGACATATCTTTGCCCCTTGTGTGCAAGTTATTTTCCCATCAAATATGTCGACATGAAGATAAATATGTTGACATGCAAGATAATTATGTCAACATGCAACATAACTATGTTGACATGCAAGAAAATTGCAATCAGATAAGAATTATACAAAATCTCAAAAAATTCTCAAATACCGCCCACTTGTGACATCCAAGATGCTAGATGCTACGTTTTTATGTCGACATGCAACTTATTTATGTTAACATGCAAGATAAATATGCTGACATGCAACTTATTTATGTCAACATGCAACTTATTTATGTCAACATGCAACTTATTTACGTCAACATGCAAACAAAGTTGCATGTCGACATAAATAAGTTGCATGTCGACATAAAGAAGTTGCATGTTAACATAACTAAGTTGCATGTCGACATAAATAAGTTGCATGTCGACATACAAGAAGTTGCATGTTAACATAAATAAGTTGCATGTTGACATCAATAGGTAGCGTATCTTGCATCTTGAACATAGGCGTCGGAACCGGGGGGGCTAGGGGGGGGGGGGGCTTAACCCCCCCACTTTTTTTGCAAATGTAGACCTATCCATTAGGCACATAGCATTATAGAGGGTTTAGCCCCCCCCCCACTTTTTATCGCCGGAAGTGTAGTTGTTCCTAAAATAACCGTGAAAGATTGATAAGGTTGGAGTATTAGGCCTATCCCCCCCCCCCCCCCCCCCCCCCCCCCCCCACGGATTAGGAATTTCATGATTTGGGGGAGAAAAAAAAAATATGGGTAGGAAATATTTATTTGGATAGGCATACTACTCTCCCCCACCGCACCCCCCCCCCCCCCCCCCCCACGGATTAGGATTTTCATGATTTTTGGAATTATTTCTGAGGATTCTTCTAGCCCCCCCCCCCACTTTCAATTTGCTTCCGACGCCAGTGTTGAATGTCACATGTTGGCGATATTTGATATTTTTTATAACTCTTATTTGATTGCAGTTTTTTTGCATGTCAACATAGTTATGTTGCATGTTGACATAACTATCTTGCATGTCAACATATTTATCTTGCATGTCCACATAATTAACAGAAAAATAACTTGCACACAAGGGGCAGAGATATGCCACCATAAATATTAATAAAATACATTATTTTTATGACTTGCTAAAACGATAACATATCACCCATAAATAGGTTAGATATTTTTACATATAAGTGAGTATGTGTTTATTTACTGTTTTAAAAAGAGTATTGTGTCATCAAATTCATGGAAAAAGAATTCAAAAAGATGTAATTAAATAAGGAATCATTCTTTGAGTATTATGAGGTGATAATTTTGGTCGGGGCGTGATCAAATCCAATAAAGCCCGAAGGGCTTTATGATAGATTTGATCACGCCTCGACCGAAATTATCACCTCATAATATTCAAAGAATGATTCCTTATTACTTATATTTATATAATTTTTAGCCATCGTACGATTAAATACTTAAATAAAAAATAAGCAAACCCCGCTGGTGCCTCATTTGGCGTCATTTGTATTATGGGTATAGTACAAAATCGATACGTGGTGTTATCACAGGCAAAGACGCTGGAAAATGTAAATATATGCATATATGAGATTCCTCGACAGGTCTGTGTATGGGCTATGGTACTCAAGTGACCGTTAAGCCTGTTTGTCTCTTATTGCTGATACCAAATGACTTGTTACACGCTAAGTTTAAGCTTCATGGCATAGTGGCCATGTTATTGTAATCATAATTATTTGGTCATAATTGTTAATTATTGGTAATTGACCAATCTTTGCCATACTTGGGTTGAAAGATAAAACTCAGCTGATACCTTTTTTAAACAAATTAAAATAGTGAATTACAGTCAGCAACCAATGAATAAGCCTGACAATTATGCTTCTGCTTCTAAATGAAGTATTATCAGATATACAATACTTGTAAATCCTGATGTATAGATTAATGAGGAAAATTATAACTAGCCAATAACGGGGTATTGAAACAGACCCCCCTCCCCAGAAACAGCTCCTAAGAACAACCAAAACATAACCTATAACACAAACAGAGAATGATATTCACTTTAAATGCATACCAAATAATCCCAGCCTTAAATATTTACTAAAACAAACATACAATTAAGATTTTACAAACAAAATTGAACTGTCTCTTCTGAATTCTAAGAAAAATGAGAGATGCAAAAGCTTGTTCCTATCCTTTTCTCAAACAATTTGAAAGAAATGCTGAACGGTTGTCGCATTTTTCTATCATCTGTCCCAAAACACACGTCACATTGAAAATGATCAAATCTTATAAAAATATTCTACTTAGCATTTGAATACTACACACTCACTACCAGTATATTCACCAGAGGGTATAATTTTACAATCATAATTAGCAGAAAAGAAAATTGCCCGTCTCAATAATTATATAAGTTAATCTTTACGGCGGCTGAATGGTCAACAAATTGACCATCAGATCTTCCTTAGAATTTAAGATATGATTTATTCAGCTATAAACTATCATTTAGGAAATCAAAATTTTAAATAGTTTACCTATAATTTTGGGTATTATCCCATATTTTTATATAAAGCTCTTCTAAAGGAAATCAAAACAGTCTAAAAATGGCCACGCCTATCGAGACTTCATAACGTTGTAAAACATAAGTTGTAGAAAGACATAAACTCGAAGAGTTTAATATCTCTTGAGAAATAAATACTAAGTATGTTGTAAAACCTTCTCCTCGCCACTTGATTTGGACTCTCGGTTCATATGGTACTCGGAAAAAGTTCCCAACATATTCTTGGCACTTCTAAAGGTAAATCTTTAATAATAATTTTGAAGGAAAATTCCATATTTTATTTAATGGAATGCATTTGGTAGGTAATGAAAATTTTAACTATTAAGTACTTTAATTGACAACTAACAATAATTAACCTCAAGATAATTTTTCACAATGGATTCTCTTATGTCGGATTCATTTTTATTCTATACTGCAATTGTTTTTAACACTAGCACATTTTGGCAAAATAAAAAAAAATGAAAAGGGAACCCTTTGCTGCTTCGTACATATGATTATCACAATAATTTTGGTAAACATATATTAGTAATCAGATTTTTCTCTTATATATTAATTGTTAAATTTATAAATGAAAGTGTAATTTCCATTCATATTGATAAACCTTCAAGCAAAGATTTCAGATTTAAAATTTTCATTTTAAATAGAGTTCTTCAAATTATAAACTCTTTGCAAGTTTGGTGTTGCTTAAAAGTGCGTACATTACATAAACAGAAAAGAAAAGAAAAAAGTGATTGCCGAAAAGAAAAGAAGAAAGAAGTTTATAAAAAATTTTTTAAAAAAAATTAAAAATGTTGCAAGAAAGAACCTCATGCCTCGTCATCTAAGCAATAGTACAGATAATACATGGTGATTGTCAAATATTTTGTATTAAAGCAACACAGATACATCCTTCTCACCCCCCCCCCTCTCTCTAATTCTCATTAAAGAGCATGTTTCAAGTCTCTGATCATTGGTCAATAAACTTAAATGTAGATTGCAAACTTGAATCTATTTCAAATGCTATTTGCGAAATATTATGGCATATATCAGCCACCATTTGTCAAAATAATTATGTTGACTTGTCATATATTCATGTCAGCTTGTCAGATCTTTGTGTTGACTTGTCAGAAAATAATCATATTAACTAGAAACTCAGTATTTTGTTGTCAAAGCGTGTTAGAGCCACTAACCTTGTCATCATCCTACATGTATCTGACAAGTCGACATAAAGATCTGACAAGTTAACATAACTTTCTGACAGACAAAACAAATTGGCCACTTGGCCGAAGAAAATTATCATTCATATTATAAGTCGACTTGTCAGATAATGATGTTGACTTGTCAGATGCTATGTTGTCTTGTCAAATAATTATGTCGACTTGCCAGATAATTATGTCAGCTTGTCAAATAATGATATCGACTTAAAAGATGATTATGTCGACTTGTCAGATCCTTATGTCGACTTCTCAAAAATATTATGTAAACTGAATGGCACAAATTAGGCGTGGAAACGTTTTAGTGTTGAACTTTTAAATACGTGAATAAGTGACAAGTCGACATAAAGATCTCACAAGTCAACATATTTATCTGACATGTCTTCATCAAGATCTGACAAGTCGACATAATTATCTGACAAGTGGTGGCAGAACTATGCCACCATAGCGAAGAGACCTGATACGTTATAAAGATAATTAAAACAAACTGAAAGTACATTACTAAAGCATTTAAATTTTCACATCTAAAAATAGCATGAAATTTGTAAGAGGCGTGTCGTTACTCTCAATTCAAAATGGAGTTCTTAACCCCTGGAATGTAAGTAAATTGATATTGTAAGTGTTCTACACATTTAAATATAATATTGTATATAAATGTTAAAATATAAATGTGTTTCATTTAGTGATTTTAAATTGTATTTTCACGCTCTCTGATCTTTGTAGTTCCTACCATACAAAAACCTAGTTGCAACTATATAAATTGCGCTATAAGTTTCGTCTTAATAATAACCGTTTTTCTGACACATTCTATTTCAGTACGTTAACTACCGATATTGTCGATTTAGTTGCCCATGAAATTCATTTGACATCATCACCACCTCCGTAAATGTAACTCTACCGCACGTCAACCCAAATTTTCTCATAGACCTGCTCTACTATGCTTGCCACATGTTTTGACTAGTAAAAAGCAGAATGAACGACCAACGAAAGCATTTAATGGCTGATCAAATCAAGATAATAAAACATGTAAAATAATGATAGAGTCAAGTAAATATAAATGTTTAAACAGAATTATTTATATACTTTTTACCTATCAATTTATATATTATCACTTACTTTATCACATAACTAATTTTTAGAAAATAAACTTTAAAAACAATTATAATGTATTTCTTTCCTTAGGCCAGTATCAATTTGACTCGAGACATTTTGAGCACATGTTCCCATGTTTGTGTGCATGCAGCCGATATCAAAAACAATATTGCTTATTAAATAATGATCTGCAATTATGATGTCATAATGATACACTTAATATCTTAGGTTGTTAAATTCTTTCAAACCATTTGCTTTTTAACCAACAAATTTCCTTAAAAATGACGAAAAGATATAAGCGGCAATAATGGGTACTCGACTTCCTGCTAATCACGAGCGTTTTCTACTGGAACTCGAGTTTTCACTTTAGATACCAACCTCTTGATGCGCACGCACAGATTAAGAGGAACAGGAAAAATAACTTAATGTACTCTCCAAAATGGAGATTGTCTATAACATTATGCACCGTAAATTAGAAATTTGAGAAGGGTGAAATTTCGAACGAAAATGAGATGCGTATGTACTTTTTCATGATTTTTTTTCCATACGAAACAACAAATAAAATTATTTATTACTTCATATTGTTGTGTGTACACTTGCAATATTTGATTTTGTTTTTCCTTTTTACATTAAAAAAACCCATTAGGTGTTGGTAATAAACGTTACTTCAATAATTAAAATAAATAAATAATAGATTTAAATTAATATCAATTTTCATTTAAGAGTTTTTCAATTTTTTTAAGAGAATCTATAGCTCTCATATAAATCGGACATAGAAACATTATACATTACTCGGTATCTGTACACTGTTTTCGAAAGATCTTTTTATGGAATTCGTTGTAAAACAAACAAATAATAAAGTATAAAATATGCGTTTCAATTTATTCTTTCACTATGCACAGCATATGTGTTTATTTTTAAAATAACATAATTATGTACTCATCGATATAATACGTACATTTAAAATCTCGAAGTCGTCTGATGCATCCATGCCCGCCAATGTTAGAGAGTCCTGACCCTCCTTAGATCGAGAGTCGGACTCGATGTAAACTCTCACTGTTTATCTCAAAATCTCGCGACTAGATACTGAACTCGAGTTACAGAAGAAAACGCTCCATAGGTCATGTATAGGGTGTATCTTTAGCCAGAGGTAAGTCGGTATTGATGAGAATGAAATAACAAAAAAATTACTAAGGTCAAATAAACGGACCTTGCAGAGATCTGCATTGAACGTTTTACATGCCAGCTTACAGGAAGAAAGTAATAGAAAACAACTTGTGTATTTTTCGGCATTAATGGGTATTCGCACGTTAGATATCATACATAACTGCTATAATAAGAAAGACAGTTTACTCATCAACATTTTCAATCCCTTATTTTTTTTATTTAGAGGTTGTGGCATTTTTAACTATAGCAAGGAACTCATTTTTTTTTTAATCTCAAAAGTGTATTTAATGCTATATCCTTGCATGTATTAATTATTCCTGTATTATCTTAATTTTTATAGATGTGATGGTTTGCAGCACCTGTCAGAGGCAGTGTTTGTGAGGATGTGTCAGATAGTTGGGACCTCACAACAGGTAGCAATCAGGAGGGAGACAGTGGATATCAGGGAGGTAGTGGTGAGACTGCTGACCACTAATAATGGGGTCATTCAGATGTTAAGTGGAAGTCAGAGAGAAGGATTTAGACTTAACGGATCAGATGTGGACTTTATGTACTGGCCAAACAACCACCGAGTGATCATGGACGTGTCTCAGTCTGAATATTACAACACAGCCAGTACAACCTTGATTCTCTCCAACAGTTCTGAGAGTCCACCAGGATTCACTTTACTTCAGTTACTGACACTGACAACAGACAGAGACATTGCATCAGCATGTGTCAGCATGAATGACAGAGTCTATATATCTAGTTCTAAATACAGAGAATTGACTTGTTCTGCAAAAATGCCCAATTCTACTGTACATGGACCCTGTGGTAGTGGTAGTTTAGCAGGAACAGTAGAATATGACAATGCCCACTGTTTTATTTGTGATTTTTGGCCTGTGTCTGCCTTGTCATGGATAGACAGGTGTCACTCATGGCCTGATCCTGAAGTTGTTGATGACATAGTCAGAAATGGATGTCATGTTGTAGCAATAGGAAACCCATTAGGACCTCATAGCGACACGGAATGGAGAATTTCTTTTTCCAATGCAGAGTACAAATGTGTGTATGCAATAAATCATTGTCAGTTTTTGATTTATGGTCTGTTAAAGTTGTTTTTAAAAGAAGTTATAAATCAGCAGTTAGACGAAACCAATAAACTGCTGTGTTCCTATCACATGAAGACAACGGTTTATTGGGCGATTCAACAAAATACACTAAATCACTGGTGTCCACAAAATCTTCTGATCAGTTTCTGGGTCTTCTTTAAACTCCTCCTTAAATGGGTGTATGAAGGGATTTGTCCGAATTTTTTCATCCCACAGAACAACATGTTTCTGACCAAGGTTCATGGCTCAGCACAAAACAGATTGTTTCTACAGTTACATGAATTGTACAATAAAGGTCTGATCTGTCTGCTACAGAGTTCCTCTGTCAGGTCCTACATCGTTGATGTCTTTTACAATCCTAGAGCCTCTATTCATATATATGAAGGTATAATCAAATCTGAAGTGGACGTTGATAGAGAACTTTTCACTGAGGTATTTCATAATGGTAACACACCCCCGGGAAATCTTCACAGCTGTGTGAAATACTTATTTACAATACAACAGTTGGTAGCATCACCACTGGGAAGCTATCAAATCTTTAAATTAAAAAGACATACAACAACTATTTTTCAGAACACTGCATTTATATTACACAATACATACACTAACGCTGGCATCAAGTTCAACAAACAGATGTATATTGCAAACAAAACTTCCTCTTATATTCTTAAACTATCAGCCAAGTTTGGATGTGTTTCTGACATGTTGTACATTGTCATTTATTATTACAAGACATTCAGATACAGGGAAGCTTTATCTGTTTTAGAGATAACAAAGGTCAAGTTAGCAGAGCCATATTTAATGTATGATAGGCATGTAGACAGAGAAAAGTATATTGAGGCTGTGGGGGGACAGTCCTGGTCTAAAAAGATGAGACAAACTGTAGCAATGGATATTATACTAGACAATAGAATCTGTTATATCAGCGAACTAATACCAGAACAACAGTCTTCTCTTCAGAACAAGTGGCCTTCATTAGATATCCCAGTGTTTGTAATGTTACACTTCCTTGAGTTCTTGTGTTACAGACACATTGATGCAACATTATCACAAGCAGCTCTAGATGAGCTACAGGTCCTAGTCCACCATGATCAGGGACTGTATGTACGTGATTTATTCAGAGACATCTCCTGGGAGATCCTGGGGATCTGTCAACAGATCACAGGGAACCTCCAGGCTGCTCTATACTCTTACGAACAGTCACTCACACAGTATCCAGTGCACAGCATACAACGTGCTACACAGAGGAGGATACAAGGTATGGTTCAGTTAACCCCACACCTCTATGTATATTTAAGAATGAAATGGGGTGATAACAAACAGTTCAAAATCAAAAGTCCAAAGGAGAATTGCAAAACAACACTTCGGTGATTTATTATGACCTAAACATAAGTCATTCAAAAGATACCGAATATATTTACATTTCATATACTTTTCTGAGATAAGTATTATGTTGAAGATTTTCAAATGTATCGTGGAGGGGCGTCAATTCAATCATTATTCTAAGTTACCTCTCAATTGAGTACTTCACCATCTTAAAGAAAAAGCCTATCCAATATCATGAACACACTTCTTATTTTATGATTCTACAATTTATGATTCAGACTAGTTTCAGCTAACTAGTCACTCGTTGACAACAAAAAGCGATTTTCCATATAGATTCACCTCAATAGACTAGAAATTTAATACACGTCAGTTTTTTTACATCACAAATGACCGAAATTGAATTGAATACAACATGCATCTAAAAATGCTGTACTGATTTGGTTTTCCATTTTGAAATTGCTATATAATATATAATATAGTATTTGCATGACATCATACATTAGTATTTTGAAATCACAGATAATATAGTGTTTTGCTATAATAAGTGGTCCATTGTATTTGATATAATTCTATAAAAATGTTTTTTTCAAACACTTATCTTTTATGATGAAATTTATCACTTTTATACAGAAATGTTTTTTCCCCAGGTAAATGTTTACATACATAATCTATATTTGTTTATTATTTTAAACAGTTTCCGTTTTTGTGCATCATACCCATTACCTTATGTGTATAATGTATATTGTGTAATAAAGGTTTCTAAAATTTGATACATACTTGAGTTTTTCTCTCGTTAATTTAAGCATCAGTCCCTCCATTCCACCTGGTATTTCCCTCCTCATAGAAAAAAATTTTGTTTCATTTCTCCAGCTTTGAAAGACAACAAATAACTGTCGGACACCTGAAAGAAATAAATCAAGCGAATTTAAAGAAAACAATAACAATACTTGTGTTTGATATTTCTTTCTTTTCATCTAATAAATAAAAAGAAATTATGATTTTATATAAAAAACCTGTAAATCAATAAACGCTAAAAAAATGACCTACTATAGAAATTTCTAGTTGCTTTACAGTATCAAATGTGTCATTTTTTATTTATTAAATCACTTAAATAAATGAAATTTATAAAACGTCGTGCTCTTCATAAGAAGCAAATTGTTTAATGTTTTCTTTTAAATGATTATGATCCTTCAACCTGAGAAAATTATAAAAGTCAAAATTCAACAGAAATTACTTAAAAGGGCATGGTCATGATTGTGAACAAAGTTTTTTTTCATTGTTTTTATTGTTTAAGTAATGCATTTCTTATGATCAATTTGAGTGTCAGTCAAAGAGTTATAATGATGATAGCTATCAATTAATTTTAATAAAAACATGATAGAAACATGGCTCGTGCCATATTTTTGTTTATTTTAGTTGTACCGGTAAAAGTTCTTTTCCAAGCTGATTTTTCTTACGTGGTAATTCGTTTTAAACATAAATGAACTTTCCTAGCTTTTGTCACATTCATTTTAGGACTAAACATGGGATTTTCTTTTTATCATTCAAAATGTAAACAAAAACATGACCTGAGCTTTGTTTACATAACATGGAATAGTAAGCTTTGTATCTCGCTTATAACCCGAGCACTGACACTCAAACTTGACTCATAGAAATGCTTTGCTAAAGCCTTGTAAACATTCAAAACGTGAGAAAAAAAATTGACCAAAATCATACCATGCCTTTTAAAATTCTAAAACAAGGAAAAACACAAACTGAATCCCCTTCAATAATATATTATTTTATAAACTAATCAAATTCATAACTTGGATAAATGTTGATCATGAAACCCTTTCCTCCAAAGAACAAGGCTTGTAGAGGAAGACCTTTTCAGTGTGCAAGTTATGTTCATGGAAAGTTTTGAGTATGCATAGCCATAAAATTCCAAAATAAGGTCGCGGTGGGTGACATAATTTGGCTCCACATCTTTACCACAATTCTTCCTATTATTTTCATTACTACAGGTTCATTCTGTTCATGTTTACTTTTTTCATGAAATACAAGTTTAATTAATATGCTCCTTTACAGTATATGCATTATTACTTAAATATGAAGGAAAGCATTGCTACTTCAGACAAAAGTACACACACGCATACGCGTACGAGCACATGCACACACACTTTACTGTTTACCCCCAGAATCTCAATTTTATGCGAATAATAAAAACATCTGTGGCGTATGAAAACCTAATATATTATTGTTTATATTTAAGGCTATATAAAAAGCAAGTGCAACTCAGATATCAGTTTTATTACACATATAGAAAAAAATATACACTTCCTGATTTCATTATAACAACCAATGTTAGTGACGAACAACAGATCATCACCAGTTTAGTGTAAGTTTGTTTGTCCGTTTATGTACAAAATAATTAGAGCACCACCTTGTAATCCATATTGCACAATCACATAGAACAACGTACATGCATTGTACATATGAATAACACACATACCGTCATCCATCTATTCTTACACGATATTTGCAAATAATTATGATTACATGCATCAATATATAATGATCTAAATACATTAAGAAATATTAATTGGCAGTCCTAGACAAAAGAAGATTTGGATTTCCTATACAACAGTGTGATAATGTTGAGATTAACGAT
This sequence comes from Magallana angulata, assembly GCF_025612915.1. Classification (NCBI taxonomy): domain Eukaryota; kingdom Metazoa; phylum Mollusca; class Bivalvia; order Ostreida; family Ostreidae; genus Magallana; species Magallana angulata. The sequence goes on from NC_069120.1 coordinate 54,883,343, forward strand.
TCAAAACTGATTCTACATTATTTGATTTTGAGAAGATAATTCAGTTTCATAATTCAGACAATAATTCAAGTGCTTTTGTTGGCTGCTGGTAACCTTCATAAGACTTATATTAAAGCTAACATACAGTAATATCACTATGAAAAGATAAAGTTTGAAAAATACATTACTAGGTTAATAGTTATATGTGGCCGATTTTTAAGACATCGTTAATCTGCCATACAATGATTAATTAACATTGAATCAATTTACTTGACTGCTTAATTACATCATCTTGACCTACTCTGCATGCCCTCAGTAAGATAAAGAACGTTTCCTTGATCTCAAAAAGGATGTTTTTTGCTTGTTTCGATTCGACAAAATTGCGTTTTAGCGCTTAACAAATCATTATTTATTGATCAAATCTAGACATTATACTCAAAGCTTCACAATCTCCAGGCATTTGAACTGACCGAATGACCTCCTTCCATTCTGATTTCGGCCCCACCCCGTTGGGTCGGACGTTGAATGCACTGCTCTTCCAGTCCCAGGATTTGACCGGAACGTCCCACTGTTTCCCGTAGTTTGTCTGGATGTAGGGCTATGTGGGACAGGGGACTTGAACACGAATGTCCAGAAGCAGCGTCCAGCACAGACCAAACTTTGGAAAGACGTACCTAAAACAAGGTAAAATAATGTACTATATGTACTTATGTGATTCAACCTACATGTATATTCATAACTACAAAGAAAAATTCTCAAACTTTTATCTAATTGTATGTATTTTGTAAGTAACTAAGATTTCACAAAACAATGTTCTATGGATAACAAATCTAAATAAACCACAATAGACTCTTACTTAAGTTAATTATTAAAAAAACCACTTAAGGTCAGACTCGACCTATCTTCCATTTTTTCTATTTTTTCCTATCTCCATAATGTGAAGATTTCCACTTCGTAATTTCATAATCATATTTTTATATAATATGATTCTTTTTTTATTTAGATATAAAGTGTTCAATTGAAAATATATAGTATGACTTTACTTACAAGCATTCAAATGCATTTTGCTAGCTATTTTAAGGAAAATGAAATATTTTAGCACCGAAACGAGCCTGTTAATATACCCTGAATTTTTGGGAATAAACAGGTTTAAATGTTAATAAATAAGAAAGAAACTATCAAGGGAAATTATATAAAATTGAGGAATGTCTTGTCTGTCCTTAAAACATTAAAGACATCTCCATGTAGATATATGTATGCAAAAGATATGGATCATTATATTCCAACTTTGAAAGTATGATTGCTTCTATCTTATTTAAGGTCTTCTTAATAAAACCACACCAGATTGCTAAGAAACCTGCTTCCTCCATTTCTTTTATCTTAAATCCAGATTGCTGGAGTCATAGTATTGAAATGCATAGTGGCAGATTTTCAAATTTAGAGTCTTTTGCGTCTTCCTTGGCATTGTTAACGTTATATTCTAATACACATGTACCAAAATTAAGAGAATGTAATTGAATTTAGTTTTTAAATACCAAATTTATATATTCTTATAGGTCTTATCTCCTTCCAATTTTGCAGACTCTAAACGTCAGGTTCACCAAATCATATTTTGAGCTTTAACAGTTTGCGAGTTTTCTTTTGCATAAAAGGCTTCAAAAAAGAGAGAGAAACATCAAAATTAAACTTCTGTACTTCTTACATGCAAGCAAAATAACAAACGAAAAGTTTTACTCGATATGAAAATTACCACTAATAATAGAGCAAAAAAGTTCTGCAAGTATTGTTTACTTTAAATTTAATTTTAACATGGAGTTTTTTTTTTTACACCTAACTTATAAGTAAAATTCACTTCATTAAACTAATTACAGATATTTTTCAATATCACTTTTTAAAAAGTTTTCTATCTACGACAGTTCATCAAAATTTCAAATTTAAATTAGAAATTCCGTATATTACATGAACATCATATATGGACTGTATGTACTTGCCAACCAACCAACGAGTGATCATGGCATGTCTCAGTCTGAGTATTACAACTTATCCAATGCATTTTTAATTCTCTATGACAGTTCTGAGAGTCCACCAAGATTCACTTTATTTCAGTTACTGACACCATCAACATGCAGAGAAGTCCGATCAGCATGTGTCATAATGAATGACAGAGTCTATATTTAAGAGAGATGACTTCTTCAATAGCAGTGTCTAACTCTACCTTAAATGGACACTAGTGAAATAGGAGGTGTTACGTATGACGATGCCTGGTGGTGTTTTGTTTGTGACTTTAGGCCTCTGTCTGCCGCCTTATGGATAGACAGATGTCAATCATGGCCTGATCCTGGAGTTGTCAATGGCATTGTCAGAAATGGATGCCATTTCGTAGCAATAGGACACCCATAATTAGGACCACATGAAAATGAAGAATGGAGAATTTGTTTTTCTAAAGCAGAATATAAATGTGTGTCTGCCATGAGCCATTGTAAGTTTTTGACATATGGGTTGTCAAAAGTTTTCTTAAAAGAAGTTATGAATCAGCAATCAGAAAAAGCCAATAAACTGTTGTGTTCCTATCACATAAAGACAACCATTTTCCGGGCGATTCAACAAAACACACTACCTCAATGGTGTACACAATATATCCTGGCCAGTTTCTCCTCTGCTTAAAACTTCTCCATAAACGGGTGTATGAGGGGATCTGTCTTAACTTTTTCAATCAAAAAAATAACCTGATTCTGAGAGAGGTCCATGGCTCAGCACAAAACAGTTTGTTCCTACAGTAACATGGATTGTACAAGAAAGGTTTGGCCTGTCTGTTAAAGAGCTCCTCTATCAGGTCCTAAATTTGTGATGCCCTATACATAGTCTTTCTATCTGTATAGATGAAAACATAATGGAAATTGAAGTTGACTATTATGTAGAAATTTTCTCTGAGATAAAGTGTAATGGTTACCTACACATAGAAAATCTTCACAAAAGTGTGAAAAACATATTCACAGCAGAATATATAGTTGGTAGTTTCAACCATGACAAACCATCAAGTTGTATTGATAAAGAAACATACATTCCACATTCTTCAGAAGACTGCTTTTCAATTATACAACATGTTCACTGACACTGGCATCAAGATCAACAAAAAGATTTATAATGCAAACAAAATGACCTGCCACATGCTGAAATTATCAGCCAAGTTTGGGTTTGTTCCTAATATCTTTCACATTGCCATGTATTATCACAATGCATTTATATACAGGGAAGCTTTATTTGTTATAGATATCACAAAGGTCAAGTTAGCACAGCCATATATGATGTATAGGAGACATGTAGACAGAGAGAGGTATATTGAGGCTGTATGGGGACAGTCCTGGTCTAAAAAGATGAGACAGGCTGTAGCAATGGATATCCCACTTGACAACAAATTGTTATTTCAGTGAACAAATACCAGAACAACAGTCTTCTCTAAAGAACGGTCCCAGTGTTTGTAATATTACACTTCCTTGAGTTTTTGTGTTTCAGACACATTGATACAAAATTATCACAAGCAGCTCTAGATGAGCTACAGGTTCTAGTCCACCATGATCAGGAACTGTACATAAATGATGTATCTAGAGACATCTCCTTCTGGGGATCTGTCAACAGATCACAGGGAACCTCAGGGCTGTTCTGTACTCAAACCAACAGTCACTCAGACAATATCCATTCCACAAAATACGAACTGTTACAAAGAGAAGAATTCATGATGTGGTTCAGTCAACACTACAAGTTTAACAAATATTAAACTACACAAGAATGCATTTTATTGATTAAATACATTTTTTGTGTGTATCATGTAAATTTTATGATAAAGGTATTAAACATTTGACACATTTGATAAATTGTTGAGTTTTTCCACCATTTTATCATCATTTCACATATACTAGAGTTTTTCTCCCATTTTTTGCTTAACTTGACACAAACTTGAGTTTTCCCCTGTTTAGCATCAATTGTTACATGAGTTGTTTCCCTGTTTTAGCATCACTTTATACATACTTGAGTTTTTCCCTCGTTTTAGCAACATTTGATACATGAGTCCCCCCCCCCATTTTAGTATCATTTGATACATACATAAGTTTTTCTCTCGTTTTAGCATCATTTGATATATACTTGAGTTTTACACCCTTTTTTGCATCACTCGGTACAAACTAAAGATTTCCCCTCGTTTTAGCAACATTTGATACTTACTTGAGCGTTCTCCGTATTTAAGCATTACTTGATATGTATTTTTTTCTCCCGTTTCAGCATCATTTTATATATACTTGAGATTGTCCACTGTTTTGGCAGCATTTGGTACATGCTTGAGTTTTTTTCCCGTTTTAGCACCAGTTTTTCCATTCCACATAATATTTCCCTCTTCGTAGAAAAAAAGTGTCTAGTTTTACTTCCCCAGCTTTGAACGACAACTCATAACTGTCGAACACCTGAAAGAACAAAACAAATGAATTACAACAATAGAAATTCTTCTTCGGCATTCAGTTACGTGGTGTCACGTGAGATATGCTTGCTAGTTCCCAGATAAGTGTTGCTGCTATTCCCAGTGCGAGCGCACGTGCTTTATAATTGAAATTGTGAAATTTAATTCAGGCGGAATTTTGCGTTTTGAAATATGACTGATTCGTTATTGCAAAGACTTGCAAAAGAATTGAAAGTTGACGATCATTTGGATCTATCTATTCTAACGGCGAATGCCTTGAGTAATCTCGGAAGTCCTAACAAGAATAAAATTCCAGGGTCCCCCGCCGGTCAAGCAGTATACTAGTATCGAGTCTATCGACCAAGGCTGATTTAGGAACTTGACCAAAGTATTAGTGGTATAAACATTTGGTATAAATTTAATGAAAATCCGTCAATATTTGTAGGCATGAGCGCGCTTACAAGGTCAATTTTTAGAAAAAAAACGGAGTCATGATTGTGGTCAAAGTCCCATAACTCCAACAAAAAGTATCGACCAATGCTGATTTTCGAACTTGACCAAAGTATTAGTGGTATAAACATTTGGTATAAATCTAATGAAAATCCGTCAATATTTGTAGGCATGAGAGCGCTTACAAGGTCAATTTTTGGATAAAACGGAGTCATGATTGTGGTCAAAGTCCCATAACTCCAACAAAAAGTATCGACCAATGCTGATTTTCGAACTTGACCAAAGTATTAGTGGTATAAACATTTGGTATAAATTTAATGAAAATTTGTCAAAATTTGTAGGCATGAGAGCGCTTACAAGGTCAATTTTGGATAAAACGGAGTCATGATTGCGGTCAAAGTCCCATAACTCCAACAAAAAGTATCGACCAATGCTGATTTTCGAACTTGACCAACGTAATAGTGGTATAAACATTTGGTATAAATTTAATGAAAATCCGTCAAAATTTGTAGGCATGAGAGCGCTTACAAGGTCAATTTTTGGATAAAACAGAGTCATTATTGCGGTCAGTCTCATAACTCCAACAAAAAGTATCGGCCAATGCTGATTTTCGAACTTGACCAAGGTAATAGTGGTATATACATTTGGTATAAATTCAATGAAAATCCGTCAAAATTTGTAGGCATGAGAGCGCTTACAAAAAAGTGTGACGGACGGACACACGGACGCACGGACACACGGACGCACGGACGGACGACCGGCATTTCTATGTCCCCGCACCGCGTTGCGGCGGGGGACAAAAAACAAGTACTCCGTTTAAGGAACAGCAATCTGTTCCGGAAACGTTAAGCAATTCGATAAAGTTCCTGAACGAATCACAACACAGACAGTTTTAGGAACTTCAGTCTATGGTAATTGAAGAAATTAAATCTACAAATGTGCAAATTGACACCTTTTCTGAGGAGCCCGGAACCGGGGGGGGGGGGGGGGGGGGCAAGGGGGGGCTTAGCCCCCTACTTTTTTTGCAAAGTTATACCTAACCATTAGAAACATGATAGAGGGTTCAGCGCCCCCCTCCCCACTTTTTCACGCAGGATTTTCATGATTTTGGGAATTACTTTTTTCTCAATATTTCTGAGGATTAGTCTAGCCCCCCCCCCCCCCCCCCAATCCCACACACTCACTTTCAATTTGCTTCCGACGCCAGTGGAGATAGATAATCTCTCTGCAGAAAAAAAACTATTTTGAAGGAAAAGATGAAGGTAAGTCAAACGGTATTATTTCGATATTGTTAAAACTCTCAGACAAATTCATATCTTTCGAAAAGACGGGCCCGTCTATTAATTGAGAGCTTTCTAAGATTCCGAAATTTATTGTTCGCGATTGGCAAACAAAAAAAATGATTATAAAAGAAGAACCGATCTATTGGAGAAGAATCCTCGGCCCAAAACTGTTATCTTTCTACTCCGAGGGTTAATCCCGAAATTTTGAGACAGATATCAACGACTACGAATCAAAGAATATCTTATATAATAATTTAAAAAAAAAAACCCCCACACAATCCTTTCTTCTCCGGGCTTTTGAACTGGTTTCGTATGTGCTGGAAAACTGGTTGGAAAGGATCCAAAAGGTGAAAATGAGGAAATTTCATCGCTAATAGAAAGTCTAATGGATACGGTGTTTCTCCTTTCTATGGCTAATGGTGACATTAATGAATATCGAAGAAACAACATCAAGTCTGATCTGCGCACATATGCATAATCACTTCAACGCCACAAATTATTCAGTATGCAGAAATCTTATCCTTTATTTTTGGGTACAATAAACTTTAAAATCGCAAAAAATGACAGACAGAAACATAAAAAGTTTTACATTTTCCCATTTTCGCAAATTTTGTGTACTTGATATACAGTATTCTATATATTTAGGCTATAAAAAACAACTCTTACTCAGTAGTTCAGTTTTATTACAAAGCTAGAAAAAAAATACAGACTCTCTGATTTCATTATCACAACCATAGTCAGTAATGTTGAGTACTTGATATACAGTATACTATATATTTTAGGCTATTAAAAAAAAACAACTCAAACTCAGTAGTTCAGTTTTATTATAAAGCTAGAAAAAATACAGACTTCCTGATTTTATTATCACAACCATAGTCAGTAAAAGACAAAGATCATTATCAGCTCCTCTGTATGTCCGTTTATGTACAAAGTAATTAGGACAGCACCTTCTATTCCATATTGCACAACCAGATAGAACTACATACATACAACGTACATGTGTATAACACATAAGCCGTCATCCATCCATTCTTAAATGACATTTGCAAAGAATCATGATTACATCATGAAGTTATAAGAATTCAAATACATTAGAAATATTTAAAAGGCAACCCTAGAAATAAAAAGAACAATCACAAAGATTTGACTTGCTCCCCAAAAAGTTAGATGATGCCGAGATTTAAGAAGTGATATTTCATTACTTGATTTTGAATAGATAATTGAGTCTTTGAATTCACACAATAATATATGTGTTCTTGTTGGCTGCTGGTAAATCTATATGAGAATAAAGCTACTTGTAATATACATTGATTTATTAACATAAAATCAATTCACTTAAATGCTTAGTAACATCAGCATGACCTACGTTTGCATGCTAGTAGCTTAAGAATGTTCCCATAATCTGCGAAAGAGAATCTTTTGTTTGATTGCATTATAGCCCTTAACAAATCATTATTCACTGATCAAATCTAGTTATTATATTCAAAGTTTCGCAATTTCCAAACATTTGAACTTTGATTTTGACTGAACACGTCACTGGTTCATGTTATCACATTTTCTGTTTTGTCTGACTTAACACTTATTTGGCTATCAATTTGTCGCCAATAACTTTTATTCTCTCAAATATCTATGTAATAACGCTCCTTTAATTGTCACCACTCATTTGTTTATTCGTACACCTGAATGACCTCCTTCCATTCTGATTTCGGCCACACCCCGTTGGGTCGGACGTTGAATGCACTGCTCTTCCAGTCCCAGGATTTGACCGGAACGTCCCACTGTTTCCCGTAGTTTGCCTGGATGTAGGGTTGTGTGGGACAGGGGACTCGAACACGAATGTCCAGAAGCAGCGTCCAGCACAGGTCAAACTTTGGAAAGACGTACCTAAAACAATATACTATGTGTACTCATGGGAGGTAACCAATATTCATAACTGCCATGTTCATTTCATGGTATGCGTTTTGTAGGTAATTAATTTTTTTTTAAAACAATGTACAACGTATAACTAACCAAAATAATCCACAAAAGACTCGTACCCAATAACAAAAAACACCATTTAGAACGTCATTAATCACTGCATGTAGATATTAATATGCACTAGATATGGATCATTACATACTAACTTTGAAAGTATAATTGCTATCTTCTATCTTATTTATGATCTTGTAAATTATTTGAACTTAGACACGACTTTATATAAAAAAAATTTTTTATATATAAAATGATTTACTTTCGCATTTTGAGTGATTGATAAAAATTTAAATGTTAGAAGTCAAGTCAGAGAAATAAACAAAGGTAAGAATTCATTGTTATGTAAACTTATTTGTTTACAAATAATGTAAAGTATGGAATTACCAATTCTTTGACAAAATGACTCGTGGAAAAGAAGGTAAACTGATTCGATGTGTTCATAGGTAATATTATCAACAGAAGAAAGCAACATTTGACTGAAACTTATACCAATAAAACGTAAACAATAACTAGGCACGAGCTTTGTTTACAAAGCAAAGAATTCCAAACTCTGTATCTTGCCTTTAACTCAATATTTAACTTTCAAATTTTGACAAAGCATTTAAAATACCCATATCATCCATTCTAAACATTATTTTTTTTTTTAATTTGTATTTTGAGATTACATCATGTCTTATTCCCTTTAAATCCAATGTCAATCTAATTTATAGATTATAAAATTAATAAACAAGATCCACAACTTAAGAAATAAAAATATCATGGATGTCTCCGAGAGGGGGGTCATTGATGTAGAAGGAATGCGAAGTGTCCGGAGGAAACCACCATGCCCTTTCATTAATCACGGGGATCGAACACGGGTCGCAGAGGTGAGAAGCGAATACATTGACCACTGCGCTACTTCGGCAAACTACTACGATTTTTAAGCAGAAAGTTAGATTTAAAGTCCTTTGCTGCTTCCTGGACATGGTTAACGAGGTATTTTGATAGACATGTACCAAAATTTCTTAGAAAATTGGTTTTTGAATATAGCCTACACATTTCACATGAGTATTCTATTTTATTCAAGAAGAAGCTGTGTGGAGAATATGATTAGGACGCTGGATGGTCAACAAGATAACAATCAAATCTGTCTAAAATTTTAAGATATGACTAATTTAGCTATAAATTATTATTTAGTAAAGAAAAAATCTTTTTACCATTTAAATTTAGGTATTTTCCTACATTCTTATACTGTAACAGAGCTCTCCTTTTAAAGAAGATCAATACAGTCTAAAAATGGGCACGACCATCGACCCCTCTTAAATAATACATGTTTGTTGATTTTTTAAAAGGTAACGTTAATTTGAACAGTTGTTTCTCCAATTTTTATGATGAGGCAAACATGATTTAACACACTACATGTATTACTCCAGTCAGTTCAACATGCCATTGTTGATAGAATAAGAATTGGTGATTTATTTAACAGATATAAGTCGAGAGAAAATAATCATTTTTTCTACAGTTGGGTCTAATTTATTATCTGTGAGCTTTCATCCTAAATTTCAATGTTTATATAAAGACTGACAATACTGTAGTAACTGGTTACTATTTGTAAATTTATCCAAGAGTAAAAAAGTTTATGACATATTCTACTGCAAGATTAAATACACATCAGAAAATTACATTATTTTGACCATCATTTAGTTGAATATGCAGAGAAAACTATGTAATAAAGGCTGTTAATGTTTCATTTTGGAATTACTTGTAACTCTTGGTCAGTATTTATCTAAAGTGTTTGCTAATAACTACAGTAGTTTGTAATGTAATACTATTTAATTTTACACTGATTTAGAACTTGCATGTATTGTATTGTAAGAAAACACCTCTTTTCATAATGCATCATAACATCAATTCTTACGACACTTAGGTCAATTTAGTTTTAGAATATTAGCTATTTCCTATTCGGGTCATATTGATCTCTAATGATTCATTGCTTTAATTGAGTAATCTACATAAACATGTTATAGACTATAGATTATTGTTTCAAAATGAAAGGCAAACAACCAAAACAGTAATTTTTTTCTTCAAAAGGCAAACATACCCTTAAATTCTTAATTTGTATTGTGGGAACATTTACTATTGAATAAGACCATTAAATTCGATCAGTTTTTTACATTACCCAACTTTTATGAGATTATCTGTTCTTTTCAGCAAACAAATGTGCAGTACAACCAAGTTTTTAATTATCAATGAGTAATTAAATGATTTTTTGTACTTTGTTAGGCATTTGTACCTTTCATGTATCGATCAATACATGCTCAAACTATATCTATGATATCCCTGTTACATGTACTTGTATATTCATACATGTTTGCATAAATAATTTGTATTTGTTTTTTTTTATATATTATACTTGATTATGTTGTGTTTTGCACAATCATTCCTATTTTTGTGCATCTTAGCACCTCTACTTTGTGTGCATATTATACATTGCAAATTGTACATGTAAATGCAATAAAAAAATTTCAGTAAAACTGAATATATACTTGAGTTTTCCCCCCGTTTTTGCATCATTTGATACATACTTGAATTTTTGTCCCGTTTTAGCATCATTTGATACATATTTGAGTTTTTCCCCCGTTTTAGAATCATTTGATACATTCTTGAGTTTTTCCCCCGTTTTAGCATCATTTGATACATACTTGAGTTTTTCCCCTGTTTTAGCATCAGTTCCTCCATTCCACATGGTATCTCCCTCCTCGTAGAAAAAGAAAATGTCTAGTTTTACTTCCCCTGCTTTGAATGACAACTCATAACTGTCTGACACCTGAAAGACACAAAAGAAGTGAATTCAAAGAAAACAATAGCAATGCTAAGGCAACAAAGTATAATACAAACAAAACAAAAGCAATGCTAAAGAAAACAAAATGCGATACATATGTACTAGAATCTCAGACCAATTTCATCAAATTGAAAAATAGATGCAGAAAGATTCAGTTTTCTTAATATATCAATCCCATAAATACAAACTAAGAATTTACGATTTTAAAAAAAATTTGATCATTATTCAATCACAATGCTAACATTTGACAATTTCTGGTTACTTCACAATATCAAATGATTGTGTCAATTTTTTTATTGAATCACTCCAATAACTAAAATCAACAAATCTTAATGTCTCTCTGACAGGAAAAGTCAAAGTTTTGTTGTTGAGACCAGAGACATAAATAATAGAGATTGGCAACTCCACCATTTGCGTGTTTTTTCTGTTAAAATATGGGACCAACCTTACTTTAAGAACTACATTTTAGTGAACTGAGATAATAATCTTAAATCAAAAGTATATTGTTTTAATGAAAAGTGTGCATAGGTTTTAGACATCTTTTAAACAAAAAATTGATAAATAAGATTAATATATAGAAAATATATTGGCCAGCTATAAAACATCAGCGAAATCTCGGATGACGGGTAGCCAACTGCCTCCTAAAACTCCTCTTTTAATATTGTTTATATGACATAAACTCATGAAAATATAATATTTTGAATGTTTTGGTAATAGGTTTTAACTGTTTATATTTCGATATACATGTAACTGTTTATTAGAAAGATGTACTGATTTAAACTGGGAACACTTTACAAGAGGGACAGCAGGATTTTGCGAGATTTCGATCAGCTGCCAATCTCTGTTATTTATGTCTCTGTTGAGACAGATGCTTTCAGCAGCAAAACTCACCACCTATTGCTTTTCTTTCATATCATACTTAAATGAAGAGCAAATCTGGACCAGTAACTGTTGTGATTGTCTTACATTACCAACATCAAACATAAAACTTACATAAGTGACTAAGATACAGTAGGGAATGATTAAAATGGGAGAAGATTCAAGATGGTTAATCTTGAGCAGTGTAAAAGGCTGTAAATCCAAATAAACGCCTCTCTAGTGTATCTTGTAGATTTACATACTTTGCCAAAAACATGCTTTAGGGGCAGACCAGCTGTTTCCATGGCATCAATAATTTCTGGCTTGTGGTCTTTAATCCAGATCCCAAAGTCAACGTCTTTGGAATATGTTATGATATCACATTGTCTAAACCAACCTGAAAAAGAAATTACAACAATCAATCCTCAACAAAAAGTTCTTTAAAATCAAAACAAAAGAGCTACCGATACTCATAAAAAGAAGGACTCAGGTTGAACATGTTGCATAACACATTATCTAATAAATTGATGAAATGCAGAGCAGGGTAAACATTAAAAAAAAACAATCTCAAACTTCTTGTGCTGCAAACGCAAATCTATGTGTTGATATTCAAAGCAACAAGCTTTTAAAATATATAGCTGAAACAATGTGACATACTTAGACAGGTAAAGACAGGTGCAATGACATACCAAGACAGGTGCCACTGCTGAGCCAGAACCTGACCCCCAGGGCGTCCAACACCTCCTTCCCTTTGACCAGCAGCTGCCGCGCCTTCCTCGTGAACCGCTGAGCCTCCTCTGAGTCGTCCCTGGGGTGTTGGGTATAGAAGAGCTGGGCGCGGTCCTGGTCACACTCCAGGAACTTAGACTCCTGGGCCATATGAATGAAATGTCGAATAGACTTGGGAACACTGATGTGTACTCCGTCAATAGTCAAGCTCCGCCATTCAAAACTAGAATAACAATGTACTGTTTACTTTAAAGAAAAATAAAAATCCTTTACATCAACCATGTTGAACCATTTTCATAACACAATAGTCTTTTAAAATAGTATCTCTGTCTGCCTGCCTGCCTGTCTGTCTGTCTGTCTTTCTTTCTCTGGCCTTTATGAAATGGTGAGTTTATAATTTTAAGGGTTTATCCACATCATTTTTAGTATAGAGAATATGCTATTTAAACCAGACTCATATTGAGATAAGACCCAATGTTCTCTCTCTCTCTCTCTCTCTCTCTCTCTCTCTCTCTCTCTCTCTCTCTCTCTCTCTCTGTCTCTCTCTCTCTCTCTCTCAGCTCCCATTACCCATCTAAATAAACATTCAACTTCCTTTGAATAATGTTTCAAAGTCTACCAAAATTATGCCGAGTCATACTGAGATATCCCTTACACATCGTATGCCCCCGCTGATGCCCCGAAGCTGAGGTCGGAGGTGGGCATCTGTATCTGACTGGTCCACAAGAAGTCCGCCCGTGGGTAGAAGACCACCACATGTAGTGTGAGTTCCGGCTGTGCCATGTCCTGGAGGAAAATGTGGGTCACGATTCTCTGGGGAGGGGAACCTGGATTTTTGAGGCGAAAGTCAGGGTTGTCTTCCTTGGCATCTACTGCAGCAAACCCACTCTGCCGGAACTTTGACACCACTAATGGCTGTGAATTAAATTTTTTTCTGAAAAATCTTTTTATTTTCTTTTTCACATTTTCTTCAAACACTTCAAATCTTTTCAAAAGTGAATCATTACAAGTCACAACAAATGAGCTCGTACACACAAGTCAAATAGGAAAATTAGAATTCATTAGCATTATTCATGAGCGTAATATTGTCTACATGACAGGTCACAGACATGCACATTAAACAACTTTTAAAATTTATTGCAGTAAAACTTGATTCTTTTTCAGCAAATCTACACCTGAGCAATATTTCTATCATGATTTCAACATACACATGTAAAAATAAACAATAAAAATTACCATGGCAACATACACATGTAAAGATAAACAATAAAAATTACCTTGGCAACATACACATGTAAAGATAAACAAATGGAATTTACCATGGCAACTTTGTGGCCGAAGACTCCAAAGGCTATGGCTCTCTTAGTCAAGTGACAGAAGACGGCGCACCGTCCCTCATTGTCCGAGTAATTCTCCTGCTCCACTATCTTGTACAGAACCTCAGGCTCAATCACAAACAGGGCGTCCTCAAGGTCTTCCCATACAGCCATCACCTTCTTCACAAGTAGCTACAAAAGTGAAAAAAGGGAATATCTACCTAATTCTTACTCCTTTCTTCACAACTAGCTACATATACAGATGCAAAGAAAGAGGGGAAACCTCTATTTATTGAATAAATTTTATTTCTGTCCATTTCTATGTAAATTCATTCAAACTATGTAACTATGATCAAATTTAAGGAAATAGATTGAATTCTTTAGTCTGTATACATCAATTAGCTGTTCCTCACTTTAATGAAAACACAAACTTAAATCAACATTATTGTACAGTAACAATAATACTGTTCTCTGTTTGTTGAAAACAACTTAAAACATAATTCAATGATACAAAATAAAAATAATCTACAGATATCTTAAATTCAATCAGTATCAAATATCATTAAATCTAAATTTAATTTCTGGATTCAGACTGGCATTGTACATGTTGTAATCAGATCTCACCTTCACATCGTAAGTTGCTGGATTCTGGTCCTGAAAGAAATGTAACAATTATTTTTTTGTAAAGGAAAAATATGTGTATTTATGTAGAATTAAAATCAGAACATCACTAATAAATTTAAATTGATGCATGTTCTAGGTTTTTACAATTAACAACCCCCTCTCAATCTGTATTGATACAGAAACATACTGGTATATAGGCAGAGCAATCAATGAACTAATGATAAAACATCTTTTAATTACTAAGAAACAATAAATATACTTAGTATATTACATCCCACTTTATTAATAATTGTCACTTCAAACAACTTCATGCATCTATAATTTAATTCTGGTTGTAACACGCTTTCTGATTGGCTAAAAAATTATTTTATATCGTATAAAGAATTTTACCTACGTCATAGTAAGACTAACGTCAAAAACGTATCAATCTGCCTGACGTTACGTTTGAATTTTGTACAATTTTACGTCATTTTAAAGGTCAAATGACCCAGTTTTTATGTACAATTAAGAGTAAAAAATTAAATTATAAGCAAGGAATACAATATTCATTAGTTTTTAAATTTATATAAAATAAAATGGTTTGAAACAGTTAAGATTTTTTATAAACTGCTTTGCGGTTTATAATGCGTATGCAAACCGCCCCAAACCATTTTATATTGTATAAAACAAATAAATATTGAATTTATTCCTTAAATCAAATATAAAGCTGAGAAGAATCTTTCACAAGATGTATCTTTACCTGTTTACCAGGTCCATTACAATCTCTTGTTCTTGCTATATAAGCATGATAGATTAAGATATATAGCGTTATCAAGCTATTCAAAATAATTTGATTCAGCTATTTTACCATATATTTTTTTTTAAATGTGTAATTTTTTTTAGCATGTATAAAAATCAACCATTAGTTCAGCAATAGTTTTCAACTTTAAACTGTTCTGCAAATAGCTTATTCAAGCAATACTACAGTATGCAATATAGTTAAATCAAGAGATTGTACTGGACCTGTTAACATCACACTTAACCACTATTACTTCAAACAACTTCATGCATCTACAGTACATAGTCATATGAACATATTGTCACACATGATTCTTTCACCGAAGTGCCATACATATACTGACACAGAACTAGTCATCTACATGAATATGGACAATCAACTGTTTAGCTGTTTTATTTTTTGTAAGTTTTTGGACAAACTTACTTGTTTTGTTGGAAAATGAAACCACAGAAAGCACTGAAAAATAAAAAACACAATAGCTACAAGTCCTAAACACTTTAAAATTTGCCATCGTCTCATTTTTCCATTCAAACATTCCTATTCCCTTTTGCACTTTCCATTTCACATGGGCGCAGACATCTTGAAATTCCACAGTAAATGTTGTTTACAAATATTCTTAAAATATAACTGTAAAAGTTTCAATCTAAATTAATTATCAATAAAAGATTTTCGATATGAATGACATGCATAATCATTTTTGAATACAAGATTTATCAACAAAATAGAAAAGTGTTTTGTTTTTCCCGGAAGCTAGATTCAATGCGGAACACTTTTATCGTCAGCAACGTGTACAATCTGAACAGGTACTGAAAATGCCGGGATGATCCATATGCTCGTCTGTCGGCTCGTGCACTGACATTCAGAATGGAGGAGCTGAATTATGTAGAGACGTTGAAGTTTATCGTCGTGTGTTTGATGTGGTACATTTGTAGTGCGGGTGGAAACATTATCGGTAAGCTGGTTCTGAACCAGTTCCCGTTCCCTATGACTGTCACCATGACCCAGCTTGTATCCATCTCCGTGTACATGGAGCCCATTTTCTGGTTTCTACAGACACCGAACACAGGGAACATTCCACGGAGTTATTACTTCAAACTCATCCTTCCCTTGGCGTTTGGGAAATTTTTTTCATCAGTGTCTTCTCATATCAGCATGTGGAAATCAACAGTGTCTTATGCTCACACAGGTAATAGGAGGACCCTTTATGGGGGACCTTTTTATACTCATTGACATATTGAATTCATGAAGGTCACTATTTAAAGTCTTACATGTCAGAGATACTTTTAAGGAACATACATCGGTTATATCTATGTACAGTAAAACTCGTTTAGTACGAACACGGATATTGCGAATTCACGGATATAGCGAAGTCATCTTGGATCCCCAGCTACGTTTTAATTAATTTCTTATACGGTTATAACGAATTACGGATATAACAAAGTAATAGTCCCAGTGACTTCGTTATAACCAAGTTTTGCTGTTTACAGTGAATTACATTTCCTATCACGAAGTGCCGGGAAGGGCGAATTTGCTTCGTTAGAATTGTGTAGTATTTTGGGCAATATGGACCATGGGTATCGATCTGAGTAGTTCAGTGGTAACCCTCCTGACTCAGACTAGATCGCAGGGATCCAGGGTTTGATTCCTGGTCCAGCCATATTTTTATTGTATTTATATGCTCATTCCTCCTTTTCTACTACACTTCCTTTTTCAGGCAATAAAATATATATTTAGTCCTGATAAGATTAACTTGTGTTGTATCTTCGGAGTTGAAGACTATTTAAGAAGGGAGGAATGTAGTATTTGGTCCAGCCATAAATTTTCATTTTATTTATATATAAATGCTCTTTCCTCCTTTCCTACTACAAGTGTAATGCACTATATCCTTGAAGTTTTACATGTAATGAAGTCACAAGGAATCAAAATCACTTTGCTGTAAGTGTCAATCCATTATACATTGTACTGTAAAGTTACATGCATAACATGTTTTCATAATTAAATTTGATATTTAAATCGCCTACATTTTGTGTTCAGTAGGTGTGGCTATATGAATCGTGGATATTTACTTAGAAAGCTCAGCTCTCTAGAGTTGAAGGGGTCCCATGTTCGATTCCCAGTCCAGGCAAAAGTATAACTTACTAGTGTTTTCTATTGGTGGAAACTTTTGGCATTTTAAATTCTGTAAACTTTACTTTTGGGGATTTTGTTTTATACGGTTGAGATGAAACCACAAGAGTTTGCAAAAGAATGTGGGCGCTTAAGATGTAGATTCGGCAGGAATCTGAGCGCACAAGGAGAGTGAAAATTTCATCAATTAATTTTGAATATTTTTCGAATTATAACCGTTATTTGGTTTCTGTTGGATGTGGAATGAGTGGGAAAATATTTGAAATGCAAAAGGTTTTATTATAATATGGGTCTAAATATAGCAACACGATGCAATTCATGCAAAATCCTACTTATTTACAACTGTTTTTAAATGATTTTGTTGTCTCTGGGTCTTCTCTCCACAAATTTGAAACGTGTAAAGGTAACATATTTCAACATTAAAAATGTCGCTTTTTAAAAAAAGATGGAGAGATGACCCAGAGATGACTAGTTATGTACTTTTTTGAATTATTTTTTTTTGAAGGATAAAAAGCAAAGTCCATTGATATGACAGTGTTGTTTCAAACAGTACTTTATAGAGCATATATTGTCAAGTCTCGCATGGCTCAGTGGTTTCGTCCTGGATTAGTGAATACATACATTCAGTGTTTTGGGTTCAAATCCAACTGGTGGTCTTTTTTTTTTTTTTAATTAAACTTTTTTGTTTTAAATGTTTGTTATTATAACATGATGTTGAATTATAATATATCGGTATATTTTAATTTGTTGCTATTGATTTCTAGATATGCTGTTTGAACGCTATAAAAATTATTTTCTTATTACTAGTTTTTTAGGTTATACACAATATAACTTCATTAAAATGTGTTTGCAATAACATTTCCAACTACATAGTTATCGGTTTACCTCTCATTGCCATTTTTTGAAAGCTTTGTGAGTTTTTTAATAACCGGAATAGCCTGTACTTCGACTCTCAACATAATATATTTTTGTTGAAACCTGTACATAGCCTTTCGAGGTTATAGACATTTAAATCCCAATTGATTCGTGTCGAGGATTCCTGCAAACTTACAATCTTGTGCGCTCACTTTCTTTCACAAACAATAGCACCTTGAAAAAAATCCTTCCATATGATGACATAAGGCATAATTATGAAAGTCTAGATTGGAATTGAATTACCATATTCATGGACCTTTGTCCTATTTGATATTCTGTTCTTTAATGTCATTGATGGACCTTTGTCCAATTTGATATTCTGTTATTTAATGTCACTGATGTTGAATATTGATGGACCTTTGTCCTATTTAATATTCTTTTATTTAATGTCATTGATGTTGAATATTGTGAGGACTTTCTGGTTTAATGCCCTTTCTGTACTTGATAATACAGATGTTAATGATTAATGTATTGAAGGTCACTACAAGGTTCAGTACAAGTCCAATGAATAATAATTATATGTAATCCTGATATTAAAATAATGTCTTTTAAACACCTGAAATTATGGTTTGCAATATATGTATACATACCTGTTAACCTTTCAAAGCTGCTATGTGGGAGAATCTCCCCCTTACCAACTTGGCTAAGGGGGAGATTTTGCGTAAACGACGTTTTTTCACGTGAAATGCAAATATATATTAAAAATATTGTTAGATACCTTATTTTATCATTGTTATTAATTAATGCAATTGCAATCATTTTAAATTTTATTATTTCTATGACTACCAGTGTGCAATTACAACTTGTGTTGCTGTACATGTTCAGAAAACTATTATTTTGTTTGCATGGTACAATACAAGAAGTCAATAGTGCCACTTTTTATATTAAGTCTTCTTATTGTTCAGTATTGAACCATCACTGCATGCTGACATCTAGGGTAAACACAGAAAATTTATTTTGCGTATTTTGAATTTGCAGTGAAACCCAGTTAAGAAAATACCAGTAAATAATATTCATTAAAATTATTTTTTGCCTTACATATAGGATAGATTTTCAATTCACAAAACAACATGTATTTCTCCAGTATCATTTAAAAATGATCTCTGTTGTAATGTCTATAGCATCCCTGTAATTCATAGTACCGGTACTATAAACTTTAAAAACTATTGTGAAATGCTTTTACACTTTTTCCTCGAGCTTCACTTTTATCGGTGGCTTGTGTAAACACTCAGTGTTCAAAACTCACTTTGATTTTTACCGACTGTGCTGGCCAGACAGAATTAGTCACGACTCACTGCACGTGGCTTGGGTGCTTTACCTGTGCACCTGTTAAGTTACACCACTGGCTGTGTATTGTTTTCTTTGGTGTTACAGAGTAAAATCAAGATGTTTTAAGGTTTTATTTATTTTTTATAAGGCATGCATATGCATAACTAAATACGTAACTGATTTAAGTCAAAACCGGAAGTAATCGTAAAAAGTAAACTGGACTATAACATGTCATACTATGATCACGGTAGACAGTACTTGGATGGATTTTGATATATTCAAGCTACACAGCAGCTTTTTGAGCTCAAAATCAGAGAAAAACCCGCAGTGGTTGTTGAAATTTGCATGTAAAGATTCAGAATTTGGGGGGGGGGGTATGGGGGAGACAAATACGATTGCGGGAGATAGGTTGGATGCGGGAGATCTTAGATTTTTAGGCCGTTTTGCGGGAGTCTCCCGCGCAATGCGGGAGGGTTAACAGGTATGTGTATACATGTATATATATATATATAGCAAAAATATGAAAGAGCCAGTTTTAATGACATTGTATTTGTATGCTTTATGTAAAGTGACATATATAACCAGGAATGGATTCAATCTAATGACATTTTATTTGACTTATGCTTTATTGTCGCATATAACCAGGAATGAATTTATTTCCCAGTAAAAGCCACACTTCCACTGTTTACCGTTGTTCTGTCACGGGTGTTGTTGGGAGAAACTCAAACACTCTATGTAAGTATTTAGCTACATTTGCATGCTTACTCTTGACAGAATAAGTGCATAATGCCTGTCTAGTGGCTATTGAGATGAAGTTCTCGCTAGTTCAAAGTCAGTGAAGAAAAGGACTTATATCTGAAGAACTCTTTTTCATGAAGTTTTTAAAAAAATTTGCCTTGGTTAATAATCATCCACCGTCAAATTTAAGCCATTTTTTATAAAAATCAATCACTTAAATTTTGGAAATTTTGCAAATACAATGTACATTATTCGCCAGTATAACGTGTTCTGTCATAAGTTTCGATAACTTTGATTAGTTTGTCTGTTTGTTACTAGGTATACCTGTCCATTGTGCCTATCATTCTGGGAGTTGTCATAGCAACCCTCACAGAGATCTCGTTTGAAATGTTGGCATTGTGTAGTGCTTTAGTTGCAACATTAGGGTTTTCCTTACAGTCCATTTTCTCTAAAAAGGTAAGTGTTTTTATATAATAGAGGAGTCCAAGTCCAAGTCAATATTAAAATACATGTACAACCAAGTCTTACTTTTTTCTTTATGTTCTTTGTTTACCAATACAAAGCTAATTTTGGCTGACAGAGTAGTCCCCCTTCCTTTGGCTTTCCACTCATACATCACAGAATACTGGTAATCCATCTAGGTGATCCAGTTGACTTATCCATGCTTTTAATTGAGTTTATCTGATGGAAAAGTTTAAGAAGAAAACATGATGTTGATTTCTTTAACTTAACTGTGTCATATTAGTATTGTTGATCCCTATGACTTTTCCTGTGTCATGTAACTCTATCTCATATTGATCCTATAGACTTGTCATGTTGATCCTATAAACTTGTTATGTTGATCCTAAAGATTTGTCATTTGATCCTATAGACTTGTCATGTTGATCCTATATACTTGCAGGGTTGTCTCTAAAAATTGAAGTAGAAGGAGAAAATGAAAAAGTAGCAGGGGGTTTGGGGGTCTTTCTTACTGCTACATTGTGATTGTGTTTGAAATGCAATAAAAGCCGGGTAATTAAGGCATTATATACGGGGAATTCCCCGCCTCCCGGGTCTTAGAGACAACCCTGTACTTGTTATGTTGATCCTATATACTTGTCATATTGATCCTATAGACTTGTCATATTGATCCTATAGACTTGTCATATTGATCCTATAGACTCATCATATTGATCCTATAGACTTGTTATGTTGATCCTATAGACTTGTCATATTGATCCTATAGACTCATCATATTGATCCTATAGACTTGTTATGTTGATCCTATAGACTTGTCATATTAATCCTATAGACTTGTCATGATGATCCTATAGACTTGTCATATTGATCCTATAGACTTGTCATGATGATCCTTAAGACTTGTATGTTGATCCTATATACTTGTCCTATTGATCCTGTAGACTTGTCATGTCTCATGTTGATCCTTTTGATTTGTCTTGTGTCATGATAATTTTTAAGGTATGTTCTGTGTCCTGATAATCTTATAGATTCGCCATGTGTTATGTTTATCCTTTAGACTTGTCCTGTGTTATTTGGATTCTCTTGACTTGTCATTTCATTACATTTTCATCCTATTGTTGTTTGTTTACAGTGCCTGAAGGACACAGGAATCAATCACCTGCGACTCCTTGTATTACTGAGTCGGATTGCCACCGTCCTCTTCCTTCCTGTCTGGTTTCTCTATGACTGCCGGAACATCGCAAACAGCGATGTCTTTGTAAGATATTTACAGAGTAATCTTTATATTTCCTTTTCCTTTTCACTGGTTTGATATTTTTCTGACATTGAAGCTTTAGATACTCAGTTAAATATTACATGCAAAAGTTGAGATTGAACCTTTATTGATAAATTGATTTTTTCTTAATTTTTTAGTCAATGGGCAGTAATGGGGGTGGGGTGGGGGGTTGGGGATGGGGAGGGACTGGAGGATTATCATGTCTGTACTTTGTAAATTCAGCTATAATTACATCTCATAATAAATTGATAAAAATGTAGATTAAATCTCATTCTGTTTCCAGGAGAATACAGATGTGATGAAGTCTTTCCTATTACTGGTGTTGGATGGTATTTTCTACATGATGCACAATGTGTTTGCGTTCACTGTGATAGCCATGGTGGCCCCCCTCAGTTACTCGGTGGCGAACGCCATGAAGCGGGTGGTGATTATCGGTGCCTCCCTTTTCCTCCTAAAGAACCCTGTCACCACCATGAACGTAGCAGGCATGCTCGTCGCTTGCTTCGGGGTTCTGTGTTACAACAAGGTAATGTTTCAGGCTTTGAAGTGAAGAGAGGTTTTCTTGTTCAGATGCTAATTCTTAATGCTTGAACAGTGATTTTGAAGTTTTCACTTTTATTCTTTGAAAAATAGAAAGATACAAACATTTTTCTGTGATTTTTTGTATATCTGGAATAAGGAAAGATCTAAAAATATTTTAAGTATGAGCTTGAACAATTGTGTCCATAAACGTAATATTTTGAATGATTCTGTCATTGAGGCAAAATATTGTTTACTATTATCTTGTATGGCCGCCATGAATTGGGCACTCAAGTGCATTCTGCTCATATTTTGTAAAGTGACGATATGGTATACATTTCATAATATGACCTCCTTTCTATTTTTAGGCCAAATATGATCAAAATAAAGCGCGTCGTCGGGCGGAGACGTTGCCGTACGTACACAGTGAGACAAACCTCCAGGCACACCTCAACCCCAAGGGACTGCCCCACTCCAAGACAGAGGTCAACCTGTTAAACAGGAACGGGATGATCCACCCCGAGGACCATATCCTACTGCAGAACAACGTAAGTCTGGACCATGTGACTCTGTTCCCTCCCACTGGCCCCCGGACTGTCAATCAAACTCATTCCAGGCACGCCCCCTCATCATCTCGTGAACAGTCAAACCTGGTAGCCAGGGGCTCCCACAGGATATTTGAAATATAGTTTTTTGGTGCTTGTTAATCGTTTTTTTTTTTATTATTTGTTTTTTTTTTTCATTATTATCAAGCTTTAATGGTCAGAAGTGGTTTTAGGTTGTACATTTATTTTTACATAGAGTATGTATGTACTTTTGAGATCATAAAGTAATCATTTAAGGTATTTTTATACATATAAAATTTTATGAACAGTGCAATAAATTTGTGTATCAATGTTTAGATTTGTTTGATATACAAAAGATTTGCATTATTTAGATTTCTGCCAAAACATTTTAGATCTTATTGGAATTATTATACTAGTATTGCATTTTATAATGAAATATAAAGAACCTATAAATTGGTGCATCGTAGAATGGCTATGAATAGATGTTACCTCTAACATTATGGGTGCTATTGTTGAATGTATTTGATATCTCCATTGTTCTGACACTTTCATGTTTGTTTTTATTTTGGGTGCAGCCTATGAACTAAAGGGTAAGAGGACCAATTAAGAATGCATGAAAGAATTTGGATATTATTTATTTAATTTGTGTATCTCATAGGACACCCTTAAGTCCATGTGCATTTTTCTTTATAGATTTCTGAAAGTTCTGCTTTCTTTTCCTTTCATCACCTCTATAATAATATCAGAGATATTATCAGGGCATCTATTCGTTTTTGGACAAATTGCAACTGTTCCACATTATGAGTTTACGTCATGTTTAGTATTCACATTGATAGAGTCGCTTACTGCATGTGTTGTCTGGATTAAATGTTAATTTTGTTGAATGTCGCTCATCTGTGATTCTAAAGAAGAAATGTCAGAATTCAAAATAGATACAGGTGACATTTAAACACCCACTGGAAAAGACCTGAACTAAGAGTCTGATTTTGGACATGAATTCAAATGATCTTCAACTGATTGTCTAATGTTTTATTTCAGGCCTCTATAAATAAAAATTGATTGTCAGACGTGTTTTACAGTTATACTGCATTGCAATTAGCATGATCTGCTAGAATGCTTTGCAGTAGTTGTACAGTCTTTTTGCAAGATGGTCTTTGATTAATTCTAAAACAGACTGTAGGCAGCATGAAAAAAAAATGTGTCTTTGGGAACATTTATAGATCATTCATCTCATATAGTTAAACAAGACATGAAATTGATATTGCAGGGAAAAAAAATCTGTACTGCTTCATTGTGTTGAGTGCCAATTTTCTTTGAGAGATTGTGAAGTTTTTAGCAAGCTTTTGGTTTCCACCTTATTCTTTAAATCTGAAAAATCCTTTTAGATGAATTTGCAGAAAATTGATGAGTTTCAGTTGATTTGCGGACACATCCTTCTTTAACTTAAATTTACAATTTTGATATTGAATGATACATGCTTAATTGTTGTATCAAATAAAAAAATGTAAATGTAAACAAAGTGCAAAAAAAGTTTAAATTCACAAAGGCACTCCAAAAATTATCATTTATAATACCTAAAATAAGTCGGACATTTAATAATTTAAGACTCAAGGAATTCAACCTATCTGAAAGTAATTTATTTAATACAAGTTGATGGATCTGTTTAGCTTACATTAATGGCAGTATACTAAAGAATGTAGACATTGACTGTTAAGTAGAAGTTTTATCCTCTTTAATAAATGGTAGACTTCAGCTCAGACCTGGGCTTGCTTTGTTAGATCAAAGAACTAAGGTCAGCCTGAAAAACTCTTTAGAAGTCTCTTTATGCAGGCAGGAGTTGTACAACTTAAGTGTTTAATGTATTTTGAATAATAGCTAATAAGCTTAAACCAGAAACACAGACACCTGAGGACAGGTGAGGCATTGTTTTTATCCACAAGGTGATAATTCTAATGAAATTTTTATTGGTTTTCATTCATGATTTTATTATTTATTATATTTTGACTTGATAGATTTTCTGTAATTGTGAATCATTTACTCAGTAGATTTTCTGTAATTGTGAATCATTTACTCAATAGATTTTCTGTAATTGTGAATCATTTACTCAATAGATTTTCTGTAATTGTGAGTCATATACTCAGTAGATTTTCTGTAATTGTGAGTCATATGTGTGTGCTGTTCTGTATGGATACCAGAAATCAGAACGAGTTTTTTGAAATCTAAAAGAGTTTTTATGGATGTTGATTTCAAAGTGAACTATTCTGTATGGGTGCTGTATGTCAGGATCAGGTAATGATGAGTTTTCTATGACATGATGTAGTGTATTTAGGTCAATGACAGACCAACCTTTATTGTTATCAATGGGAACTTGGACTGATGTGTTCTGTTATATTATCATATGTGTTAGTTTTAGTCTGAGAGAGAGAGAGAGAGAGAGAGAGAGAGAGAGAGAGAGAGAGAGAGAGAGAGAGAGGCCAGTAATTAATATGAATCATTTGTTGACCAATATCAGAAACACTTGACCAATATGTTCTTGTTTTTTTTACCTCTAGTCTTGTTATTAAGGATGTAAGGGTCTTTGTTTTTTAATGGTGTTTTGATATTTATAAATACATGGTTAAAAGATGTTTATATATTTGTACATATTTTAAAATTACATATTTTATGCAGTTATTGACTAAAAATTGTAACCTTGTTGCCAATAAATGTTTTAAATTTATTTTGTCTGTTTCATTTCTATTGATTGAAAAGTTTTAATTCAACAACTGTTAAGGAGGTTGGATGGTCAACAAACCAACCATCAGATCTACCTTAAGGAGGTTGGATGGCAACAAACCAACCATTAGATCTATCTTAAGGAGGTTGGATGGTCAACGGAGGTTGGATGGTCAACAAACTAACCATTAGATCTACCTTAAGGAGGTTGGATGGTCAACAAACCAACCATTAGATCTACCTTAAGGAGGCTGAATGGTCAACAAACTAACCATTAGATCTACCTTAAGGAGGTTGGATGGTCAACAAACCAACCATTAGATCTACCTTAAGGAGGCTGGATGGTCAACAAACCAACCATTAGATCTACATTAAGGAGACTGAGTGGTCAACAGACTAACCATCAGATCTACCTTAAGGAGGCTGGATGGTCAACAAACTAACCATTAGATCTACCTTAAGGAGGCTTGATGGTCAACAAACTAACCATTAGATCTACCTTAAGGAGGCTGGATGGTCAACAAACTAACCATCAGATCTACCTTAAGAAGGTGGATGGTCAACAAACTAACCATCAGATCTACCTTAAGGAGGTTGGATCGTCATCAAACTAACCATTAGATCTACCTTAAGGAGGTTGGATGGTCAACAAACTAACCATTAGATCTACCTTAAGGAGGTTGGATGGTCAACAAACCAACCATTAGATCTACCTTAAGGAGGTTGGATGGTCAAAAAACCAACCATTAGATCTACCTTAAGGAGGTTGGATGGTCAACAAACCAACCATTAGATCTACCTTAAGGAGGTTGGATGGTCAACAAACTAACCATTAGATCTACCTTAAGGAGGTTGGATGGTCAACAAACTAACCATTAGATCTACCTTAAGGAGGTTGGATGGTCAACAAACCAACCATCAGATTTACCTTAAGGAGGTTGGATGGTCAACAAACCAACCATTAGATCTACATTAAGGAGACTGAGTGGTCAACAGACTAACCATCAGATCTACCTTATGGAGGCTGGATGGTCAACAAACTAACCATTAGATCTACCTTAAGGAGGCTGGATGGTCAACAAACTAACCATTAGATCTACCTTAAGGAGGCTGGATGGTCAACAAACTAACCATCAGATCTACTTTAAGGAGGCTGGATGGTCAACAAACTAACCATTAGATCTACCTTAAGGAGGCTGGATGGTCAACAAACTAACCATTAGATCTACCTTAAGGAGGTTGGACGGTCAACAAATTAATCATCAGATCTTCCTTAAATTTTAAGTTATGAATAGCTAAGCTATAATTGTAATTTAGAAATGAAAAATTCATATATTTTACCTTAAGATTTAGTAGATTTTGTATTTTCCTGTATTTTAATGTGGTGATCTTCTTTTGAAGGAGATCAATACAGTCTAAAAATGGCCACAACCATCGAGCCCTCTTAAAGAATCTTCCACTCTCCGTGAAGTATACTTTTAAAGGCAGTACATCACAGCACATGTGTTTTAAGTATATTGTGAAATTGTTTTTAATACTGTTTTGTTTCACATCATAGAGAAGTCAGTATTATGCCTAAGACCCACAGATCCAGAGCTGGAAGACTGCAATAATTTTGTTAACTTGTATCCCAGTTTTGGCAGTAGATCACAGCACAGATGTTTTAAGTATATTGTGAAAATGATTTTATAATTTTTTGTTTCACATCATAGTGAAGTCAGTATTATGCCTAAGACCCGCAGATCCAGAGCTGGTACACTGCAACAATTTTGTTAACTTGTATCCCAAATTTTGTTTCCTGAAAATCGTATTTTCATCTCAAAGTATGTGTTGTTCAGTCATTTTCAAATTGTACAAATGTTAGAATACAATTTAAAGAATTCAAAGTTGTGATTTTTTGTTTTTCTGAAAAATTCTCTAAAACCATATGTTGCTGACTTCGTTTTTGTGGAAGTTGATAAAATTCTTGTGTCTTGTTACTTTTTTCATTGTAATCTACAAAACCTCACGAAATAAAAAAAAACCAAGAGGCCCACGGGCCATATCGCTCAGCTAAGCAACAATAGGCATGATAAAATCAGCTTTATAGAGCCATAATTAATCTGTGGACAATGTAGTATAATACATGTAGATCCTGAGAGTATAAATATAAATCCATCCCCCTAGATATTTTTATGTTTATAATTAAGCGTTTTATATATACGGGATATAAACCTACAATGAACTTTGAACCTGTTGTGAGGCTAAGCATTGTCCAAGGTCCAAAGTCTTAACAATTTTAAAGTATCAACAATATTTCAACATGCTTATTTATAACTTAAACCATATATTATAACATTTCAGTTTTTGTGAATCATTAAAATGTTTCCCTTTGTAATATTGGACCCCCAATGTGGCCTCATCCTACTCCTGAAGATTATGATTTTAAAGATTATTTCTCTACATATTTCTATGTAAAAATTTGTCCCCCATTGTATCTTAATCCTACTCTCAAGGGGTCATGATTACAACAAACTTGAATTATCCTACTCATGATTTGAACAATCTTGAATCTACCCTTGCTTGAGGATGCTCCACATAAGTTTCAGCTTTTCTGGTCAATCTGTTTCTGAGATGACGGATTTTATTAATAAGTTTGGTTGAATTTGGCCAAGTGGTTCTGGAGAAGAAGTCGGAAATGTAAAAAGTTTACAGACGGTAGACGGACGCCGGACAACAAGTGATCAGAAAAGCTTTTAGCTCAGGTGAGCTAAAAATGAAAGAAATTATTACGTCATAACAATTTTGACGTCATATCTGAAATAAAGGGTATAAAGTTGGTGTTATGTCACAATGAAAATCTGTGAGTTATCTCCCTGTTACTGCGAACCTTATTTTTAAAAAGTTTTAAATTCTTGTCGGAAAAGCCTGATAATTTATATTTGATATATATCTGTATTAGAAAAAAATTTGCGTTATTATTCAAATACGGCTAAGAAAGTACTTGTCTTACAAAAAGACATACGGTTGATAATAAAATGAATTAATCAATTAACTCAGCCCATGTCAGTACTTCAGTACTTTGATTTCTTTTGTAGACGAATTACTTGTGTTCTCTGAATGATTTAAATTAATTCTTTCTGTAACCAACACATTTGCATTACATTAATGTACATCAGAATTTATTATGATCTTAGATTTATACACATTGTGCAATGATTTCTTGATATTAACTGAGAATCACATTTGCAATAAATCAAACTTTCCAGTAGTAAACCGATTGAAGACATTATAATAAAATGCACGACGAGAACAAGATGAAAGTACAATAAAATAAAATTCCAATATCTAAAAATAGCGTAAAATTTCCACAGCTAGGTATAGAGTTTGCTTTCGTAATGGAGTCTCCCCCAGCAGAATTGTAAGTTTATCCATTATTATATTTTCATTTTAAAAATGTAAAAGAAATTAGTACATTATTTGTAAAAATAAATTGAAAATTTTCAAAACAATAGCTATACACCCATTTAATTCAGGTGTGAAGGACTCCGACATATGTCAGAGTCAGTGTTTGTGGGAATGTGTGATATAGTTGGGACCTCACAACAGGTGGCCCTCAGGAGGGAGACAATTGACTTCAGGGAGATGGTGCAGAGGCAAGAGACACCTTATGATGAGACCATTGAGATGGTCAGTGGAAGTATGAGAGAAGGATTCAGACTGGAGGGATCAGACATTGACGGCATGTACTGGCTAAACACCCACCGAGTTATCATGGCCATGTCTCAGTCTGAGTATTACAACACAGCCATTACAACCTTGATTCTCTCTGACAGTTCTGAGAGCCCACCAGGATTCACTTTACTTCAGTTACTGACACCAACAAGATATAGAGAAGTCCAATCAGCATGTGTCATAATGAATGACAGAGTCTATATATCTAGTTCTATATACAGACAGTTAACTTGTTCAGCAGTTTTTTCCAATTCTACAGTACATGGCCCCTGTGGTAGTGGAAATTTAGCAGGGAGACTAGAATATGACACTGCTTTCTGTTTTGTTTGTGACTTTTGGCCTCCGTCTGCCTCTTCTTGGATAGACAGATGTCACTCATGGCCTGATTCTGAAGTTGTTGATGACATTGTCAGAAATGGATGTCACTTTGTAGCAATAGGACACCCATTAGGACCCCATGAAAACAAAGAATGGAGAATTTCTTTTTCTAGGGCAGAATATAAATTTGTGTGTGCAATGAACCACAGTCAGTTTTTGACTTATGGATTGTTAAAGCTGTTTTTAAAAGAAATTGTCAATCAACATTTAAACGAAAACAACAAACTGCTGTGTTCTTATCACATGAAGACATGTATTTTTTGGGTAATTCAACAAAATACACTACCACACTGGTGTCCACAAAATCTCCTGGTCGGTTTCTGGGTCTGCTTTAAACTCCTCCTTAAATGGGTGTATGAGGGGATATGTCCCAACTTTTTCATCCCACAAAATAACCTGTTTCTGACAAAAGTCCATGGCTCAGCACAAAATAGATTGTTCCTACAGTTACATGAATTGTACAAGAAAGGTCTGGCCTGTCTGTTACAGAGTTCCTCTATCAGGTCCTACATCATTGATGTCCTGTATAATCCAAGACTTTTTGTTTGTACAGATGAAATTTTGATTAAATCTGAAGTTGACTATGATAAAGAGCTTTACTCTGAGATAGAACTTAATGCTACTATATCCAAAGAAGTAAATCTCCACAGCATTGTGAAATACCTATATATAGTAGAACAGTTGGTAGATTCGCCCCTGACACAGTATCAAGTTGTCATGTTACAGAGACTTACAACCTTGAACCTTCAGCACACTCCTTTTATTTTACACAAGATGTACACTATCACAGGTGTCAACAAACATGTGTATATTGCAGACAAAATGTCCTGTTACATTCTGAAATTATCGACCAAGTTTGGGTTTATATCTGATATGTTGTACATTGCAATGTATTATTACAAGACACTCAGATACAGGGAAGCTTTATCTATCATAGAGATGACAAAGGTCAAGTTAGCACAGCCTTATCTGATGTATATGAGTCGTGTAGACACAGATAGGTATACTGAGGCTGTAGGGGGACAGTCCTGGTCTACAAAAATGAGACAGACTGTAGCATGGGATATAAAACTTTTCAGCAGAATCTGTTATATCAGTGAACTAATACCAGAACAACAGTCTGCTCTACAACAAAGAAAGCCTACATTTTATATTCCCGTGTTTGTAATGTTACACTTCCTAGAGTTCTTGTGTTGCAGACACATTGATACAACATTATCACAAGCAGCTCTAGATGAGCTACAGGTCGTAGTCCACCATGATCAAGGACTGTTTGTACATGATCTATCCAGAAACATCTCCTGGGAGATCCTGGGGATCTGTCAACAGATCACAGGGAACCTCCAGGCTGCTCTATACTCATACCAACAGTCACTTACCACACAGAATCCATACCTCAATATACAAACAGCTACACTGAGGAGAATACAGGATGTGGTTCAGTCAACACATCACCAGTAATGAACATATTAAGATCATATCATATCATAAATATATATTGTTAAGGCTGAAAGTCGGAGATTCACTTTATACATGTATTTACTTTTTCAATGCTTATGTTTTTAGAGCAAATTATTGGAAACAGTGCTTGAAACAAGCATGCATCCCGCAGCATTGACTATTTACATGGCATTGCATTACGAAATTGCACATTAATACATGTATATATCAAATACTATGAGTTTATTATTCTGTTGTGGTGTGGTACAAGTGTGAATATTGTTATTCTTTCTTGGTTTTTGGCTCTTTAACAAGTAATAAAAATGCTGACCTTTTGCACATGAAATATGATAATTAGAGAATGGAAAATTCAGATACTTTTACAATCACTGCATACGCAGCACATGAATGAGGAATTTTGTGCTGTTAATTGTTTAAATATTTATTTTGATTTGATGTAAATTGATGTACATTATCCTAAGTGTGTTTTCCATTTTTAGACTTTACCAATGGAGACAATAAAATTTTACAAAAACTTTCAAATCTTAAGTTTATTTTGTATCGGAGGTGAAAAAAATCTGTAAATATTCATTTACACACAAGAAATCAAATTGACATGCAGTGTTTAAATAGCTGTACCCAATGACATGGTGTTATTTTGTTGAAACTTGGAAATCTAAAGATACGATTTCTATTCCTATAAAGTGCTATTAACGTAAGAAAAAAACACATACCCCCCCCCCCCCACCCATAAATTTTGATTTTTGAATTTGGGTATTTTCTATCTTTATATAGAGCTCTTTTTTTATGTATACAAGAGACCAATACCGCACAATAACGGCCACCACGCCCATCGATCCCTCTTAAACTACCAAAGTATATGCACATGTTCCTTTTTTATAGTGTTACATTGTGTTCATGTCTCGTATCTTTACTTTCAATATACATATGTTAAAATGTATTGTAAAGGTGCCATATCAGGCCAAAATGTTAAAATTAATTAATAGGCAATGAATCTCAACTGTTTGACACGAAATGTGTTACGGCTACCAAATATCCTAAATCTATAGAAAACGCAGAAAATCATTATGTTCCTCTGTGAAAGTCATGTTTAATTTTAATAGCATCATTGTATTTTTATAAATAAAATATATATCGTTTAGCCACCATGTGTTTTGCCTGATTAGTATGCAGTAACTCAGTATTTATTATCTGTACTTTATCACTGTTTCATGATTCATTAGTATTGTTCCAGTTCTATAACAGAAAATGTTTTACAGAGAGTGGTAAAAATTAAAGTTGTTTTGCGTAGATCTGGTTGATGTACCGAATCATTGTACAATTAAAGTGCGTTTTTACAGAATCTCTAATTAATGAAATCCGGATGAACTTTTACATGCTTTAGATTGATTTAAACTGGAAACAAAAAGAGCGTAACAAAGGTAATGTATTATCATATCTCTGTCTCCGTCAACCCGGAAATCGAGATGAGGAGGGTGTTTGAAGTGAAAGTTCCTACACAGAGATTTGATGCTGATTCTGAACCCGACCTTATCTGACACAGTGTAACGACAGTCTTAATGAGAACACAGGTCAGGAAATATCAGCTTCATTGTTTTGTATAACCTGCCCTACTAAACACAAATAAGCCAACGCAGGTTGTGAATTAACATTCTAGGGATTGACATATATTCAGCTGATTCCTTTGAAAAGTATTGTTTCCACGCCATTGCCAGAGAAATATCAATGTATGGGCAAATATTCTACCATTCTCTTGTTATTAATATATATATACTGACAATTCTACAGGTTGTATGTTATCAAATGCCATAACGACGACTATTTTGGTCTTGGTTGTTGTTAAAAAAATAGGAATGACCCTTCTGTTATCTTGTTACATAATAGAGTGGTGACTAGTGGTATTCTATGAAGGATCTTTTTTGATCTTTTGTAACTGTGACGATTTAATTGGTCTTTTGTAATCAACTGTTAAATGTAAAAGTTAGAAAATGTTTATCTTTTATTATCAAATTTTATAACTACGATCGAGTCTTGGTCTGTTGTTATTTAGAAATTTAAAGGCGATTCTATTTGTCATTGGTTATCAACTGTAATAGCGACTAATGGTCATTTGTTATCGAATGGTGACGAAATAGTGTAATCAGTATTTGTGGTCGTGGTTAATTGATGTTTTTGTTGTTGTCATTGTTATCGTTTACTGCATCTTTGTTGTTGTTGTCACTGTTGATGTCGGCTATAATTTTTGTTATCAGTATCCGTAGTCGTCGATGTTGTTTTTGTTGTTGTCATTGCTGTTGACGGTTATGTTTTTGCTGATCTATTGTTGTTATTATTATTGTTGTCATTGTTGTGTGGGATGTGTGTAGGATGTGTCTTTAATGTTGTCATCGGCTTTGTCTTTGTTGTCGGTATCTTTGATGTCCTTGTTTTTTCCCATTGTTGTTTTTGTAGTTTTACTGTATTTGTTGTGGGGGGTTTCCATCGTTTTTATTGTTCCTTTTGTTATAATTTTTTAAATAGGTTTCCCATTGCTGTTGTTTTTAAACTCGTCTTTGTATACACAAATTCATATCTTAAATGCGTCCGTGGATGAAAGCTGTTTTCTATGTAATTTTTATGAAAAATTGGCTGACACTGATTTTTGTTGTTGTTGTCATTTTGAGTGTAAAATTGCATCATTAATATAAAATAATTGATCATTTCAAAACTATTTATTTCAGATTAATATGGATTTATCTTTATATGTATTTATATCCCTTTAAATTCACGATATTTAATAGACCCGACTTGAGGACTCAGAACTAAAGAATCATTTAAATAATATATGTACGATAACATCCATGACTTTTCGGTACGAAGTAAGATTGCGTGGTCTACGTTAAGTGCTGTAAGGTATATAAAGGTATAAAACATGTTACCTAACATTGTAAGTCTGTTGTCTTCTCTCAAATATCTGATTCTTTAGATCGTTACAAAAGCAAAAAGCAATCTATGGCATGAAAAATTTTATTTCTTAGAAGTGGAAGCAATTTTCAAACACTTGCTATCATCAGCGTTATTTGAGAATCGTTGACGATACAATGAAACTAGAAATTCAACACCCGAAGAGTTTTGGAACCAAAAAAAAAATCCAGTTAAGAAACCCAGTTTTCATCAACTTACACAGTATTATTTGAGTTTCCCTTATAAATATGATTGTTTGATAGTTTTGCTTTATATCTATAAATTGATTAAAAACTTGACTTATAATGGATTTTCTCCAATTTATATCATAATTACTTTCTGCTTTCTGTATATATAAGAAAGATGTCCATTAAGCTCTTCACAACGTTATATTGTATTTGATGATTTGATATCTAATTGGAAGCTCGTGAGAGTCTTATTTGTAGTCAGTCTTTCTAATCTGAAAATGGGAGGGGGGGGGGGGTCATATAAAATAATCAAAATCCTCTTTCGATCATTCAACAGATATAATAAAATAATTCAAACGAGCTTCATGGATTATTTGGGTTTCATTTCATGATGATATCAGTTTGGCAAAATAAGTGCTAGACTGATCGTCAATATCAACAAAACTTAAAACAAAAATATTTTTACAATTTTAAAAAGGAAACGTTAGAATAATTAATTTAAGTAGGAGTTATTGCTCTTTTAGAGAGGACGTTGAGTGTTAAACCACCTCTATATGACTGGATGTTCCGGACAGGCGTCGGCAAAGTCAATCACTAGGCCTCTGCTTTGAATTAAATGAAAACGAGATCGGAATATTAATTTTACAGCTGTATAATACTCCGAAATCCTCTTTCTTAATGGAACAAAGATTTTAATCGTACTTCTATTGATTCCTCCGTGCTGACGGCATATTCAATTAATTAAAGCTAAAACTATAACAATTGTTTGTCCTAAAACAGATTTAATTGTGCACTTTACAACATCTTGCTCTCAAAGAGTGCATATAGAATTGGAAGTTTTGCGAACGTGTGAAAAATCGGTTAATGGACTGTTTCACTCTGATAAAGCGTTCAAATATCTATATTTAACTGCATTTCCTCGTTTAAATTCAGCATCACTTGCGTTAAATGCATTACGTTAACAAAACACTTACACGATATTCTTTGAAATGTCGATATTCTAAAATCCATAACGCGATATGATTAAATGTAAAGTGACAGAGTGAAGGAACTTCCTACTTTCATGTTAACCATGACTAGAAAGAACCACGCTCTCAAAACAATAGTAGATTCCAAGAGCACATTTGCCTTTTATCAGATGCAATTCCGTCATCAATTTCAAACTATCTTTCTGATTATGAGAACAGTTTTATTACTTATGGAATTATTTACGATTATATTATTTTGGTGATGCAAAAAAGGGTGATTGTCCTGTTTAAAAAAAAACCTCGTTATTTATTACTGAATGTGATCATCTCTACAAATTGCAATTTTAATAGGCATCTTTTCTATGTGAAGTAAGTTCATTTTAAAATTCTGAATATCATATGCAAAATCTATATTATTCCATATTCCTGAATACCATCTTTATGAACTAGAATAGCAACGTCGTATGCTAAGTTTTTATTTACTGTCTGTGATTGTACAGAATTGGTATAGTTTCTATTGTTAATTTTGCAACAACACCCACTCAATAAACTTAAGATTTACAATCTGACATCGGTTTCCATGTTCTCGTTCCTATCAAAGATCACTCTGTAAAGAATCAATATCACGTGTCATGGGCTCCATATCCGTAAGACGTAACCTCAGCATCTTTTAGAGGTTACATAAGCTCTGTCAAATCACCCACGGAATTAAGACGCGAGCTCCTCTATGACCAGTTTCTTGCATGTCTGGATCGTGAGGGGAGGGGGGGGGGGGTGTAAGACCTTCTGGGTGAAAATCCTTGATCAGCGACTGGCGTAGTTACACCATATTTAGAATAACTATATTTACATGTGATTACATTCTTTGATGTCATATTCGTAATTAATGGACTTGTTATCAGTTATTGCCGGTTAACTGGGGGGACAGTCTTTGGGATGTTCTTAAATAAATCCTTTAACTGCAGTACAAATACGTTTCCCTATAGTAGACAATAAACCCATTCAATGAAAATCTAATTGATGTCATTTACTTTATTCATGGATTAACCACTCAGAAATATTGTCCGTATTAACGTAAACTTTCCTTCCCCCTACCACGGCTTATGTATAACAACTGTTCACTACTTTAGTTTCATAAGTTTCCAAGTGCATAATTATGTACCGATGAGCCTCTTATGTTAATGAACGCCGTAATCTTTTCTTTACATTTGCTTTTGATATAGAAGTTCGATAATGAATAGAAGTATCTTGGACTTTAAAGTTCGACATAGTTTGTAACGACCAGTAAAACTCATCTTCCATACTCCTTCTAAAGTTAAACTCACAATTTTTAGATATCATTTAAAAGGTTTTCCATCGGATATATCATGCGCCTTCAAATGATCCATAATCTTACACGATACTCAATTGTTTACGAATGGCTTGAGTTAAACGCAAGTTAAAGAAATGATGCCTATAACATCTAAATAATCAATTCTGAACCCATCAAATTAAGGCATCCCCCCCCCCCCCCCAAAAAAAAAGGTGAAAAAAAATAAGTCTGGATTACAATGGTTTATCCAGGAAAGTTCAAAATGAGAAAGAAATGTTCTTAACATTACTAGAAGATTCTATCTTTGATAAACCTTCCCCCATAATTAAACGAAAGATTTAGTGATTTGTTGGTACATTTATGTATATATCAAATACAATTTTTGTAACCTCGTCATATCCGCGACTATACTTCTATCCCAAACCAATCAACAGAGAACATTACCCAGGCGTTTCACGCACCTATTCGGATCATAGTTTATGAGTCCAATTTTTCCCGGAGCGCGGGAAATTGACCACCGATACTTACCGAGATTTATTTCTCAGTAGATCATCTCATCAGTAGACCCACGTTGCATACAAAACATCGAACCATCCTCGTTTTTTTGTAATTTTTCTGATACGTTAAATTCTCGCTCTAAGTCAAAGTCTTGCATTTAACAGGTGATCTAGCGTGTCTATTCATACTACGACGTACTTCTTGACAAATTATTGCAAAGTTGGTTTCAAGATATTCATGATTTACGAGGATGCGCTGCTGATGTTTAGCCAGAATCTTTTTGGAGACTTGGACTCTACCAATCCCTGCTGTATCTCAGACCCACCAAAACAATATCCATAGGCGGGATTGTAAAAGTTCAGTGTCATAGCCCCTTTTTGATTTTAATTTATCAACGAGGGGCTCCTTGGATATAAGTTCATTCTATTTGTGTCTCTTCATTTTCAAAATGTATTTCAATGTATTTTTTTTTCAGCATGAAGTGATATTAGTCAGGAAAATCTTTTTAAAAAATGAGACTAAATAAATATGAAAAACGTGCACACCATCCAGGATAGTTTCTATTCCCCTAATTCATTTTTATAAGAACAATTCATTTTTTTTTAACTTAACGAGGTCGAGGCCTTTTAGATTGCGCATTATAATGCTGACTTTGCGCAGCGTTTTCTTTTACTTTTAATTTTTAAAATTTGAATATTTTGCTTTCATGATTATTCGGTAAAAAACTAAACTGGCGTTTACTATAACATCGTTTTCGGACTTGTAAAGATCACATTAAGCTGAGGAAAGTCTGACTTGCTGGCAAATTCACGGCGATTTTAGGCATCCAACAAAATATTTGTCAACATGATATGAATAAAAACATAGACAAAAATATTCTTTGTCAACAAATTAATTATTTTTGCCAATATCTACAATATGCCAGATTTAAAAGGATGGGGCTTTGAAAAAGAAAGCAACAACTGTCATGTATTCCTAGAGCAGAAATGCAAACTGGGCAAATTTCCAAGTGATTTTTTTGGTTCAATAATAAGAAATTTGATAACTTTTGAGATGACCTCTTCAGAAATCGGGCCGGTTTCTGTTCGATGTTTTATCGTTATACAATGCACAGCGAAGACATACTAAAGTTTATGAACTCATTTTATATGAATCGAACTAGAAAACCGACCAAAGGCCTGAGTGTGATTGAGCTATACGTCCAGGAAGAAGCCTTGATACGTGTAGATAAACTTTGCCAGAGCTTTCTAGTGAGTTTTTTTTAATATATATTACAGTGCAAGATTCAATCAAATTACTGGTAACCATTACTGACAAGATCTTCAATAGTTTTTTTTTCCAGTTTGTTATTCAGCATACAATGAAGATTCTCCCTGACAACTTAACAAGCTTCTTGACCCTTCGTTGTTGTAAGTGTAATTGGGTTGGCAGAAGATGACGAGATTCGACACTCCAAGGGGTTTTATGGTAGATATCGAGTCAGCAATTGAAATTGAACCAAAAAACCTGCTGTCTTGGGGGCAATAAAACTCGCTTCTGCGCTGCACTTCACGAGTAAAAAATCACTCAGAACCAATTCTTAAGTTTATAAGAATCATTCAGACGTGTGCCATTAAAATAATTTGGTTCTAAATGTCCCCTGACTCCTTTGTATTCCTTGCGTTAGGTGTCGCTCTCAAGGCCGCTTCTCGGGGAAATAGACTGTCTAGACTTCAAAAGACTATAATATATACTAAAAATGGACTAGTCGATACATAAATAAAAGATTTTGCACAAGCCATATGACACAAACTTTTTCATGACGGTCGTCCATAATTTGACTTGGTTTTTCAGTTTATGACAAAAACTTTGAATCCCATGATTATTGTACGAGGCTGACATTGATAGGCAACTTGTGGTTGCTGACAGAAGAAAAAAAAAATCTAGTGAGGTCAAGCAATTCTCAAAAGATTTTCGTGTATGTCTAAATGAGTTTCATTATTTAGATTTGATTTAAAAAAAATGAAGGTTTGGCTATTCAAACA
Source organism: Magallana angulata (assembly GCF_025612915.1). Classification (NCBI taxonomy): domain Eukaryota; kingdom Metazoa; phylum Mollusca; class Bivalvia; order Ostreida; family Ostreidae; genus Magallana; species Magallana angulata. Next base: position 54,922,669 of record NC_069120.1, read on the forward strand.
AATGTTTACCAGTAATCTATGACTTTGACTTTGAAAGTCACTAAGTACAATGTATATGATAAAAGAAAAATGTCTATAATAAAATTTCAATGTAAATGATAAAAGTACAATGTCTATAATAAACGTTCAATGCATATAATAAACGTACAATGTATATAATGAAGTACAATGTATAAAATAAATGTACAATGCATATAATAAAGTACAATGTATATAATGAAAATACAACATATACAATAAATGTACAATGCTAATGTATATAATAAAAAAACATTGTCTAAAATAAAAGTAAAATGTATATTATGAGATACAATGTATATAATAGAGTACAATGTCTATAATAAAAGTACCATGTCTATAATAAAAGAGCAATGGTTATAATAAAAGTACAATGTCTATAGTAAAAGTACAATTTCTATTATAAAGTACAATGTATATCTTAAAGTACAATGTATAAATTAAATGTACAATGTATATAATAGAAGTACAGTGTATATGATAAAAGTACAATGTATGTAATAAAAGTATAATGTGAAATAAAAGTACATTGTCTATAATAAAAGTACAATGCATAAAATAAAAGTACAATGTATATAATAAAAGTACAATGTATATAATAAAAGAGCAGTTTTTATAATAAAAGTACACTGTCTAGAATAAAGGTACTATGTTTATAGTTATAGTAAAATGTATATGATAAAGTATAATGTATATAATTAAAGTACAATGTATATAATAAAAGTACAATATATGTATTAAAAGTAAATCTTTTATAATAAATATACTCTGTATGTAATAAAAGTACAATGTTTATAATAAAAGTACAATGTATATGGTAAAATACAATATTTTGATAAAAGTACAACGTATATAAGAAAGTACAAAGTATTTAATTTAAGTACAATGTATATAATAAAGTACAATGTATATAACAAGAGGCCCATGGGCCACATCGCTCACCTGAACAACAGTTCCTTGTAACATTCTATTTCATAGCATATGTTATTTCTATTTTAAACTTTGAAACCCTTTCTGGGGCCCCAGTATTGGTCTGGGGTTTATGATTGGCTTTAACAACTACACTATTTGAGGATCCTTGCATTGTAATCTCACAAACTGTAGCATTGTAGTTCTCAAGAAGAGAATTTTTAAACAAACTCCATATATATTTCTATCTTAAACTTTGAACCCCATCTGGGGCCTCAGTATTGGTCTGGGGGTCTTGGGGCCTCAGTATTAGTCCGGGGGTCACGATTTTACCAATTTAGAATCTACAATAGCCAATGATTCTTGCATAGTAATCTCACAAACTGTTGCACTGTAGTTCTTGAGAAGAAGATTTTTAAACATGTTCCCTATATATTTCTATGTTAATTTTGAACCCCTTCTTGGGCCCCAATATTAGTCTGGGGGTCACGGCTTCCACAATTAAGAAACTTTACAATTTGAGAATGCTTGCATAGTAATCTCACAAATTTAAGTATTGTAGTTCTCCTCCATAAGATTTTTAAACATGTTCCCTCCTATCTTTCTTTGTGAAACATTGAACCCCTTCTCCTGGGGCCCCAGTATTACATCGCTTCTATATTTTAAAGTTTTCACTATTTGAGGATCCAAGTAAAGTAATCTCACAAAGTATGACATTGTAGTTCTCGAAAAGATTTTTTTAATCATGTTTCCTATATATTTCTATGTTAAATTATGAACCCCTCTTGATGCCCCAGTAAAAGTCCGAGGGTCATGATTTTAACAATTTAGAATCTACAATTGCTAATGTATGCATAGTGATATCCCAAACTGTTGCATTGTAGTTCTTAAGAAGAAGATATTTAAACATTTTTTTTATATATGTTAAACTTTGAACCCCGCCTGGGGGCCCAGTTTATGCCCGGGGGTCACAATTTTAACAATTTTGAATCTTCACTATACATACAAGCTTATGTATAAATTTTGGCATTTCTGGTGCAGTGGTTCTTGAGGAGATGATTTTAAAACATTTATCCTATTTATTTCTATGTTAATCTTTGAACCCTGCCTGGAGCCCCAGATTTAGTACGGGGGTCATGATTTTTATAATTTTGAATCTTCACTATACATACAAGCTTTTGTATAAATATTGGAATTTCTGGTGCAGTGGTTCTTGAGAAGACGATTTTTAAACAATTTTCCTACATATTTCTATGTTTAAGTTGTAGCCTGGACCGCCTGGGGCCCCGGTTTTGGTCCGGGGGTCACGATTTTTACAATTTAGAATCTTCACTATATATACAAGCTTTTGTGTAAATGTTGGCATTTCTGGTGCAGTGGTTCTTGAGAAGACGATTTTTAAACATTTGTCCAATGTATTTCAATGTTAAACTTTGAACCCCGCCTCTGGCCCCCGTTTTGGTCCGGGAGTCACGATTTTTATAATTTAGAATCTTCACTATTATAATATATACAAGCTTTTGTGTAAATGTTGGCATTTCTGGTGCAGTGGGTCGTGAGAAGATGATTTCTAAACATTTTTCCTATGTATTTCCATGTTAAATTTTGAACCCTGCCTGGGGCCCCAGTTTTGGTCCGGGGGTCACGATTTTTACAATTTAGAATCTTCACTATATATACAAGCTTTTGTGTAAATTTTGGCATTTCTGGTGCAGTGGTTCTTGAGCAGAAGATTTTTAAACATTTGTCCAATGTATTTCAATGTTAAACTTTGAACCCCGCCTGGGGCCCCAGTTTCGGTCTGGGAGTCATGATTTTTACAATTTATAATCTTCACTATACATACAAGCTTTTGTGTAAATATTGGAATTTCTGGTGCAGTGGTTCTTGAGAAGAAGATTTTTAAACATTTTTCCAATGTATTTCCATGTTAAATTTTGAACCCCGCCTGGGGCCCCAGTTTTGGTCCGGGGGTCTCGATTTTTACAATTTAGAATCTTCACTACATATACAAGCTTTTGTGTAAATATTGGCATTTCTGGTGCAGTGGTTCTTGAGAAGAAGATTTTTAAAGACATGCACCCTATTTTCACTGTTTCGTAATTATCTCCCCTTTAAAAAGGGTTGTACCCTTTATTTTAATAATTTTGAATCCCCTTTTCATAAGGATGCTTTGTACCAAGTTTGGTTAAATTTGGCCAAGAGGTTTTTGAGAAGAAGTCAAAAATGTGAAAAGTTTACAGACGGACGGACAGACAGACGGACGGACGGACGGACGACGGACAACGGGTGATCAGAAAAGCTCACTTGAACCTTTGGTTCAGTTGAGCTAATAATAAAAGTACACTTTCTAGAATAAAATTACAATGTATATAAAAAAGTAAATATATATAACAAAAATGAACAATATATATAATAAAGTACAATATCTAAAATAAAAATTCAATGTCTATAATCAAAGTTAAATGAATATAATTAAAGTACAATGCATAAAATTAAAGTACAATGTATTATTACAAGAGTATTTAATAAAAGTAATTGTAAAACAAAATCACATTATTCAATTTCAATCCAGGCAGCACAAAATTAAAATGGAAATTGAGAGGAATATTGAAATAAAACCCATCCCTATTAACTTATGTACACAAAACTGATCCCTATTAACTTATGTACACAAAACCAGTCCCTATAAACTTATGTATACAACACTCATCCCTATTAACTAATGTACACAAAACCAGTCCCTATTAACTAATGTACACAAAACCAGTCCCTATTAACTAATGTACACAAAACTAATCCCTATTAACTAATGTACACAAAACTAATCCCTATTGACTAATGTACACAAAACTTATCCCTATTAACTTATGTACACAAAACTTATCCCTATTAACTAATGTACACAAAACCAGTCCCTATTAACTAATGTACACAAAACCAGTCCCTATTAACTAATGTACACAAAACCAGTCCCTATTAACTAATGTACACAAAACCAGTCCCTATTAACTTATGTACACAAAACCAGTCCCTATTAACTAATGTACACAAAACTGATCCCTATTAACTAATGTACACAAAACCAATCCCTATTAACTTATGTACACAAAACCAGTCCCTATTAACTTATGTACACAAAACTAATCCCTATTAACTTATGTACACAAAACTAATCCCTATTGACTAATGTACACAAAACTTATCCCTATTAACTTATGTACACAAAACCAGTCCCTATTAACTTATGTACACAAAACCAGTCCCTATTAACTTATGTACACAAAACTGATCCCTATTAACTTATGTACACAAAACCAATCCCTATTAACTTATGTACACAAAACTGATCCCTATTAACTTATGTACACAAAACCAATCCCTATTAACTTATGTACACAAAACTGATCCCTATTAACTAATGTACACAAAACCAGTCCCTATTAACTAATGTACACAAAACTTATCCCTATTAACTTATGTACACAAAACCAGTCCCTATTAACTTATGTACACAAAACCAATCCCTATTAACTAATGTACACAAAACCAATCCCTATTAACTAATGTACACAAAACCCATCCCTATTAACTTATGTACACAAAACTAATCCCTATTGACTTATGTACACAAAACTTATCCCTATTAACTTATGTACACAAAACCAGTCCCTATTAACTTATGTACACAAAACTGATCCCTATTAACTTATGTACACAAAACCAGTCCCTATTGACTAATGTACACAAAACTGATCCCTATTAACTAATGTACACAAAACTGATCCCTATTAACTAATGTACACAAAACCAGTCCCTATTAACTTATGTACACAAAACTGATCCCTATTAACTAATGTACACAAAACCAGTCCCTATTAACTAATGTACACAAAACTGATCCCTATTAACTAATGTACACAAAACCAATCCCTATTAACTAATGTACACAAAACCAATCCCTATTAACTTATGTACACAAAACCAGTCCCTATTAACGTATGTACACAAAACTGATCCCTATTAACTAATGTACACAAAACTGATCCCTATTGACTAATGTACACAAAACCAGTCCCTATTAACTTATGTACACAAAACCAGTCCCTATTAACTTATGTACACAAAACCAATCTCATATATATACATATAAACATATAAACCTATGTACACAAAAACAGTCCCTATTAACTAATGTACACAAAACTGATCCCTATTAACTTATGTACACGAAACTGATCCCTATTAACTTATGTACACAAAACTGATCCCTATTAACTAATGTACACAAAACTGATCCCTATTAACTAATGTACAGAAAACTGATCCCTATTAACTAATGTACACAAAAAGCCTTAATTTTAAAAAATTTCTTTAATAAACTACATGCCCGAGTAGCCAGAAAGAAAAATAAGACCAGCCTTGCAAAACAATTAAACAAATTCAGCCAATATGTGTCCCTTACTCAAGAAAACAATAAGAGATGACCAGAAAGAATCAAAAGAAGACAGAGAGAAAACTGTCGACCTCTCACCTCTTGGCCTTAGGGTAAACGTTGAAAGAGTCTTTCTGAAGTTACTAGAAGTTATTTAAGACCTGAGGTTTGATTAATTGAAAATGTTCCAGATATAAGCTTATTTTCAATAAACTATGTACAAGGTCATTTAGAATTGTCTTCTCTCCGCTTTTACATTATAAACAGGATCAAGTGGCCTTGACCTTCAACATTTCCTCTACCAGGTGACCTGTTAAGAGCATAGTGAGTTTGTGATACTTTCATTTATTTAGAAAAAAAAACAGTCTAAGAAAGCGTAAGTAATTATCTAAATAGTATTATGTGCAATGTAGGAATTTAATACCTTGACCTTCAACCTCTTGACCTTCAAATCAATCATATCGGTTTTCTTTTGACCATTAGAAGTTATGGTATAAAATCATTTGAAAACTTAAAAAAGGTGTTTTTTAAGATACCGACTAGAAAAGAAAGTTTAACGCAGAAACAGATGGACGGATTCAATTCTTCGGCCATTTTGACCTTAACTCCGAAATCGAAAGTCAAGAATAAATTATGATAATCACACAAAAGTAGTAAGGTTTTATCAATATTCGTTGAACACAGATTTTTGTGGATTTAGTTGTTAAGATGATCCACGTGGAAATTAAATGTTCATTGAAATGCAATTTCTAGTAACATTGTGTATTGACAGGGTCATTGCACACGAATTTACGTATCCTTGAAACTGTGATTTTCATAAAATCCACGAAAATTAATACCCACGGATATTAATGAAACCACAGTATTGATAGGCATACCTAAAATAGTCCATCCTTGCCTCCTTTTCTACTAGAGAAAAACCTTGAATATTTCATCTTATGAATTATTCAGAGAGAATGCCTATTTGACACATGTAATTGCACATAATATTTATTTTTGAGATTTGTATTGGATGATAATCAAGATATAATCGGACTTAATTACTACTTTGAAAAAAATGCTGTCTTTTGTTCATTGCATCGGCGTACATTACTGCACCCAGCGCTGCAAAACAATGGATCGAACCTAGCAAGCACCTGCCTAAGAAATAAATCATATGACGGAAAAACAGACATGTCGCTGTCTAGATATCAGAAAAGTCATTCGAGAGAAAGTCATTCAGAAAACTTTTTTTTAATATATCTTCCGTAAGGAGGAAGAAACTGACAGCATTTGTTTAGGAAATAAAGCAGGAGACACATAAACTAGCTCAAAAAGTGAAGGCGTTATTTAAAATGAATCAATTATCTAACAATGCGATTGACATACATTTTTCTCTATTATGAAATCCTTAAAACATTTAATAAGAATGCATACATTTATTTCATTACGGGTCCATAAGTTCAATTATCTTACATACAAGTTAAGGTATTCCATGTATAACGACCACATTTTGTACCCAATAAATGAATGGTCCGATATTCTTAATCATGATATCATTTTGACAGTGTTATCAAATAAAAATACTCCACCAAAGGAATTTTCTAAATTTTGATTATGGTCCAACTAATTACACCTTGAATTTTGCATTAAAGTCTATGCGCAACATATGTTTTATTAAGATATTGTAAAAAGTAACTTAAAATTCATAGAACTCTCTTGGTTAATACATGCATAAACTTTCTCTTTATTAATCTATGAAAGAAAATGGATCACTTACCGCAGATATTTTGACGAAATTAAGATTTTCTTTTTTTGTCAACGGGGAGATAACTCTTTAAAAAAATTTGAAGTGCAAAATGACCGGCTTCTTATATGTTGTCAGTCATGTGAATTTGGTTCATTTCGCTTTCATTGTTATCTCGCAATACATATTTAACTAGTTTAAAATGATTCAAAATTGTTCAATATCCCTTCATTATACATTGAATACCTTAAGTAATTCTAAAGTGGATGTTGGGCGTTCATTTTAGCGGCTCTCTCTCTCTCTCTCTCTCTCTCTCTCTCTCTCTCTCTCTCTCTCTCTCTCTCTCTCTCTCTCTCTCTCTCTCTCTCTCTCTCTCTCTCTCTCTCTCGGCCGTCATTGGCCGACGCTTCCCTTACTCATTTCGACATTTCATAGTATTTAATACATAAACCGCATGCTGTAAGTTCTTAAAGTATTTGGAGTAGTTGCCCTTTGAAATTCTTTAAAATTAGAGTAGTTGCCCTTAGAATATTGACGTCACATTGTTTTGTCTGGAGCAGAACAAAATGGCAGCGTCGAAATTTGCTCAAATCTCTGCAGAGGAAAGGGAGAAAACTTTTAAAATTGAATAGCAACAAAACATTGTAAGTGAACATAGGTTAGGCAAAGATTTTTAAAGAGTATTTGAAAGGTGAGATTGAAAATTTTGAAGAGTTTAAAAGAGTTAAATTGGACGAAGTGTTAGGCATCTTGTACATGGCTTTGCGTAGATCATCGCTATTTGTGAATAAATATGTCGCTTGATAGTCCTCGGGAAAACAAAACATTAGGCTAGTTACTGACTCACTACGGAAATATATTGGGTTGATCAATCTCATAGACGGCTTGGCTTCGCCTCGCCATCTATGAGATTGATCAACCCAATATATTGGCTTCGCCTGGCCATCTATGAGATTGATCAAACCAATATATTTTCGTAGTGAGTCAGTAACTAACCTAATAAGTAAAAGATATTACTATGTTCTAGAGTTTGTATCGTGTTATGTAGGCTATAGATAATAGCTAATAGCTAATAGATAATAATATGTTCTTATTTTTTTTTAGATATCGCCATGTTCTTAAGTGTTTATCAGATATCACCATATTCTTAATCTTTATCAGATATCACCATGTTCTATAGTCTTTATCAGAAATCACCATGTTCTTAGTCTTTTTTTAGATATCACCATGTTCTTGGTCTTTATCAGATATCACCATGTTCTTTAGTCTTTGTCAGATATCACCATGTTCTATAGTCTTTATTTGATATCACCATGTTCTTAATCTTTATCAGATATCACCATGTTCTTAATCTTTATTACATATCACCATGTTCTAAGTCTTTATCAGATATCTTCATGTTCTTAGTCTTTATCATGTTCTTAGTCTTTATTAGATATCACCATACTCTTAGTGTTTATCAGATATCACCATGTTCTTAGTCTTTATTAGATTTTACCATGTTCTTAGTCTTTATTATATATCACCACGTTCTATAGTCTTTATCAGATATCAACATGTTCTAAAGTCTTTATCAGGTATCACCATGTTCTATAGTCTTTATCAGATATCACATTTTTCTTAGTCTTTATTAGATATCACCATGTTTTAGTCTTTATCAGATATCACTGTTTTAGACTCCGTATTACATAATCATCAAATGAATATGGTCTAAAGTCTGATTTCAGTACATGTATATAGTCATCGTGTTTTGTAGTCTGTTCATGATATCGCCATTTTTAATGTCTATTTCAGATTATTCAACGTTCTATATCCTTTGTCAGATATCACTATTTTAAAGTCCGTATCTTATATTGAAATGGTGTAGAGTCTGTATCAGATATCAGTTTATGTCTGATTCAAATATCATCATATAATGTAGTCTGTTTAACATACCGTCATTTTAAAAGTCTATTTCATTCATACTATGCTCTATAGTCTTTGTCAGATAGCACTGTTCAAGAGTCTGTATCATAAATCATGTTGCTATAGTGTATGCATCAGATACTTTCAAGTGCCAGAGTTACTGCTATCTGTATTGTAAACGTTATATCGGGTGGTTCTTTCAACGTCCCTGACTTTTTTATAATCCATGGATTAAAGGTCGTTCGACTCCTACGGTCTCTCCCAAGTTATTGTTTCCATCACAGTTGGACGATTCTTAATAAATATTCACATACCTGTGAAAGAAATATAATTGAAATTTATGAAAGGGAAAATATTCAAGCTATCTTCATTTACACTTGAAAAAATGCTCAGGTACGAAAAAGGATTTAGAAAGGGGAAATATTTACATTTTGTTCCATTCGGAAGGCACTCAGAACACCTCACACTATTTTTCAACGTTTTCAAGGCTTTTGTAATGCAAAATTAACATACATAGCCTTTTTATTATTTTTGGTTATGTATTGAAATCTGAAGCGGTAAAGAGGGTGTTTCAATACAGATAATCTTGACTTTTTTCATTCTAGTGGATAAACGTAGTTTGGGCACAAAGGCATTTATGATTATCGAAGTATCAAGCAAAAATGATAAAAGTAGAAACTTGGGACAGGGTATAGTCAGTAGTTGTTTGTTCGCCGAGCGTTAGCTGTTCGTTATATAAGTAAATTTAAACTCATCATTTAATCTTTCAGTACCTTCTGTGTGTTACGGTGTTCTAACTGCAGTATCTTTCTACACATCATTATGTGGAATGTAAATATTATACAAATACATGTATTGACGGAGGTTGTGGGCAATATTGATTATATAAGTCCCGGAGGGACGAAGTATTGCCCGACGCGAAGCTATGATGATTCATGCGCGGGTTATGTATGTTTAGCTCCCCTAAATCAAAGGTTCAAGAGAGTTTTTCTGATTTCCTGTTGTCCGTCGGCCGTCCGTCCGTCCGTCAGTCCGTCGTTTTGTAAACATCACACTTTTTACTTCTTCTTTAAAACAACTGGGTCAAATTTACCCAAACTTAGTACAAAGCATCCTTGTGGGAAGAAGATTTAAAATTGTGAAAGTAAATTGCAAATCTCTTTTATAAGAGATATAATTTCGAAACAATGAAAATAGGCTGCGTGTCTTAAAAAATCTTTTTCTTAAGAACCACTGCAATAGAAATGTCAATATTTATACCAAAGCTTGTTTATCTAGTGAAAATTTTAAATTCTTCAAATCAAGATCCCCCCCCCCCCCCCCCGGACCCGGGGCCCAAAGAAGGGTTCAAAGTTTAACATAGAAATGTAAAGGGAATGTGCTTAAAAACTGAAATAAAATGATGCAAGGAACTGTTGAGCGATGTGGCCGATGGGCCTCTTGTTTCTGTAATGCTGCTACCTTCTTTATCCCGCATGATTCAACAGAGAAAGCATTTCATTGTTTTAATATCTACACTCTACTGAGTTTTTCAATAAAATTATGTGATTTTTAAATGCCTCTAAATGCAACAACTAATCACTGCGTATGAATTTACATGTAATTTACATAAGTAGTTCCCAAACATGAATTTCTATCTTATCGGTTAAAAATATATTTCATACCACTTGTCAAAACACCATTTTATATAATTATTCAACAAAAAAATTGATTTTATTGTTAAAAGCAAAATTCAAAGTTGTTTTCATGGATTATATTTTCATGCTCACCCATCTCAACTCAATAGTGTGTGTGAGACCCATTTTAAACCGGTTTTTATTAAACAGTTGTTCTTGCTGTTACTAATTTACTCCCTCCGTGATCTGCAATTTGTATCAATTTATTTACGTAAAAATTGATTGATTTCGTCAGTAAGGGACTGTAAATATAAGCATTATTCAATTTGTCTACTCACCTGACGGCAGTTATTGACACGACAACGTCAAAAATAAATCATTCAATGCTATATAATAAAGCATATGATAAGTCTTCTTGTTTTTTATACGAATAAATCTAAAAAAAAATCTTTATGTTTTTACCTAACATTCTGCCAGGATAATCCTTATATGAATAATTATCAATATTTCTGTACTACTAAGTATATAAATACGTTGATGACGTGAGCTAAGCAGACGACAAGTAATCTTGTCTAGACCATCGTACCGAGAACTTTTTTTAACATCATTCCTGCAAAAATTCTTCAAAATAATAGGGCAAGTCACCTTTAATGAACAAAAACGTCATATTTACCCCGTGCACCGAACCAAATTCCCCCCGAGGCGCGGCAGAGGCAGGAAGGAAGCGATATTCTGTCTTTCTCGCGAGACATTGAACAATCCAGAGAGAATCGGACATGGCGGATGATATACGCCTTGTTGAGAACTTAAAGGGGATAATTAAGAGAGATTATTGAACTCAGAGAGCTGGTCCTGTTGTCAGATCTAGTATGTTCTTGTTGGTTTATGTGAACTATGAAATTTAGTATAGTAGGGGCGATTTTAAAGACAGAGTACAGTCCTTGGCCTAGAAACGCTTGTATATCATATCTCTCACAGAGAAGGCGCAGACATAGTGTCAACAAAAATGTCTTCCCATCATTCCGCCTCCTGTTACAAAGAAATTAATTTTTATGTATTAAGCAATTTAGATTGAGCAGAGAAGAGTTAAGATATAGACGGTTGCATCTGAAAGATGGGTTAAAGGGGTATGGTCAAATTTTTTTTCAATTTTTTTTTCAGTTTCAGAGTTTACAATTCTTTTCTATGTAAACAAAGAAGTCAAAGATATTGTTTTACAATGCTGAAAAAATTTACAGCTTTAGACCTACCATGAATGTGTTAAACGTTAGAAACTGTTTAGTTATGCTTTAAATGAATTAGAAGATAGACAAATCAGCTCGAAAAAGAATGTTTTACTGGTATATTGAACCTATGTAAACAAAAACAGGGCACGAACCTTGTTTACATGACAAAGAATTGTGAGCCCTGTATCATGCTTACAGCTTTACGACTGACTTTCAAGTTTCATTTGAACATTAGAAATGCATTTTTAAAGCATTGTAAATGATAGAAACAGAAAAGTAAAACTTGACCAAAATCGTGACCATGTCCATTTAAAGGGGCATGGTCACGATTTTGGTCAAATTTTATTTTTCTGTTTTTATTATCTAAAATGCTTTAAAATGCATTTCTAATGATTAAAAAAAATTGAGGGCCAGTTGTAAAGTTTTAAGCAAGATACAGCGCTCACAATTCTATGTCATGTAAACAAGGCTCGTGCCCTGACTTTGTTTACATTGGTTCAATTTATCAGTAATAAATTTTATAAAATCTCTCTCTCTCTCTCTCTCTCTCTCATACCCCCCCCCCCCCAACACACACAAATAAGTAGAAAATAACGCTTTATTATAGCATTGAAAAATATACTAGTATTTGAACAGTTTATAAACAATAATTCTGCATATAGTTCTGCTTTCTGTATATTGTCGGATGATTATCATTATTGGTGGTGAGAACAGAAAGGGAGTTATAAGTTATTATAATGAGAGGAAGTTAGACATTGGTATTTAGATCATGAATTGACTCATTTTAGCTGCTTACAATTTGACCTATTAACAGTAAAGGATATTCTAGAGAGGTCTAATTGAATTAATGCTAATTGGGTTGAGAATTCCGTGTTCTTATGATTGGCCTAAATCCCGGTTAAAATATAAAGCTTGCAGTTGTTTGAAAGAACTAAATTTCGATTTCTCTGTCTATTACAAAACAAGATTAATGTATCCAAGATAGGACCCAGTTACCCGTTACAATAAATAGAATACATCAGGCTGTGACCTTGACCTTACAGAGTCCGGCGGTGGTCAAGAATCGTACCACATCCGTCTGACTCCGGGGCTCTGATGACATGTTTAGGTAATCCATCAATATTTACGACCTTCGCTCGTCTGTTCTAAGATCTAATGAATAATTTCACTTATATAAACTCAGCTTCCATGCTCCGACCTATCTAACCCTAAGTAACTAATTTCTTTTAGCCGGTCACTTCCGGTGTGATGGGGGAAGTTTCCGCCTCACATTAACAGCGTGTGACAGCAGCCTATCTGTACAGCCTAGCCGTGATTGCGCCATTTATTAAACACCTCGTCAGTAGCGCACTACTTTATAATCCTGTGTACGCGCCGTGCCGTCCGTGTCACGCGCTGCCACCGTCCGCGACGGGCACCTGCCGAGATGTTCAGACGTTATAAGTGAAATACAAAATTAAAAAAATAAAATTGAGGTGGAAGAAATTATTGGACCGGTGCGACTAATTATGAATGGGATTTTTTGCTCATGCGTGGTTTTATGATTTGTTTTTATATTTTACAATCTTGGTATTATGATAGAAGAGATTGTGAAAAATGACTTGATTTGTTGGATTGGAAAACAACGGATTATTGACATTGCACGGGTCCAGCAGAACAATACAACCAACCTGCAACAGAGGTAAACATTGATAGATCATAAAGATTCAGTTAATTCAAGATGAATAATAAAGTTTCGATTTATTTGTTTCTAATTTAAATGAACGTTCTTTTAATTTTTCCTATTTTTTTTTTTATAAATTTTTCATAATGTCAGTTGAAAATATGATCTGTAAGGGTTATAATTATTTCAGAATATAAATGCATGAAATATATTGGGAAAATATTATTGAAAGCAACACTTAAGTTAAATGGAAATTTTGCAGACCAAAATTTGGCAATTAATCTTCATTAACTCTCCCCTCTATTACTGGCTATAAGTGTTTCACTGCATCGTTAACACACCAGGTCAAAACTGTCTAATAAAAAAAACCCAGGACTTTAATTTCTGATAATAATTTTGTCTTTAATCAATCTATATTAAAATGAAATGTTAATTGTCAGTCTGCATTAGCCCGTGTCTGTCGGTGACATCAGGGCTCCGGGGGTCTCTGTCCATTGCGAACATGTAAGTGTCTGTCAGGGGTGACACTTACATACGGACCAGGGTTGGGAATGGACAAGGACGGGAGCGGCTCAGAGAACTCCTTAATCAGAGGGTGGATCAAAAGTCAAAAGTCTAACACACTTACTTACTTACTCACACACCCCCCCCCCCCCCCGTTTGGATTCTATGGTTAAACAAAAGGTATTTTCAAATATCATATCTTCAAAACATTTACTGTTAAAAGATAATTAGTTCTCAGACGGAAAAAAAAGCTAAAAGCTTTGTACGAGAGGAAAGCCACCTGATGGCTCTGGAAAAAAAGAATGGCACAGATTTGGCGAGATTTAATGAAGCACGGCAGGTTTGAGTAAGTAGAGTCTGATCCCGACTCTTAAATCTGATATACTGCCGAGACACACCGGGTAATACATATAACAATTCAACCAATCTCCGCTTAAATGTTATGTCGTGAACATGAACCCCCCATGTAGGCATTAATACAATACATAGCAACAGGTGAACCACTTCAGTCCTGAAATTGTTATAAGATCATTGACGACAGAAAACGTTGAACAGTCAGAGATATCCATAAATCAGTTCACTCATGTATTCAATTATAAACATAAAGAAATATTAATCAATTCACGTTGTACTTTTGCTCAGATATTTTCGTGATAATAATTTGATATAGGGGTTGGTTTTGGTTTTGAGGATGGATCGTTATAACGCTATACTGACGACTCAGTATCCCATGTAAAGGAACATATATTGGAAGCTCTCTATTCTAAATATTTTCCATAATATATTGTTATACTTTCATGTTAAATACTGAAATCTGATTGGTTAAGACGCAGTTAATAATATTTACTATTACCCTCAGCGTTAGCAACGCACTTGGCAACGGGTAATATTAAAAAATGTTACATGCGCGAAAATTATGCGCGTACGGTTCGCTGTAGAATTCACGTTATTCCTATATAAAAGCAGTAAAATTTTCTTAAAATTTTTAAAAAAGACATTCAGTATAACAAAATAAATAGTGCCTGTTTGGGAGGGTAACAGTTGAAATTGACACCCCTCGAAAACCATTGTCAACCTCCGCTTCGCGTCGGTTGACAATGGTTTTCTCGGGGTGTCAATTTCAACTGTTACCCTCCCAAACAGGCACTATTTATATACTGTGCACCACGAATCTGTCATCTTTCAAAGGAATGTAACATAATCGGGTGGAAGGGGGGGGGGCAAAGATTGGCCTTCCCACTTTTTTGTTGTTGTTGTATATTTGGTTATTGGGTTTTTTTTTCATTGATATTGTTTTTTTTGTTTTGTGGTTTTTTTTTCTAGGTGGGGTGGGGGGGGGAGTAGAGTTTTCTGACAACTAAAAACTGAAAGCAAAATAAACCAAATTTGCATGACTAGTAACGTAAAAGAAGCCCGCCAAATGAATTTGCACCTTAAATGTTTATGAAAAGTTATCTGACCTTGATGGAAAGAAGAAAAAATAATTTCGTCAAAATGTCTGCGGCAAATAATTTATTTTATTTTATATTTTAATAAAGAGAGTTTTACATGTATTCACAAGGAGATTGAGTTTAAACATTGCTACAATAATTATTGATAAATTTTGATGAAAAGTACTATTTCAATTATTTAAAGATTAGATAATGATATATTTTTCATCTCGATTTCTTAGGGGATCGTCTCATAAGTTACCAATTCTTATTATTGGATCCAATGAGACTTTATTGAAAATGCGCTAAATTTTCAGACCTTCTATAGATAGTATTTCTGCCCTTGGGACTTCTTTTTCAAATAGATGAATATTGTAAAAAAAAAAAAAAATCATCAGATAAAGAAATAAAAAAAAATGTCGACCATCTGGACTTGTCCAGGGATTTCTTTTCAATGACCAATTCAAAGTAATTTGGCATATTGAGGTATATTTTGGCGAAGAGGAATTATTTTATGAAGAAATTACAATGTTTCAATGTACATAATTGTTTTTAACTATGTCGACAGATTCTGTACGTAAAATACCCACAGTCGCATCGAATGTGCGAGAGAGTTATACTTTTTACTCAGGTTTATGCATATGTCATGATGTAAATTTTGAATTAATCGGCTTGCCATTAATACAGTGTTGGTAATTTTGATTTTACTACAACCTTGCAAATTAAAAATTTACAATAAGACACATGGTTAACAATACTGGAAAATGTTGATGATGTCATAAGTGACAATTAATTATAACTTCCAATCAACGACTAAATGAAAATAAAGCCAAGCGAGTTCGAATTAGACTCGGTCTCATTAAAAGTATATGTGGCATATTTGGCGTTAAATTTTTGACATGAGTTTGAGTAAAAATATACATCATGCTTCTTAAATTAAGACGTTTCACAAACTCTAGGCCCGTAAAACATGTTCTTTCTTTAGTTTTTTGTCTCCAAATTTTGCTACACGTCTGATGAATATTATTATGATCCACCATATATAACGCCACTGTTCATGAGTGCGGGAAAACCTAGCATTGAATACACGATGGAAGAACAGTTTTTTTACAATTAGAATCATGTTTTTCATGTCTTAACGTAGAAAATTCTCATATCAGATGGTACTTGAAGCATTATTATTCCGATATCCATTAATGCAGAACGACATATCATGTTAATTTCGTGTAATAAAGATGAAATACAATTTTAGTATCATCGATACTGGTAAACGGAGTAAATACCCCTCTCCCTGAGGGATCGTGTACTGAGAGTATTTTTTTAATTCTTTATTCTAAAATTCCTCTAAACGATAATCAACTTGAGGTTTATAACTTCATATATAAAGTAAAAATACGGAACACATGGAGCACGGACCTGGCTAACAAAACCCTACAACTTCCTGATGGACACTTAAGATTAATTCGGCTTTAATTCCTATTCCGTCAATCTAGCTGCATGGTCTCCGATGACAATCATCCCTTTGTGCCTGTCTTTTTTTTTTACTTTGATAGACCGAGATGGAAGTCACGTGACCCATTTAAGGCGGGTTTATTCAAATCTTTTGTATTTTTTATTGTGCCGGTAAAAAATAAGTAACATTTTTTTGATTTCTTGTATCTTTTTTATGCGATTGACTTATAAAGCATAATTTGTGTAAAAGTCCTATCTTAATTTATGTAAAGAAATGAAGCTAATAATCAGATGTTATCATTGTTATTCACGAAAAATACGCCACATATACCTTTAAATCTATATGTTTAATTGAAAAAGATTTTATTGTGCCATAATGATTTGGAGTCCGGAATACAACAATTTATGATCCACATACATGTATTAACATGTGAGATTAATAATTGCATGCACGCACTATGCCGAACATCGCTGGCATTGTTTTGTTCATGTATTTTAGTAGCAATAAACGTTCTTTTCAAATATTTGAAAGTTGTTTTCTTAAAATGTTTAAAAACTAATCAAATCATTGCATTGCATAGCAAACGAAAGATAATAACCCTTCAATATCGGAATTTTTTTTTATCTTCTAGTAGGTGCAAATAAAAAAAATTGACAAAAAAAATACAAAGTTGTCATATTTAAATTGAATTTACTGGTAAGGTGTAAATACAAATTGTACAATTCTTGAAGCAAAAATGACATAAGTTGTCAAATTGTTAATTATAAATTTACTGGTAGGGAGTAACAACAATCTTTTACAACATGACAGTTCCCTCCATTCTCAAATGTCCCGGCATTCCCCACCGTTTGGTGGCGCTAATGCACCCAGACTCTTTTTTCCGAATTTAAACAGTTTGCTATTACTTCCATGGTTGCTATTTTTAACATAGATATTTTTCATAATGCGCATAGTTCATGTGCAAGTAGAGTTTACGAAGACGATGTTTTGACCATTGATCTCGGTACGTGGCTGCATAGAAACCGGAAGAAGTTTGGTGACGATTAAAGACGACTCGAGCCCGAGACCCACAGAGAGATTCCGTATCGATTCTGTCATTACAGTGAAATAGTTTATCAGATGAACTTTCGTAGCATTACACAATGAGCAGTTAACAAAGAAACGTCTCTATCTCCAAAGTTCAGCGTATAATAAAATCACTACTAATTAGGAAAGTGAAAGCGAGTTCTTTAAGCAAAGGCTTGCTTCTAGATGCAAATGATAAATCCCGCTAGCACATTTTTTAAATCAGTAAATGTTGAATTTTTACCATGATATCACAATACCTTCATACAATTCCTTTTAATGGGAGATTTATTTTATGACTTCCCCTGCGTTTTTGTTTTGTGTTTATGACTTTAATAGGTCACTGGGGGCCATGTAATTTAAGCGATATATTTCTTACAAAATCAACCAGATTAACGGCAATCACCGATCATTATGTAAACATCGCCACACTTTTTTTCTCCCCTACATACAGCATAACGTCCGACCGTTAACAGAATAATCGTTCGGTTTTTGTGAAATATATGAAACTAACGGATGAAAAACCCAAATCGCGCGAATTGCTCCAATAAACGCGCGGCGTTTTTGGATTTTGATTAAATGTTAATTACTGCTGTAGATCTAACGATCTGTTTATGGGTAGACCCGACCCGGTACAGACGAATGTCTGAGACCCGAGTGGCGGGAACTGGACAGATGATGAATGGACCGTAAAAACATGTAGTTATTTCCTACGTAATTCGCACTATTAATGTAGTCTTAAATCATTGTAGTACTAAAGGGGAAAATTACTGCTAGTGGATAAAGTCCATCAAACATGAAATATGGTCATAAATTAATGGATCATAATATTCCAGAGTTTGGTTACAATGTGTTTCAAAAGTTCACATATTTAATTGTCAGATTATATTCATTTTTGGTTTCTTTTTATTTCTTTAATTAATTTAGTTGGTTTGTTTTACATCTGTCTTTTACTAATTAACAATTTTTAATTGTCACTGAGTCCATGACTAATTAGTAAAAGACACATCTCTTGTTTGATTTTTTAAAACCATTTTTAGTTTTGTTTTTTTATACATGTAAATGTATGTGTGTTTTTCTGGGTTTTTTTTATTTTAATTAGATATTTAATCATCTTAAAGTACACAAACACTCTTAAAATTCAAATGATCTGAGGGGGTGTGCTCTTAAACAAAATCTTGGTAAATAACTTATTGCATCATTTATGTTAATACACCTGTTAGAATTCACAATTATTTTAATCATTTAAATAAAATTTACATTAGTCATCCCAACAAAAAAACAATTTTTCGATATGAAGTAGAAATAGATGTATGACACGTGCACTTATCACCACCTGTATATGGGTTTGCTATCAACGTGCGTAGGAATGAAAATGAGTTAACGTATTGATAATTTATAGATCGTTAGAGATAAAACGAAAATTCCTAGATGTGGAATCCTATATCTGATATTTAGTATCTGTAGCCATTTACGTAAAGTGCGTCAAGTATTCATTTATGGAAACAATTTTAATAAACCTTTGCCTAAACTGCAATAATGTAGTCTTCCTTCCTTTTCGCTAAAATACCCTCTGCTTGATCTGTCGATACTTTTGCTTTCTACATCTGTTTGGATAGCATTTATATCTACTGGAATTCTTCCATGCCCCATACAGAAATAGGTAAAATTAACTTCGGACTTCGGCCTCGGTATTTTCATGTAGAGTTCTTTTATCGTTATTTCATTGTTAAACACGGTTATTAATGACCTAGAATTGTAATCATGGTGATTCTGAACAGTGAATCAAATTTTCTCTGTCATTGTTGAAGAAATTCCCACCGCAATCGACAAGTTTGATAAAAGCGCCATGACCATTTTTTATTTGGTGCATTTTCTTGTGGAAACGTTTATCATAGAACGGAGACATAAGAACATGTACATGCAATCAAAAAGCAGGATCTTCCTCAAAAAGTAGAATCAATATGGAGGTCCCAAGATACGCATGGAGATTACAGCTAGGACGTTCAGATGTAGTCTGTGGTTAAATTCCTGGCTGGTGCTAAATAGGCTGTCAGGATCACTTCCACAGAAATGCCAAAAATGATTTCCTATTTTAAATAGATGACCATTATACCGGTCGTTCACCTATATCACATAGCAAAAAAAATAAAAATTACCATCAAATTACGCAATTTATATACCAACTATACAAAAAACAAAAAGAAGAGCGCTCTTTCCTCTAGTTTTTGTCTCCATTAAGTATGTCATGCTTGCACTTTTATTGCGCCGTCTTGCTCTCTCTGTCTTTGTGAATGGCTGTTACAGGCGATTAGTAAGACAATGAAATATAAAACGCACTTTTACTCCGATATTACCCTCCCCCCTTTTTCTTTTTTTCCTTTCTTTATGTTATGTCCACAACTTCTACATCTGCAACATTGAAAACTTCACATTACGCCTGCTGATGGAAGAGACCATACAACTTCTACCTGTAATTAACCATCCCCTTTCACCTTGCTTCGATATCTGGAAGATGAGGTCTTTCCCACGCCAAGTATATTCCTGAAGATGTCATAGATCCGATCCATTGATTGGGTGGCATTTCAACCTGGAAATGCCATTGCAAAAACTTACACTGTAGAAAATTTATAGAGCAAAAGAAGGCCAATGAAATGAAGATTGTCTGCCTTTTTTCTACATTTCATACGAATATTATAGATACCAGTATTGAAAATTACCGGTACAAGGAAAAATAGTTTATAGACTTGCTTTTCCATACCTGTAGTAGAAATATTTGGTCAGATTTCTAAAAAGAATTATGTATTTGTTTCATTTTGCATATACATATAGCTTGTAAATTTTGCATTAAGGATCAGGGAATTTAATGCAGAAGTACATGTACATCGATTCTGCAAACAGAACTCGTATAAATACAGGATGATTAGATGTACGCGGAAGAAGACCTTCTCATAAAGTTGCGAATATTCGCACATTTACTGAATATTACTCTAACTCATTATTTGGATTTTATTATTCGCATTACCAGTTTAAATTAATTTTTTCTCTGGCGCTCGTAGGCGACTTTCGTGCATCATTTTCCCCATTAAATATAACAACGTTCGGTACACAAGATCAATGACTGATCGATCGAGGATCTTGTGTTTAACTAAATACCGGAAGAAAAAGATATGTTTGGTATAATTAAAAGTTAAAAGGTACCGGGGCAGCCATAATTAGAATGTTATCCCTGACCTGTTTTCCGATCGCTTCCCTCTTTAATTTCGCAGCCATAACTCGCGTACCTAATTGATCAATTTCCGAATCCAAATTTTATATTTCTTTTTTTTTCCACAACATCCGTTAACTTTTGTTACATTAATTGAAATTCGTTGCGGTCAACGTCACTTTTCTAACTTTTTTTTTTTATAGGGCAGTAGGTTTTATTTGAGGCGAGTTATGCATTCCCCTGACAAGTTTACAAACCGCTTCCATGTTCTTTTGACAGGCAATGAATCTTAATTTGATGAGGTTGTTGCTCTACAGAACAGGATGACACGATCTATAGAAGGCGTGTCTATGTGTACAAATCATAGGCGTCGGAACCAGGGAGGGGGAGGACTGACCCCCCCCCCCCATTTTTTTTTGCAAAGTTATACATAACCATAACGAGAGGTTTTTTGGTCAAGCCATTTTTTTTTGCAAAGTTATACATAACCATAACGAGAGGTTTTTTGGTCAAGACGTTTGATAAGTCTACCACCCCCCCCCCCCCCCCCCCGGTTTGAATTAGCTTCCGACGCCACTGCAAATATATGATTTATATAGACAGGGTCTAAATGAATGTGCCTCATAC
This sequence comes from Magallana angulata, assembly GCF_025612915.1. Lineage (NCBI taxonomy): Eukaryota > Metazoa > Mollusca > Bivalvia > Ostreida > Ostreidae > Magallana > Magallana angulata. The sequence continues at coordinate 54,944,454 of NC_069120.1, forward strand.
ATGTATACGTCAAATTTACACATGTTGTTTTGTAAATTTGTTGGTCGAATCTATATATGCATTATTGAAAAAGACATCTCCTTTTAGCTGCTTTTTAAGAATTTGCCAAAATGTTTTATCATATTAAAATATTCTCCATGTAACATAAACCGCATATATAGATAAAATAATGAAAAATTGTCTCAAAGTCCACAATTTAAGACTTTGTTAAATCTAAAATTTCACGAGAGCCATGTTTGTGCAGAGAGCGTTTTCTTGTATATTCTATTTATTTCCCCCTCATATTTTTTCCTAGTTAAATATCAGATGAATTAACTACGGAAGCGTATTCGGGTCGCAGCAGTATTTTTTTTGTCATAACATATTAGTTATTTGTTATAGCAGATTAGTAATTTGTTATAACAAATTATTAATTTGTTATAACAAATTATCATGATAATCTGTTATATCAAATTACTAATATGTTATGACAAATTAATAAAAAATACCGCTGCGGCCCTAATACGCGTCCGTAAATAGCTGACATTTTTTGTAATAATTCGTTAAAAAAAACAACTATTGTTTTAAAAAGACACTAGTAGTTCTTGAAAGAAAACTGAGTGAATTCACAGGATAACAATGTATGTATACCTGTTTGTCGCATCACGTGGCAGTGTTATCCCGTGAATGTTTCATTGAGAGCTATGTATACCTGCGGGAAAAACTGATTGTTACACCAAGTAGCAATGTTATCCCCTGACTGTTTCATTACTGTTAATTAATGATTGTTACGCTGTGTGTCAATGCTATCCACTCATTACTTCACCGAGACTTATGTATACGTGTAATGCTTTATCCCCTATTTTCATAGAGAGCTATTATGACTGTTACGTGCCAATGTTATCCCCTGACTTTTTCACAGTGAGCTCTGTCTACTTTCAGACCCCCTGGGAGCGGCCGACACTGAGGCCCGGGATGCCCCTCCCTGAGGGCACCATGGAATACCTAATGGGGCTGTGTCAGGACCTCTATAACGTCACGTGCTCCGACACTCAGATCCGTCACCTCATTCGGGCACTCCATGCTTTCAAGTACAACACGAGCGGCGGGTCGCCTCCCTTTGACATATGGCGGTTCTTGGAGGTGTATATGTACCCCCGGCGGGACAGCCTCGCCGTGGTTATCCCGGTCACCATTATTTATGGCATTCTGTTTGTGACCGGCATCCTTGGGAACATTTGCACGTGCTTCGTCATCGCCCGGAACAAGTTCATGCACACCGCCACGAATTACTACCTGTTTAACCTGGCCGTGGCGGACCTCCTCCTGCTGGTGATCGGACTTCCGCCGGATCTATACTCCGTCTGGTCACTGTACCCCTGGGTGTTCGGAGAGACGCTCTGTGTGATGCGCGCCTTCGTCTGTGAGATCTCCACCAACACTTCCATTCTGACGATCACGGCTTTTACCGTGGAGCGATACGTCGCCATTTGTTTCCCAATGAAGGCGCAGAAGATGTCCAGTCTCCCGCGCGCGGCGCGCGTGATCGCCTGCGTGTGGATTGTGGCCGTATGCACCGCTATTCCAATCGCCGACCAGTACGGTGTGGTCAAAATCAAGGACCCCAAGAACCGCACGATCGAGGAGTCCGCCATGTGCGCGTTCAAGCACGCGCCAATCACGGGATGGTTCCTGGCCTCCACGTGTTTCTTCTTTATCCTGCCCATGATATTCATCAGCGTACTGTACAGTCTAATTGCCGTCGCTATACATCGATCCACCATAGAAGCTCCCAAAATCCACAGGTCCTCCTCCGATACCTCCAAGGCTTCAAAAGAACACGGGGCGTGTATCCGTGACGGCCGACGACGGAGTGACGGCAACATCCAGGCTAGGGCCCGGCGCTCCGTCCTCAAAATGCTCGGTAATATTATATTTCGTTTTGTCCATCACTCCATCTCGTGTTTCTCTTTACTCCAGTTGGTATATCCCTTTCCCATTGGTCTTTTTGTTTGATTTTTTGTCTGTCCGTCTATCTCTTCTACCTCTCCCATCGTCTTCAATTCTCTTTCCATCTCTTTCTTCCCAATGACCCTGTTTGTGCATGTCTTACCTATTTTTCATTTTACAAAAGATAAGTAATGCACTTTAAATAAGTTATTTTTTTAGATTATCTTTTGAGTCAGAATTTTGTGAATGTCATGCATATTGAAAACCCCTCTGTAAATAAGTTCACGCAAGAAAGGCAAATTTAGTATCAAGTATACATATAGATAAAAAAAATTTGTTCGCACAAAACTCTTCACAAGTTAATGTTATCGTAGCAAGTTGAACTACTGAGTGTTCTCTGTAAATAAGTTCACAGACAGAGGGTCCCTACATTACAGTTATATCAATAAAACAGCAACACCAAAATACATCTATAAAAAACCATTGAAATGCATAAAATAGTAATCCTTATTACAATGTTAACAATACATTCCAAACCTGAGCCTCAAATACAGATTTTCTTTGTCGATAGAAAATTTTACATGCTACCAGGCATGTATTATTAATACAAAACAGAGGCATGATACGGCCTTGGAACAATTATTGCTTTATTGGGTAAGGTATGTTGAACACAACCACAGTCCCTTCTGAACAATCAACACAGATCTAGTTGACTTTAAATAATCCTCTTATTAGGACTCTGAACATGCATAATTTCACATTATCTGTGTTTGTTTCTGAAAATAACGCCCGAATCCGACCAACCATGATAAATGTCACGAGACCCCGATATCTCAGCCGTCAATCGAATTACCGAGTCCGGCTCAACTAGTAGCGTGGCTCTGTATCACCGGAAACACGACCATCTTATTTTGCACTGTCGCCTTTTTCCAGAAATCATTCAATTTGCACGCCATGTTTTAATGAGTCATTACTCCAGTAATGATTGGAAAACAGCAGTTCACAATCTATTAGGTTTAAATAACTAAAGTATCGAGATTTCCGAATTTCAAAACCTCCCCGCACTCTATGGCGGATTGATTATCCCCTTCCTTCCGAAGTTGGCTCCGTTTTAGGAATTTACAAGCAAACGCTGCTCAATATCGGAAGCAATCACCCAAAATGTGTCGAGTGCAAGTAGGTCTGAGGATGTCACCAAAACATAAAATGACAGATATAAAACAGCACAAGGGTAAAATGGGGACACTTACAACTTGTTTTTGATGTTTCTGCCTTATCTCTTTCTCTGGAGCGGTGGTCTTTTCTACATATATAGATTAAGGTATTAAAAAGGTTAACAGCGTGGAGAGAATTCGGTAAAAACCTCTAAACTTTCTGCCTGACATATTTATGTATAAAAAATTCTAATTGCTGCATTTTAAAGCCAATCGTTTGATATTGAATCATGATATGAACATGTATACAAAATGAATCATCAATGAATTCGCATATTGATAGACAAATAATTTAAAATGACATTTCAGTGTCATTTCACTTGATATTGCTACATGTACATGATATGAGCATGCATATAATTAATCTATCAAGCAAACAGCTTTCATTTGTTATTAAATTTAATTATGATCAGTATGATTTTTCTTCCAGTTGCCGTGGTGGTAGCTTTCTTCGTCTGCTGGGCGCCATTTCACGCCGAGAGAATGATGACAGTCTCTATCAGTGCGTGGACGGAACCTCTCCTCCGCATCTACCGAACTCTGTTCTATGTGTCAGGGATTTTCTACTTCATCAACTGTACGGTCAATCCGGTGCTTTACAGTGTCATGTCCTTTAAATTCAGAAAAGGTTTGCGCGAGACGATTCTGAAATCTAAATGTTGTTGCAGACCTATAAAGATCAGAAAAAGGCTTCCTTTCTCTAAACTCTTGCATGCTAACAGCCACACTGAGACGGCGTACACCTCAATGCCGCCTCGTTTTACAAACACTGCAGGGCGAAAGTTACAGGAAACGGAGCTTATTCCTCAAAACGAGGCTCAGACCTCCAGAAGTCACAGTCCCGCCCCCTCGATAAGCGGAAGCAGTTTAAAATCAACCGACGGAATGAGTCAAGAAGAAGATCTACAACAGGTGCTTCTACAGATTAACGTCATAGAGAGGCAGCGGAGAAATGACGTCACACAGAGTTCAGCAGGGAAGACGCGAGAGGTCGAAGGACTAATGGAGATCAAATTCTGACAAGCTTTTTTTTTTTATTGTTTTACATGCACAGTGTCTGTTTCAGTTTATTTTATAAATTTTATCTTGCCGTTGCTTGTTAATGAAATTTGTCGTTTGTTGTTAAATTGAGTTTCATTTGCATGCTCACAGAGAAAATATTTTTCTTCTAAGGGAACAAGGAAGGTTTTTGGTTTGATTAATTTATAGTTACAACTAGGTGCAAAAATCGCAAATTTTAAATGGAAAAGCTTCCCGATTGCTGTAAAATCGATTTTATTTTTACATTGTTTTCATTTTATTCTTTAGCAAGTAATTAAACGTTCAATTTGACTTTACGGACACAAAAAACGTGGCCAAGTGTTCAAAAAGAGAAAACTGTAGAATTATGGTGCTTGACACCATCAGTGTAAAACTGAATTATCTTCCAAACCAAGTGAAGAAACTAACTTTGAGTTGTTTTTGTATTCATCGAGAAAATTACTTTCTTAGAAGGAAGTGACAATGCTTCTTGTTTGCTATGTTTAGCACTCTAGTCAAAATAGGATTGCATGCAGAGAGTGCTACAGTGGACTTTAAAGGCGAAATTTATCTCCTTTAGCGCCATCTTCTGCATCTAAAAAATAAGCAATCGTCATGAAAACTTATGTTGTCTGAAAAAATAAAATGAAAGGCGCAATATTTATATAAGAAAGCAATCCAAAGCAAAATATATCAATCTCTCGTTAATATACTGTCTGATAATGCGAACTCTGTAAGAATATCGACATACTGAACTGCAACAATTTTCCGAAACATGATAATAGCATCAAAATAAACAATACCATGACAGCGCTTATAGAGGAAGGGGATATTTCGGCCTTTTTCTGAAGTAGAGCTTGTCTAAAAATAATTGTTATTTGGGATTGTCTTGTTTCTTACTTGATTGGTGTGACACATACATTGTTCCAAAGACAGGTGAGACGATTCTTTGACGTAGTCAATCGGAGCATAGATCTGAATGGGGGCCAGAGAGTCTGAACCCCCCACCCCCTCCTTCCATAGAAAATTCAAACTTATTCAATCTACATTGTAAAGAAATTGAAAACTGTCAAGCAAAATTATTCCTCAGAGATAAGGCGGGAAAATTCTGGGTTCGCGCATGCATTGGTACCAGTATTTATGTCGAAGAAAGATTGTCAAAATCCCCAAAATAACGACGAAAGCGACGTCTTGTTGAGTACAAACATCTCATTGCGATGTTTATTACTGGAAACCAAACAATAAATAAGGCTATTGTACGTAAAGCTGAACTAGATGTTACAATTGCACGTATAAACAAATCTTAAAGTGTGTCCCTCCTCGGCAATTATTTGCTTAAAGTGATTGTTTTTTCTCTTGAAATATTTGATTGACGTCTTTTGTAGTGAACCCCCCCCCCCCACGAAATTTTTTTGAAAAATTAAAAAATTAAATATTTAAAGTACTTACTTTTCTTACCAGAATTTCTACAATATGTATATTACCTTTTTTATTAACACGTTTATAGCCAAAATTTGTTGCGGTTATAAATACATTTCAAGTAAACAAGTTTTAAATATATTTTGTAATAAAGAATAATGTGAGACACACATTACAGTTATAATTTTTATTGACACTGGCAAAGAAGCCATTTAGATTACGTAGAGAAAGCATACTAAATAAGAAATGGAAATTTTTGAATAGTTTGAAATATCTTTCATCTTCTCTTCCTTTAAGGATAGCCAGGTGATAAGATACGTATTTAAAAATGGACTTTATGAAAAGTACGTGTATATACTACCAAACACGCACACATACATTATTTTATAGCGTATATCTATTAAATATGAAATCAAAAGCTTTTAAAAAACAGTGTATGGAAAACAGCTTGTGATGACGTCACTCAAATAGGGACTCACCTTAAATTTTACCGCGGAATAGCCATGTTACATATTGCTATACCAATAATCATAAAGCAAGCTCACATTTAGTAGCAAATGCAAATGGCGGGGATAATTTCTTCTAAATACATGTACCTGCTATATTTTAGCTATAAATTTTGAACACCTCCAGACATGTTTGCTTAGCTTTAGTAAAATAAATTCATTGAAATGTTACGGTGACAACAACACTGTAAAGAATTGCCGTGAGAATTCTTAAATCAGAATTACAGTAGTCAATCCTCGACAGAAAACAGCATTCAGAACGCGAGCACTTTGTCAGACACATCAAAAATACTACAGTCAGGGTTCAGACAGATAAATCACTTATTTTGAGCGATTCCCATACAGACATAACCATATAGAATGGAAACTAAACCAGAGCCAATTTAAGATTTTAACATATGTCATTTAATCAATTTCGTAACGATTCCGATTCCATTAACTCTAAAGAGTAAGATCGCCATTAACGGAAAAGGAAATGATGAATATTATCCCGGTACTGTCACCCGAGCCTGCTTTTGTCAAATCAAGTGGTAGATTCGTGACAGTTTTATTTTTTCCATAATTTTTATAATGTATATTTTTTCTTCCACTGTGAAAAATGTTTGCTATATTTGAACAAGGTCTCCAATTTCATTGTGTAAATTCGCTATGTGTTAATGTATAGACAAAGTCACGGGTTTTACAATGTAACAAATACTCGTGTCTCGTCGTGCCTACTGATTATATTGTCTCTCTATGCAAACACGATCTCATCGTGTACATGTGCAACTTCCAATCCCGATTGCACGCTGAGACGTGTAACCAGACTCTATGCATGTGTACACCAGATAACGTGTACCTGGGCTGCCTTTTACAAAAGAACTTACGACTTACGAACAAATTAATGAATGTTTATTAATCACAAACTAATCATGTTTTATTGTAATATTTATAGAATAGAATTATGGAAATCAAACTAGTTGTAAATATATGGTTTGGTATAAATTTTGTTCATTTATTTAAGACTTGGTCGTAAATTCTTTTGTAAAACGTCTTAAAGCTATACACGCTATAATTTGCATCAATTTTGAATAAAGGGGAAAATGTATGTGTTTCAATACTAATAAAAGTTACCTTTATGCTGTTAATTATAATGCTTAATTCGATCACGTAACAAATATATTTATTTTCCTGCCAGGAAAGTAATGCCTCCTCGTGAATATCAATCTATCACGTGATATCGACAGCTAAATTTAGTCTATCATACCACAACTGGTGAAGGGTCACCGTCTTCATAATTGTGATAGTTTCACAAAGGAAAGGATATTTTCAGTCAAGCATAAATTTGTCCGATATACGAGTACAAACAAAAGAAAAAATACAAGCCTGTAAGTAGATATTAATACTTCCTTTAAAAAATGACGTAGACCTGTGTTTTTCCCCTATGTTCTATTTATAGATCCTATGAGTGTTAATATCGTGAATGACAAACGTATTTTACTCATTATACATGTATGTATTTCAAATTAACAACTGTTAAGCATATTAAAAATCAAGTTGGATATTTAATTAGGCAAACAATAACGACCACCTAGTTCTCCGCGGACATGCGCAATGAGGTCGGTTTCGCTCTTCCTTCATCAATATTCATGAAAAAATATATTTTCCTGGCAGGAAAATAAACAATTAAAAATCTATATCTTTGTAACGAGATGGAATTCACCATTGTAATTTACAGATTAAGGATAACTTTTATAAGTAGACAAACACATGCGTTTTCACTGTCATTGAAAATTGACGTAAATTATAGCGTGTATAGCTTTAAGGAAGGAGTCTTCTCGTTATTAAACATACTTCTTATAATAAGAAATTCATGAAAATTTGACACAGTCAAACGGATCATATTACCAAATGATTTTTTAAGTTTAATCAAATTTGACCTTTTCGTTTTTGCATAAAGGTCAGGTCAAGGTCACCACCTTTTTCCTCAACGTACAGGATGATAAAAATAAGTGTACAGGTCTTTGTAGTTTCGTAGACATTTGTTTAAAATTTGAAGATTCTATTCTTCAACGAAATGATGGTTTATCGGCTTATACTACTAAATTGGAATAAATATTTGTACTAAAATTGATTTTGCTTAGCCTGCATTTCCTCTAATTTTCTTAAATTTTGAAGAAAATTTGATTATTATTTTATGCTTCCAATAATAAAATATTTCTGATTTTTATGTTTTTTGAAGACTTTATATAAAGATATAAATTGACAGAAAAGCTAAATAAATATATTGGCCATTTAATAAGAGAGAAAAAGTGATTTTAGTTATTTGTTCACAAAAATCAATGTATAGAATGGGCGCTTTAAAAAGTTTATAAAAATGTAATTTGATAGGCATATCATATTTTAAAAACATATTCTGAAACCCAAGTATCATATCATTAGTTCACATTAGTGAAAAAATCCACATTAATGTTATTGTTTTTAAAATGCTAAAACAGACTCATTAATCTGCAGCAATTCTGAATTGCAAACCATGTGATATTTTCCTACGCCAATATTACGCCAAAAATATAGTCATTGTTAGATTATAAACATTGATTACTATTTCTATGCCAAGTTGTATGATAGTAAAAGAGAAAGAAAAATATACTATATTGATTTACTTTCATCTTGATTTAATGAACAATTAATCAAATTTACGTTTGACAATTCGAAAACAAGAAAAGACTCCTTTATTAAGGTTAGAACAATGGTCCACTATACCACTGTCTTACATGCTAATTAAATCTGTCAACGTGCCAACAATCTATATGTCTAGTCGTGCATAGAAATCAAGTGTCTCACCGTGCAACCATGTTACGTGTCTCATCATGCAAACATGTTATTTGTCTCATCGTGCATACAAGTCACGTGTCTCACTATGCAAACATGTTACGTGTCTCATCGTGCATACAAGTCACGTGTCTCACCATGCAAACATGTCACTTGTCTTATCGTGCATACAAGTAACGTGTCTCATCATGCAAACATGTTACGTGTCTCATCGTGCATACAAGTCACGTGTCTCACTATGCAAACATGTTACTTGTCTTATCGTGCATACAAGTAACGTGTCTCATCATGCAAACATGTTACTTGTCTCATCGTGCAAACATGTTACATGTCTCATCGTGCATACAAGTCACGTATAGATCACCGTCCGTGCCAAAACGCTACTTAGGCCACTGTGCAAACAAGTTCATACAGTGCATCATGCCAAATTTGCAGGTATCACCGTACATCAAGTCACGTACATGTATATTCAAGCCATAGTTCATAAAGTTAGATTCCATATTCTTATTGATTTGAATTTTACTGTAAACCCGTGAAATACAATTAAAGGAACACAATGAATATTATCAGAAGCTGTCTCAAAGCAAATCTGAAACAGAAATTGAATATCAAAACTCTTTAAGAAGAAACTAAAATCTGAATAAGAGTTGATAAGATCAGCTTAAAATATTAACCCATTTCTAGTTACATCATATACAAGTATTAATCTTAAATTCATCTCAAACCAGTTTTGCTTTGTTAAACAAGGAATCCACTTTGAACGTTAAAAAATGTCCTACATTTGAAGAACCTTAATATTCATCTGTAGAAACTTCCAAAGGCAAAAAAGTAAATATTAGCATACATCATCACGGAAACAGCGTATTTAGCGCTTAATCGCAACTTAATATCGGAAAATTTATCGGATATTGCAAATATCGGCAGTCATTATCGCGATAAGGATCCAAAGTGGATTAAACTGAATCAGCGATTCCTCCTTGTAAATGTCCCTACCTGAGTCCTAATTATGCCCACTCCAAATCATTGCTGATATAGATATAGCGCTTATTCATACTGATTAATGATGCAAGGACTGCAGATAACTATCGGCGATTACAAAATGCTTGTCCATTATTCTACATGAGCGTTAAAGGGACAGCCATATTAAACGGTACAGATGTTGGTTTGTTTCTGCTATGTACATGTACGAGGGCCATTCAAAAGTTTTGCTCTTCCCAGTACTCCATGAAATTGTAGATCACTTCAAACACCCTTGTTACGGTTCATTGAATTCTTTATCAACAGCACCGGCCTTAAGAAAAAAAGAATTGTTGGGGTTTTTTTTCAGATATATCAAGTTTTAAGAATACCTTAGGCGTGATTCTCTATTGTTTAAGTTTGGGAAAGAAAGTTAAATACAACAGCAGAAATAAAAAAACTACAATAAAAGCATGTGCTTAATCAAAGTACTGTAGAACTGACGGGAGTTTATTTTTTTCGATGTTTATTTATTTTAAAATCAATGATATGTTATTTTGCATGACAAGTACATGTAGTTTCTAATTTGAATTACGCACATTTTTATAATATGAATTTTTGGACTTTTTAGACAGGAATGTCGAGAAACCCCCATATGAATAATGTTAGATAATATGTAAAGATAAAATTAATTCAATCAAACTATGTATCAGTAATAGAAATATTTCTCGAAAATTGTATGGATCCAAGCAGTTTATTTTTTTCGATGTTTATTTATTTTAAAATCAATGATATGTTATTTTGCATGACAAGTACATGTAGTTTCTAATTTGAATTACGCACATTTTCATAATATGAATTTTTGGACTTTTTCGACAAAAATGTCGAGAAACCCCCATATGAATCATCTTAAACTTATTTTTAAAGATAAAATTAATTCAATCAAACTATGTATCAGTAATAGAAATATTTCTCGAAAATTGTATGGATCCAAGCAATATTGAACTCTAGTCTCGTTCAACCAAACGGTCAGCTGACACCGTAAATCTCCGACAAAGATTTACGGAGACAGCCAAGCGTCAAGTTGAACCAGACTATATTGAACTCTGGCGTATGAATACATACGACTACAAAAAATATTTAAATTGTTCGTACCATTTAAAATCTGACTATTTTCAAGGTATTTATAAATGAGTTTCCTTGAAAAACAATGCTTTAGCATACATTACACCGAATTGATCCATTATTTTCAAGAACTAACTCTTGTCAGCAGCAATGATTTGTGCTGAGGTCCAAACACTGTTTCACTTTCGGTTTGTCTGAGTAAAAGTTGAAATCAAAGTACTGTAGAACTGACGGGAGTTAATTTTTTTCGATGTTTATTTATTTTAAAATCAATGATATGTTATTTTGCATGACAAGTACATGTAGTTTCTAATTTGAATTACGCACATTTTTATAATATGAATTTTTGGACTTTTTAGACAGGAATGTCGAGAAACCCCCATATGAATAATGTTAGATAATATGTAAAGATAAAATTAATTCAATCAAACTATGTATCAGTAATAGAAATATTTCTCGAAAATTGTATGGATCCAAGCAATATTGAACTCTAGTCTCGTTCAACCAAACGGTCAGCTGACACCGTAAATCTCCGACAAAGATTTACGGAGACAGCCAAGCGTCGAATTGAACGAGACTATATTGAACTCTGGCGTAGGATTACATACGACTACAAAAAATATTTAAATTATTCGTACCATTTAAAATCTGACTATTTTCAAGGTATTTATAAATGAGTTTCCTTGCAAAACAATGCTTTAGCATATATATGCATTACATCGAATTCATCAATTATTTTCAAGAACTATGTCTTGTCAGCAGCAATGATTTGTGCTGAGGTCCAAACACTGTTTCACTTTCGGTTTGTCTGAGCAACTGCATAGGAGAGTTGATTCTTTTGCACATTAATATAGAAACTTTGCCTCAAAACAGGGTATCCTATTCTTATCTGTCGGCATGAGATCTATTTTTAGAACAAGAATATCCCAGGCTATACTAAGAACTCCCGTGTCTATGGACGTTATATTTCCATCGAAAAAAATAACTGTCAGTTCAAAACAATCCGGCTGAATGTGAGAGACATCTCTATACCAGTTTCAATTGTGTTGTTTTTGTTTTATAGAAACAAGCCAGTTCAAGAAATGTTAACATTTTTCTTCTCAAATGTAAAAGATGGCCGCACACACCCTTGTTCGATCCGGAAGACTAAAACCGATTTGTAATGAGAAAACAATTGCTGAAATTAAAAAAAAAAACTTTAAGTAGGGCCGTCTACAATCATTGATTGTCTTACAGAGCTTCCCCAGGAGACCATTGCTTTGAGTCCACGACAAACTGCAGGCACGTAGCATCGTTATTGAAGAAAACATTCCAAATCTTCAAAATCCTAATCCCGGGGGGGGGGGGGGGGGGTAGCCTAGATAAGTATTACTATAACTTCAATTTCACTCTTCACTTCCTTATTTTCATTCCATTTTTTACATACCCCCCGAAAAGTGGTGGGGGAACCTCCAATATAATTCAATTTTTTTTATATGTAAATTTAGGAAAATTAATTAGTTGCTGCAAGAAAAAGAACAAAGATTATAGTCTGTCCCAAGTTATTGCTTCCATCGCTTTTTAATGATTTTTGATAAAATTACACATACCTGTGAAAGAAATACAGTTGAAATCGTTACAAGGGAATATATCCAAGATGTTTTCATTGAACAATTATCCCTTTCCTCTCAGAAAAATTCACAGGAACGAAAACAGATTCCTTACGGAGATTTATAATGGGGGATGTTTACATCTTTTCTCCATTCGGAATACACTCGGAATGCATCGCGCAATTTTTTAACGTTATCATCCGGGCTTATTAATGGCTGTTGTAATGCAAAATCTCCGTAGACTTTCAATATCGGGATGTGTATTGAAACCCGAAGCGGTAGAGGGGGCGTTTCAAAACAGCTAATCTGGACATTTTTTATATTAGTGGATGAACGTAGTTTGAGCACAAAGGTATTTACTATTATTGAAATATCAAGCAAAAAGTGGTGGAAGCAAAAACTCGGGACAGAGTATAGTACCATTAAATTCTCCATGCAATTTACTTCTGATATCGTCTCTCTACTTGCCTCTGATAATCTATTAAACACCATCACCAACCCCATGAAATATTATATAGTGGTGCAGTTTGTTTACATGTAAAAATGGCGACTCTCGATCTCGATGCAAATTTTCCGAGGTCGGTACCGTGTTCCGGAGAAAGTGTGAGGCGAGTAAAGAGACAATATCAGTAGTTAAATGCATGAAGAATTTAATGGTACTAATTGCTTTTACAGAAGTTGCGAATAAATAAGAGAAAACAGTTCAAAACTAGCGCAGCTTTTTGTGCGCAATAAATAAACACTTTTTTAACGGGTGGCACTGTGGCTCCCAGGTCGTCCATTTTTTCAGACCTGCAGCTACCTGGCGCAAACATAAACTTGGGGGAAATTCTACTTGCAAACTGTCGGTAGACATGAAATTATATACGTTCGTTTTGCCTTTTGCTGTGACTAAATTTTGTGCAAGTTTTACTTATGTTCGAGCTTAAATACGGTAACAGTTATCCAAGCCACAGAAATCGGACTACAGCGGAATACTGAACGCTGACAAGGCGGCGCAGCCAATATACACTGAAGTGGCGAGATTCTCAGTTAAAGACCTTTACAGGCATAGCAACTGTGCTTCAACAAGAACTGTACTATGGACAGACGTCAAAAGCTTTAGTTATCTGGTTTGTTGACTTGCTGATTGACAACTCATTATTACAAGTCAACGCTTGTAACCAACAAAAAATCATGAATTGAGGAAATATATAAATACTGAAATATATAAATACTGAAATATATAAATACTGAAATATATAAATACTGGCTTTCTAGATAAAAGCATAAGATCAGAAATAAAAGAATAAAAGGGTTTTTTTTTTGTTTCGAGGTAAACAAATAATGGAGAGATGAAAAGCGTAAAAAATGACGATACGGTTAATTCACGGTTTATCCGGGTCACTGGACTGGTGCAAGTTTATCTGGTTACCTGGGCTGATGATCAAATGATATCACAATATAGGAATACATGCATCGCACATAATTAAAATGTATTATGGTTTGTTTGTTAAATTGTTAAAAGTGTATCCGATTTTCATAGTGGATATAAGAGTAAATGTCACAAAAATTTCTAAACAGCCTTTGTACTTACGGCAATACATAACACAAGATACGACATACTAAATGAAGGTTGAAGACCTATCTAAGAGTGGTTTTTAATTGCGTGGACCCTGAGGTCCACGCAGAAAATATATAAGCGAGGTTAACCCGGATGCGATGGGGAAAATTCAGCCTGCGCATGAGCTAGCCTGGTTCCTGTGCGTAATGGGTAGCTCAGGGAACCAGGCTAGCACACGTTTATCTGAATCGGGATCGGGATTCCGTGCCATATGCACACATAAGTTCAAAGGCGCTGTAATTGTAAAGTTGTCGGTAAACAGTACAAAAACAAAGTATTCCTTTTAAAGAAATGATTGGCATGTGATATGAACTATCAGTATTATGAAATAAGTTAATGTTATGCCAAAACTACAACATGCATCAACTAGCATAATTTGCAATGTTTTGTTGTTTTCCAAATACACATGTAACTTTACTTTTATAGTAGGCGAGGCTAGAGAACTTCCCGATTAATTTTTTTTTAAACATTCAAGTATGATTGAATAATTATGTCACTGTATAAAAGTTTAAATCTCAAGAAAAATGCATCAAAATATGAACTTTTTAATTAATTTACACAAAGCTGTCACTGCATAGTTGACAAAGTAGTGCGAATTGTAATGTGTGCGCAAATTATAGTAGAATTCACCGAATGCCTGATACTATACATGCACACTTCATTCATAGATAGATCATAATTATTTTAGAAGTTTGAATCCTTTAAATTCTGAGATAAAAAGTCAGGGCTATACATACATGTATACGTAATACAACGAACAAATTTAGTGGTTAAAAGCAGAGGGCTCGAGTTGGTGGAATCTCTGATAATCTACAGGCTTTCACGTTTTCGTTGGAAACACATGCAAATGGTCCACGTATTGTAGTCCTTTTTTAAAGGACAGCAACTTGTTCGACCTGTATAATCCTGGTGCAATTTGTATTAATGAGGAAAGACACATACCGATAGGAGCAAGGGCTCATTGTCAGCTCCCTAATCAGCAGAGGATGAGGAATACCCGTCATTAATCAATCAGTCTGGGAGAGCGCCGTATTATTGTAGAAAATTATTGTAGTGCGACATGAGGAAAGAAAAAATAGAAAGTGCTCGTCTAGGCAAACCCGCAGACAATTAATTTGTCGCGCCTTTGATTTCTTTTTTCTGAGAAAGTAGAGGAAACTGTCGTCTGTGCATGTCCTTTTTAAACAGATAATTGCACCAGGTGGGTTTGCTGTAAGACAGATTGAAAATTTTATAATTTTAATAGATTTTCGACATGCAGTCAGCCTATTTCATCGTTTTGAAGAATTGTCCAAAAAAAAAAATACTGATCATTTGCCTTAATATAAACTTCTATTTTAAAGTAATAAAAAGATGGGGAAATAAATGCCAATTCGGTTTAGCAGTGAAATACAATTTTGAATTTATTTTCCCCCAATTAAATCTATTCAAATATATTATAATACAACTTTGCAAAAGCAACATATCTAACTATAGTCAGTTTTTAATATATTTAACAAAAAATAAGAAAAAAAATATTGTTGGAAAATTTGGTGGTATCGAACCCGTAACATAAAAACCCTAGATATGTAAGGTTAGCTTGTGCCAGGTACTCTAACCACTGAGCCATTTCAGACACAACTATGTGTGCTTTTTAAATATAATGTGTGACTAAGGCCACGAACTACCGGACTTGTATTATTTTTTCAAAACGTTCAATTGTTGGGATACAAAATGAGATTTTTTTTGTTATAGTGGGTCATCTCTCCACGTTTTTGTTGATTGAAATCGGTTTGTTTTCCAATAGACCTTAATTAGACTATGAGAAAATATGGAGCACAGACCCACTTTATAAAAGAAAATGCCTTGAAGTTCTAAAAAATGACAGTATTTGCAGGTTTTGATACGTTTACGCCTGCTTGAGTCAACATATTCCAAGTATTGAACATACCTTTAGGTTAAAAATCAATGATTCGTTAAATATATATTGTTTTAAATGATTTTTTAAAAAACAATCAGATTCATTGATACTTTAATTTTTCAGTAGCCTGTCCGACCGCGTATGGGCATTTTACACGCCTTATCCCTCCATCTTCTTCAAATATTTCAACTTTAAAATAATTTTCAAATATTACCGCAATTTATTATAAAATATAGAAAAAAATCATCTATTTTAGCTTTAAGACTTGAATATTTTCCTTTATCTTAGGACAAAGTTCTTTTCAAGGATATTGATATAGACGTAACTATGGCCACGGCCATTCAGCCCACTGTTATTTATCATGCTGTGTTGGACCTCACAAATTCCAGTAGATGCATAATGCCTAGACACATGTAATAACTCGGGGGGGGGGGGGCACACCCTATGGCCATCTAACACGTTAGATAAAAGGGCAGAGAAATAGAGCACTCCTATTAAATCAACATCTTGAAGCTCCCTGCGCACCCACCCAGGCACTTGTCGTGTTGTCACGTGACCACCTTTCCCCCTTAATCAACCAGGAAGCCAAACAGAGATAACAACAAAATGGCGGCCGTGGCGGGAATTTGGTTGACAGTGTACTCTCTGTGTCTGATCTATGCAGGAAATAATCAAAGACGTACGGCGCATCCGTACAAAGTCGACCGGCGCTTCCGGTAACATGCGGCTGTTAGATCGTTTAGAACCTGTTGATGCCCGTGGTGTTACAGAAACTTTTGCATTAAAAGTTTTGACAATTTGACTTGACCAATATTTCAGTATTTTCATTGTCTTTTTGTTTACTTGGACCGAAATTAATGAGACACTTTATTCTAAATGCATAACAGTAAAAAAAACTATATTAAGTGTTGTTTTCGAACTTGGCGAATTAGACTGTCTCAAAGGATTGTTATTTTGGAACGAAAAGAAGTGTAATGCAAAAATAATTAGTTATGGGAAAACATGTCGATAAAATTATAGGATCAGTTTTTATAAATTAAGATCGGTTGTGAAAAAGGGAAAAGATCTATTACCTTTATCTCAAATAAAAAATGTATCAGTGATAAAACTAAATCTAAATTAAAAACATAGGTAATCACAGATCAATACAAAGCTCACCGAGACGAGACATCACCCTTATGAGACTTCACCTTTATGAGACCACCTTTATCATATGAAATGAAAATGTATGACAATCATATGTTCATATGTTAATCAATACAATAATATAAAATTAAATATTGCATCCTGTCATATTTACAATATATAACATATAATACAATAAAATACCATAATAAACAATGATGAGATATGATATTGTAACGTATGATATGACATTGTATTGTGTTGTACGTTATTGTATTTGATCACATAATACAATATCATAATATATAAAACAATATAGTATTATATTACAATATCATATTACATAATACATCATAACATATGATATATATTGTATAATATAATATTGAATTACATACTTAGTAATAAATACAGGTTTTTGGCACATGCGATACAGATGACATCACAAAATCCGTATCGGCCTCCGGGGCTGATACAGGTTATCAGCCCTCCAGGGCTGATACGGATCCGTATCACACCCCTTGCGAACTCCTCTGCCTTTTTTCGCTTCGGCATTTTTGCATGTTTACAGACGAAAAATAAAATATTTTCAGTTACAGTCGACATTATTAAGTGCAGTTGAAAACTTCAAATGCTAGCTAAGGTTTAAAACTTTTAAAACCTGGGTTTTTTAAAAAAATTATTACTAAGTATGTAATAAATATAATAATATATACCCTTTTCTATCAAGCTCCAATATCCGAGACTCCAATATCAGCCCGAGGGCCGAAGGCCCGAGGGATGATATTGGTCGAGGGCTGATACAAGCTGTGATATGGAAAAGGGTATGTATTATTCTCTATGTATTATATAATATTTTACTTTATCACAAAATATTGTATCATTTGATATGATACAATGTAATAAATTATATTGTATCATATGATACAATATCATATTATGTATCAAAAATGACACAGTATCATACAATATCATACTATATTATACATATTGTATCATATGATACAATAATATATTTTACAATATCATACAATACAATTTCATGTGATGTGATAATATATCATATTATAAACCAATATCATATTTATATGATAGTGTTGTGTTTTGCATGTACTATGCCTAAATAGTAGTCAGGGTTTGATACATGGTGCACGAGCCGGAGGTGAGTGCACTATGTATCAAACCCTGACTACTATTTAGGCATAGTACATTGCACAACACAACACAACACTATTGTTATTATTATGAATATTGATACTTTAATTTTTTAATATACTGACGTGCTTTGCTAAAAGTAATTGTGACGTTCGAGTGTTGACAAGTCCCTAAAAATAATCACCGGAAAATCAAGCGTTTCTTTTTTGTTTTCAAATTAATCAATTGATTTGATTGTTTATTTAATCAACAAGTTGTTGTACAATAAAAAGACAACAAAGGTTTATGTTCTTTTCAAGAAATGAGAGACGTTTGGCCTTACCGAGAAAACTCGAAATGTTTAGCAGACGAAATCTCATTGAATTTTTTTCTTGTACATTCTTTATCAAGCGTCATTAAAAAAAAAGTTTTTGTGATTCTCGTGTAGAATTTCTTTGAAAAATGTTCAGTCAATTTGTTCAAAAGTTTATAAGAAACTTTAAATGAAAAAATTTCCATCAATAATGAAGTGTTTTATGAAAAATGAATAATTTTAATTGCTTGATATCAGTCGTGTATATGTATGTTTTATATATATAAACACCATTATATATGATAACGGTTAATGTAGCATAGCAGTAACGCGTTGGGCTTCAAGCTGGGATGATTTTAGCGTTCGAATTCCGAATACCGCTGTCGGCGCTAGAAAGATTTTCTCTCAAAACATCTGTCGTGCTCTATTTCGGCATAGTTTGCTTACGCTATATAAATCCTTTGACACTATGCGAAAATAGATGAGTATTGAATATATAGTGACAAATTGACAGAAGGCATAATCATATCTATTAAACATGTGACCTGTTCTAAAAACTTAACCATATCCAGCATCTGAAACCTATGGCTCAGACTCAGCATTCAAGCCTGTCAGGTGCATCAGTATTACAAGTATTAAAACTTCACCATCCATGGAAGACTGGTGAAGTTAGGACAAGTAATAACTAGTTTATAATCATCAGAGGGCACATATTTCAAAAACTTTAACCAGCTCTAAAAACCTTAACCTCCTCAAGCATCCGAAACCTATATAGCTCAAATTCATTCAAGCCTGTCTGGTGCATCAGTATCATAAGACGCACCATCCATGGAAGTCTGGTGAAGTTAGGACAAGTAGTAACTAAGATATAATCATCAGAGGGCACCTGCAACAAAACCTTTAACCAGCTCTAAAAACCTTAACCTCCTTTAGCATCAGTAACCTATAGCTCAGATTCAGCATCCAAGCCCTCCTGGTGCATCAGTATTATTAGACACACCATCAATGCAAGTTTGGTGAAGTACGGACCAGCAGTAACTTAGATATTGCTATCAAAGGGCACCTGCAACAAAAACTTTAACCTGCTCCAAAAACCTTAACCTCCTCCAGCATCCGAAACCTATAGCTCAGATTCAGCACCCAAGCCTTACTGGTGCATCAGTTTCATAAGACACACCATCCATGCAAGTTTGGTGACGTACGGACCTACAGTAACTTAGATAATTGCTATCAAAGGGCACCTGCAACAAAAACTTTAACCTGGTCCAACAACCTTAACCTCCTCCAGCATATTAAATTTAGGACTCAGATTCAGCATCCAAGTCTTTCAAGTCCATACGTAGGTCCAGATGCATCATCCATGCAAGTTTGGTGAAGACATGACAAGTAATAGCTTAGATACAGGACCTGCAACAAAAACTTTAACCAGGTCCGGACGCCGACGCCGATGGTATAGCATAAGCTCCCCCTGACCCTGTCTCGGTGAGCTAAAAACAAAGAAATTTAACTTGCGATTCCATTGCGGATAATATTTACATATTTGAAGGGTAAATTCGAGTAATCTGATTTATGTTTCGTTAAAAAAATAAGTCCAGAATGAGTTCTCTCTCTTGACATTTGGTCGATTAAAACTTAAATTTGTTGGTCTGTGAAGATTTAGAGGAATAGGGGTAACATTAACAGGGGCCATGAATTTCACAATTTTGGTAGGGCTTTTATGTGGCGCCCCGGGACTGGTACAGCCATGAATTTCCCAATTTAGATTCCTCTTACCATAGAGGTGCCTCAAACCAAAAACGGTAACAATCAGCCTTGTTGTTTTTAAGAAGAAGTTTAAAATGTAAAATTGTTAACGCACGACGACGGACAAAAACGGATAGCAATAGGTCACCTGAGTTTACTCAGGTGACCTAAAAAGTGACCAAAACAGCTCACTTGAGCTTTTAGCTCGGGGAGCTAAAATTCAAAAAGCTTTGCCGTCCATTTTGGTCAACTACGTAACTACGGGGCGTTGTTTGTCTCCAGGTAAGGAAGAAAAAGACCGGAAATGCAAATAGCAAATTGCGTTGCCTTTAAAGAGCGACATTGAACAGTGAACCTTTAAGTTGGTTCCAATATTTTATAAAAGCTTTGCCATGCTAACAGCTAAGTTAGATAGTCAGGGGAACAATTAAAGCTATGGTCGTTTGTTATCAACGGTTTCATGACTGTTTAAAGAGCCATCAATGAAACTGATCGCACATTAATAATCCATTAAATTATAAAAGAGGCCAATTGGCCTTGACAGTCACCTGAGTAGCATATAACCCATACACAAACTTGTCGAGGAGCCTCATATATGCATTTAATTAGGCTTCATTCTGGAGTAGAAAAATTTTAAATTTGTAATGACGACCACCTCCCTGCCTGAAATCTTTCAAAAAGAACTATGAAACCTATAATTTTGGCAAAAAAAATTGAATATCTGGTCTACAAAAACATGAATTCAGTTTTCCTTTCAGGTGTGTGGGAGTAAAGAAGATAAATTGTAAACATTATATGCATTAACACCTATACATCCATTTTGGCCCTGCCTTAGATTCAAAACCCATATTGCAGGGGACATGAAATTAAAATTTTTAGTAGAGGACTCCCTGGTAAACATACATGCAATTATGAAGTCAGTTTTTCATACAGATGTGTGAGAATAGAGAAGAAGATTTTAAAACATTATATGCATTAACAATATGTTGCCATATTGGCCCCCACCCCCCATGTCTTGAACCCCTGACCCAGGGGCCATGAATTTCACAATTAAGGTAGAGGAGTTAGTGGATATCATAACCATGTATTTAGTTTTTTGCCCACATATGTTTGGGAGTAAGCCCCACCCTAGAGCCTGAACCCCTGACCCAGGGGCTATGAATTTCACAATTTTGGAAGAGGGCTTCATGGACATCATAATCATGCATTTAGTGTTTTTAAACAAATATATATATATATATATATATATATATATATATATATATATATATATATATATATATATATATATATATATATATATATGGGAGAAGAGAAGAAGATTTTCTAAGATTTAATAAATTTTTTCTATATGGCCATATTGGCCCCACCCTAGAGCTTGAACCCCTGACCCAGGGGCCATGAATTTCACAATTTTAGTAGGGGCTTCATGGACATCATAACTATGCAACCTGTTTTTTCCTCACTTGTGTGGGAGTAGAAAAGAAGATTTTTGAAAATTTTGCTTTTTTTGCATAGTTGGCCCCACATGTGGCCCCCCGGGGCTGGTAGAGCCATGAATTTCATAATTTAGATTCCTCTTACCATAGAGATGCCTCATACCAAAAACGGTAACAATCAGCCTTGTAGTTTTTAAGAAGAAAGTAAAAATGTACATTTTGTAAAATTGTTAACGTACGTCGCACGACGACGTACGAAAACGAATAGCAATAGGTCACCTGAGCATATACCATACTGATTAATAATTAGATAGTAAAAAGACATACGCTCTAAAGGAAAATTAAAGTAATGTTATTATTGATAATTTATTCCAAGACATAAAAAAATTAAAAACAAGTTGAATAGAGAATTAAGATCATTTCTTTATAAATGACTAAATTATCATGTTTTAACATAACGCCAAGAATCCAAAAAATGACAGCGTGGGGCGACTCTCCTCACATCGCGGTTGCGTTTCCGATTCTTACAAATGAAGTACTATTGGTCTAGACATTTTAAAAAACTGAAAAACAAACTTTCAATCATTAACCGTCTGGTTGACACCATTGTCGTCCCGTGCAGTTAGTTCAGTGGATTCCAGCTCCCTCTTCTTCCTATCTGCGCCATTGCCGAGAGAAAGCACGGTGTTTGTTAGGAAATTAACGTGGATTATCAGCGCGACTCGTGTGGTACACGGCATTATACCCCGACCACCAGCAAATTACCGGCGATTAGCGGAAAGAATGGATCGGTAAATCAGTTGATGTGCTGTTTTTGTCTCCTAGGTGTATCATAAAACATGTTCTGTGGGGTTAAACGATGATAATTGCGTTTTTATGGAATGGTTCTACTTTATGATTTGGTGTCTTGTCTTTTGAGCTGGACATTATATATATCCCCGAGTATTACAGAGAGCAGTTATATATCAAAAAATGGGCGATTCCGACGCCGAAACTGTGGTCATATTGTCGTTTGACTGTCGTATTGAGGCTGTGCTGCTAACAATGCTTCAGTGTTATGGTCTCGTTGTAACGATTAATAAAAGACGTTCCCTTATCAAGGAAATATCACACATCCTGAATTTTGTAAGCATTCATGAAAATCGATAGCAGAAATTCTCAAGTGTGTACTTTTAAAATCTTTTTTCCATAACGATAAAATTTAAAATTGTTGTTTTATGCCCATTCGAGAATTTCCCTATTTGTATAACAATACTAATGGTTATAAATCAGTAGCCCGTTTTAAGAACAAATCTTTTAAAAGATGATGCATAATACGCACTTCTAATTTGTCCATATAGTTTGGCGATCGTTGCATAATAACGGTATAATAAAATACGAAACAAGAATACAGGTGTTCATCTAATATGTACATATATTACATTGTATGATGATCTTTCAGTCTAATATGTACATATATTACATTGTATGACGGTCTTTCAGTCTAATATGTACATACATTACATTGTATGATGATCTTTCAGTCTAATATGTACATATATTACATTGTATGATGATCTTTCAGTTTTTAAGTCCTTAAAAGAGTGTATGGGTTATGGTTAAGTTATGACAAATTTTACAAGTAAGATTCTCCAAAGATATTTTGATACCATGAACAGTCATAAGTTTTCACTTACGATGAACATAAATAAATTCATCTCTTGGTCAATTGATTTTCAAACCGGTTCCTACAGTAATTGCAAGCCAAAGCAAATGACCTAACTAGGTATCTTAATTTACCACAGAGACAATAGTCACTGGAAGTTCAATCCAAAAAAACGCAAGGTTTTTAAATAAACTTTAGCAGTGAAATAGAATGTCACAGACATAAATAGTACAACATTTATTGCTAAACAAGTTCTCCACAATTTGTGATCACAATCTTCTGTGTTGGTTTTCCGGACTTTGTTCCACAAGCCTGAAATAAATGTGGATTTCATTGTCAGAGAGTTTCTAGAGTTATATATAATAACCTTCGTAATTTTTAAGTACATGTAAATATATTAAACAAAATAGAATTATAGAGTTTAAACAAATGTTGAATAATCTCCTGTTTAACGGTTTATTTATTGGATTTGTAAACCCTAACATAATTGTATTTCTGGTTCTACAATCCCTGGAACTTTCTACTTTCCCATGCATTTGGGATTAGTTGACATTCTTATCAATTAGCAGCAAAGCTTCCAGAGTTTGTCTACATGTATTCCCTGTAGAAAACATTTCCCAAAAATCTTTTGAGTTTTGAATGCTACCATATGTTCATTCAACATTCATTAACTGTTTCAAAATTTTTTGATCAGAACTCAATTATTTATTTCCACTTGTTTGATGTCCTTTTGCAGTTTTATTTAGAAAGCAGAATGTTTCATAGATTGCACCTTTTTGACAGAGCTGTCATTTCCTCCATCATTTGGTTGAATCATAAATAATAATTATGCATTAATTCTTTGTTTTTTTTTTCTTAAAGTGTCTTCCTTTTAAAATTAACCCTTCCATTGAATGTTTCCACAATTTCTATAAACTGACCTCCATCCTTCTGACCACATCGAGTCCCTCTATCACCTTCCCAAACACCACGTGTTTGTTGTCCAACCTACAACATACAGCACAAATTGGGTTCGGATTAGAATTTAAAAAGGGACCTTGTTTCTTCACTAACAAGATGTTGAGAAAGAATAATAAAATGGATTTCTGAACTTCAAAAATGTTGAACCATAAGGATTAGCTCCCAAACTGTCTATTCACTGCTGTATATGTTTCTGCTACTTACCAATCTGTCTTTTCTGTGCAGATAAAAAACTGTGAACCATTTGTGTTTGGACCTGAATTTGCCATCGATAAAATACCTGTGGGAAAATACTATGGGCCTCAGTTTCATTCAATATGTACTAATTCAAATTCAATAAACTTTAATCAAACTTTAATAACATTTAGATATTTTTGTCATGAATATACAAATTAAATTCAGTCAACAAAACAAAATATCACATTCAATTCAATTCATACACGTGTAAAAATATTGTCATAAGATTCACACTAGCAGTTTACATCACTTATAAACTTATTAAACATCATATTAACTACATAATCTGTACACTGAATAAAAAGGGAGGAAAGTTTTGTTTTAACTGACCTGGTCCAGTGTGTTTTAAAGTGAAATTTTCATCCTCGAATTTGCGACCATAAATGGACTTGCCCCCCGTTCCATTGTGATTGGTGAAGTCCCCTCCCTGACACATCTACAGAGTCTTGTTAAAGAAATAACACCCTCCTATTCCTGCTCGCTCTACACTCTGTACACATACAGATGTACACATTCCCAACAATACAATCTATGACACTGTCATAGCTCTACACTCTGTACACATACAGATGTACACATTCCCAACAATTCAATCTATGACACTGTCATAGCTCTACACTCTGTACACATACAGATGTACACATTCCCAACAATACAATCTATGACACTGTCATAGCTCTACACTCTGTACACATACAGATGTACACATTCCCAACAATACAATCTATGACACTGTCATACTGTTACAGCTACTATTTAATATTAAACAGTATGCCCTCCCTTCTTGGAAGGGGGGCATAAAATTTATGAAGACAAGGTTAAAAAGAATGTCCTGTGTTTAAGGTTACCCTCTGATGAAGTATTAAAGGATACAAATTGGGGTATGATTCTGTGAAAAGTGCTCCCTTTGTAACCAAACCCTTTCTCATGTGAACACAAGCATCGGAAATTTTCTGTAAAATAAAAATAAGCTCTCTATGAATTATGATAACAATACAACAATTACACAGGAAATGTTTGTACTTTTGAACCTAGAATTGATGATCAATGATGTACCCATTTTTTTTTTTTTTTTTTTACAAATTTGTGACTTGTGAACTTCTCTTTGATAAGCATCACTTTTGCTATGATATATCTACAGCGCTATTAACTGACCCAGTGTAGACGTACCTGCGGTTTTTGGGACAATGTCTGCTCGTAGATCTATCACAATTCTACCTGTACTGCTGCCTATTTTGACGTCCAGGTACACCTGGGGGTTACCTGTCCTCTGTTTCTTGGTGGGCGGGGCATCCGATTCCTAAACAAAAAGGCATTCAGTATAGTTGTAAACTTCACTCTGGTTAGTTTGTGGAAAATTAACAAGGCAGCAATTAGATTGAAATTAAAAAAATGCTATATTTTCCTTTCAATGTGACCATTAAATTGGTCATTTCGATCTGGGAAACTAAACATCCTTTGTTTTTTGTTAGATCTTTTCATATTTTAATTTTTTTTTAAACATTCATTGTTTGGCCTTACTGATCTACATGTTACCATAGAAACTGACCACAGATTTCTCTGTTTCCCCTTCTGGGTCCTCTGTCGATTTTTTGTCTGCTGTTTTCCCTGCATACTCTTGGAGCCAAGTATCCTCAGACCACACTGTAAACAGATCAATCAGAAACTGCATCCAAATCATGAACATATCTAAATATGGACTTCATACCGACAGCAAATTTTGTATTTTCAATACATGTATTTACATTTGCAAATATTGACGTTTGGATAGCAAAAACATTCAACTCTGTGTGAACGTTTTCATGACATCACAATGATTACCGAATGCATTAATCATTTGTCTGTTGGATTATTGTTAACATAAAAACACAGTAATTATAATTATTCTGAACAATTTGCCTTTTCAAGTGTAAATATACAGTAATTAGCAGCAATGTTAAAAAGTTCACCGGGATATGAACTTGGTTGGAACATGATCAAATCCTCTGAGAAACCCTCTGAACTTCACAGGATTTGATCATGTGACCAATCAAGTTCATATTCTGGTGAACTTTTTAACTTGCTGTTTATTTCTTAAATAATCTTACATCTATGGGTATCTGTTGGCGTGTCAAATCTGAGCTTGACCTATACACCTATAGAATTAACATACCTGCTCGTGAGCTGCCCTCCTTCAGTTTCATTGGTTTGGCCATGTTAACTCTTAAAGTGCGGCCAAACATCTCAGAATCATTCTGTGGAGGTAAATGATCAGAAATTCAACAAATTGGCGTATCTCATTGAAGTGATAATTCTGGAATTTTAAAATTCATATCCAATAAACACCAGTAACATGTATTTGACATTTCAGAAATATAAATAGCTATTTAATTTCATGCAAGAATATTCAGTAGGAAAATTCCCAATGACAAAGTAGATGGGATTTAAAGATGTGATA
The DNA here is from genome assembly GCF_025612915.1 of Magallana angulata. Lineage (NCBI taxonomy): Eukaryota > Metazoa > Mollusca > Bivalvia > Ostreida > Ostreidae > Magallana > Magallana angulata. The sequence continues at coordinate 54,971,560 of NC_069120.1, forward strand.
ATGAAATTAAACTCAAGACAAAATCAAAGCAGTGATGTTCAATGAATAACAAATATCAACCAAATGCTTCTGCTTCTGCAATAAGTCAATAAGTGTATTTACCATATTATCAATGGCAGCAGCTGCATCCTACAAAAGAATGAACAGACTTGTCCAGGTAATGTTCACTATTTTAAATGTAACTCTCATAAGGTATTTAAACTTAGTTATAGTAATTTAATTCTGAAATCCAATTTGTCACTTTTTCAATGACAAACACGTCAAAAATCCAACATACCTCTGCCAATTCAAACTCAACAAACGCAAATCCTCTGTGTTTCTCTACAAAAAAGTTAATTCAAAGTCGTTATTGTCTAGAACATACACAACTTCATAATAGTTTTTTTTACCTTACATGCCCGGGGCTCATAATACTGTATATCTGTTTTTATCGTGTGTCATAAAATTTGCGAAAATGGGGAATAGCTGTAACATTTTTAATTTGCATCATTTTTTACGATTCAAAAGTTTCTTACAGAATATGATATTCAATTACAAGATTGCAAAAAAAAGCGAAAACTAGATCATCGCGAAAATAATCCAATAGAGTTATCCCCCTAACTAACCTGTCTCATAGTCTAGAGGAATCTGTATGTCCAAGATGTCACCAAACGGAATGAATGCAGCATGCAGTGTTTTCTCATCTACCTCCTCTGCCAGCCCCCCTGCAACAAATCATTTATTGAAGCTATTTCACAATAAGTCAGAAAAATGTGTCTCAGGACAGGCCCTCATCACATTTAGAATAAATCCCATACAGTTGCACTGTAGCACATCAAATTATCAACTCTGATATAAGTATTGAAAATATCATTTGTATACATGGTTTAGCAAGCACATTAACGACATATTTTCCACAAACCTCAGTGATCCTGATAACCATGAAAATCTCTATAAGAATATCATAACATGATGTTTCAAAGTTTCTGGCCATATATGATTTTTACCCGTAGAAATTAACACAAACAAAAACAAATTCTTATAGAGATTTACAATAACATTTTTACATCTTTTCTTCATTTAGAAATACTCAGTACACATATTGCACAATTTTTCAATGTTATAATCCAAGTAGACTTTCTACTTTGTGTTGTGTATTTAACCCTAAAGCAGCAGAGGGAGCATTTCAAAATAGGAAATCTGGAATTTGTTGTTCTTTTGGATAAACATAGTATGGACACAAAGGTATTTAAATTATGGAGATTTTGAGCAAAAAGGGTTGAAAACAGAAACTTGGGATAGAATATACCAAATTCAGGAGCTTGATCAATCATCATGATCAGCATCTCACAGAAAAAAAATTAAATAATTCTGCCTGCTTTTGGAAATGTCATTATTCCAAAAGTGAAATCACAATCTAGTCTGAATGACTTAACACTTGCACCTGGGTACTATTTTATAAATTTAAACATTAAAGTGAAAATAAATGATGTCCGTGATGATTACACCTATAAAGTAAGTGTTTGTTCTTTTTCTTTAATTGATTTTGCACATATTCTCGTAATCATAAGTTTAAAATAAAACATCAAACAAATCAAACGTATCAGATACTTTTTTTGTTGTAACAGTAATATTTGGACACTAGGAAATCTAGTCTACTTTCCCACAATTTAAACCATAACAAATACATATTTCTGCGTAAACAATGCTCACAATGTATTTAAGTTTTTAAAAATATTCGAGAATAAAAAGATTTGGCAATGTAACTGATTGGAATGCTTCGAAAGTGAACAAAACCTTACCAACATAGACAATACGTTTGTTTTGAGCCGCCATGCTTTTAATTTGTCGGTGTTTATTAAATGCATACACGTTAATTTTAAAACTTTCACCAATCAAAACATTTTTAAGATTAGACTTTTGCAAAATTTGATAGCTTGTACCAAGTGTACTAATTTCTAGATCAATTAACATAATATGAAACATTTTCCTTACAATAAACACAAAAAGATCAAAGAAATGTCCATTTTTATCGAATGAGAAACGAAAGCATGCTTTTGTTTGTATATCAATGAAAAAAATTGTAAATCAATACCAATGAGCGAATCATCTGACGAACGATGTAAGAAAAGCCCTCGAAAAAAGGATGTGAAGTTTGAAAGTTACTCAAAGTAGTTTAGACTGACAAGGAAAACAAGAACAGCGACAAATTGCAGTGTGTAAGAATAGGATGCACACTTTGTGTTTTTATTGATTAATTAGCTTGCAGTAATGGCATCATTTAAAATATGTTTGCACTCCACTGGCACTGGTGATATTTTGGCGGCAATTTTTTTTCTTCCGAAAATTAATGTTTCTTAATATTGTTTTTGTCATATAAGATATCTTTGTTATATTGTAGCTTATGTTGAGGAATAATAATTATGAAATTTTTTGTTGAAAAATGATAACGAATTAGTTACTTTCGATTTGATTGCCATTCATTATTGGAAGTGCTTTGCATATCTGCTTTTTTAGGAAGTAAAAATAAGCAAAATAATAAATTGATTTATACACAACATTATGCAGTGTATATTCTTTTTAGCAAGAATACCTTTTATTTATAAATTATACATTTATTTATTTACAGCAATTTGGGTGGACTTGAGCAGCTGTAAGATATGTGAGCAGCATACATAAAGGTATAGTTGAGAGAACAAAAGACAGCTATGTCAAAACGCAAAGGTGAGGAGCTTGCTGGACCAAGTCGAAAAAAGACTACCAGTCAAGCAGGAACCAGTAGCAGAGTTACGGAAGAAGAGGATGAAGATGAGATGAACCTTACACAGAGGGCAGATTTCGACATTAACTCGGTATGGGTCATAATAAGTAACCCACTCTCAGTATCAGACTTCTTGCACTCACAAAGGAAATTAACAAAATTAATTTTTGGTAGTATAAAAATATTAGTGAGAGTAGTAATTTTTCCTGTAACATTTTATTGTAGAAAGAAGCTGACATTGGGATTATTGAGAAAATCTGTCTTAAGAATTTCATGTGCCACAGTCGTCTAGATGTGTCCTTAGGACCACATGTCAACTTTATTGTGGGAAGAAATGGAAGTAGGTTGACAAAATTCTTGTAACATTTTGCAAAAAGATAACTCTTCATTAATCACACACTTTTGAAAACAAAATCACAACATGAAAAGTAGTTAATTAACTGGATTTATTCTGATTGATAGGTGGTAAGAGTGCCATTATAACAGCCTTGGTGGTGGGGCTGGGGGGTAAGGCTTCAGTCACCAGCCGAGGGAGCACGATTAAAGGCTTCATCAAGTCGGGCAAATACAATGCAGAAGTAGAAATCCACCTAAGAAATAGAGGGCCAGATGCATTCAAAGCATCCACATACGGGGACAAAATCATTGTGGAGAGAAAGTTCACCCACGATGGATCGTCATCTTACAAACTGAAGTCTAAAGAAGGTGTTTAGATAAGCTAATTTCTTCTTTCCTTAATTTGAAAGGGAACAAATTACAATTGTAGTAGTTTGTAGATAACATGTACTTTAACTTGCTTTTCAGAAGTGAAAAATCTGGGAAAAATAAACTTGAAGACTGATATAAGATTGGCTAAGCTTTTCTTTTTTATCATGTAGTCAACCTTAACTTATTGACGAACATTTATGACTAATTTATTAAAATTGAATGAAAAATGTTACATAGTATGTGCAGGTTTTGAAAAATAATGTTAGTTAATTTTCTACTTTGCACTATAGAACTAAAATCCAAGTCCTTAAACGGTCTGTTCTGTAGGTCAAGTATTCTATGGTAATTGTTTACAGGTAAGGTTGTATCTACAAAGAGGGAAGAGTTAAACGCCATCCTAGATCAGTTCAACATCCAAGTAGACAACCCGGTGGCCATTCTTAACCAGGACACGAGTCGGAACTTTCTGAATTCCAAGTCACCTCATGACAGATACAAGGTAACAAGGAGTCCTTATCAGACGCACCTCCGGTCCTAACTGGAGACTCCAGGGGTCCTAACTGGAGACTCCATGGGTCCCAAATGGAGACTCCATGGGTCCTAACTGGAGACTCTATGGGTCCTAACTGGAGGCTCTATATGTCCTAACTGGAGACTCCATGGGTCCTAACTGGAGACTCTATGGGTCCTAACTGGAGACTCCATGGGTCCTAACTGGAGACTCTATGGGTCCTAACTGGAGACTCCATGGGTCCTAACTGGAGACTCCATGGGTCCTAACTGGAGACTCTATGGGTCCTAACTGGAGACTCTATGGGTCCTAACTGGAGACTCCATGGGTCCTAACTGGAGACTCAATGGGTCCTAACTGGAGACTCCATGGGTCCTAACTGGAGACTCCATTGGTCCTAACTGGAGACTCCATGGGTCCTAACTGGAGAGTCTATGGGTCCTAACTGGAGGCTCTATGGGTCCTAACTGGAGACTCCATGGGTCCTAACTGGAGACTCCATGGGTCCTAACTGGAGACTCCATGGGTCCTAACTGGAGACTCTATAGGTCCTAACTGGAGACTCCATGGGTCCTAACTGGAGGCTCCATGGGTCCCAAATGGAGACTCCATGGGTTCTAACTGGAGACTTTACAGGTCCTATAAACTGGAAACTCCATGGGTCCTAGCTGGAGACTCCAGGGGTCCTAACTGGAGACTCCATGGGTTCTAACTGGAGACTCTACAGGTCCTAACTGGAAACTCCACGGGTTCTAAATGGAGACTCCACGGGCCCTAACTGGAGACTTCACTGATACTCAATGACTCTTCTTTCTTATTTTGTGTTTAACAGGGGTGTTTCTGATGTCTGAAAGATAGAAATAGGCAATACAGAATTTAATTGGTGCTGTCATTCTTTTGATTTTGTAGTTCTTCTTAAAAGCCACACAGCTTGAACAGATGCTATTGGACTATACTCGAGCCAATGAACAAAGGGAGATCACCAAGGAAATCATTGAAAAAAAGCAACAGGTAACAGTTTTCTATGATAGGTTTATATCTGGAAACATAATTTGTACATAATATTGTATAATTTCCTATTTTGAACTCATCATGTAAAGCTGTATACCTGTACATCTGATGCAACAAAAATTTGAGAAGAAATTTATTCAATTATATAATTATATAAACAATTCTTTTACAGGTAACTTGATTTATTTGGCAAAAATGTGAATAAATAGCTTATTTGACAGAATTGTTTTATTAACAAAACAATTTAATAAATGATTAATCATGGGGCCTGTTTTAGACTCTGCCTACTTTGGAGAAAGAAGTTTTGGATTGGGAGCAGAAATTCAAGTCTTTAACAGCCCTTGATGAACTGAAAGGAAAAATGGAAAAACGCAAGCAAGAACTGGCCTGGGCATTTGTTATCTCCAGGGAAAGGGTAAGTCCTTTACTACCTCAGTCAGCTCCAGATGTGATGTACTAAGTGTTTTGGACTAATAATGAGAACACCTTTCGACTTGAGTTGTTTATATGTATTGTATGATAATTTTCCTGATATTTGGGGGCAGGATTTACAGCAAATGCAGAAATGTCTACAGCAGGAAGAATCCAGGATCCCAAAGTTTAAACAGAAAGTAGAAGAAGCAAAGGTAAGAAATTCATTGAAGTCAAATACTCAGTAGCTGTTTCTATATTTCATAATGTTCAACATTCAATTTTTATTCACAATAGAAACAGATAAGTGGTTGTAATGTCAGAAAAAGGCATTAAAATGAAACACTTGTAAATGTTTACTAGTATTTTACCTGGGTTTTTTTTTTTATCCATTTAGGCCAAAGTTGAGACATGTATTCAGAAACACAATGAGTTGAAGGAGCTTCTGCGGACCACAAATGAGGAGGTCAAACTTCTCCGCCCACAGTTTGACGCTGCCAAGGAAACGCTGAAAGAAGCCAAGGCAGACCTCCGAAATCGGCAAAATGAATTTCGTAAGAAAGAATCTGAATTGCGTAAACTGGCTAAAGAACGAGATGACATCAATGCTCGCATTCAGGAACTACATAAAAGGTAAACACTTGATTGAAATCGCTGTAATTTTTGTTTGTGTACATACATGTTTTATGCTGCTGAAGTTTTGGGTGGTCCTTGTTCTTGCATGTAGTGCCCAGCATGATTACGAGGCTGAGAGAAGAGCTCGAGAGGAGAAGATAGGAAATCTCCAGGAGCAGGCTAATGCCTTGAAAGCCCAACAAACCACAACGGAGCATGACCTAGAAAACTTCCGGGCTGCGGTCACCAAACACAAGGGGGAGGAGAGGCAGATGCAGTATGTATTGAGTACAACACAAATGTATTTCCTTAAAAGAACCCACTGAGAGCAGAAAAACATTCATTTCTGTGAGAACAGTTTAAAGGCTCAGTAGATGATATTGATGATGCCACAATAATCTTTGCACAAGTTGTTGTCAATATGCTCACAGTAGTTTTGTTTTACAGGATGGATGTAAACAGTATGAAGTCCCATGAAGACAAGAGAAAGAAACAGCTAAACGACCTCCTTAGTGCCAAGAACGACCGGCTGGCGCGCTTCGGTCCCTACATGCCGACGCTTCTACAGCATATCGAGGAGAGGTACCGGCGGGGGGAGTTCCACCAGAAACCCAGGGGTCCCCTAGGTGAGCAATGACATGCCAGTGCTGTAATTGTTATAAAGACTCAATAGTGTATAAAATACGTAATAAGTAACTGATTAAAAAATACTTGATGGGATAAAATTTAAGCATCATTCAAGGATTGTTCATCTCTAATATTGATGTATATATACAGGAAAACTTGGTGCCTTGATATTTCAACTTAAAAGTGTACTGAAACTTTTTCATTTGGAAACTCTCTCTTCTTGTAGGAGCTTGCTTTAAGCTGAAAGAACCTAAGTGGGCGATGGGTGTGGAGCGATGCCTGGGGGCGCTTCTGCAATCGTTCTGTTGCCATGACCACCACGATGAGAAAGTTCTGGAGAGTGTATTTGACCGCGTGTGTAACGATAGACAGAGGCCGTCCATCATAGTCTCCAGGTTCAAGGTCAGAGTTGTTAGATGAAATTTGGTTCTCATTCAAGATGCCATTTTCATGTCTGCAAATATTGCTACTTATTGTATTTGTGTACATTTATTCCTTGACATGCTAATGAAAATGAACCTGTTCTCCTAACAAAGTCATAAACTTCCGTTTTTGTGTTTTTCAGGGTTCTGTGTACGACATCTCTAGATTGGTAAGTGTGATTACTAGATTTATTTTGCAGATGTTGGGATTGTATCATTTTACCTTGACACATCGCTAGATTAATTTTACAGACGTTGGAATTGTATTGTGATTTGTCTGTTTACAGAGAGCTCACAGTGAGCGGTTTCCGGCCGTGTTTGACATGATTGATTGCAATGACCCGGTTGTCATGAACACCTTGATTGATCAGGTAAAGATTAGGACTGATTATCCTTTTCGTTAAACCAGAAAGTTTTGAAAAAATGAACATGTGAACATTTCTGTCATCGAGGCTTAGTGCTGATATTGATTCAACATAGCACATACAATGTTTACTAACTTTATTAAAAAAAATGCTGAATTTTTTTAACAGCAACCATCTGTTCTTCCAAGAAAATTTTACAAATTAATTGGAAATTTTATTTCCCAAAAAGAACTAATTTCACGAGTTTTGGAGCTTTTCCATTAATATTGTTGTCTGTTTTTGTAGAGAGGAATAGAGAATATTCTGTTGATTGAAGACAAGAAAGAAGCCCGAACTGTCATGGATCCAGACGTTCAGGCCCAGCCCAGGAACTGTCACGAGGTAACTTACCCAATGATTACGGTTGGCACCCCATAGGTTTTGTATATATAGTAAGAGCCTGAGACAGTAATATCAGATAGCATTTCATTAAGTGTTTTCACTGTGCTCTATTTTACAGGTCTTCGAAATGTTCTATTTTATAGGAATTGTGTCTTGTGCATTATGTACAGGCATTGAATGTGTTCTTTGCTCTGTTTTACTGGCATAAAATGTGTATATTTTACATGCAGTGACTGTCCTGTGCTTTGTTTTACAGTTGTTCGCTGTCCTCTATTTTACTAATGATCACTTTGCCCTAGTTTTAGGCCTTCACTGTGCTATATTTAACAGGAAATCATTGTGCTCTAATAACAGGATTTCACTGTGCTCTATTTAACAGGAATCACTATGCTCTATTTTACAGACATTAACTGTGGTCTATTTAACAGGCGTTCATTGTGTTGTGCTCTATTTTTTACAGCCGATCACTGCTCTATCTTTTACAGGCGTTCACTGTGCTCTATTTGACACATATTGACTGTACTCTGTTCTACAGGCGTTCACCATTGAGGGGGACCAGGTTCACAGCGTACCCTCCCTCAGGTACTATTCCAACAACAATACCCACGCCCGCTTCCTGACCTCCAACACCGAGCAGGACATCCACCGCCTCCAGGGGGAGCTAACCCAGCTCAGACAGGAAATCCAGAAAAAGGAGCAGGTCAAGGTCACGGTCCGGGACAACCTGCGTCAGAATCAGAACGAGGAGAAGAAGTGTGAGACGCAGCTGATGAAGATCGGGCAGCGCCTCAACAAACTGAACAATGTAAGGGGCCGTCCAGGGACCCAACGTTGTTTTATATAAGTCGCATCATTGGATGCACAATTTAATGTTCATGAGCTCTATAAAAACTTAATGTATGTAGATATGGAGGAGGTAAATCTATGAATTTTGATTTATTTTTTTTTTAACAATATTGGTACATATAGAGATATATATTTCTGCAATAATATGACACTGGCAAAGTTGAAAACTGATTTTTAATGAACACTCTGTTTATATTGAAGGAAATCTATGAGCTAAAGAGTGTAGAGGACCCTGCCCCTATAGATGTCACCACCTTGGTAAGTTTTCTGGTGCAATTAGAAATGTAGTGTTGAGAAAAACTGGACCCTTTCCTCAATTTCCTAAATTTATTCTGATTGTTAATCTAAAAGCATCATCACTTCAAAAAGTCACATGTATGGTTTTTCCGAAAACATAGCAAACAATTAATTGTCTCTGATTATGTTGAAAATAAAAAAGTGATGATTGATGAGCACATAGAATGAGAAGATGTCGCTAGAGTTGTCATTATTTCACTTGAAGACCATGGAAACATTTAAAATTGGGTTTGCTTTTCATCACTCTAAATAATGTACATGTATACTTATTTGTAATCACACTAGATGGGGAGGTGTCATTATGAGACAAGATGGGGAGTTGTCATTATGAGAGAAATAGGGGGGGGGGGGTCATTATGAGACTAGATGGGGAGGTGTCATTATGAGACTAGATGGGTAGATGCCACTATGAATTTAGATGGGTAGATGTCATTATAGGACAAGATGGTGAGGTGTCATTATGAGACAAGATGGGGAGATGTCATTATGAGACTAGATGGGGAGGTGTCATTATGAGACTAGATGGGGAGTTGTCATTATGACTTTAGATGGGGAGGTGTCATTATGACTTTAGATGAGGAGGTGTCATTTGGAGACCAGATGGGGAGGTGTCATTAGGAGACCAGATGGGGAGGTGTCATTTTGACTGATTTGATTTGGCAGGAAGAGGAGGTCAGTAACTTGGAGACACAGATCACCGAGATGAGCGCGGTCAGGGACGAGCTCCACACACAGTACCAGGAGGCGCTCTCACAGTTCCAGGCCGAGGAGCAGAAGTTCAAAGAGGTTGAAAGTAAAATGAGAGAGAAAGCAGAAGTCGGAGAGCCACTCAAGGTAAAATCAGATGAAAAACAGAAAGGGTGAATGGAAGCAAAGGGAAGAAGAATTGATGAAGTATACATATTAAAAAATGCATTTAGAAGTTAAAGCTTTAAATTTTTAGATTGAATACATGTACATTCACAAGTCTTACTTGTGTTGTTTTGTTTCTCGGTGTTCAATATTTTCTTCAAAAGGTAGTAGTTTTAAATCTATAAAAACAGGATGAGTTTGGGCTAGCCCAGGTGGACATAGAACAGGCAAAATCTCACCGGAAACACTACGAGCAGAAGCTGAGTGAACAAGAGGCCAAGATTAAAGAGGAGCAAAGGAAGGTCGAGGAGGAGTCTAAAATCCTGGAGGTAGGAGATTTTTTTAGGATAAACTCTGTTGGAGTAATATGTAGGATGAACTACGTAGGAGTTATGGGAAGGATATAATACATAGGAGTCATGTAGAATAAACTGTAGGAATTATATGTATTAAAGACTCAGTAGGAGTAATATATAGGAGTTACTGTATACAGGGAAATATTCGCACCTGTTTTATTTTTGCCCCTTTCACCCTCGTCACCAGGCGAATTTAAGACTTGGCAAATTCCAATGTTTCAAGCATTTTCTTTAGTACACAAGCAAGTCTGGGCGAATTTATGACGGGGCGAATCCGTTTGCAAGTGTAGAAGGGCGAAAATAACACGGGGTGAAAATAACCCTGTATACAGTATATGAATGATAGACTACATACAAGTAATATGTACGATGGATGCTGTATAGGAGTTCTTTGTAGGATAAACTCTGTAAGAGCTATATGTAGGATTCACTCTATAGGAGCTACTGTGGAATCATTTGATTTCGTAGTGGCTCAATTTTCGTGGAGTTCGTGGGTACCTCTCATCCACAAATTAATAAATTAGGATTATTAAGTCATATTTCGCTTGTAGATACAAGATAATACCTAAAATTACATCCCCACCAACCTGTAAAATTTAAACAATCCACAAAAAATGATTCCACAGTATATGTAGGATAGACTCTGGGGGAGTTATGTAAAGGATAGTCGTAGATATTATCATACCTTGGTCATAAACTCACAGCACAAAACAGAAATAATGGCTGCTGAAAACATACTTATTGAGAACATTGGATTTCAATATACTGGCCACTGGCTATGCTGCTTAAAACGAACAGTTGAAATGTAGTGAGAAAATGATCTGGTGTGATAGAAACTTATTTAAAGTGGCTACCGGTTAAAGCTGACAGCAACAGCGGGTGCAACTGTTTTCATGGAAGTTTGATATGTTTTACATTTTCCATAATTTGATTTTTTTGTTTTAGAGCGATGTAAAAAAAGCCCAACAGATCTGTGCTGAAAGAATGAACACGCGGAGGTCCATTCAGAATCTGGAGTCCGAAATCACACAGATTAGTAAACAGATAAAGGCGGAGGAAAAGAGGTGAGATATAGAAGGAGTAGACAGAATGTCAGAAAATATCACAGATTACATAACTCTGTCTTTAATTGGTCACAAGGAAATTATTAAAGGACTAAGTGCGGTTTTATGCAATTTTTGCCCCCCGAAATCAAAGTTTTAGAAAGAGCTTTAAAATAAGGTGAAAGATAGTTAAAATCATATTGGAAATAAAGGTGTAAAAGGTTGTCACCACAGTGACGTCATAATGTAGAAATGACGTCATGAATATTGCATTATTTTGATAAATTGATGTTTTGTAGCAAAATATGGGTGTTTTCCGATGGTTATTCGACTGGGAAACATCGAGCGCAGGCTTGCTCAAGTACCATTTTTTAGTATAATATGTATAACTATCTGAAGAAAAACTTATGTTAAAATCGCACTTGAGCAGACCTGCGCTCTATACTTCCGAATGCAAAATATAGAGCAAAAATGAGAATATTTTCATTTGTTTGCAAATTTGCGGAAAATAGGTCATTTAGGTGACGTCACAGATAATCAGCGAATGAGCAATGATGACTAAAATCAAGATTAAAGTTATAGGCATCCTCCATACAATGATTTGTGAAGATTTGATTTTTATACGATACTATTTAAAAATTGGTTGAAATCGGGGGCAGATATTTGACCATACCGCACATAGTCCTTTGGCACACCTATTCCAAGCCTGGAGAAAAGCTTTTAAAATAAGATATATAGGTCAATGCATTATACGAAAAATTCACATAAATCAATGAAATAATTGATCGAAATCTAAGACATGAGGAATCCTACACCTCAGCCATGAGCTCCAGGTGTTTGAATAGGTGTAATTAAATTGAAGGGTTTATGTACCAATGTGCTGGTGCTGTTAAATGAGTTGTGCTCAGCTTTTATTAAAAGTTTGTAAATCTTTGAGAGTTCTTATTCTAACTTTGTACATTCTGGCTGATATGGTAATTGGGATTTTACCATTCATTGTTATTCATTGTGAAAAAGATTTTTAGGAGCAAGATAAGTTCATTGCCTGACAAATACTCATGAAAAAATGATGCTTTTGATTATAAGTCAATCCCCAAATATAAGAGTAATCATTACCAATGTACATGTTTAGAGGAGTTGAATACTTTTGTGTATCAATGTTTGATTTATTTTGAATTTACAGTCGTGGTAATGCGGAGGAGATCACTAGAACGTTCCATGAGAAACGAGACATGTACAGAAAGATTGTCACCGAGGTCAAACAATGTAGAAGTTTTATACAGGTACCAGATATTCAGAATTGATAATGACTTATCATCTACTCTATTTGGCTCAGAGAATGTCTAGCCATTGATCAGGTAGGAATAATTAGAAATCAACTCTTATATACATTGTGATTTTCCTGGATATTGCTGTAGAATGCTCAAGGTATACATCTATGTGCAATTTGAAATTTGGCCTATAGGGAAAAAGCCTTAATCTTCAAACTGCTGAAATGTGGATCAAAATTTACATAAATATATATTTCCCATGATGTAGATATAGAAATGTTTGCAAATAAAATAGATATTGATAAATATTGAATTCTCAAGATATATACTGTTTAATGCATGAATGTAATTGGCACCCAAGGTATATTAACTTGCCATAGATTACACTAAATAATATAAACTAAGTTGGAGCAGTTTATCTCCAAAACCAGAAAATGTTTATAAAATCTGAAAACCTACCAATCAATGACAATATTGTAACTGGTATAAATTTAATTCATTCCTTATTAATAAATTAGTACACTGTAATGAACAATATATCTATATTGGCCTACAAAATCACAATATAAGAAAAGTTGAGCAGTTAGATAGAATTTGATGCAAATGAGAGAGTGATGAATGTGACAGATTATATAATAAAGATATTTTTAGTCAATCAAATTGCAAACTTCAAAGAAGACTTAAGTTAAATGTTGCCTGCTCCTCAGTTCTTCAGTATTTCAGTTTTAATTGGAATGAATACTTTTTAGATTAGGGGTTTATCAAGTTTAAATTAATGTTTTAAATTTTTAAATTTTAAAAGTCATGTTTAAGCATGCAATGCATGAATATTTCATTTTCATTTGCGAGGCATTTTTTAATCGTCAGATTTTAATAATGATTGAACCCTTTCAGTAGTCATCGACAGTAGTTTAGTTACAAATTAAGTTTTTAAAACAGAAACTTGAAAATTTATATTCGGAAGGAAATGCATTAAAATGCGGTGATTTAAAACACTGATCTGGAGTTGAATATAAGGGGTGGCCTGACCAAGATAATTATTGTTTTTGGGGGAAATTGAAATATCATAAAGACATGCTTCAATGATATAAACAAAGAATTCCAATCTATATTTCATAAAGACTGAATATATTTATGACTGGAAATCCTTTAATTTTGTGACGGGGACCATGGGCTGCAAATCAAATTCACAATGTGCAGGTTTAGAATTCCACTTTTTAACTTTAATTGAGCTGTTAGTAAAATCCTAGAATCGATTATTTTAAGGCCAGTCAAACTTGGTAACACCGATTCAATCTGCTGATGATTCATTGAAAGGGTAACTTAACGTTCAATTTTTTTTTTTTTTGTCCATGAAAACTTTGTTTAATTTCAGGCGTTGTTAGAGGCATTGGATAAACGAAAAACAAATTCTCGGAAAATGCGAAGCTTCATTTCTCTTCGTGTTAAGCTTAATTTCATTGAGCAAGTCGCCATCACTAAACCGACGTGGAATTCCAAAATGGATATATCTCACAAAAAAGAGACCATCTCGATCCTAGTATGTTTATTATTTTCTGTGATCATGGTCACAATGGAAGAGGAAAGAAACTAGCAATGCTGTGAAGGTACAAGGGGTTGACTCAGTTTTATCAGGAAAATTGGCTTTGAAGAATGAAAACCCTTGATAAATCTTGGTCTGGGTTTTTATTTATGATGACCTACATGGTCTCAAAGCCTTGTACATGTATTACACAGCTGAGGTTTCTTTTTTCTTGATCATTGTGTCCAGTTTTGAATGTTGTTGTAAGGATTATGTATTTTATTGCTTTCAGCAACTAGAAAAAGTAATGATTCACCGTCAACAGCAGTATTCTGAGTTCAGAAAGCTCATTGCCATGCGAGCCAAATATTTCTTCATTGTTCTGCTTAGCAATAGGAATTATACTGGGAAAATGAGCTTTAATCACTCAAAGGAAACACTAGAAATGAATGTAAGTCTTGTTTGGATGATTTTCCAAACACTCATATAGTTTCACTTTGAAGCCCTCTCTGTTGTGACCTTTTTGCACCCTTAATCGTTTGTACATGTACCAACAATGAACTCATCTCAAGAAATAATATTTTGAAATGCTAAGAATTCAACTTTTTGAAAGAAAAAAAAAAGTCTTATTCATTGATATTAGTGAGTGATTTTAGAAATATGAAAAAAGGTTGATTTTATCATTTAGATTTGATATGAATCAGAATGAAGTGAAGTAAAAATGTATTAAATAAAACAACTCATGTTTTATTCGAGTATATATGTTACTAACACGTACTGACCCTCTTTTCAAACTGCCGTGGGTTACAAGGCTTTTTTCTAAATTAACAACAGTATCTCCACACACAATATTAGTCAACTTTGGGATTTGGACTCTAATGAACCATTTAATTTGAAAAGTGCATAAAAGTAAAAAAAACAACCAAATTTTTCAACACCTTGATATACATGTAACAAAGACAAAGTATTACATCCGGGGAATGCTCTGTTTTAGTTTGTCATTAATACCGTAGGCCTTGTAGGTAGGTCTGCATACAGTGCTTCGTTAGGAATGACTAATGTGTGGAGGTGTGTCAATCTAGTCAATCTCCAGGTAATATAGGAATGGATAAGAAATTATTCAAGTGTATACATGAAGTCCTGTTGGAATCGAAAATATGGAGTCCAATGTGTAAATTATATGAAGTACTTCTTACTGACAGTTTGATATGTAGGATGTGTTTGATGGAGATCCTTATCTAGAGCACTTTGACATCTGATATCTTACCTGTAGTCCATTGTTACCCTGTTATGAACATTTTTACACTAAAGGAATAATTTCAATAGCTACAGACATCTGATATCTTACCTGTAGTCCATTGTTACCCTGTTACGAACATTTTTACACTAAAGGAATAATTTCAATAGCTACAGAATTCATGCTGAAATAAGCTGGTGTACCTATTTAAATCACAAAGTTGTTTATAAATGTTAACCTCTCACACCAGTTTATTTGAGTGTAAATTATGTAGCTATTTTATTCAATTTTTTTCCATCAATAAAAAGATTTTTTTTTTAAATTGAATATAAAAAAAATGTATATAGAATTGAACAGTAACATCATGTGTTAAGCTGTATGGCATGAATCATTGTGACTTCAACAGAGAAGTATGTGCATGGTACATACAAGTGTTAACTTTTTATGTAGCTAATGAACTAGCACGTTACAAACAGATACTGAATTTTAAGTTGTGTATTTTCTGTAAGTCCAACCCACAAGTAGGGTATGTTTTATAAATATTTTTGTTGTGATTACTTTGACATGTGATATTTATTTTTGTAGGTCCAACCCACGAGTTCGGAGGGGGAGGGGGCCAAGGACATGCGGTCACTGTCCGGTGGCGAGAGATCTTTCTCCACTGTCTGCTTCATCCTTGCCTTGTGGGATGCCATGGAATCCCCGTTTAGATGTTTGGACGAGTTTGACGTTTTCATGGTAACCCCACTTTACCTCATTTTATACATTGCTTTACACTATAATGTAAACTAAAGTTATTGTTCATCACCTCAAGGGAGTTTTATAAGGACTAGAGATTATATGATACAAAAAAATTATGCTTGAGCAGTGGATACACCCTAATATTTTTCCCGAGGTGCAGGGAACAGCTCAGTATGATCTGCAATGAAATTTTTTTTTTGGTCTATTGACTATTCAGGCATTGAATAATTGTTTTATTATCTAATTTCATTTTTAGTATTTAGGGTTTACAATTTGTATATTACAGAAGATTTTCATGCCATTATACAATATACGAAGATTGTTTTGATCTTTCAGTTACGCCATAGCTGTGTATGCATTAAAACATCTTCACTTATTAGTTTACATGTAGAAGGGGATTCTCCAAACAATAATTTATGAATAGTCAGTTACCTTATATGAAGCTTTAAAACTGCTGATCATTTGATACTCTATATTGATAATATTATATTTGGTATCACAAGTATTAAAAACAGTGCCTATGTAAAGGAAACAAGCAGTTTTACTAATGTTCAGTAAAATTCACTAATTACAATACATTCCCTGAGAAATGTCAAAAGGCTGCAGGTCGTGACGTCAAAGGTAATTATGACCTCATTACGTATGACGTACAGACAAGTGACTTTCTACACATTGCTGTGAAATCAATCGGAAAGCCTCAACATACCCCGCGTTCTGAAATACGTTACCAGTCCAGTAGATCAGAGTCTATTGACCGGCGGTCCAATAGATCGATGTCTATTGACCGGCGGCCGAATAGATTGCAGTCTGTTGACCAGCAGTTCAATAGAACGGTTTCAATAGTTAAGCAAAACTGCATACACATACAAAATAGACGCAAATATTTATTTGTAATAAAACAAAAAAATCAATTTGATTAGGTAATAAGTATTTCATGAGGCAAATAAACTCTTTATGTATACATTTGTTACACTTTTACACTTAAGGATGTGAAATACAGGACTCCATTCAATAGAAAATACCTATACTTGCGTTTAACACTTTGATTACATTTTGTTTAACAGGATGTAGTCAGTATATGAGAAATCAAATTTTTCAATATGTAACACTCTTACGCTTTCCTTTTCAGCATGTGTTGTATTTTACAATAGAAGGATCTTTATCATGTGTTTATATACATGTATTACACTCTGACAACTTTTGTTGTACGATGTATTTACACCCCTTTCAATGTATTTTACACAACAAGGTCAATAGTAGAATCTTTATCATGTCTGTATATATAAATTACACTCCTGCATGTTACATTGAACAATGCATTATCTTTTTTTCACAATGCATTTAACAGGACATGGTTAAAAGAAGTATTATGTCTATATACATGTATTACACTCATACACTTAATGTTGTCAAATGTATTATACTTTTTTACCCTGTATTTTACAGGACAGGGTCAAAATAAGGATCATATCTATATACATGTATTATACTCATACACTTAATGTTGTCAAATGATTTACACTTTTTTACCCTGTATTTTACAGAACAGGGTCAAAATAAGGATCACATCTATATACATTTATTACACTCATACACTTAATGTTGTCAAATGATTTACACTTTTTTACCTTGTGTTTGACAGGACATGGTCAACAGGAGGATCTCTATGGACATGATGATGGTAGTTGCCAGAAACCAGAAACACAAGCAGTTTATTTTCCTCACTCCACAAAACATGAGGTGAGCATTTACATTCTAAAGAACATCTTGGGCATGTTGACTTTTATTTTTTTACTACTTCAAATAGAGGAGGAACTTAGCGCCATAGTCTGCTTCTTGTGCCAGCAGTTACTGTGTCTACGTTGGTTCTGAGATAAGTCTCCGATTTCAGGTTACTTTCAGGTTAATAACCAGTTATGATATTGTATGTATAACTTGTGGCTTTTAAATCTCTTCTTTGTATTGATTAGAACATAAAATCTTATTTATCTGTTTTGATATTATATGCATTGATAAATATATCTCTTTTCTATGTTGACAGACACGTGGAGTGACGTGTATACTTTCATTATCTAGGCCTTAATACGTATTGTAATGCACATCTTCTCTGTGTTGACAGTAAGTTGGGGATCGAGATCAAGAGCAGTAAAATATTTTGGATGCCTGATCCAGACAGAGGACAGGGAGTGCTGCCGTTTGAACCAATCCATAAAGAAGACGAAGAGACGCAGGAATAATCTGTAACAACGGCAAGGAAAACATGAAAGATTATTCTGAAATGAAGTGAAAGACACAGACAATTGATGGGCAACAAAATAAGAGATTACTTCGTATCCATTATTGAGATGTAAAAAGAGGACTTTTCCGTTACAAAGAGTGAAAAAAGTTGTGTCCATAAGGAAGAGGATTAAATGAAGGTTGAAGACACAGAGAAATATCTGATAGAAATTGTGTCAATGAAGATGACTGATTTCAAGTATTTCCTGTATATACAAAATGTGACACAATAATATTGGATGAGGTAATAGACTCACAAAACCAACGGCCAACAATGTTAATGTGATGACAAAGGGAGAATACTCAGTGTCTGGGTTAGAACTAGTTAAGTAAAAAAGGTGATACAAGATTTATCTAGTCCATTGTCACAGATGTGTTCATTATTGGGTTAAATGATTGTGAGAATGCAAGTGTTTTGTGATTTTATTTTATCACCAGAAATGTTTAGTGCATACTTCGGCTTTAATTCAATTCAAAAGAAAAGTTATTGTATGGTATAAAAGGTTTTGAGCAGAAGAATTGATGGTATTTATTTTTACTTAATCGTGTCTGTCTTATACAAATGTATTTTAAAATTTCAGGCTGTCAAAGAATTCATTAGATTTTAATGGCAACAAAGTGTTCATTAGATACATATAAGAAGGTATGGAAATACTTTTCAAAATTTTTTATCGGAGGAAACTATCTGATGTATTCAAATCTTATGTCCAGTGTAGGGAATGTGTTCTCTTATTTAAAGTTGATTGTTGAAAATATTGCTTTCGAGGCTTCTATACGTAAAAAAGTTTGTACACTGTACAGCTTTTGATTTATGGAAAAAGATTATAAATAATGTCATTATGTTTTAAGATAGATAAATTTGTTTCTTTTCCAACTTTTTGACTCAAAAATAGGATAACAAAGTGCACTGTTTAACAGAGCTGGATTTAAGTACATTCTCATTTACCGTTTTAAAATACGATATTGTATTATGCTGTAGACTAGTGCTTCAGTTTTGATTTAAGCAGATTACTGTATGCTGTTTTGTCTGATGACACTTTAGTAAATGAATCACGTTTTGTTATCTGTGTTATCTGTTCTTTTATAGTGGGCTTCTTTGTAAAATCATATAATACAATAGATAAAAATATATATACAGTGCGTAATACATGGATTTAATCATCAGTACCCAAATTGTGGTACCCTAGTTATATGACTTGCTATATATTAATAATATAAATGATATAAACTATATGTATGAGTAGTTTATGCCTTAAAACCTGAAATTGTTTAATAAAATCAGAAAGAGTAACAAACAATGTTATAAAATATAACTCTATTATGAGTTTAGTTCATTTGGTATTATTATATGCTGTATACTTTATTATCAAAACCGATTTGGTTTGACTTTTCCTATAGCGTCACGATCATTTCTGTCGGCTACGTCATGCATAAATTATACACGCCGCCGGTGTGAAAACTATATGATTGGTTAACTCCTATTTTTAGGCCGAGTTATCAGTATACGCTTATGCAATGCCAGAGCTGAAGGATTTCTCAGAACAGTTTATTTCCCCCCAATATTTTTCATTCAAAATCGACTATTCCGTATGTTTAAATTCTGTGCTAAACTCTCTCTCTCTCTCTCTCTCTCTCTCTTTGTAAACGGGCGTTAAACCATAGCCTCAAGCTACGGTCCAGAGTACGGCGTTATAAAAAATATAATATTTAAAAGTTGCATGTGCTAAGCGTTCATTTCATGTAAATACCGTAAATGTATAATGCACATGTATTACCTACTAACTTGCCAGTCAAAGTGATAGGTATGAATTCCTCGATTTCTACACCTTTCGATCGGCAATCGACAGTCAATAATAGAATTGAACGATGGTGTGAAAGAACGAGACGGAAGTGGAGAGTGCAAGGAGGTTTGTACATGTGCGTCTTCATTAGGCAAGTGTCCGATTCGTTTCTCTTCTGTTGCCCTACCACTTTCGGTGTATATATATATACTAAAATATCCACAAACCATTTACTGCAGATTTCTTTATTTTACCTGTCTCTGAACCCCCGATCACCCGCTCCATACATGAACACTGGTTTGTTTACATACATAAAAAATAGTTCTTGATCCGCTTTCCGAGTACGGTTAAAGGTTGTTTAATAGGAGAAAGTTTGGGGCGGGTAAAGCTACAATTATTAACAGTAGTAAACTAAATGAAGAATTATTTAAATGGATTATTTGCACAAAATGTGGTATGGTATGATGTAAATATTTTTAAAAAATAGTGTTATTTTTATACGCGGCAAATTGCCGTAAAGTTTTTTTGTACATGTAAGTATTGTATGCACTGTAGCTTTATATTTTCTAACCCAAAATTTATTCACAGAGCTACAGCTATATATGTTATGTACCATTGTATTGTTTTATCACAAGTGTACACTTTCGAAAAATAGCCCAATTTCGACAGTCACGAGTACCCATGTGAATTTTTCATTCCCTGATATGTTGTTGTTCTGTCCGTGCATAATTTAGTCTTAGTTAACCAGCAGCCAATCAGCGGTAAGCTGAATCCACCAATAAAAAAACTGTGGTTAAGGTGCGGGTATTGTTTATGTATGACGTAGCTGAAAAAGCTGAACGCGACGCGATCGGAAAAGTCAAACCAAATCGGTTTTAGTAATAATAAACAACATACTTGTTAATTTAATTTGGCCCATGAAATCTAAATATAGAAAAAAATTATATATGTTTTGCAGTTTGATAGAATTTTATGCAAAAGATTGCGTATTACATACAGCTGCCTGCTTCACAGGTCAATTTTAGCTTTAATTTGATTGCACATTAATTCACACTAGATAAACAATTAATTTGAAATCTGGTATATCATTAAATTTGAAATTAAGGATGACGTTTACTCAGAATGAAAAAAATTCCACTGGTGATAATGAAAAACCACAAATTGTGTGTTACAGACCTTACATGGTAGAGTTATTCTTCACTTTCAAAAAAGTAGCTCAATGACCTACTTTTTGACTAAATTTGTCAGAGCCTAATTCCATAATTTAGTAAAAATATAGATTGTTATGTCAATGATAATTCATTTCATAAATACTTTTTGTATTTAAAACAAATTGTAATTCTTTAAACACCTTACACGCAACCAAAAAACAATATTTATCAGGGATTGTATGATTTATTTTTGGTGAGCCTTCTCCACAGTCTGCTTCATCCTGGCATGTGGAATTCTCTGGAATCCCCGTTCAGATGTCCGTACGAGTTTGACTTATTCATGGTAACTCTGTTTTCCTGAGTATGTACATTGCTTTACAATGTAATTGAAATATACAGGTATTATCACCCCATGGGAGTCTGAATATTTATCAGTAAGATGATAAAAAATATATATCTCAGTATGATAATTCTATAAAACGCGTCATTTGATTGGTGTTGACAGTCACGTAACAGGGCGAACACTATACATTTATTGCATGATGGCGAGAGAGATAAATGTATGGAGATTTAAACTCATCTCCAAAAATTCATATTTCCCGAGGGCAACAGTTACATGATGGAGAGGGAGATAAATGTTTGATATGCCACTCTCTCTTATTTAATCATAAGAAATAAAAGTTTATGAACAATTCACAGCCCTAATGTTAGGAACAAACTATTGAGGTCATAGAGTTAATACTTTTTTCTACATTTCTTAATGTTTTGGTTTTATGAGTACATTGTACCTCTCAAACCTAATTAGTTACCCTGTATTGTACAATGTATTTGTCACCAACAACAGGACAGATAACATCAAAATCCATATCAAAAGTTTTTTTTTTTTTTTTTTTTTTATATAGATTTATTCAGTATATCAGTTTTACATCAAATATAACAAACAGAGATAACATCAACAAAATATAGAATATACATATGCTCTAAATTGATTTTACAAAATTTTGGAAAATTCTATAGTCTACGAATGAATTGTGACTTTTTAAAACAAGAGCATAGAATACAGTAGATACCTTTACATGGTTCAAAATATTGTAATTTGTTTCTTGTAAGGAATGTACCCGACAATACATCTTATATTTATAAATTCTGTATGCTATAAATGAAATGAGGGTATTCAGTGATACAATTTTTCTATTTTGTTCATGAAAAAAACCTAAAAGTACATGTTTCCACTTAATATCAATTTTAGTGTAAACATTTAAAGCATTCCATATTTCAAGTACATTATCACATTCAAAAATAAGATGCTTTGTATTTTCATTCTCCTGGCATATTTTACATTGACTGTGGATTTCTTTATTCCATTTACTTAAATAAACATTGTTACAAAGAATATTATTTAATACTTTGTAATTGAATTCTGCTAGACGTTTATCAGAAATATCTGATAATTTACATTTGTAGATATATTTCCAATCAATAGAATCAATATCATATTCCTTTTGTAAAACAGTCTGATAACAAGGTTTAGTAAACTTCTTATTTACTAAATTCTCATAGAAAAAACTACATCTTTGCCCTAATACATTCTCATAACCTGAATGAAAATTAAAATAATTATTATTTTGTATATTAGTAAACTTACAATTTGAAAAATCAAATTTCCTACATAAAGGCTTGAAAACAGAGGAAAGAATCTTGAATTCACATATCCAGTTTGATTTATTATTTATACAGTCTTTGAAGTCTAAAAGCGACTTGAAATTTCCTTCATCATTTAACAAGTCGTTTACATATAGAATTCCACATGTAATCCAATTTTTAAAAAATAAGGAGTTTCCCTTATACAAAAAATTGCAGTTGTTCCATATCGGTTGTTGTACAATTTTAATTGATGAAATATTTTCTGAGTTTTTAGGCTTACATTCATTGAATGAACATAACACTTGTTGATAAAACATTGGTAATTTTCCTAATTTTTGCATATTTTCTATCTTTTTTTCTGAAAATTGTAATGCGTAATTTACATCTATGTTTATTTGTTTACAGTAAG
Organism: Magallana angulata; assembly: GCF_025612915.1. Lineage (NCBI taxonomy): Eukaryota > Metazoa > Mollusca > Bivalvia > Ostreida > Ostreidae > Magallana > Magallana angulata. The sequence goes on from NC_069120.1 coordinate 54,994,778, forward strand.
AATCAAAAATTTTGTACAGAATGTTTTTGTTTTTTAAGAGTCGAGGAACCCAAGAGGCTTTTAATGCCTTTATTTTACATTCAATATCAACAACTGCCAGCCCACCTTTTAAAACATTACCTATTAAAGTATTACGTTTAATTCTTTCGGTTTTATCCCAAATAAAGTTATAGATTAAGCGTTGAATTTTTTTTATAAAGTCATTTTCGGGAGAATTAAGTATTGAAGCAACGTATGTGAGTTTGGATAAAGCAAGTGTGTTAATAATGCATGATTTACCAAATAAAGTTAATTTTCTTCTTTTCCAAGACTCAAAAAGCTTTTCCACATCATGATAAACTTTCATCCAGTTCTTATTATAACATTCTACTTTATCGTGCCCAATGAAGATTCCCAAACATCTTACTGCTTTGTTTGTAGTTTTGATACCATAGAGCTCGTCATAAAGATTTTTTAGAGTACCTAATAGAATACATTCTGTTTTGTTTATGTTTATTTTAGATCCAGCGAGTTTACAAAATTCGTTAAGCACGTCTAAAGCATGTTTCATTGACATTTCATCTCTTAGGGCTATACTTAGATCATCTGCGTGTTGAATGTTTTTTATTTCATTGTTGTTTATTGTTATTCCTTTTATGTTCTGATTACTGTTTATCTTAATAGCTAGAATTTCAGCTACAAAAAGATATAGCAAGGCAGAAAGCGGACAACCCTGTCTTATTCCACGAGTCATTGTGCATGTTTTTGACAACCAGCCGTTATTTTTCATCTTAAATATTGGATTGGTATAAAGTATGTTGGCCCATTTTATGAAGTTATTGCTAATGTTAAATTTTTCTAGAAAATTTCTAAAAAATCCATATCAAAAGTTGTGTTAAATATCTGATACATTCTCCAATTGAGAAAAATATTTTGTGGAATATTGATGGCTTTTCAATGCAAGTTAAAGGTCACTTTTTACTTAATACAAGAATAAACTGCTATACACGTTCTGTTGATAAAATTAATGCTAAAATCCATTCCTTGAAAATTATTGGGGTGTGTCAATTTATTGATATACATGTATAAGAATATATGAGAGGACAAAACACAAACACTTGACAAAACGAAGAATGAAATACATCTCTTTTTATTCAAATCAGTCACCATGATTATGGCTGACATAAAAAAGTTAACAATCATGACATTACAACATGGGGACAAAATCTGTGATTGTAATACATGAAAACCTTATTCATCATCTGTTCATCTACATGTGTTGAGTTGCCTTCCATTGTTATCATTATAAACATCTCTCACACACATTTTTGTTTTACTTGTTCAGATCCACATTGCATTACTTTATCAAACTTGGTTGGAAAATGGATTCGGTTTAAATTCAGTTCCACAAAAGAAAGGGGAAACCGTTTTAAAAAAGGAAATCATATCACATATACAGAGACATAGAATAGAGTGGCTTAAAATAATGTCTTATTTGCTTATAAAAAAGATGAATTCAATAAAACAAAAGTTTATTAGTATAGCCTTTGTCGCCAGGGAGCGTTTCTTAAGAGTAAATTTGTGTTTATTCATCCATGACACTAAGATCCAACACTATTATGCTTAAGGTGGAATAACACTCCTGGAAAAAGTCACACAGATTACAGAAATTTTGTTGATAATGAAAGACATTTTCATAAATAAACTGTACAAATGTCAAAAAAGCGAAAAAATTGCACTTTGGGAATAAAAAATGAGTATCTAAAATAATCATTCAAGTAAGTAACAACAAAAAACCCTGCAGGATTCGAACTCGGGATGTACAGATCACAAGTCCGACACTTTATCCACTCACATTTTTCTGTCCATAAAATCCAAATTTTGTTTGCTTTGTAAACAGAAAGAATATTGCAATGCAATTATCTTGATAAAAGTAGGACTTTAGGACACTAATTAAGCTGACTCAAAAAGAAAACATATATGAAACTGTTTATGATAATATCTGAAAAGTTCAACAAACAAATTTTTTGAGCTGTCAAACACTGACAAGAACTGGATATCATTGTCACATAACACAGTCATCCAAATGTTTTTTTTTAATCTTGTGCTCAAAAGTCTATATGATAATTGTTTGAACAAGTAATCAATAATCAAGACCATTTATTTACTAATAATAGCTTGCAACATCCTGTATCCTACACTGTGTAGCCGTTTGTATTTTGTTGCATGGATACTGTGTGAGTGACTGTTGGTATGAGTAAAGAGCAGCCTGGAGGTTCCCTGTGATCTGTTGACAGATCCCCAGGATCTCCCAGGAGATGTCTCTTAATAGATTAGGTACATACAGTCCCCGATCATGGTGGACTAGGACCTGTAGCTCATCTAGAGTTGCTTGTGATAATGTTGTATCAATGTGCCTGTAACACAAGAACTCTAGGAAGTGTAACATTACAAACACAGGGATAGATAATATAGACCACCTATTCGTAATAGCAGACTGTTGTTCTGGTATTAGTTCATTGATATAATATATTCCGTTTTCAAGTTTGATATCCTGTGCTACAGCCTGTCTCATCTTTGTAGACCGGGATTTCCCCCCTACAGCTTCAGTATACCTCTCTCTGTCTACACACTCATTATACATCAAATATGGCTGTGCTAACTTGACCTTTGTCATCTCTATAACAGATAAAGCTTCCCTGTATCTGAATATCTTGTAATAATACATGGAAAGATACAACATGCCAGAAACACACCCAAACTTGGCTGCTAATTTTAGCATGTGACAGGGCATTTTGTCTGCAATATACATCTGTTTGTTGACACCTGTGTTTGGGTACATGTTGTGTAATATAAAAGAAGTTTTCTGAAGAAAGGAGGCTGTAAGTATCTGTAACATGATGACCTGATTGTTCGTAAGGTGTGAACCTATTAGTTGTTTAAGTTTATTGAAGGATTTCACACAGCTGTGAAAATCCTGTACGAATGTGTTATCATTTTGACATACCTCAGAAAATAATTCTGCATCAATATCAATTTCAGATTTAATAATACTCTCATCTATACAAATAGAAAGTCTGGGATTGTATAGGACATCAGTGATGTAGGACCTGATAGAGGAAATCTGTAGCAGACAGGCCAGACCTTTCTTGTACAATTCATGTAACTGTAGAAACAATCTGCTTTGTGCTGAGCCATGGACCTTTGTTAGAAACAAATTGTTTTGCGGGATGAAAAAGTTAGGACAGATCCCCTCATACACCCATTTAAGGAGGAGTTTAAAGCAAACCCAGAAACCAGCCAGGATATTTTGTGGACACCAATGAAAGAGTGTGTTTTGTTGAATCGCCCAAAAAACTGTTGTCTTTATGTGATAGGAACACAACAGTTTATTGGTTTCTTCTGATTGTTGATTTAAAACCTCTTTTAAGAAAAGTTTTAACAGCCCATAGGTCAAAAACTGACAATGGTTCATAGCATACACACATTTGTATTCTGCCCGAGAAAAAGAAAATCTCCATTCTTCATTTTCATGTGGTCCTAGTGGGTGTCCTATTGCTACAAAGTGACATCCATTTCTGACAATGTCATCAACAATATCAGGATCAGGCCATGAGTGACATCTGTCTACCCATGAGGAGGCAGATGGAGGCCAAAAGTCACACACAAAACACATGGCAGTATCATATTCTTGTCCTGCTATATCACCACTAGCACAGGGTCCATGTACGCTAGAATTGGGCACTGCTGCTGAGCAAATTAACCTCCTCCAGATATAACTAGATACATAGACTCTGTCATACATTCGGACACATGCTGACTGGACACATTTGTATTTTGTTGGTTTCAGCAACTGAAGTAGAGTGAATCCTGGTGGACTCTTAGAACTGTCAGAGAGAATTAAGGTTATATTGGCTGTGTTGTAATACTCAGACTGAAATTAGGCCATGATCACTCGGTGGCTATTTAGCCAGAACATAGTGTCCACATCTGATCCCTTCAGTCTGAAACCTTCTTTTCTGCTTCCACTCATCATCTCAATGACTCTATAATGGGGTCTCACTAGCACCTCATTGATATCCATCGTCTCCCTCCTGATTGCCACCTGCTGTGATGTCCCCACCATCTCACACATTCCAAGAAACACCGATTCTGACACGTGCTGCATTCCTCCAGCTCTGTTAATATTAAGATGGTGCCCGATAAATTAAAGAAAAACAATTAACATCTAATTCAACGAGAATTCAGAGAATTACTTAAAGATAGTTCACATGTTTAAGGTAAATATTGTGTGTATCTAAATATTAATATTAATAATAATAATAATAATTCTTAGGTCCTGTTTACGATTTTTCTGTTGATTTGAAGCCTGGTAGCATAATTATATTCAAAAATAGAATTTGATAATCAAATTTAATTATTTATACATTAGCCACTTTGTGTTTATCTAACATTATCAAACAACCTTAAATAAGGGATTCATTTCTTTGTATGAACTTTTAAAACTAAATTGACTTGGTTTTGTAAATGCATTTAAAATTAAGCCTGCAAATAATACAGTAGACAGGGGAATGTTTGCCCCTGTTTTATTTTCGCCACAACCAGTGGTCGAAATTAAGACTTTGCGAATTCCCACTGTCGTGTATCCGCGCCGGTAGTGACGTGTTTGGATAAAGTGAAAATGGTGGTTCCGTTTGCTTCTTGATAAGTTTTCGTGTTATTTAAGGCTTATATTGTCTACTTTTACACGAAAAAGATCGTCAGATCTATTTAAAAGTGTATAAAATCTTTAAAGTTCTACGAATTTTATGTTAAAATTATGTAAATAAGCAGTTTATGTCGATTACTTGTGAACAACGGAACAGGTTTGGATGACCTTGTTTTTCAAAATAGGATCGGTTTGGATACGCATCTGATACGGTTTGGATGTAATTAATTTGTGAGTGTAAATAGTTCCTTTAATTATCCCCTCGCGAAGGGGATATACCATCGCTACTATGCGATATATGCCCTCACTGTAAAGCATGCTGATATCGTCATGTGATAGACATATGAAGTCACATTGTTTAAAAAAATAAACATACACGTTAAAGACTTGTGCATTTAAGCCAACAAAACTTAATATACCGTAATTTGAATTTCAATTTTACACACGCTCCAAATAACGTGCAATTGGCTTATAAAAATTGCATACAGATTGCTTTACAGATATGTTAAGTCTATTGTATAATCATTCCATCGATATTAATTTCGAAAGATTCAGCCTTACCAAAATCTGTACCGACACAAAAAACATGTGTTTAAGACAGTTTCAATTGTTATGCTTCTATATCGTTATCGGCTTTAAACGTGAAAACGTCAAACAATCAAAAGAGATCAGTCAAATACAGAATTATACCAACTTTAAAAAGTTTGAAGTCTGTAAAATCATCTAATGATACAAATATTTTTTTTCTTTTAAAATTGAAACGATATAATATATCGATACACTGCACAGAACAAACCGTGATAACGTGGATATTTTTAATTATTGGTATCCTGATATGGGTTTCATGAAAATGAAAAAAAAATCTCTTTTGATACAGAATATTTAACTTATCCAACATTATACTTGTCTATTTTTCTAAATTAAAAATTGAAACGTTCCCAAACAACTTCTTAGTTTTGCAACAGCCTAACAACTTTGCTTTGGCAAATTTTTAACTATGACATTTTTATCATTATACTTTCATGTTAAATACTAACGCGGGTTTTGTACTTTTTCTGCAGTGACACCACCTTCATTTCCCGCATGAGTCACCAAAACCTCTTGATATACATAAATACATATTTATTGTTTTGATTTTCTGGTGAGAATTATGATTGAATAAAATTTAATGTACATATAAAATGGCGATGTTTACTTAGGTCTCGTCATCACTTGAATTTTTTGGACCAACTATTTCTAACAACAGAGTAAATATATGACTTGGCAGACATCTATGGTACTTTGTATTATATCAGTATAATCTCTGGGAGTGAAATAATTGTAGAACTTTCTTTGTCTAGTGATGTACAGGCTTGGTATTGAATGTAAACGAGGCTCACTTTCATAATATTATTACCCAGCACGTTCTCCGTTAAACGTACTTCACGATTATAAATATCATTTCAGAATAACTAAAAAACACATCATATAGTCGCTTGCCATTAAAGTAGTAGATAGTTGTCTGTTAAGGTGTGTATATGATATATATATTGCTTTTCAGGTTAAAGGTGAAAAACTTATATTATCTTTATAATTTAAAATTAAAGAAAGTATTCTTTTGAAATGGCAGTAAAAAAAAAACTTGATATAACTATATTTACATTTTCAATGTCTTTTCATTTGATAACGCTAAGTATCAATTTGTTCATATTCAGTCCAATAAATTCAAATGACGTTTGCTTATTAAAATATTTAAAAGTACAATTGCTGTGAATTAAATTAATATAAGTAATAAGGAATCATTCTTTCGATATTGTGAGGTGTAATTTCGTTTCGAGCTTTATTGGGTTTGACCACGCCCCGACCAAAATAATAAACTCATGATATTCAATCAAAGAATGATTCGGATCCTTATTCGTTAAATAATCAATTTCTGATCAATTATACACTAAATATACCATTTATCAGAGGAAAAAAACAGGCTTTTCTAAAGAAATAAACTTATAGTCATCCAGTTTTAGTTCCCTTCGAACATGTGGAAGTATTTTGGTTTTATAATATGTCATTATAATATTATATAAAAATATTAAAAATCCTAAAACTTTAAATTATTCAAACCGTACCATTTGCACAATTCATATTTTAGCATCCAAACCGGAATAATTTATTGATCCACACCGTACTACTTCTTTAGCAGGTGCATGGAGTTATTGCTATTTTTATACATATTAATGTATTAAAAAGACATCGGTTTGGTTTTATTTGGGAAATGCAATGTTTTAAATTAATTTTGGCTGCTTCAGATTTTTAGTATGTGTTATATTATCTACGTAATCTAGAAATAGTTCTTGGTTTTAGCGTTAAAATGACACGTTAACGATTGATTTTTCTACAAATAAGTCGTTTTTATAAACGATGAACGAAAATAACGCACACTCTTTTCAACTGCAAAACCTTCAGAAAAATATGAATGACTATTACGATATTTTAATTAATATTTACCCCATTGTCGATAGAAAAAAGGACACAACACTCATTGTTTTTGCAATGGATACGCCATTTTCACGTTATCCAAACATGTCACTACCGGCGCGGATACACGACAGTGTCACAAGTTATATTTCGTTTAACACAACTGCATACAGGCGAAGCCAGGACTAGGTGAAGCCTTCTACAAGTTTGGAAGGAAAAAAATAATATGAGGTGAAAATAATACTGTTTGTAGTAATGTAGTTATCCATGATTTAGATTTTTTAAAATTCCTATCGCGTTTGGGAAAATATAAATCAAAACTTACATCAGTCAATACATTCGTGTCTCAGTTTATTTTGACAATACGTTTTACATTCTTACTTAATTCTATCGATTATTTTTCGTTCTATATATCTGTTTGTGTTCATAAAGTCACATGTTATGGTCTAAGCATTTGAAATCAATTTGTCTGAGCAAGAATATATGTAATCATTCCTTGCTTTGAATTTGTATTTCGTTTTATGGATATAAAGATGGTTGACAGTTTGTTATTGTACTTTTTTTTATGCTTTCTAACCTATTATTCATCAGAGTTCTGTTTATAAAAAAACAAGGTTTTATAAAATTCTTATGATTATGATTTGTATAATACATTTTAGTTTTACCTTTTTACTAGTTGAGAATATGATAGTAAGTTTGTTATTCCTTGAGATAGTTGCCATTGTTCGATGGAAACCTTAGGGAAACTTATGGAGGAAGACAATAAACTTCGTATTATCCAAATACTTGGTGAATATGTTTTATAACTCATTTAAATGACGTTCACTTATTCTGAATGTAGATCCCAAAATTCTATGTGTATCCAATTTGTTTCAGAATAAGGCAAAAACAAAAGACAAATGTTGATGTATCATGTTTCCGGAGAAGTCACTACATTTGAAATTTTATTATTAAATTCCTGTTTCTAGTTGACTTTTTGACATAAGAGTAAACAAATTTCAAGGTTGTTTTGTCCTGGAAACATACGTTGATCTAAAAGCGATATCTGTTTATTTGAAATTGGTTTATACTTAACAGTTATGACATTCATTTCATATCCCAACAGTTTATATGTTAAAGCAATATGAGCTGCAATTTTTATGTTGAATTTATTTTCAAAGAAAATGTTTTTTTCTACTAAAATGACAAAAGATATCATGGCTTTTAAATTTCTGTCAGCTCTGTTTTTGTGGGAAAAGCCATTAAGAAACCTTAATTGTAGCAAAATTGAATTATTGTCGTCCTGTACAAAAATTGATCTGCTATATACATGTGATTGTTTTTTTCTGACAAAAATTAATGATTTTTTCAAATCTTATTTATCATAAAAGTTTAAGTTACAGGCAGACTTATCAAACTAGCATGTTTTTGCAGCAAAATAAAATTCCAAAAAACACAGCCTCTATTGCTTTAAATTAAAAAGAAATTGATAATCGCTTACATTCTTAAGGGAAAAGTCTCCATTTTAAAGATGGAATACACTTCTGTGGAAATTATCAGTCTATCTTTAGATGTGGAAATTTCTGACTTGGATATTTTTTGTACTTTTGTTTTGTTTCAAAGCTTTCACATAAGTGTTTGTTTGATTAGTGCAAACATTTTAAACTCAGTATAACTTAAATGATTTGAATTTGATGTCATATAAATGATCAATTTAAACAGTGTTTACACCAATTCAACGTGCATATGTATACTGGACTTCATGACATTTTATTGGTCGGAAATAAAAATTAAATTATATTAAACCTATATTACCTATTTCTTGATGAATTATATTTTGATATTACACTAAGCATTCTTACCCAATATTAAGTTATAATGATTTATAACGTTGGTTCAAGTGATTGATTGACGTAGAATGAGAAAGTAAATAAAAATAATTCAGTTGAAAAGTGTGGTGTTGTAAATGTGAAGCATTTAATGATGTTTTGTGTCTATATTAATTGATGGAATATATTTGAAAATGAAAATTTTTGTTAATCTGCAAGAAACATTTTTCAATGTGTAAATTTGTTGATGTCTTGCAGCAAATTAGTTGTACGGTGTAGAGAGAAAAAATGCCCCCCCCCCCCCACTCGTAAAATAATGATCGGGGATCATATAATAACTAACCCCCCCCCCCTCCTCCAGCTGTAGTATAATTCGAATATTTTGAAGAAAAAAGACCTAAGGGTAATTTTTTCCTCACGTTTAACATAAAAAAAACCTGATCAGACCCTCGTTGAAACATTACCTTAAGTTTGCTATAGACAAGAATAGAATATGGCTTACACCATACATAAAAAAAACTGTCAAGCGAAGAATGACTTATATTTTCGTGAAACAGTCTATTAAAAGAGGCAGCGAGCGAAAACTTCTTATTTTCATTTCTGGGGAAAAGTTAAATTTACTGTCATTTTGTTTTCTCCCACGTGTTAGATATGCATTGGTATTCTTAACATATTTGGTAAAAGTAAATACATTGCATCTGTGATCACTGTGTCGAAATGGAATCAATAATAGTGTGTTATTTAACACAAAGGTTTTAGGGAGATATGCCCCAAACTTCAACATAAGATATTTATGTCCACTTTCTGTGATCATAGTCACAATGAAAGGAGAAAAGAAACTAGCAATGTTGTGATGGTTCAAGGGGTTTCCTAATTGTTTTATCAGGAAAATTGGCTTTCCGCAGTTGAAGCCCTTGATAATTCTTGGTCTGGGTTATTAGCTCACCTGAGTTGAAAAGCTCAAATGAGCTTTTCTGATCAAAATTTGTCCGTTGTCTGCCGTCGTTGGCGTTGGCATTGGCGTTGTAGTAAACTTTTCATATTTTCATCTTCTTCTCCAGAACCACTTGGCTGATTTCAACAAAACTTGTCACAAAGCATCACTGGGTAAAGGGAATCATGTTTATTCAAATGAAGAACCACAGTCTCTCAAAAGGGGAGATAATTTGGAATTATTCAATATTTGTTGTTATTTAAAAAAAAACTTTGGCCAGAAAAACTTCAACTTGTGTGGAAGCATCCTCAAGTAGTGTAGATTCAAGTTAGTTTTAATCATGGTTCCAGTGGTAGGGTGGGGCTACAATGGGGATGAATATTTACATAGAATATATAGAGAAAATCTTTTAACAATCTTCTTCTAACAATTATTAGGTCAGAAAAGCTCAAATTTGAGTTAAAGCATCTTCACATAGTGTAGATTCAAGTTTGGTTTAAATCATGGTCTCCGGGGGTATGATGGGGCCACAAGGGGGAGGGTGTGTGTGTGTCGAATTTGTACATGGGAATATTCCGCCTTCCCATAATCTAGAGTTATCGTTACTGAAAGAGTTATCTGCCACTTACGGCGGGTATGCTTTACTTCCGGGCGTTCAAAGATGAGTAAGCAGTGCGAGAGTTTACAAATACATGTACGACTTTTCTTCCGACAAAAAAAAAAGGATAGTGTTTGAAAATAGAAAACATCAATTTTTAAGTGAAATTTAAAACAATTAAAATCAGTTTATCATAAGAATGCAAAGAATACGTTTAATTACAATCATTAAGACTTATAACGTTATAACTGATATACATATTTTTGATCAATCGGTAAACATTGCGAATGAAAGACATTTCGATTCATACTTATCGAATAATTACTCCTTTTGTCAATTTTAGAGCTAATGGATGAATGATGATTTAGTGATATCTCGGTAAAACAACTCCACCTGATACGCAGAAATGAAAGATGTTATGAATATTAGAAAGGGCTGTAAATGAAAATCGAATTTTTTCTAGAAATCAAATAAAGAAATATAAATTCCGAATGAACTGTTCTTATTTTTCTTCTGAGGACAACGCTAATATAGAAAAATTATATTATATTTAATATATATATATATATATATATATATATATATATATATATATATATATATATATATATATATATATATATATATATATATATATATATTTATATATATATATATTCTGGTTAAATTCAGATATACATGCATGTACGAGACGACCCCAACTTCACGGACTTTGGGAATTTGTGAACTGATTGATTTTTATTTTTAATTAACATGCTGTTAGGTCAGTCTGTTCCCCCTCTCACGCACACACTCTTTAAAAATACTATGTTTGCGCTAGCCTGTTTGGATGCATTCGTTCGAAATGCCATGCATTCATGAAACATATATAGACGCAGTAAGTATTGGTATCTCATTAGGCACCAACGCTTCAATTCGGGCAAGTGTATACCTGTTGTGTACGATGTTTAATCAATTACAACCATTTGAGTTTCTCAACAAAACAGATTTATTGAATTAAATAGATATTATAGGGTTAAGAGGAATGACAATGTTGAAATTAGAGCTCAGTGCTATATTATATAGATTTCATCGATATAGAATGTGTTTTCGGTTTAAAACACTTCGGTTTAAAATACTTACAAGACTTCCTTTTTCCTTCAAGCCTTTGATGAGAGTGCTTAAACACACTTTTTGTAGTTTGTTCGTTTTACTTTTAAAACTTTATTTCTTTTATCATAGTGCCCTTTATATAATTGAGTTGTACTTTATTTGCGTACTATCCATAGCAAACAAATATATGGTAAAGTGTGATAGAATATTAAAGTTGAATTTGAAAAGAAATGCACAAGAGTAAAATTGATATCAATTAGCCATGTCCATGAAAAACATGTTTTGGAATAAACAAACATGGATATTAAAGAATGAAATGACCAATTAATATAAATATAAACGTGAATGTTGTCGATCAAAATCGTAACGCAACTTTAAATAAAAACATGATTGCAAGTTACATGTGAAAATTTACGCAAAAGCTAGGTAGCAAATGTTTTAATCCATTATCACTTAAATTCGCATGATGAAATTGAAATTAGTCAATAATTAATCTAAATGAAACCCATCAAGTGGAAGTATAGTAACATCCGCCAATGATTAGAGCAGATACGTAGGTATAATGCATATCTTTGTACCTCGACCTACTGATAGAATGAAATATTCTCTTTAGAGAGGTTGACAGACATGTCTTTATGATTGTTTTGCATGTCCACTTACTGGAAAATATAATGCACATGTATCAGCTGCGCTCTCATGAAACCACGTACGCACTTCACCGCAAGCAACTGCATTTAATTATTGGTAGATGGTCGATGCATAGCATGAATGAGGGGGGGGGAGGGGATAGGGAGCCCACCTCCGCCACTTCTACTTGCAACAGATAACTAGTTTTCATCAGTTTACATATCAAAAAGCGAACAAACATGAAGTCAGCCCAACAATTTTTCTGTGAAAAAATTGAAGTGAATCTGTGAAAAGAAATAAATGAATAGTGAAATCGAAGTAGTGATCAAATGTACGCTACAGCATCCCCCCCCCCCCGCGTACACACAAGGATTAGGATTTTCATGCTTTTTCAATATTTCTTTAATGACCTCCCCCCGCACTTTCAAAAAATTCTACAATTAAACGCGCTAGTCAAAATCTCCGTACTAGTTTTGAAGTATTATAGCATCCTTAATTGCACAATTTTCTTTTTACATTAACAATTTACATGAAAAGCCGATTAAACAAGACTAAAACGTTTATTATAACCATGTGTTTATACTGGTTAATTAGCGTATACCTGCTCTAATGGAGAGGTAACTCGTGTTACGAACGATAACTCCAGTTTATGAAAATCCCGAATATAGAGAAAATCTTTTGAGTGGAATCCTCCTCAGATAGTGTCGATTCAAGTTTGTTAAAATCATGGCTCCGGGTTAAGATGGGGCCACAATGGAGGAAGGGGGTGTCGAATTCTTATATATGAAGATATAGAGAAAATCTTTGAAAATCTTCTTCAAAACCATTTGGCCAGAAAAACTTAAACTTGTGTAGAAGAATCCTCAGATAGTATAGATTCAAGTTTATTCAAATAATGGTCCCCGGAGGTACGGCGGGACCAAATTTGGGTTTAAATGGGGGGTAGCTGTAGTTTACATAGGAAGATAAAGAGAAAAATCTTAAAAATCATCTTGAAAAGTATTCAGTTCAAAAGCAGTAACTTGTGTGAAAGCACATATGTTAAGGCGATTAAAATTTGATCAAAGTATTATTTCTTAGAGAAAAGTGTGGCCATAAAGGTGGGAGGGGGTGGCATATAGGAATTAAGAAAAATCTTCTAACAAATACTAAAACAACAAAAGGGGCTTGGTATTTACCATAAACATATGTTGATAAAAATCGAAGATTTTAAAATTTATGAGCAAGATCTATTGTACTTAGTTGTCAAGATATTTTGATTTCGATACTGTAATGTTTATTTGATAAAAGTTAAAGCTATTGTTGCTCAGGTATATGTAAGCAATGTGACCCCTGGGCTTCTTGTTATTTATGATGACCTATATAGTCTCAAAGTATTGTACATGTATTACACAGCTGAATTTTCTTTTCTCTTCATCATTAATTGTGTCCAGTTTTGAATGTTGTCATAAGGAGCATTTTATTGCTTTCATCACCTAGAAAATGTTATGATTCACCGTCAACAGTTATCAAATTCCTCTTCGAAGAAGGGAGGGCATATTGCTTTGCTGTCTATCGGTCAGTCCACCAACAGTTTTCATTCATTTTCTTTGCGTAGGATGCACATATTAATTTAAAATTTGGTATACAGGTTTATCATAATCATATCTAGATCAAGTTTAATTTTGGGTACTGTCAATCTTTTTTGACAGAGTTATGTGCATTGATCTTAGAAAAATTTCAATTATTTGTAGTTTCTGTTCGCAGATGTTTCCAAGGGAGGGGGGTATAAGTGTTTTACAAACATCACTTGTCGCTAAAAGTCAGTCATGTGACAGATAACCTTTTATTGTGTAGCAATATCCATAAAATGACTAAAGTATCATTATAGAGTGACCAACCTAGAGGGCGACCTGCTTTGTGATCGGTAACTTAGCCAGAATTTCCCCCGAAAGAGGAATTGAAGTCGCTTTGTATTCTGAGTTTACAATCGATTTAATTAAACCCAAAGGCAATTAATGATAACTAGATGCTGTTATTTACCTAATAAAATAGTGCAAGTGGATTTGAAGAATAGGTCATAAAAATACATGCATGTTACAAATAACCGATCTTTGTCTGAAGTTACTTACACAGGTCTGCATGTCTCATTAGCGGGTACTAGTTTTACCCAGCTCTTCGATTAGATGGGTTCACGTGTATATATACAATATGTCTGTGTTTTCCATATTGAGAAACGGATTAGTTAAGATCAGCTAAAGGAATTCATTATTTTGTTTTAATTGGATTATCATTATGATGATGACCAATATAGGTAAGCATAATACATGTAGTAGCAGTAGCATGATTATTATAATGAGATGCCAGGATACATAAGTTCTACTTTCACTTTCTAAATGTGATCTCCCTTTGACAGCATGCTGTATCATCATCTTTTAATATTTAAATAAGCTTATCATCGTTACCTATCCAATCGCATTAGTTTCTGTCATTTTCGTTGCAAAAGTTATTTTTTTCATTTGTCAGACTTGCACTATTGAGTTGACCCCATATTGACCCTGTATAAACAATTTCTTAATAAATTTGTGTATTACATGTAAGTAAGTGTACTAGACACTTTTCATTTTTATATGAGTTATAATAGAAAGGAAGGAGTATTTCTTTCTTAATGTATTATAATGCATCAAATACAATGTAGGTCATGACCTGATGGGACTGTTCTGGTCATGAAGCGATCAGGAAAACACAAAATATCTTCTAATGTCATTATGATGCATCAAATGGTGTAAAGTACATTAATGACCCCCATGAGTTGTCTTTAACCCCCCCCCCCCCCTTTATTCATATGTTACAGTAGTGTTTGATCCATGTGGGTAATTCCTAGCCTAATGATGTCACTGCTTTGTTTAGGAGACTTTACAATTGTCCCAAATAGGCGAATACACATGCATATAACATTTTGTTTATAAATTTTAAAATTGAATTAAGCAATTTCCAAAATGATATTGTGCATCAAAAAAAGCAATCAAAATATGATTTAAGATTTGCTAATGTACAAATGTAAGAATGTATTTTGAAGACTGAATCTTTAGAACCAGGTAAGATGGGGGGGGGGGTAAATGTGGAGTATAAACATTTATAATTTGAATCATTTATTGTTATTAATTTTAACTTGTCATTGAATTCCCAAGGTAGAAATATGACCTCAGATCATATCTCAATAGATCATTTGTCAATTATGCAAGGTGTAATGTAAATTTTTTAAAGAATAACATTTTTTACCAGTTTATAAAAGTTTTAGACACCCAAATTATATTTTGATTTTAATCATCATTCGACAATTAAGGGGGGGGGGGGCAGTTTATATTTGAGTTTGTTTGGGGTGGGGGTTCCAAGTCATATATTTGACAATTTTTTAATGTAATTCAAAATAAGACTAAGCCATACTACAGTCATGAACATGAATAGTATAGAACAAAACACAAAATAATACATGTATATATACATAGGAAGTATTACAAAACATAGATGATTGATCTATATCTTGGTTCTTAAATTGAATCATATATCATGTACATAATATATTATTGTTTCTTTGTTCAAGGCATTTCAGATGGAATGTAGGTCATGATCCCAAGTGCTCTTCCTGAAATTATCAAATATCATAAAAAACCATTGCGATCCTCACCTTAATCCAAAGGTATTATTCCTCCTTAGGTCATGGCGCATCAGATAATTATGGCATGTAAGTCATGAACCTAAGGGGTCATCCTGACCCCCTTAGAATCAGAAATTGTTACATGTAATTATCTTTAAATAATTGATGTTTGATGATCCTATCTCTATTTAATCTTTATTGTTAAGTCTCCCGAATGAAATTTGGAGACTTATTATTTTTGTATGGTTCTTAATACATGTATTATTATTTTTCGTCTTCTTCTTCTTTCCCGCTCTGAACCTGTTTTACAGCGATGGCTGAACAGAATTGTACAAAACTCTAGGATATGATAGGGCTGCATATGTAGTTGTGCACCCTGGTTTGATTTTTTTCTCATTTTGGGTTAGACAACCACTTTTCTGGGGGGGGGGGGGGTGTCAAAAGGGTGTGGGGTCTAACATTGAACCCTGTAGGAAGAATCGTAGACTCTATTGTAAATGGTAACAGACAAAGATAATAATAGGGTTTTCATAATCATATATTGACTGTTACTGGCAATATATAGGGTTGATTAGATCTGACCCCTGGGGTCATCCCCACCCCCCAGGAATTGGAAATTACCATATATCTCAGAAACTGTTATAATCATGACCCCTAAACCATATATATTCATGTTTCTGATGTCAAGGGGCATCAAATGTTGCTCAAACAGCAAGTCTCTTAATATCTTCAAAACAGTTGAGATTCCCACCATTAAACTATATATATGCTGTTCCTTGTGTCAAGGGGCATCAAACAGTATGTAGTTCATTGGACCCGGCGGTGGTCATGACCCCCCGCGAACAGGAAGTGCACGAATATCTCGAAAACGGTTGAGATACCCACCCCTTAACCATATATATTCTTGATCCTTAAAGGGCATCAAAAGGTATGTAGGTAATGGGCCTCAGGGTTAAATTTAATTTTTCAAAACCGTAATACACATCTATGGAACAGTTCCTATCATATCCCAAGATATGGTGTGTCTATCCATTAAATCATAAAAGGAGTTCAAGGATCTGTGTTTTGTTTAGTGATAAACGTCAATTTTCTGCTACTTTTTGACTCCCTGGATGAAATTTAAATTTTTAAAACCTTACTGCACATCTATTGAACAGTCCCTATCATATCCCAAGATATGGTGTGTCTATCCATTAAATCATAAGAGGAGCTCTTGGATCTATGTTTTTTTTTTGGTGATAAACGTCAATTTTTGTTACTATTTGACTCCCTGGTTGAAATTTAAATTTTAAAAACCTTATTGCACATCTATAGGACAGCCCCAATTATATCCCAAGTGATGACGTAGCTACTCGAAGCTGTAAGAGGAGTTCTTGGAACCATACTTTTTTTTGCAAAAAAAACGTCATTACTTGTTGCCCACTGATCCCCTTCATAAAAAAAATTCTCGAACCTGATCACACCTCAATATGACACCCCAATCATATTCTAGAAGATCATTTGGCTAGCGCTCAAAAATAAATGACGTTTTTGAAACCATCTTTTTTGTAAAAAAAAAAAAACCACGTCATTTTTCAGCCATTTAGTGACCCCCGGACAAAATTGAAAATTCCGAAACGCATATATAGTAGGATATCCTAAAATATATATCAAAAGATAATTTGTCTACTGTTAAAAATGTAGGAGGAGTTCGAGGAAGAAGGTTTTTTGTGAAAAAACGTCAACGTTATTTTTTGACCTCCAGGACTAATAGAGAATTTTTTAAACCTTTTTACAAAACAACATGATACCCGAAATCAAACTCCAAGAGTTCAGTTTGCTGGAAAGAGATGTAATAAGATGTAAGAGCAGTTTGAGAAAGTAAAACGTGACGGACGGACGGACGGAACAGGGTAACAACAATATACCCGAACTTTCTTTAGAAAGTGCAGGTATAATTATCAAATTCATAAGACGCTTTTACAAGCGCAGTTTAACCCTGTTGTGAATAGTAATTTGCGACTGTCATATCTTCATGGGTTATAAAAACGGGTGATACTGTGCATTGAAAATGACAATCAATGTTTATTACTTTATTACTTATTACTACTGATATTACAAGTTTAGTTTGAAACCAAATTATTTCTAAAATAATCATAAAACTGTTTGTTTACCGTTGTCTTATAAAACTAAACAGATCCGCTACATAACGGTTGTAACTGGGTCGAAGGGTTGTATTAATACCTCAAAAATACACAAAAGTACATGGACTGATTATATTTCTCATTTAATTCACAGAATTATAAAACATTTAATTTATAAAATGAAAGAATGTATCAGATCAATTAAATTTTGCAAATTGGATAAGTATTTTTTTATTGCTGGTATCTTTCACTCAGGATGAAAAAAAAATCGTTGTTAGAATTTGAAATTTTACATAATCAATTTTATAATCGATTGTGAGCTGCTGATTCAATTTGATTATCGATAATAAAATTGCTCCGATTTTACAACACTTACGTGTAGTGACGTATATACTTTCATTATCTAGGCCTTAATACGTATTGTAATGCACATCTTCTCTGTGTTGACAGTAAGTTGGGGATCGAGATCAAGAGCAGTAAAATATTTTGGATGCCTGATACAGATAGAGGACAGGGAGTGCTGCCGTTTGAACCAATCCGTAACGAAGACGAAGAGATGCAGGGATAATCTGTAATGAGGAAAACATAAAGTAAAGTTCTA
The DNA here is from genome assembly GCF_025612915.1 of Magallana angulata. NCBI lineage: Eukaryota > Metazoa > Mollusca > Bivalvia > Ostreida > Ostreidae > Magallana > Magallana angulata. Next base: position 55,013,336 of record NC_069120.1, read on the forward strand.
AAATAAGGAGAAAAACACAGTCAACTGCTCTGGAACAAAATGGAAGATTACTTCGATTCAATTATTGAGATGTAAGAGGACTTCGCTGGAAAAGTTTGTGTCTATAAGGAAAAAGAGTAAATAAAGGTTTAAGATTCCAAGAAATATCTGATAACTGATGAAATTGTCTCAGTGAAGACGACTGAATTCCAGTGTTACCCGTATTAACAAAATGTGAAACACTGGAATAATATTGGATGAGGTAATAGACTCTCACAAAACCAACGGCCAACAATGTTAATGTAATGACAAAGGGAGAATACTCAGTGCCAGGGTTAGAATTTGTTCAGTAACACAAGTGATCAAGATTTGTCTAGTCCACTGTCACGATTGTGAGAATGCAAGTGTTTTTGTGATTTTATTTTATCACAAGAAATGTTTAGTGCATACTTTAGCATTAATTCAATTGAAAAGAAAAGTGATTATATGGTATAAGAGGTTTTAATCAGAAGAATTGACGGAATATATTGTTACCTAATCTTGTTTGTCTTATACAAATGTATTTTAAAGTTTCAGGCTGTCAAAGAATTCATTAGATTTTGATGGCAACAAAGTTTTCATTAGATACATTTAAGAAGGTATGGAAATGCATTAAAAAAATTATTGGAGGAAACTATCTGATTATTCAACTCTTTTGTCCAGTATAGGGAATGGGCTCTCTTATTTAAAGTTAATAGCGTATTGATGAAACGATTGCTTTAGAGGTTTCTATACGTAAAAAAGTTTATACAGCTTTTGATTTCTGGAAAAAGATTATAGATAATGTCATTATGTTTTTAAAATAGATAATTTTGTTTCTATTCCAACTTTTTGACTCAAAAATAGGATCACAAAGTGCACTGTTTAACAGAGCTGGATTTAAGTAAGTTCTAATTTACCATTTACCGTTTTAAAATACGATATTGTATTATGCTGTAGACTAGTGCTTCGGTTTGATTTAAGCAGATAATCATATGCTGTTTTGTTTTATGACACTTTAGTAAATGAATCATGTATTGTTATCTGTGTTATTTGTTCTTTAATAGAGTGTTTCTCTGTGAAACCATTTGATACGTACATGTATCGTGGATATGTTATACAGTTGGTATCGTCAGACGGTTTTGTTTGCGTCTAAATAACATAGTTTTTATGATATCACACAGAGTTTAAAGCATCAGTACCCAAATTATGGTTTCAAAATTATATGACTTGCCATGTATGAGCTATGTAGATGATATAAACTATAGGTTTGAGAGCAGTTTATTACTAAACGTGTGTGTTTTTTAAAAATTAGAAAGAGTAACCAACAATGTTATAAAATATATATAATATGGTATCAGTTAAGCTCATTCGGTATTATTATAATTTGTGTTCTTTAATAAAATGAATCAATTCAATATGGCCTTAAAAATTAAATATAGAAAAAAAAATACATGTTATGTTTTGCAATTTGATAAAATGTGATGCAAAAGATAGAGTATTAAACACAAGTGGCAAGATATAGAACATAACATAATTTTCGCCAATCAAATTGCAAACTGCAACCAAATCCAGGCTATGTGTTCCTATAGAATAAGACTTAGATAAATGCTGCTCATCAGGTCAGGTTTAGTTTTTATTAATAGATCGCACATTAATTCATACTATACTCTGTCCCAAGATATCCTGGATTTACATTTTGCTTAATTGCATGATATTTATAGATACACCAGGGTTCAAACGATGTTCTTTCAAAAATATGAAAATTTTCCAAGATTTCTCAGTCAAAACGCCCCTGTTAGCTTATCAGGTTTCAATACAATGCTAAAAATGTGATGTCTACGGGGATTTTGTATTGCAGCAAGCCCGGATGATAACGTTGTAAAATTGAGCGATGTATTTTGAGTGTATTCCGAATGTTGAAAAGATGTAAACATTCCGCATTATAAATCCCCTTAAGGAATCTTTTTCTCGTTTCTGTGAATTTTTCCGAGTGAAAGATAATAATCTGTCAATGAAATTATCTTGGAAATTATCCCTTTCAACCATTTCAATTGCACTTTTTTCACAGGTATGTGTATTTTTATTAAAAATCGTCCAAACGGCTGAAATAATATCTTGGGACAGACTATAAAGAAACTATTGATTTAAACTGGCGAATCATTAGATTTGATAAGTGCATTAATGTAAAAAATGTTATTCTTTTAACACTTTACAAATAAACAAAAAAAGTCTGGTATGTTTTATTTCATCAATTTTCTCATTTCTCACCACGTCTGCTTCATCCTGGCATTGTGGGATGCCATGGAATCCCCATTCAGATGTCTGGGCGAGCTTGAAGTATTCATGTTAATCCGGCTTTACCTCATTATGTACATTGCTTTACAGTGTAATCGAAATATACAGTTGTAATCACCCGATGGAAGTCTGAATATTTATCAATAAGATAATAAAAACTATCTCAATACGATAATTCTATATAACGCGTCATCTTATCGGTTATGAAAGTCACGTGACAGTGCGAACATTTTACATTTCATGCATGATTGCGAAGGAGATATGAAAATTTACCCCCCCCCCCCCACCCCTCCATGAATCATTTCGCGAGGGCAACAATTGCGTGATGGTGAGGGAGATAGATTTAAAATATGCCACTTTTTCTTATGTAAGCTTTAGTTCACTATAAATCAAAGTTTACGAATAATTCACAGCTCTAATGTTACGAACGGGCTTTTGAGGTAATAGAATTAATACTTTTTTTTATCCATTTTATAAAGGTTTTTTTACGAGTACTTCTCAAACCTACAAGTGTTTTAATTAAATCAATTATTCTTTATTGTAAAATTTATTTGTCACCAACAAAAGGAAAAGATAGCACTACAATCCATATCTAAAAATGTGTTAAATGCCTGATATGTAAGAACATTCTTCTCAGGGTACTAAAATTGGGATATTGAGAGCTTGTAAATGTAAGTTAAAGTTATCTTTTTTTTTAATACACGAACAAACTGATTGGCACATTTAAAAGTACTATGGATATAATTAGATAAGTGATGAAAGCCTTTCTTCAAAAAGTTGAAAAGTTTATTCTTGGTGTGTGCCAATTACTGATATACATGGATGTAATAGAGGACAATTTTATTGATTTAAGCTTATGTAAACACATGACAATATAAGGTATACAGTGCTGCAAATCACCACGATTTTGGCTTCCTTCAAACACTAAACAACCAAGATATTCAAAACAGCATTATCTGTTTTAGGCAAAATCTTTTGTGATCGTAAAAATCAATCATCTTATTTTCCTACATATAGGTGGCACGGGACAGTTTTTTTGATACAATTTATTGTATGTCTTTGGAACTCTGTAACTAGAATTTCCTCAGTTCCCATTCAGCACAAATACCTTTAATTCACTCTTTATAAGGCCAATCACCAATTTCCGAAGAAAATTACTAGTCAAAACCTGTAAAATTCTCTACATACTGGTTTTTGTCACCCTTTCATATTTTGCTAATTTTTCACCATTTTTCAACTTTTTAGACCTTCCCCAACTATTTCCCTGCAGAGGGTTGACTTTCCGTACCGCGTGCATTTTGCACTTTCACATGTCAGAAACTTACCGGTGTATAGTTTACAATGTCCCATCCACCTACTTTGCGTGATAGTTTACCTCCCGTCTGCAATTTCACCGTGAAAAGTCAACACAACAGTCATAGCCGCAGGTTTCGCATTTTCCTTCTGATTCTCATGTACCTAACATATGGGGCCTACATATTGCATATCAATTTCAACAAGAGACACCCCTCTAACTAATGATAATCATTAAAAATCATTTCATGAATTTTAGCAACACTCATAGGCCTTCAAGTACAGCAACTCTCAATTTTACAAAAATATTGACGGGTACTTTATCCGAAACTGTCCCTTGCTACCTATACATGCTGTCAGTTGCCTTCCATTGTTACCATGGTAAAGATCTCAAAACCTATTTTTGTCTGTTTTGTTGAAGATTCAATACTTTAACAAAATAAAAAGGAAATAGAAACTTCTAAAAGAAGAACTCGTTTTTCGGGACATAAAATAGTGTGGATGAAAAATGCTGTTTCATCTGCTTATTTACATAGATGATATAAGAAAACCTTAGTAGTAAAGCCTTTATTACTAGAAAACATTTAATTAAGTGTAAATATGTGTTTGTTCGATCATGATACTACAATCAAACAATTATGCTTTGAAATGTAAAATATATAAAATTTGAAACATATCGCAAAAACGTTTACTTTAAAATTTGTTTTGACAAAAAGACAAATAAAATTACAATACAAGTATCTTGAAAATCATAGGACTTTATTCAGCTGACACAAAAAGGAAACATATATCAAATTATACGATAATGGTTTAAAACCTCAACCAAAAAGTTTTATGAGCTATGAAATAGATATCATTTGAACATGACACAGCCCTGTAAATCAATCCGGTGCTCTTTGTTGAGTTTTGATCACGTAATTCATAATGAAAAGAGTGTCTTATTTATTCCTACAAAAATGACAAGCAAATATATATTTGCCGACTAAAACGGCAATGACTAGCCCAGAATGCAAACGGGGAGACGGAAGTTTATTTTTTAACTGAACAAAACAAAAATGTATCATGTACATATAATGTAATATAGAAAATCAATACCTTAACAAATATTTGATCCTTTCACCGACGACGTGACCGCCCAGAAAAAAAACCAGAAATAGAAAAATCTCTGGAAACCTGTGTCCAAAACCATGTCAAAGTCGCAAATGCGCGCCGTCTCCAGGGTAGTGCAGGGGCTTTGCGACAAAAATATGAAATTTCTAAACTTCTAAATTATATTATAATAAAAAATAAAAACAAAATTGGTGAAACTTTGATGGTCTTTGTCAGAAGACGGGCTAAAACTGATTTCTCGTGCTAATCGACAACAAATCATACACTCGTCACCACGTGACTCGTAATTTCATTGCATACAATTTTCTACTCGAATCAACAAGACAATTATTTTCCGTTAATCTCCGTACCGCGGAAAATATCAATTATAAACAAAAGTTCAAATGCAAAAATACATACCCAGTTACAGGAGCAGAGAAAATATGAGACTCAACAAAAATAAGAGGTAGGATCAGGTACCATTGAGGAATTATTCTTGATCATTAATTACTATTCTGTGAATAGCTTACAACATCCTGTATCCTAGTATGTGTTGCAGTTTGTATTAAGTTTAATGGATACTGTTCTAGTGACTGTTGGTATGAGTATAGAGCAGCCTGAAGGTTCCCTGTGATCTGTTGACAAATCCCCAGGATCTCCCAGGAGATGTCTCTGAATATATCACGTACAAACAGTCCCTGATCATAGTGGACTAGCACCTGTAGCTCATCGAGAGCTGCTTGGGATAATGTTGTATCAATGTGTCTGTAACACAAGAACTCTAGAAAGTGGAACATTAAAAACACCGGAATAACTAACATATGCTGCTTATTATGTAGAGCAGCCTGTTGTTCTGGTATTAGTTCATTGATATAACATATTGCATTGTCAAGAATGATATCCAATACTACAGCCTTTCTCATCTTTGTAGACCAGGACTGTCCTCCTACAGCCTCAGTATACCTATCTCTGTCTACGTGTTCCCTATACATCAGATATGGCTGTGCTAACTTGACCTTTGACATCTCTATAACAGATAAAGCTTCCCTGTATCTGAGTGTCCTGTAATAATACATGGCAATGTAAAACATGTCAGAAACACACCCAAACTTGGCTGCTGATTTCAGCATGTGACAGGATATTTTGTCTGCAATATACATCTGTTTGTTTACACCTGTGTATGTGTACATGTTGTGTAATATAAATGAAGAATTCTTAAGGATGGAGGCTGTAAGTCTCTGTAACATGACAACTTGATTTTGTGTAAGGTGTGAACCTATTAGTTGTTGAACTTTATATAAGTATTTCATACAGCTGTAAAAAACTTGTGCGAGTGTTTTATCATTCTGAAGTATCTCAGAAAATAATTCAACATCACTATCAACTTCACATTTGATAATACTTTCATCAGTGCAAATATAAAGTCTAGGACTGCACAGGACATCGATGATGTAGGACCTGACAGAGGAACTCTGTAACAGACAGGCCAGACCTTTCTTGTACAATTCATGTAACTGTAGGAACAATCTGTTTTGTGCTGAACCATTGACCTTTGTCAAAAACAGGTTGTTTTGTGGAATGAAAAAGTTAGGACAGATCCCCTCACGCACCCATTTAAGGAGGAGTTTAAAGCAGACCCAGAAACCGACCAGGATATTTTGTGGACACCAGTGAGGTAGTGTGTTTTGTTGAATTGTCCACAAAACTATTGTCTTTATATGATAGGAACACAACAAGGTGTTGTTTTTACCTAAATTATGATTGATAACTTCTTTTAAAAATAGCTTTAACAATCCATATGTCAAAAACTGACTGTGGTTCATTGCATACACGCATTTATACTCTGCCTGAGAAAAAGATAACCTCCACTCTTCATTTGCATGGGGTCCTAATGGGTGTCCTACTGCTACAAAGTGACATCCATTTCTGACAATGTCATCAACAACTTCAGGATCAGGCCATGACTGACATCTGTCTATCCATGAAGAGGCAGACGGAGGCCAATAGTCACAAACAAAACACAATGTATCGTCATATTCTAGTCCTGCTACATCACCACTAACGCAGGGTCCATGTATATCAGAATTGGGCAATGATGCTAAATAAGTTAACTGTCTAAATATAGAACTACTTATAAAAACTCTGTCATTTATTCTGAAACATGTTAATAGGACGTCAATGTCTGTTGTTGGTGTCAGTAACTGAAGTAGAGTGAATCCTGGTGGACTCTCAGAACTGTCAGAGAGAATCAAGGTTGTATTGGCCATGTTGTAATACTCAGACTGGGACATGTCCATGATTACTCGGTGGTCGTTTGGCCAGTACATATGGTCCACATCTGATCCCTTCAGTCTAAATCCTTCTCTGTCACTTCCACTCAACATCTGAATAGTCCCATCATTAGGTGCCAGTTGTTGCTCCACCATCTCCTTGATGTCCACTGTCTCCCTCCTCATAGCCACCCGTTGTGAAGTCCCCACTTTCTCACACAGTCTCATAAAGACTGACTCTGATATGTGCTGTATTCCTTGACGTCTGTTATTATAAAAAAAAAACTTCATGTATAAATTGAAAAAAACCCTCACATCAAATACAAAGAGTAATCAGTTGTTTTTAGATTTTTGTTAAAAAATAATCTTTTTCATCATGTTAATTTATGGTCAAATATTTTGTGTTTTTTTTTTTATAATTATGATTATTGTAGGTGTTATTTTAATTTTTTAATACTTAGTCTTATCGTCTTGTAACATATATCAAATATAAGGAATTTGATGAACTGCAGCCAAATGGTACCAAAATTGTCGTGTACCAAAACACCGTACAACCGCTTTGAATCATTTCATTCAAGTGCCGTGTGATACATTCAAACTTGTTTGTTTACCTGTACAGCAGACGTTCACAGAGGAAAATAATGTTCTTAATTATCAATCTTAAAAAAATAATAATCTCATAAAATCTGGTTAAAAGAAGAGTTATATAGTTGCTCTTTTATAACCAGTCTTGTTTTTAAAAAACAAAAAAATTGTAACATGAAGAAGTTTGAGCCATTTTCTTATGCAATTTTTGGGGGTTAAATGCAAACTTTGAGGTTTGGACACTTAAAAAACTAAAACGGCGTGTGCTATCAAAACAATACAATATCAGAATATTAGTCTTATATCTAAGCTTTAAACTGATAATCGCAAAAGTTTCTATAATGCATTCTGACGTCAAAATTGATTTGATGAATCTTTTCACGTATTCTACGACATAAAATGAATTATGTGGAAAAACCCCAATATTTTGACATTCTATATTTAATCACGGAAAAAGTAATCCCGGTACCCATATTCAATTTGATAACATTTTAAAGAGGAGGTCAAGGGCTTGTTTGATGCCGTTTTTGGAGAGACTGTAGGCAACCTAGATATATTTCATTAGTCAAAAATTGACAAAACTCCGAGATTTGTTACTTTTATCCTTCATATTTCATTGAAAATGGTTGTTTAAAACATGATTTTTCATTGTGTTTACCAAAAATCTAAGCCCCGGCACACCCTATGAAACAAAGATATTGTTATGAAGCATCATTAACAGTCTTGAAATTTATAAACCTGGGCACCTTTCATTTACTAGATCTTGACCTTAAAATTTCTAGTATTTCCCAATGCAAACCTAAGGAAAACATTTTTGTTGAGGGAGACAATAAAATTTATTATTATCCAAATAATCATTGAATAGGAATTCATATTACACTTATATGACGTAAACTTCTTCAGAGTATAGATCCTCAAATTTTATGTGTATATATTTTGTTTCAGAATAGGACAATGGAAATCTTGATGTATCATGTTTCCATGGAAACATTACATTTGAAATAATATTTATATATTACTTTTTCTGACGATTTTTATTGGAAAGGAGGTAACAATTTTCTAGGTTTTTTTATTCATCCTTTATTGGAAATTTTGATCCAAAACAATACCTTCTTATATAAACTTGATTGTTACTTAACAGTTATCAAATTCATTTTATATACCATTATTTTATTTGTTAAATTAAAAGAAAATTGATATTTACTTACATTTCTGAGGAAAAATCCGCCATTTTACACGTCTGTGGAAAGTGTTTTAAATTTTAGATGTGGAAATTTCTTACCTGGGTATTTTTTGTATGTACTTTCATTTTGTTTCAAAAGCTTGATCACATTCTAGATGTTTGTTTAGCGTATGCAAACATTATAGATTGAATATAAAATAGGGGGTTTGAAATTGATTATAATGTATTATTTACTTACACAGAGTATGCATTTTTTCAACACGTGTATACTGTACATCACAACATTTTATTGGCCAGGAATAGAAATAAGATTATATTATATCTATTGATATTTTTTTTTAAAAATTGATTTCTAAATGAGTTTTATATGCCTTTTAATACACTATATACATTGTATATCAAATGCAAAACAGTTGATTCATTTCTAAGGATAAAGCAGACATTAGAATTTCACATGACATGGTCAGTACGAAAACTCTCTAAGCATGAATTACACTTTTTATTTCAAAATATTACATTCCTTTTACACTGTTGTATGCATGATAAGTTTATCAATAGGAGAACTTTACTCTCTAAATACATGTGTTACACTTTTACACTTTATGATGTATTATACACAATATTGCTCAATAAAAAATATATTTAGATCGTTACGTCGTGGTAATTGTTTCGTCCATTTTATTATTATTGAAATGAGTGCACCACGGTTTATATAAGTATCAATCAGCAGACCACAGGCTTATTATGACACACTTTGACAGGTCTGAGTCTGTGTTCCTTGTCTTAGTCTGAATTTCTATAACTCACCTGTTTAGTTAGAAGTATAGGTTGCAATTTTAAAAAGAATGCATAACCAGAATACAAAAGAACATCTCTTGCCTTGCAAAACTCTGCAAGTAGTGACCAAAACTGACTAATAACAAACCAATACATCATTCATTGTTACGGGTGTGGGGTAGTAAAATTCCATCGAGGGGACAAGATTTAGGGTTTAGGACGAGGTTCTGCATTGATATAAATAGTTCAACAAAACATTTAAATCGACATCTTGTGACATATTGTCATAAAATTATAAGACTTGATGTAGTGAGGTATCTGAAAAAACAATACTGCACCAACAATCAAGAACTGCGCCCTACATTATGATCTTAAGCTTAACACCTTTTGCGGTTTTTAAGGACATGGACTTTCCATCAAAATACATGCATATTATTATGATGTTGTGATTGAAATGGATAGAGAGAGGAGAGAGAAAGTGATAGCTATCACTTTTTGAGATTATGCTAATGTAAACGGCGAGATCTCTCTCTCTCTCTCTCTCTCTCTCTCTCTCTCTCTCTTATAAATCAATTAAAACCAACCAATAACAACCATCTAATTCATAGAGAAGTTAGCATATTTGCACAAGCCATTTAAACAGAGTTCTTAAGAGATCAACCTATTGAATTAAAATCAAAGTGTGAAAATTCCACTGCCAACAACAGTAAAAAAATTCCACAGATTTGTATTTAACCTTCAAAATGGAGTCTTTTTCCTCAGTTATGTAAGTGGATATTAATACATGTATTGAGCTTTAGATTTAACAACAAAACGCCATTTCATTAAAACTGAAGTAAAACGTGATATTGTATGGGGTAAACAATTCTTTTAATATTTCATAGTTATTAACGTTTTATAATATTTAATGTCCACCTCCCGACATTTGGTAAAAGTAATGATAACACGCATCGAGGCTTGGTTTAATAGCTCCTACATGTGTATTTCGTGAAAAACAAAATAAAATTAAGCACTGTAATCTGACTGAAATATCCATCGATAACAAAACAATCCAAATAATAATAGATATAAAAAATAAAAATGAACTTCGTATCAAAAGAAAAAAAACAACAAACACACACAAAAACTTAAACACAATGAACAACGTAGTTATTATGCATTATAGGTATTTGAAAACAGTTGTCATTTTATCAACAGAACACTGCTTATAAATATTTTTGGAGACGGAATGGTTGCATATTCCATGCCAAGAGAAATTGATTAAACCAACTCAATGTACAATTTTGCTTTTTTCAATGGTTCTAAGAATCGATCAGATTTCTAAAGAAACGGAGTAGAAAATATAAAAAAGAGCTATAGAATCTAAAAGCATTGAAAAAAAAAATCAACAGGACAATTTATTAACTAACTGCTGTGATGAACAATTTATATATTTTACCAAGCGGGAAATAGATTTAAGCAAATATGAAATTACCAATTATCAAGTGCATATATTTAATGTTTAATAAAGCTAGTGAATGCGACTGGATCTGACTGGGAGAACAATAAAAAATTGTCGCTTATCTTTGGTTTATGCGATAAAACGTAGTAAGATAAAGAAACCTAGGACCGACAAATGTGTTTTCTTTTATATAAGGAATAAGGAATCATTCTTTGAGTATTATGAGGTGATAATTTCGGTCGGGGAGTGGTCAATCAAATAAAGCCCGAAGGGCTTTATGATAGATTTGACCACGCTCCGACCGAAATTATCACCTCATAATATTCAAAGAATGATTCCTTATTACTCATATTTATATTATTTCTAATGTGCATGATTAAAGATCTAATAATTATAACATTTTTACCGTTGTTTTAATTCGTATAATTATGCAAACCCCACTGGCGCCCCAGGAATACGTCATTTGACACTTGCATCACACGTGTGTTGTACATGAAAACTCACAGACATGTATTGAAGAGTCAAATTTGCAAATTTATTAAGTCGATACAACAAAATATCAAATCAAATATCATTTGATTTTTAAAAAAAAATGTGTGTAGTTGCAAAATAGTAAATAACTAGAGTGTTTATTTCGTGATAGCGGAAGGTACTTTCCTCCTGCGCGGTAAGGCGGTCGACCTACACCTCAGTCGAGATTGTACTTGATGGTAATGGAACAGTTCTCAAATCGGGAGTTATTCAAAACTCCAGATTTAATGCTCGAGTCGGACATGGTGGCACAATTAAGTTCATTTTTGACAGGTAAGTTGGAATTTTTAGAATTATAGGGAACGATTTGAAGATTCTGTGATTGTTGGCCGGAAATTACACATGAATCTTCAGATGGATCATTTATTTTGACACTTGCGGTGGTTATTGTAGATAAAGTTGCACTCGCACTTTTTTTTTGGGTAGAAGACAGTTCACGATTATAGCTACGTATGGAAGCTTCGTTGCGATGCCCGGAGAAGTACATGATGTGTCTTGCTTCAAATCCAGCGTCGTTCATGGCCTGAATTGCTGTCGCTCTTAGACAGTGAGCTGTGTAACGTTTGCACCCGGCGGCCTTGCAAATATCCGGAAGGAAATTAACATATGATCGCTTTTTCATGGGATCGGCTGTGTACCATATGTTGCAATCTTTCGGGTAAGAAATGGCATCTTTAACGCATTTATTGAAAAGATGAGACGCATTTGGGTCCGTTTTAGACAAGAACTTCAACATCTTCACAGGACAAGTTTCGTTTCCAGTTTCATACATTCTTTTGTCGTTCAGTGCTTCAAGTTTGTGAATGCCACCTTGATAGATTTTTTGTTTTGTTTCATGCTTCAAACAAGCATATATGGAGCCTTCTTCGTCAACTTTGAAATCGAATCTACCCGAAGCTGATGATGGAATTCAAGACCACGAGACACAAAATGTATCGCGATGATGTACCACATTGCAAGTCGCAGATTGACTGGAGAAGAATATGCACTCTCCAGGTAAGCAGAAATTTTCTGTAAATCTGATTTGTGAATGATCTCCTTATGAGTTGTAGGGCTAGAAGTTCCAGTGACCATTCTATGCTTCATGAGACCGGTCAAATTTTTATTTGCAGTTTTGAATGGTTTATCGTTTACAATGTCTATATTTCGACCGATGTCGGATAAATGCCTGTTTATGGCGGCTCTGATTGCTTTCATGGTATTTTTATGATATTCGGAGGTATGCTCCTTTTTCGGGTTTTGGGGTTTTGCTTCACAGTAAAAGCGACTGAGTTTTTTCGCCAGATCCTCCTCGCAAATTTCAGCCAGATCTAGAGGGACTCCAAACGTTTCAATATGCCAATCTGTAATAGAAAACGCACAATGATATCCATGTTTTGACAGTTATTTGAGAAAAAACTGTAACTGCATAATATGGGCTGTTTTTGTTTGCGTTTAATTGCTGCTTACTAATATTCACTTTTTAAAAAAAAAGAAGCGTACCTGTAAGAATCTTTAAACCCCATTTGATGCTTTGTTTTGTAGCCTTTGATTGTGTGAGTTCCTGAAATCCTTTAATTTCGTCGTCGGAAAGCTTGGCAAAACGAGTACTTGTTGGCGTTTCTGGGGCTGGCAACCCGGGATCATCGGATTTTTTCAAATCGGCAAATGCCTGTTGGGTTAATGTTATATCGAAGTCCGAAACGACCATTTCGGATAGAAAATTGTCAAAATCAGAATCAAAACCTTCTAATTTTAATTCTGGCAGGAGGGCTTCATAATTATCCCCACTAAATACTTCAAAATCGCCATATTTTACCGCATCTGATATATCGTCGTTCATGGTGGCTGCATTCGATCGAAATAAAAAATGAAGTGATCAGCAGACGATCATTATAAGAAATCTATTCATCAGCAGACGAGTCGTTTATATAAAAAATTTAAATTGCATATTAAGATATTTTTCTATAAATTTTATTTTAAATGGTAACCTTTACATGCTCATTTTAATTTTCATTCATTTTGTGTGCGAAAAGAAAACATTTCAAAACCACTACTTTTTTTATTTAGCACATGCAATGTATTACTACGCGCGCCGTGCAGCCAATACCGTTTTTCGGTTTTGCTATAAGACACGCCCATTTTGTGTCACTCATATTTTTTGATGTTATTCGGTTTTAGGGTTCAAAATTGATTTGTAATGTTATCACAGACAAAGACAGTTGAAAATGTAAATATAAAAACATGAACCTTTTATTTTCAAGAATTAAGCAACCATTAATATGAATGGTGTGAATCTTAAAACCATTATCTAGGAACTTACAAAACTTTGTTTTTTTCAAGTAAATGTGTTTATTTGATAGTTTTGGTGTAAAATCCTAGCTTCAAACCAAGAAATATTGGAAATACTTATTTCAGATCGGATTGTCTTGTCAAAATAATTAACATCTCACATTTATCATTTTTCTTAACAATTGAAACATAAACATGAATCATGCATCAATTTTCAAAAGTGAAAATTAATCATTATCACATTTTCACAATCAAACAGAAATACTTTAGAGAAGTTGGATTATACATTTCTAGAGTCATTACTGTCACAGGTTTTCGAGCGGAATTAATTAAAATTTTATTTACTGTAAGACAAAGAATAAAACAATATTTTTACATTGTTTTACATATTTAATATAGTTTGAAGTGATACACATTGAAAGTAATTGTCCTAGTATGGGAAACTGGTAAGGTCCTTCACTGTAGTCTATTACCACTTGGTCTTGACAAGTATTGACTGGTAAGGACCTCCGGTGGACAATGTTCTCTACTGGCCACTTAGTCTACATAAGACTTCACCAAGATTCGGCCATCATCGATGAAAGTGGTTTATACAATGGCTGGCAAAAGGGACCTCAGAAAAAGCCAGTACCAGGTTCACTCCAGAGTTAGCACACAGCTATTTATATTAAGAACATGCATGACTGGATGGTATGCACGAGAGAAGTATAAGTGCGTCCTTCCCTCTGGACTGCCGCGTCCAAACTGATACTGCACGGACTGGCGGGTTTAAGGCCCAGTAAACTGAGGTTCAATATGGGTATTTACAAATACGTAAGACTAAAACACTAAGGGGCTCACCACGGGATATGTGGTTAAGTTAAAATACGAAACTAAATATATACAATGATGAATTTTAATGTGACATTTACCTCCCTTTTTAGAGAAGTACGAAGTACTGGAAAACCCATTAAAATTTAAAATACTGAAAGTAAATATATTTACATCAAACGACTTAGGTAGTGTGCACCCACATTGTCTTTACCTTTAATTGCATGTATAGTAAACCTGTAAGGTTGCAAACTAAGCGCCCAGCGCATAAGTCGAGGGTTAGTGACCTTAGCCTTATCTAAAGGGGCATGGTCACGATTTTGGTCAAAAATTATTTTTTTGATTTTAATATTTACAGTGCTTCATTAAGGGATTTTTAATAGGCAACCAAAATTTGAGAGCCATTTGTTAAGTTATAAGCGAGTTACAGAGCTTACAATTCTTCGCTATGTAAACAAAGCGTTTGTTTACATTTTGAATGTTGAGGTGAAAATTCCAGTTTTAGACCTCAAATGAATGAGTTAAACGTTAAGAACTGTTTATCTATGCTTAAAGTGAATAAAAAGATAGACAAATCAGCCTGAAAAATATTTTTTACTGGTATATTGAACCTATGTAAACAAAAACAAGGCACGAGCCTTGTTTACATGACGAAGAATTGTGAGCCCTATATCTTGCTTAAAACTCATCGACTGGCACCCAAATTTCATTTGATCATTAGAATGCATAAATCACTGTAAATAATAAAAACAGAAAAATAAAATTTGAACAAAATCGTGACCATGCCCCTTTAAGTACACAAGTGGGCTATGATCTGTCTCTAAAATGAACTCATGTCCATACAAATACTTCTGGAATTTCTGAATTGCCCATACAACTGCCAAGCACTCTTTCTCAACAGTTGCATACTTGTACTCACTCTCTCTTAGCTTTCTACTAGCATAAGCAATTGGGAGTTTCTGACCAAGTTCTTCTTGTAAAAGAACTGCACCTAGACCTCTGTCTGAAGCATCCGTCTGTAGAATGAAAGTCTCCTTGATATCAGGAGGTTTCAATATGGGACACTTAGTAAGTGAAGCTTTTAGCGTCTGAAATGCTAAATTGTGAGCATCTTCCCATTTCAACTTAGTGGGTAAACCTTTTTTGGTCAAGTCAGTCAATGGTGACGCGATTTGAGCAAAATTGGGCACAAATTTCCGGTAAAACCCAACTAAACCAAGGAATGACCTTAACTGTTTTTTCGTGACAGGAATAGGGGCATTACATATAACTTCAACCTTGTCAAAGTCTGGCTTCAACTCCTCATTACCCACTACATGTCCGAGACAGTCAATATTTGAATAGGCCAATGAACATTTACCTGGTTTTGCTGTCAGACCTGCTGTCCGCAATCGCTGAAAAAGCTCATCTAATACAACAAAATGATGATCTAGAGACTTTGTGTACACCAAAATGTCATCTATGAAATTGTCTGCATTCTCCATTCCATGCAAGACTTTGCGCATTAATTTTGAAAATGTGGCCGGAGACGTAACTAACCTAAAGGGCGTGACCCTGAACTGAAACAAACCCTTACCTGTTCTTATGGCTGTTTTTGGTTTTGAATCATCTGTTAACTGAACCTGCCAATACCCTTTTGATAGATCAATTTTTGAAAAGAATTTATGTCATGCAAGTTTGGAAAACATTTCATCAGCATCTGGCATTGGCTCTGAATCAAATATAGTCTGATTATTCAACAGGCGAAAATCTATACAGAACCTGTTTGTTTCATTTTTCTTGGGCACGATAACAACTGGTGAACAATAAGGGGAGTCAGAAGATTCAATAATGTTCATCTTCAACATGTCACTCACCTCTTTGTTTACTGTTTCCTCCACTGAATATGGTATCTGACGATTTTTGACATGAATCGGTTTGGCACTTGTCGTTCTAATTTCATGTTCAAGTACACTTGTGATACCAGGACGGTCTTGAAAAACATCATCAAACTTAAAAAGCAACTTCATCAATCTGTCCTTGCTCTCTAATGACAATGATGGGTTAATGTTTACTGTGCTTACACTAACCTCTGAGGTTACTCATCTAACTGTCCATCTTGGTCCTCATCATCCACGCAATCAACTACTGCTGCGTTCACTAAACCAAGAACACCTGCATCTCCCGTCACTGAAGCAACATCTGAAATTGGTCTCTCAATGTACTTTTTCAAAAGATTTATATGAAATTTTTTTGTATTACCTTGCATATCTAACTGATAATCAACTCTGTTGACTTTCTTTGTGACTGCAAAAGGTCCTTTCCACTGAAGCAATAATTTGTTATTGTCAGTCGGTAAAAGAACAAGAGCTTTATCTCCTACCTTTAGACTTCTAGTTCTAGTTTTCCTGTCATAGTGTTTCTTGTATCTGGTAGACGACTTTTCCAGACTCTCTTTCGCAAGTTCAGCCATAAACTGGAGTCTGTCCTTGAGATCTAAGACATATTGGTAGGTTGTCTTGACATTGAATTCTGGTATGTCGTTTGTCCACAACTCCTTCAATATGGAAATAGGTCCACGAACTGATCTACCATATCCCAACTCAAAGGGTGAGAATCCAAGACTCTCCTGTGGAACTTCTCGGTAGGCAAATAGCACAGCACTTAGGTACTTGTCCCAATCTTTTGGTTTCTCGGAACAGAGTCGCTTCAACATCTGCTTTAAGGTCCCGTTGAATCGTTCCACCAACCCATTACAGCTAGGATGATACGGGGTTGTTGTCCGCTGACTAAGAGAAATAAGGCGACTTACCTCTGACATTAATGCGGAAGTAAACTGAGCTCCCATATCTGTCAACATTTCACGAGGTATACCAATTCTCGAGAACATTTCTATTAGAGCCTCTGCAATTCTCTCTGTCTCGATGCTGGGAAGTGCGATGGCTTCAGGATAGCAAGTAGCATAATCCACTAAAGTGAGAATATAGCGATTACCTTTGTCTGTGATTGGAGAAAGAGGGCCCACCAGGTCAACAGCAACTCTCTGAAACGGTTCGTCTATGAGTGGCATTCGTTCAAGAGGTACTTTCTTAATCTTACCTTTGTGAACTGTGCGCTGACAAATGTCACAAGACTGGCAAAATCTTCGCACATCACTCTGGATTCCTGGCCACCAGAATTCTGACGTTACTCTCGCTAAAGTATGCTGTGTTCCTAAATGACCTGCTAGCAATGAATCATGTGCAAGTTTCATTACCTGGTTTTGGAATTTATCGGGAACAACTAATTGAGAATAACTCTTTTCCATATCTAGCACATGAGTACTATACTGTCTAAACATAAGGTCGTTTTTCCTAAATCAACTCACTTTACCATTTTTCTTAACCTGAGAGAGATTTTTCTCTACATTTTTACGTACCTTTTTCAAAGAATGATCATGCTCCTGCGCATCCCTAATCGTCATCGGATTGATATCTTCAGTAATCATGTCTGGAACCCTAAGTTGAGGATATGGTTTACTCTTGTCACGTTTCCGTTGCCTAGTCTCAACAGCATTTACCTGCCAATCTGGATCTGGTTGATCTGCTGGTTTGGCATCTGGAACGTTACCAACTATCAAGTCGTACACAGGATTCTCCATACACCATACCTCATACTGACCTTTCAGAAATGGCGTATCGATGGACACTTCGGCAATCGGGACAGATACCTTAGAACCATCTGCTAAAATACAAGTCTGTTTCTTACCAACTATAAGGTTTTCCTCCTGTATCTTGCTCATTTTAACAACAATACCACTACACCCAGTATCTCTTAGTACCGTCACAGGGACATTGTTAACATACCCTGCAGATAAAGGCATGTTAAAAGACGAGTTCTTCTGACAAGATGATGACATTGTAATTGGAGAAGAAGAGACTCTGGAATCTACAATAGAATCAGTAGGCATTGTGCTAACAAAACAAACCTTTTGCTATGAAGATCCAACGTCTTGCACTGCATTAGAAACGTTTTTGAACGATGTTCTAGACTTACATTCTGATGCAATGTGTCCGTACCTATGACATGTGTAACACTTACGCTCTGTCTTTGGAATGAACCTTTTCTTATCATTAGGTACATGCTTGTTCTCACCTACATCTGTTTTCTTCACTTGATCAACTTTTTTTGCTAAAGGCATCTTACCCTTACCCGTAGCTTGGAGTGCATTCAGGTCACGAGCATCTTTGTATTGATCAGCCAAGTTTGCCATTCTTGTCAAATTCTCAGGTAATCTTTCCTTTAAAAATAGTTTCAGATCTTGACTACACACATGTAAAAATTGATCGCGTAACATAGGATCATACAAGTCTTCAAATGATTTGGTAACCTTTGCCATTTCAATCCACCTATCAAAATAACTACTCAACCGAACAGTGAACTGGGAAAATGTTTCACTAGGATCTGGCCTACATGATCGAAATTTCTTTTTAAAACCATCATCTGTCAATTCAAAGCGTCTGAGTAATGCTTTCTTTAGGGTATTGTAGTCAAGGGCATCAGTTTTGGGCATCAACGCATAAACATCTAAAGCTTTTCCCTTTATTATAGCACTAAGATTTATAGCCCAATCCGATCTATCCCAACGCTAAGCTTCAGCGTACCTTTCAAATCTTAAAAGATAACTATCCGTCTCATCGTGAGAATCGTCAAAGAAAGGGAGTTTGGGAATCTTAGCGGACACATGACTATCGTAAGATTTTGACTCACTCGCAATATAAGATTGTTGCTCTAATTTCATTTTCTCAATGTCAATCTTCACTTTCTCTCTCTCTAACTCAAAATTATATTTCTCTCTCTCAGCGTCCGCTTGAGCATGCATCTTAATCTTTTCCAACTCTCTCTCAGCTTGTCTCTCATCTCTTGTAATAGCTTGCTGTTCTTTAATAAAATCTGCCAGAGCAGTGTCCTTAAGACCTAAACCCTCACCAAATTCTTTTAACTCATTCAAATCATTCATGTTTGACATGAAAATATCGGTACAAGAATAAATTAACTTGAACCTCACTTCACATGTGACTAACTCAAAACCACCAGTAGCTATGATACACAATACATTGCGAAAACAAATACATCCAGTACCACGAAACACAAAATAGCTTACTACTCTGCAGTTACCAGAAGGTTCCGACTTACTGAGACAGGTCCAACTCTGGTTAGCATTTTTCCAAGGTCCCAAACAACCAGTACACGGCTGATTTTGTACAACACAGAACACACACACATGGACAATGGTACACACAAACTGAAACAAAATAAAGAACAATGAACATGAATAACATGGAACAAAAACAAAAGGGTAAACAAACAAATTGAACACTGCGTCGTTTTTTTTTTTCAGAAAAAATTAAAAAAAAATTTTTTCTTAATACAAAGATTTTGGGGAATCTATCCCACATCTGACACCAATTTGTCACAGATTTTCGAGCGGAATTAATTGAAATTTATATTTACTGTAAGACAAAGAATAAAACAATATTTTTACATTGTTTTACATTTTTAATATAGTTTGAATTGATACACATTGAAAGTAAATGTCCTAGTATGGGAAACTGGTGAGGTCCTTCACTGTAGTCTATTGCCACTTGGTCTTGACAAGTATTGACTGGTAAGGTCCCCCTGTGGACAATGTTCTCTACTGGCCACTTAGTCTACATTAGACTTCACCAAGATTCGGCCATCATCGATGAAAGTGGTAGAATATCTGTAAATATTTGGTCAAAAAAATAAACAACGTCACCTCACGTTCAGGGGCTTTTTACAGTAAACAAATAGACATGCAGTTATAAAATTAAAAAACCTCAAGGAACTAACTTATTATGTTCGAACAAATACTAACAAATTAGATTTCATGTGATATAGTGCCGATTTCAACTGTGTGGTGAAAAAAACAAAAGTCTCAGGGTGTAATAAAGATTACAGTACCGACCAGACCCCCCTAACAGAAAGTAAACCCCAACTTAACCCTGGGTTTACTTTCTGGGTTTACTCTGGGTTTACTAGAGTGGACCAAGAGTAAACCCAGAGTGGACACAGAGAGTAAACCCTGATGAGAAGTATACCCGGAAAGCAGATGCTACATGTGTATTCGGAATATACAAGGGACAGGAATTACGAATTACAAAATTCACGAGTAAACCCAAAGTAAACCCCGAGTAAGCCCAAAGTAAACCCCGAGTGGACCCAAATTTTCAAAAAGTAAACTCAAAGTAAACCCAGAAAGTAAACCTAGGGTTTGGCTGGAGTTTACTCTGGTGTTAAGTTGGGTCTGATTGGTACTGTAGGTATATCTATTTACAGAGCATGCGACATCTTGACGCCATGTTATAAAGGTTACTGTGCGCCGTTGTGACGAAACATGTTGTTTTATAAGGTGGTATGGGACATCTGTCGATATTAATGTGGATTAAAGTACTATATAATTGAAAAACTTTCACCGGTTTAGAATTTTCAAATTTTACAATATTTAACCAAAAAATGGCTTTAAAAAATATTTGAAAAGATGAAAATTGTAAAACCCCCATCGGGATTCGAACTCATGACTTACAGGTTCGTAGTAAACCCACTAACCCTCTGCGCTACGGATTTAGGTGAACATTTTTGGAAAGAAACTACTTATATAATTACACTTTATTTCATTGTTTATTTCGATAAACAATACGTCACAACATGGAAGTGTCCCATCTCACCTTAAAAATCGGATATAAAAAAATACCTTTTCATCAAATGGAATGAAACTTTGTATAGCAATAAAAGAAGTGTTGGTGCATAAATCAATCTGTTAGTTATGACTATTATGAAAAATATAGACAACCACATTTACTTAGTATTTTTTATTGATCCTCGTATTTGATTTCTATATCAAAATATGTTTGCTCCCCAAACGTCTTTTTGTATTAATCTTTCATTTATACCTACAAATCTTTGATACTAAAAAAGTATATTGTTTACAATCAATCAATAATCTTCTGACTTTTCGTTTCTCTTGGGATTAAAGCAGGAAGATATTGATCCCAAGAGAAATGAATGATCCTTCATGTTTTCATCCTCTTTGCTACGGTTTGTTCCTCGTCCGTATTATCTTACCAAATGTTGATATTAAGTCTCAGCTTAGTAACACAGATTGATTTCAAGCTTAGGAATACTAAAAAGGTATACATACCTGTTCACATGAATGCCTTACACAGCTCAAGATTATATATTATGTATCACTTCAAGCAACGAGATATATGTAATAAGTAATTAAACTTTTTTTTGGGTATTATGTTAATAATTTTAGTTAGGACTTGAATTGGTTAAGGCGCAAACATAATAATCAATTTATATTGTTGTTGGCCTCACAGTTGGTATACAATAGATATATATTTACAGGTTATAAGGACGATAGCAAGTTTCCTGTTCCCCAGAGGCAGCAACTGTTTCACGATGCAAAGCAAAAGGTATTAGTTGCTATCAAGATT
This sequence comes from Magallana angulata, assembly GCF_025612915.1. Taxonomy (NCBI): domain Eukaryota; kingdom Metazoa; phylum Mollusca; class Bivalvia; order Ostreida; family Ostreidae; genus Magallana; species Magallana angulata. The sequence goes on from NC_069120.1 coordinate 55,035,359, forward strand.
GACATTAGACTTGATTTCGTCCATATAGTCAATAAAAAGATTTTTAATTTTTATTCAATTTATTGGACAGATATGAAGATTTCTTGATGATAAACAAATAAGTTATCAGTCTTGGAATTTAAAAAAGTAACTTTATTAACTTCGATTACATCGAAGGTTTTCGCAATTTAAAAGGAAGAAATCGAATAAAAAATGTCAACGACTATTAGGCAGATAACACAGAAACTATATTACTGTTTGACAGAATAGCATGTTCATTCGCTGTGATTTTTTCATAAGAAAATACTCACAGAGGTAAAACTGCATATACGAAACAAATAATATCGACATTTTATTGAGCATTGCTTACAATTTTTTCCCTGAAATTAGTCCGCAAAACACTTCCATGTTTGAAGACGTTTTAAAATTTTGGAAATGATTGCCAATATTCATGCAATGACAAATTGATTTAAACTTCATATATCATGATTTTTTGAAATTGACTTGATGGACACAATTAGATATAAAAAAAAGGACAAACACAATTCGTAGATCTTCAAGTAGAAATGGAAAAAGTATTGTGAAAATAGTTAAAAACGTGCCCTCTTTTGCTAGTGCAAATCAAATTTTGATATTGGTCTTCCAAAGCACAATATAAACTCACTGGATTTAAAAAAAATTAGATTGTAATGTTCATAAAAAACCAGGATTATCAGTTATACATTTTGATTTGATGTTAAAAATACATTCAAATAAACCTGACATGATTTGATAGGTCGAAGTACGAATCAAGTGCATGCATACAAGGTTATTTAATCATACTAGTTAATTAGTGTTTACATATATATACAACTTTTAGTATATGATAATTATATGATACAAAACAAAGAATGATTTGTTTAAAAAAAATTTAAACATTTAGAAAAAATAATAAATGTATAAATATGGTTAACATTTGACAAAGATCAATTTAAAGCCTAACACTTGTTGAAGCAACTATCTGAAAACAACTGACTTTTATTTGTTTTATGTGTATTTTTTCAATGTATGCCTCTTATTATTGATAGATGCGATGAAATTCATCAATGTACAATGGAGGAAAAAATACAGCGGATGTCAGAGTCAATGTTTATGGTACTGTGCGAGATAGTGGGGACCTCAGAACAGGTAGCCATCAGAAGGGAGACAAGGGACATCTGGGAGATCGTGGAAAAAAAAGTGACAAAAAATAATGGGATCATTAGGATGTTAAGTGGAAGTATAAGAGAAGGACTTAGACTGAAAGGATCAGATATGGACTACATGTATTGGCTAAACCATGAACATGACTCAGTCTAAGAATTACAACACAACCAATACAACCTTGATTCTCTCTGACACTTCTGAGAGTCCACCAGGATTCACTCTACTTCAACTACTTACACCAACACAAAATCGAGAAATCCAGTCAATATGTGTCAGAATGAATGACAGAGTTTATATATTTAGTTCTCTAGTCATCCAATTAGCTTGCTCTAGAATAATACCACACTCTTCTGTACATGGACCGTGTGGTAGTGGTAATATAGCGGGGACTGACTTTGACCATGCCTGTTGTTTTGTCTCTGACTTTTGGCCCCAGTCTGCCTCCTCGAGGATAGAGAGATGTCACTTATGGCCTAATCCTGAAGTTGTTAATGACATTGTCAGAAATGGATGTCACTTTGTAGCAATTGGCCATCCTTTCGGGCCCAATGAAAAAGAAGAATGGAGGACTTCTTTCTCTCAAGCGGAGTATAGATGTGTGACCGCAATGAACCATAGTCAATTTCTGACGTATGGATTGTTGAAACTGTTTTTAAAAGAAGTTATCAATCATCAAATAGATGAAAAGAATACCCTATTATGCTCTTATCACATGAAGACAACTGTTTTCTGGGCAATTCAACAAAACACGCTACACAACTGGTGTCCACAAAATATCCTGGTTGGTTTCTGGGTCTGCTTTAAACTCCTCCTTAAATGGGAGTATGAGGGGATCTGTCCTAACTTTTTCATCCCACAAAACAACCTGTTTTTGACAAAGGTCCATGGTTCAGCACAAAAACGATTGTTTCTACAGTTACATGAATTGTACAAGAAAGGTCTGGCCGGTCTGTTACAGAGTTCCTATATCCGATCCAATATGACTGATGTCCTGCACAATCCAAGACATACAATTTGTACAGATGAATGTTTAATCAAATCTAAATTTGATTTGGATGGAGAATTTTTCTCTGAAATATATCGAAATATTTATATATCTGAACACGATTTTCAAAGCTGTGTAAAATACTTATATGAACATGAACAACTGATAGGTTCACACCTCACACAAAATCAAGTGTTCATGTTAGAGAGACTTACAGCCTCAATCCTTCAAAACACTGCTTTTGTATTTCACAATATGTACAGTAGTACAGTTATCAACAAATATATGTACATTGCAGACAAAGTGTCCAATCACATGATTAAATTAGCAGCCAAGTTCGGGTGTGTTTCCGACATGTTCTACATTGCCATGTATTACTACAAGACACTCAAGCTTTATCTGTATTAAGGATGATAAAAGTCAAGTTAGCACAGTCATGTCTGATGTACAGATATGTAAACAGAGAATCGTACATTGAGGCTGTAGGGGCTCTGTCCTTGTCCACAAAGATGAGACAGATTGTTGCATATAATGTCACACTTTACAATAAAATATGCTATATTTCTGAACTATTACAAGAACAACAGTCTTCTCTACAGGACAAGAGGCATGTATCATTTATCCCAGTGTTTGTAGTGTTACACTTTATGGAGTTCTTGTGTTACAGACACATTGACACTACATTATCTCAAGCAGCTCTAGATGAGCTACAGACCCTAGTCCACCATGATCAGGGACTATATATTAATGATCCCTACAGAGACATCTCCTGGGAGATCCTGGGGATCTGTCAACAGATCACAGGGAACCTCCAGGCTGCTCTATACTCATACCAACAGTCACTCATACAGTATCCATTTCACAAAATACAAAATGCTACTCAAAGGAGGATACAAGAAGTTGTTACTAGTGATTAAACGATCTTGAATATCATTGAGTTTTGGTCTCTCAGTTGATTCAATATTTAATGCAAGGTCATGCTCTACTTTTAAACAATTTCTGAAACGAGGCAAGCTACTGGCAAACACGTTAATATATAAAAACCATCAACATTCTCTATTTAAGTTGTCGATACAACGACATTGTCAGCAAATGCAATATTTTGTTAGGTCGTATGATGACTGAAGTTTTTCATACTTATTGTTAGGCCATTGTCAGTAACTGAATTGTCTACAGATTTTCTTGTTTCCCTGATTACGACAAAGAGCACTAGGTGGATGTGATCGGTCAGCAGAGGACGCTCACTCCTCAATTTTGTGCTTTTCTTGAGACTTTTGAACACTGTTCGTTATCACCACGTTTCACTATTAATTGACAATGTGCGAAATCAAATTAAAATATTTAGCACAAGAATCATGAACATGTTCATGGCTGTGTAGTGATGCGTGTTTTAATGATATCCATTTTTTTTATACAGCCCATCATTTATGTCGATAAGGGAAGGTAAAAAATATCATCATAGATTATGTGGGTTTTTTTTTCGTTTTATCATCATAGATATACTGACTCTATTTATTCATGATTTTAATAATTAATTGTATCATTTCAGAGAGTTTGCAATAAATAAGTCCTTCTTTTTGTCACAATACGTGCTAAAACATGTACCATTTGGGATGTTTTCAAAACAAATTTTGAGAAAGTTATACTGTATATATCCCTATAAATTATAATGTCATTAAAACATTCTTTGCCACGATCTTATGATACAACTGTCATTGTCAATGGTTTACATTAAATAAAATGTTCTGGTTCTACTGGATTTACAAATTCATGTTAAAATTTTTTTTTGCTTTCTTGCCTATAATTTATTTCCTCATTTTTTTCCTTTTTTTAAAAAAGGTTCTGTTCTTTTCTTTACTGGAACAGAATTGAATCCCCTTTACCAATCATACTTTGTATTACGTGTGATACAATTACGTAATGCGAATCTTAGCAAAAAAATTGACATACGAATGTTAGTGTTATCTTTTTCTATATATGAAAGCTTTACATCACTGTAATTAAAATTCTACAAACAAATCCTAGACCTATATCATTGGTTCTGATGTGAGGATTTGGCTTTAAATGTTATAGAGTGAGTTTGCTTTTCTTTTTAGGTTACCTGGGTGCTTATCTTTGTCAGTCGGAGTGCGTCGTGCATAAACAATAGCACACCTCACAGCCTTATTAGCATAATCGGAACCTTTCTGATTTTAATATTCACAAAAGAATGAAAAAAACCCGAGAAAGTCAAAACTTCGTATATCTCGGGATTTTAACGAGACCAGTCTAATAGTCGTGAAAATTGAGAGAGGAGTTTAAATGGAAAAAGTAAGTAAAAGTTTTTGTTTCTTATATTGGCAAGCTTTTAAATTATTTAAAGTTGCAGAACAATTGTTTATTAATGTGAAGTCGAAGTTTGGGGTGAATAGCCTTATCTCGTTAAATTTTGTTCAGCATGAAACAGTCTGAACAGCAATCCTCGATTTTGCCAACAATCTGAAACGTGCTAAGGAGTAGTCATTCGTCGGTAAGAACATACTTACTTACATTGTTAAACTACTCAAAAACTCTTTTAAAAGCCTACAATGCATTAAGTCTAGTACACATGTTACAAAAATGTCGATAATTAATGGTCGTTGTGAAATGGGACTTGAAAGACATGTTTTAGTATGAAATGTGTATGCAGGTGTATTATAGTCAGTTTTTACATATATTGTTACGTAGCATACGTTAAAAAAATATTGTATATTTTTCCTAGAATATTGAGTTTGTGTCAATCATGCTTTCAGTCATTTCCATATAGAATTTCCTCGACACGTACAATGTACACTGTACATGTGGTTTTGATATCTATATCTCATTCAAACTGTTAACTTTATGTCTTATTTATCTCTTAACGATGAGAGTGTTTATGATTCAAGGGTCTGCATTTGTTATGTAAATATAACATTATACGATTTGGAGTATGAGAGAGAGAGAGAGAGAGAGAGAGAGAGAGAGAGAGAGAGAGAGAGAGTGTGTGTGTAATTACAGTGTACATGTAATTGTTATTGATTGCCTTGCTTCCATGAACCATATATATACATTTGTATTTCAATAATGCCACATTGCACTAGAGATATTGTTGACAAAGATGTTGAGAGAGGAGAGAGAGTATGAAAAGCCATAACAAATTTTATAGTTATATGTCATTTCCCACTTAATGAGTTGTTATAGCTGTTATCATGGTAATGTTTTGACCATGTCTCAGATACTGCATGTGCCCTTAAAAAAGTGTAATCTAGGACACACCCTTTTGTTTTGATGAATGACAGCATTTAGCTTTGTTATGATAGTGTGTCTTTTTTCTTCTAATCTACAGATTTACCTGCGGCTTCCAGATGATCTGAAGATCAGGAATATAAAAAATATTGTCAATTTGATATTGCTAATGACCCAGTCATGTCTGCTGAAGCCCAGAAGGTACTTCTTTGTCATGTAATAAACTTACAACTTGTCTTCCATATGTAGATATATTTGGTTTAAGCTGATTGAAAGCCAAGCAAGGTCATCTAAATAGCTACAATGTCTTGTGTAAAAGGGAAAGGTTTATATGGGCATCTTGTTGCAAATCTGCTTGATTATCTGTATTTTAAGGGGTGGGAACCTCTGAAAGGAATACGAGGTGTTTCAATTATTATAAACTTTAAGAGATGTGTTTTACACTCTCTGAGAAAATGGGATATGCAGAAATCCCATGAATTTCTTATCCTGAAAATATGTTTTTCAGATAAATTTTTGTTATTGACGCAATCATATTTTGGTGTACATAGAATGTTGATAGTTGAAACTCATACAGACAAGCATATGTTACATAAGTGTTACATAAGTGTTTATGACTTTGATCTTTGTTCAATATATTTAATATCTTTCTGTCCACTGGATATCTAAATATCTTTGAAGTTACACCATTGAAGTTACACATTCATTACATTTATCATGTGTGTGCAGAATTGATTGAGCCAGGTTTCCTGATGTTGCCATATAAGTGATACATTGTACTGCTTTAAAAAGTATATATATATTTACATTATCCAGGGTCTTTGTCTGTGATAACACTACGTATCGATTTTGTGCTATATAACCCATAATACAAATGACGCCAAATTGAGGCGCCAGCAGGGTTTGCTTATTTATATTTAAAGATTTATTCGTACGATGGCCTAAAATTATATAAATATAAGTAATAAGGAATCATTCTTTGAATATTATGAGGTGATAATTTCGGTCGGGGCATGATCAAATCTATTGGATTTGATCACGCCCCGACCAAAATTATCACCTCATAATACTCAAAGAATGATTCCTTATTCCTTATATATCACTTATTGGTATATTAGTACATATTTCATTTGTAAAATCATTTGACAAATTTAAATTGTTTTGTAGTACTGAAATGTTTTTATGGCTTTTCAAATTACTGAAAGTACATGCACATGATGCAACTATCTTTTGATGCTGTATATATAACAAAAAGAAATTGTCAGCTGGGTTTAAAATTAGTGGCAAAATGATGTAATACATGTATGTACAATATTAGAAAAGATTACATTGTTAGTAATTGCACTTTCCATAAATAACTTCATTGAATATATACATGTAAGTATTTGATGAGTGCACAATGTTTGCAAAAATTACATGTAATTCTCTTAACACTTTATGTTTTTTCTATTTTAGTTTCCAGACCATGACATTAATGAATAGTTCTTGAATGGAATGCATGAGGATTAGAATGGAACCTTATTCTGCCTTTTTACCAACTCACACCATCTTTTCAAGATTTATGGAGCCAACCACAGAAGAATTTGTTCTGTACACATCATTCATAACATTCTTATTTATGTTGCATAACTTTAAATGTTACTGGATGAATTGTGTTCACATAATGAATACCAGCAAACTTTTTATCGAGTGCACTTAATTTGTATTTTGCCTACCTATCCATCTAACATATGTTTTTATATAAACATATTCATATACATGTAACATTTTTGGAAACAGCTATTTTTTTAAAAATTGGAATTTAGCCTTACTATTTTATACAAGTTTTTTATACTCTTTTGTATACAAACAGAACAAAAATACTTAGTTACTATGGGAAATGGACATAATATATGATTGCGCCCATGAGCAAAGGGTGCTTATGACATTTTTGACAAAACAGAGAAATAACGTCACAAACATGACGTTACGTCATAACGTCGTCTGAAAAGCGTAAAATATATAACCTGTTATTTTCATCACGTTAAGTTTTTCTAACTTTTTCTAAATTTAGTTTTCACATTATTTTAAATAATCTCTTATTATACTCTATTTGCACACAAATTTGATTAACTACATGTATTTCTGTTTTTCTCGATATTAACGTATTCCCCCAAATTGGCTATGATTTAATGAAGTTTTACAGAAATATTTTGCTATTAATTTAATGTGTCTGCTTCACCCTCTTTTACTTTATAACGATCGATATTAACATATTTGCATCACAAATAAAAATAAACTTATTTTAGAGAAAGGAAATCATTATTCAGATCATATACTGTTGATTCCTTATTTTACGCGAGTACTTAATTCCGCAATTCAGCAGTTTTCCATCAAATTGCGAGAACATAAAATCGCGAATGCTGAATTTTTATCGTAGTTTAAGGTATGTTACCTATGTAAAAAAGCGAGATTTTAAAATTCGCGAGATGCACTTCTCACAATTTTATGCGGATATTAATTCCTCTCGTTTAAATAGGAATCTATGCTAATAGTGCGTGGATTAAGAAAGCTAAAAAAAAAAAAAAAAAAAAGAAACTTACAAATAATTATATAAGTACTTGAATCGTCTTAATTCAACAAGTACCGTTGACGGTATTGTTTTAATTTTAAATTTATTTTCCTAAATCCTTTTCTAATAAATTACTAAAAATGCAGTTTAACTAGAAACATTTCTGGTTAAACAAGCTGAAATCTATCTCAAGATAAGACAGATGAAAAGATGCAATCTCACCGATTCGGTAAAAAGTTGTATTGTTTAATTTCTCATATTTTTAGTTTACATAACAGGTGCTTGTGTTTCCTCATACATTCTCAATATTAATAAAACGCTGCATTTACATGTACAAAATGAATTTGATATGCCCTTTAAAAAAACACCCCAAACAATTCCTTGTTTTTATTCTTAACGAGGCCGAGTCTAATTATTTCTACCCTATATATTTTAATGAAATATCTTGAAATATCTTGCATAAAGTTTTACTGTTATATCAATTGTTTTTAGATAAAGGAAAATATTAACGGCCCCGATTTCCTATGCAGTCTTGAATTTTTAGAAGGCACTATCGGAATTTGTTGAAAATGCGTTAAATCTAACTTTTTCTGCATATATATTTTTTTTCTCTCTGCCCATGATTTTTTTCGACCGATCGGTTTAATGTTTAGAAATGGATCGTGAGGGTTTCAGCTCTGTCAGTATCTATAGAGCTAAGATTCACACCTGGTTTTTTATGAATTGGAGAGGCAAAACTGGGTGTGTATAGTAAGCCCAAATCAAACAAATAAATGCTTTTTCTGGTGATTTATGCACGATATGAAGGAGGCAACGTTGCAAAAAAAAAGTAAATAAATAAATAAATAAATTTAGCATAATACGCCCTAACGGTTTATGTATTTTTTTTCCGAGATTATCGCTACCGTCATAACCCGTATAAATCATCAATGAAAGTATTTTGTTCTTTCTATTTACACCCCCATTTTAACAGATTAATGAATTACTCGTAAAGAGTAGGTAAAATTAACTAAAACGTTCTTAATGTACATCAATACGTTAAATAAAAGAAAAGGGTAAATCATCTTAAATGGGAGGTTGAGTCTGACATCATCATGGTTCTTTTGAGCAGTCCAGATTTTTCCTAGCTAAGTCGATTTATGTTTCGACCAATTGATAAACGGAGCGTGTATATTTCAGTCCTGTCAGTTTCAAAAGAGCTATGAATTACAAATAATTTTCTTTAGAAATACAAGGAATCATACTTGGTTGATGTGATTTTAAACAAAAAAGTTAACTCAATGTACAACTTAAAAAAAAAACACCATTTCATGTTCCTATCATGTTCCTATCGGCGATTTTGTTTTTAATACTATACAGTACTTTTTTTATGTGTTTTAAAAGTGTTAAACAGTCAAAATCTTTAGTGGTCCGATTCAATGTAATGAACACGAGTGAATTTAAATATGCAGAAAGTCGTTATCTGGATGTTGGTTCCTGAGAATGTTTCAGAAATGATGTAATCATACTCTTATACTTTTTTTAGAAATTAAAACGTCCTATTTCAAGTTATATATTTAAACAAAGAGCCAGAACAAAAATGGTCATGGAATAGTACCAAATAGACAAAAGGAAAGAATGATTACTAGGACCTCCAAATTATACATTGACATGATTTCCAAATATACGTTAAAAACAAAAACTAGACGATAGATAAAATTGTAAATTATGTTTATGCATGCTTTTAAATACAAGATTCTTTGAGTCGCACGCATTATGCTTAAAAAAGTGAGAAACTGTTATCGTGCCAGTACCTACGGTGTCGCAAGAGTTCGAATTATTTTTCCACACATGAGCATTTAGTGATATTGTATTACTAAAAATGTTTGACAGCATAATTACAGCTCATATTTTTACTACCATATATAAAATTACTGACTGGCCAATTTCTGCTTTAAAACCGATAAATCATGATCGAAAAAACTGTATATTATAAAAGGTTTAACCTACCTCCTATTTTTTATCGAAACTTATTTTTTAATTAGATTAGCATTAATTAATCAATAACTTTGTAAACGTCAAGATCAATCTCGATATATATTCATTTTTTTGTTACCATAGGCATTACTGAGGAACTTGAGAATATCAGACGGTTTCACGATCCCGTCCGAACCTTGGTTCATTTTCATATTTATTTTAGTCGACGAAGCGGATTCATTAAATTATTTACGGCTTTGATGAAGTGTGTAAGATTTACAAATGATTTTGGAATATGTACATGTAGGATACATAAAGACTTATTATACATCTTGAATACAGCGCACTGACGGTGTATTTATATGCATGCATAAGCTTTAGGTTATGGGTAATGGACGGTTGAGAGTTATCTTAAACCGATGGTGAAATATACATTCATCTATGCATACTAAATGTTTTCTCTATGGTACTCAACCTACATATTTGCTGTGGAATTGTGACACACGGATGAAAAGTGTCTGAATGTTATTTTTCAGGTGTGGGCACGCCCGAAATGTAAAATCAGCAAATACGGTAGGTGGGGGGGGGCTTAACAATTGTAGAAAAACAATCACAGTAGTTCGAAAAAAATGTGTCTTTAAGCGACCAGAGAGTAAAAATATCCCACATACACTAAAAAAAAATACCTTTTTAAATTATGTGAAATTTATCAATATTGGATGGGGGTGAATATCATGCGATCCAGGGAAGGGGCACTCTTTTCCATAAATTCTGCATAAAGTCGAATAGAAAAAAAATCTTTTGAACAGAAAGGGTGGTGTAAAGGGCATGATCCCAGCAGTGGTAGAATTAATTAATTTTTTCTTATTGTGTTTATCTGTGAGTATACACGTAAAGTCTAGTTACCGGGATGAAAACTTAAAAAGAATAGTTCAGTGCTACTACTTTAATTGCATCAATAAGTTGTACAATGGATCATGATTGTATACAAAATTGTATAATACGTTACTTTTGATATTGTTTTCAAAGTTCATTACTAAAATATGACATTTAATAATGTCACGAAAATCGCATAATTTATGTTGTTTAAGAACAAAAGCTACTAATATATTTTAGCTATTGATTGTTTATATGGAAAAGACAGTGTTTATGTATATGAAATATGTTCACATAGAATGCGCAACGAACTAGTTTCTCGTTGATATCCTCAAATAAAGTGAAACTAAACAACCGCCATTTTTTTTTTGGAATAATCACTTTTCACTGGCAGACAACTGCGCTGACAGTAGAAATAACAACAAACCTTTTTGTCTGAAATAAATGAATAGCGTAGATGTAAGCATACACCTTTATGCAGCAATGTGAAAAGATACTGATAACAAAGTGCAGTATTTTACGTTTATTAAACGACTAATTCACAGTAATGTTTGTTGACGTTGCGTTTCTAAAACACGACGTCGTGATTTTCCTATTGAAAAATCATCACTGTAAATGGGCAAAAAACTTTACTTAGAATGAGCGTATAGCCATAAAATTTCAGATTTGAGAACTTTAAGATGTGTTTAATTCAATTATGTAAAAATCAAAAAATGTGCAAAAAATGTCATAAGCACCCATTTCTCATGGGCGCAATCATATATAAAAGTGTCCGATAAAAGTATAGGGCAGGGATGGGGTAATTGAAAAAAGTATTTGTAATTGAGTGTAATTAATTACATTTTTCAAAGTAATTGAAAGTAATTGGTAATTGAGTCTGTCTTCAATTACAAGTAATTGGATGTATTTAAATACATTCAAAAATATTGTGTATTTTCAATTACTTTTCAATTACATCTCAATTACTTTTTACCGAGTTTCAAATATAAAAAATGTGTCTTATAATGATAAATAGATTTTATACATGTTTGGCATCAACTTTTGTTTATACAATAATTAAATGTTCCATAATGTTTCATATGTTTATACAGCATGACACACTGCCCAGGGCAATAGGTAAAGATCTAATTTTATGGAGGTGTGAACTCCTCTAATACCCAAGAACCCCCATTGATTTTAGACCCAAGGGAATCAAAATATCCCATTCTTGTGAATTGTAGCAATTATTATTTATATCCTGATATGCTGTACTGCCGAAAGTTGTACTTTCTGAATAAACATAGTTTTAATATGTTAATTCACTATAGAGAAAATATTATTCAGAACCAAAAGTGAACTCAATGGTACTTTATGAATTTAATGTTAAAGAAAACTGTTCTAGAAATTTTCAAGAAATCTGATCTCAACCGAACTATACAACCTTTAAAAACATAACCCTGCATAAAGCCCTGTATATCTTAATGCTGTTCATATATGTATATGTTTTCAAGATTAAAAAAAATAAAACTAAAGTAATTGAAATGTAATGAATTACATTTATCAAAGTAATTGAGAGTAATTAATTACATTTTAAAAAATTGATGTAATTGTAATTGCAAGTAAGTGATAAAATTGTCAATGAATTTGAAAGTAATTAATTACTTTTCAAAGTAATTGACCCCAACTCTGGTATAGGCCTTGTTCATGAACAGAAGAAATTGACAGAAAAATATTCAGTTTTAGCCATGAAATACAAATATTAATATTTTTAAAGAATATTATTTAATCTAAATAAGTTATAAAAAGTTTTTTTCCTTTATTCCAATGTTTGGAAACAAATCCAATATATTAATTAAAATTGCTGTACAGTATATCCTATTGCTTCCTATAATATATCACTTTAGTTTCTTGAACAGCATGTTTATTACTTTTTTTTCTTAAAATGATGTATACAAGGTCATTAATTTATTTTCATTATATTCAACTAGATACAAATAGGCCTTCTGCAACCTTTTCATTGTTTAAATGGTATGGAGTTTTAATAACCTTTCATATGAAAAATGACATCTAAATCTTAAATTGCTGTACATTATATCCTATCCATCTAATGTATCACTTTATTCATGTTAAACTCCGTGTCTGTTAGTATTATGATTTTGTTTTAGAATGATATATGCAATTTCATTAATTTATTTTTCATTTTTAAGAAAATTCATTTTTAAATAGATCTCTTACAACCTGTGTATTTTTTTTTTCAGTTTACATAACACAGTGTATTAATTGAATGTAGTTTTGTAGATTTATACATGTACCTACAAGCAATATACATTTAATATTCACCAGGTACATGTACCAGCCTACTATATTTGATAAATAAATGTACTTCTTTCATGCCTTTTTCATGCCTTTTACTCATTGTTATATGTATTATTTATAATTAAAATACTTTGAAAACTTTTCTCAATTTATTTATGTTAATAAGATTAAGAAACGGACTATAGTTAATGCATGTTTTCAAGAGTTGTGTCTCTTGAGGACAATAATGAATGCTCCCCAGGGTTCATGACCCTGAATATTGAGTAGGCTGTGAGGTGTGAATAGAGCTAACTTCTTTTTGAAAACCACTTGCCACATTTTTTAAATTTGGCATAAGGCGACATTTAAGGTAATGGGTACATGAAATATTATAACTTTTCTTACTCTTGATCGACAGAGGCCAAAAATGCAGAAACAAAGTTGCCAAAAAATAGATCATTTTTAGATCACCTGAGCTAAAAGCTTAAATGGGTTTTTTGATATTTTCTTTTGTCCGGCATCTTTTCCTCGGTATGTCCTTCTATAATTATATCACATATTTAACTTCTCCTCCAGAACAAACAGATTCATGTTCGTTAAAATAAAGGGACATGCTCTGATTTAAGGGGCCACACTAGTATTTCATTATCATTATTTAAAAAAAAATGATATCTTTCAAAAATTGTTTTCCATGATTTTTACTGAACTTTATTGCCAAAACACCGTGACTTGTGTAGAAGCAGCCTCGGGTAGAGAAGATTCAAATCATGATCTCCAGGGTTAGAGTGAAGCAACAATGAGAATTAATTTATGGAGGAAAAATCCTTAAAATCTTTAAAAAAACAATTTGGTTTTGAAACTGTAGATTGTGTGAAAGCATCCTAAGAAACAATGACTTCCGGTAGAATTAGAAATTGAAAGCCTTTTAATATTGTATCTAATCTACTAAATTGTCTCGATATTTTCAACATGACTCCACGAAGCTGATTTAAGTATGAGAATTGTTGCCAAAATGAACGATGTGATCCATTGACTTCTTGTTTCATATCTTCTTCTATAGTTCTGCACATCTTAGTGAAAAACTGAAATCATGGTTATGCTGACTAGGAACTTTTCAACTTGAGTTGTAAAACTTATGCCTCCCGTGGTAGGGATTTTGTCATTATGGTTGGGGAAATGAGGTCTGATAATGTTAATATACATATAATGTTTAAAAATCTTCTTTCTTACTTCTAATATCCAATAGAATGTAACTCCATATTTTAAAACCATCGAGGTCTCTTTCAAAATTGTAACAATTCTTGTCCTTTGAGGTAAGAAATGCAAAGTTTGGAAATTAACATTTTTTGTCAAAACGCTGAACTCCTTTAATTTAATAAAAGATAACAAAGAGTCTGTCTGCGTCATCTGTTTCATATTTAGATATTTTACTGGAAATTGACATTAATGTTAACATAACAACAAAACTTTTTGATAAACGCGATGAGTTCAATTTTTCTCGAGTCAACTTTCTTTACTTATGTAGCAATATACCTTCATCACCCGCATATGGTTTTTTTCTCTCGGTTAATTGGATACACAAGGGCATGCTCTTCGTATGAATTTCTAAGGCGAGGCAAGCTACTGACAAACAAGTTGTTAAAAGAGGAATATTAACAGTGTCGTTTGAAGTCATCTTTTTGTAAATTCTATGGTCGATACAACGACCTTGTCAGCAAATACAATTTTCCACTGGGTCGCATGCTGACTGACGTTTTTCATACTAATTGTAAGACAATAATTATCACCTAATTGTCTACGGACTTTTCCATTATTTCTCGATTACGACAAATAGAACGCAGCGGGCGTGATTGGTCAGCATAGGATGCTCACTCCTCCTAGGCACTTAATCCTACCTTCAATGCAATAGAGGTCCGTGTTAGCTCAAGGTTTGCATTTTGACCATGATCACAAACAAACCAAATCATCAACGTTTCGTTTTTCCTGTTATGACATTTTCCCGCTTTTTAAATTTACCTCGATTAAGACATGACTAATTATGACAAGGAGCACATATCGGGTGTGACCGGTCAGCAGAGAATGCTCACTCCTCCTAGGCTCCTGATCCTACCTTTTTGGAGGTCCGTGTTGCTCTGCTTTGATTTTGTATTTCGGTTTATGGATTTTTCAGAAAGATAACAGTTTGTCATCGTCATTTTTCATTCCATTGAAATATATTACTTCAGCTTTAAAATCTTTTTTTTTCAATACGCTGAACTCTTTTTAGCTTTTTTTGAGAATTGTTTTTTCAGCTTTAAAAGAGTATTGTTTACAGTTTCGATTGAAGTCATCCTTTTGTAAGTTTTCTGCTTGATACATAGACCTTGTCAGCAAATACATTTTTCACTGGGTCGCATGCTGACTGACGTTTTTCATACTTATAGTTAGACCATGATTACTCACCTAACTGTCTATGGATTTTTCCGTTTTCCTGATTATGACAAAGAGCACACGGCGGGTGTGACCGGTCAGCAGAGGATGTTCACTCCTACATAACACCAGATCCTACGCCTAATTAATTTAGAGGTGGCCCGGTCCATGTTTCCAATTGCTCTGTTTTGTACTTTTTCTTTGGACTTATGATTTTGATCGCCTTTCGTTATCACCATTTGCTATTCTAAATTTTACAATAAACTACTTCATAAATAGCAACTTACTTCTGAGATAACGGAGCAAAGATGTATTTTCATTAAGTGAATTGTGTAAAGCTGATGAAGAAATAAAACATATTTTGTAAGACTGCAAATTTATAACAAATTTCAAGTATAGTAAGCGTTTACCTTATATTCAACATTCAACATGAAAACTTTTGTGTTTGATGTTTTAATGACAATTTACGATACCTACACTTTTGAATAACCTTTTTATCATTCATTTGCTTTATTATATATAGTTATAAAATACTTGATAATAATACAAATAAATATGTATTGCAGGCTGCAAAAATAGATAACCAGATAAAATAGTATGTAAAAAATGCTAGTGCATGCATATTTATTTTCATATTTAAACCAAAGTTGTCAAATCCAAAGTATCTGCCTGATGATAACTCTCCTAACTATTTCCGCCATAACGTTAATTAGTATCTCTGCGTTCTATGGCATTCCGTTCAGGAGAAATATTTTCGTCAAGTATAAACTCATATCAAATTGGTTTTTTTTAGAGAATTTCAGAGGTCGTGCTTCGTTAAGAAACGAGCTGGCTAATTTTATTATTCAGCATCTGTCAAAACTCAGTCTCTATGTATACCCTAAAAAAATTCTAGTAAATCTTTTCACTTGTCAAGAAATTATTTATTATATTATTTCATTGCAATTTTATTGGTATAGTTTAATGCAAACTTTCACTAACGTGGACCTATCTTGGATGGTTAGTCCAAACTAATAATGGGACTACGAAAGGGATACTTCGAAAAATATTGAAACCACTTCAATTTAAACAAGACAATATTATAAATAAAAACTTTTTTTATTATTCGAGGGATAGGTTTTTTTTTTATATAAAATCATATTCATTTGAAGTTTAATTGTCTATTTGTAACATATGTAATCCAAAAAAATGCAATCCCATTTTACAAACTCAGTTACAGAAAGTAAGGTTGACAACCTGTGTTGAGGAAAAGACATCGTAAAAGTGTTTCCAAACAAATGAACTTGAAACATATGTAACAACACATACATATTATACAGCATAATTGTTTTTATCTTATTCTTTTCCGTGCTAGAAATCTATTGAATAATTTTCAAACCATTTCTAGTTTGCTGTCGAGTGAACAATATCAAATATTCTTCTCTTTGACGCATTTTTAATATAGTGTGTTTGATGTGAAAGTGATTGTCGATATGCGTATACAGCGGCTTGGATGTTCCCTGACATCTGTTGACAAATTCCCAGGATCTCCCAAGAGATGTCTTTATTTATATCATATATATGTTGTCCCTGGCCATGGTGGACTAAAACCTGAAGCTCATCTAACGCTGCTTGTGATAATGTTTTATCAACGTGTCTGTAACACAAAAACTCTAGAAAGTGTAACATTACATGCACTGGGATATATAATGTATGCCAGCCGTTCTTTGTGGCGGTCAATTGCTCAAGTTCAAGTTCTTTGATATAGCTGATTTTGTTCATAAGTGTAATATCCTTTACAACAGCCTGTCTCATCTTTGTAGACCAGGAACGCCCCCCTACAGCCTCTGTATACCTCCCTCTGTCTACACGACTCCTATACATCAGATATGGCTGTGCTAACTTGGTCTTTGTCATCTTTATAACAGATAAAGCTTCCCTGTATCTGAATGTCTTGTAATAATACATGGACATGTACAACATATCAGAAATGCACCCAAACTTGGCTGCTAATTTAAGCATATGATAGATTATTTTGTCTCCTTTATAAATATGTTTGTTGATGTTAGATTTAGTGTGCAATAAAAACGCCGTTTTTTGCAGTGCTGTTGCCGTAAGTCTCTGTAACATTACATCCTGATATCCCGTAAGTGGTGACTCTAGGAAATGTTCTATCACATTAAGAAATCTCACACAGCTGTGAATTTCATCCAAGATTGTGTGATCATTTCGCATTGTCTCAGTAAAAAGATCTGCATCATGGTCAACCTCAGACCTAATTATACTTTCACCAATACCAAACAATTGTCTTGGATTGAATTGGACATCGATGACTTTGGATCTGAAAGAGGAACTCCTTGACAAACAATGAAGACCATCTTCATACAGTTCATGTAACTGTAGGAACAATCTGTTTTGTGCCAATCCATAAACTTTTTTCAGGAACATGTTGTTTTGTGGAATAAAGAAATTAGGACAGATCCCCTCATATACCCATTTTACAAGTAGCTTAAAGCAGACCCAGAAACAGTTCAAGACATTTTGTGGACACCATTGAAGTTGTGTGTTTAGTTGAATCGCCCAGAAAATAGTTGTCTTTATGTGATAGGAACACAACAGTTTACGGGTTTCTTTTGATTGCTGATTTATAACTTCTTTCAAAAAAAGTTTTAACAATCCATAGGTTAAAAACTGACAGTGGTTCATATATGACACAAGTCTATATTCTGCGCAAGAAAAAGAAATTCTCCATTCCTTTTTTACATGTAATCCTAAAGGATGTCCAATTGCTACAAAGTGACATCCACTTTTTACAATTTCATTAACAACATCAGACTCAGGCCATGAGTGAGATCTCTCTATCCATGAGGAGGCAGACATAGGCCAAAAGTCACAAACAAAACACCAAGCAATGTCATATTTTTTACGTGCTACATAGCCACTACCACAGGGTCCATGTACAGAAGAGTTAGGAAGTGCTACAGAACAAGTTACCTTTCTGTGTATAGAACTAGATATATAGACTCTGCCATTCATTCTGACACATGCTGTTTGGACGTCTTTGTTTGGACGTCTTGTTGGTGTCAGTAACTGAAGTAGAGTGAATCCTGGTGGACTCTCAGAACTGTCAGAGAGAATCAAGGTTGTAATGGCTGTGTTGTAATATTCAAACTGAGACATGTCCATGATCACTCGATGGTTGTTTAGCCAGTACATATAGTCCATGTCCGATTCCATGTGTCTGAATCCCTCCCTAAAACTTCCACTTAATAATTCAGTAACATCATCGCTAGTTTGTGCTTGTGTAATCACCATATCAGTGATATCGTTTGTCTCTCTCCTGATAGTCACCTGTTGTGATGTCCCGAATAGCTCACAAAGGCGAACGAAAATAGACCTTGACTCAGGCGATCGCCACATTTCTTCACATCTGTCAAAATAAAAATATATTGGGCATTGTATTAGAGCAGAGCATAGTAACATTTCAAACCAAGCATCTAAAAAAGCAAGCTTTTTTATATTAAAACGCAACCTGTTATTTACGTTTTGTACCATAGACTCAAAAGTATATTCTCCACTCAAAAACCGATCAACTAAAAACTCCAAGACAGTTTACTTATTCGCGAACGTTACAGTATAATCATTATATTCAATTTAAAAATGTTGTTCATTTGATGGTTTATTTCTTGTCCCGAACAAAATGCATTCAGTTTTACCAAGATTTAGAGACAACGTATTGTTTACAAGTCATTGTAAACAACGTTTAAAAACAGCACAAAGCTTCTTCGAAATAAAATTTGGGTTTATATGAGAAAATAAAATCTATCTTCGTCATATAAAATAAGTTTATAGTTGGAATCAATACTGGAAGCCATATCGTTGACATAAATAAGGAATAACAAACTTAAGAACCAAGAATACTGCCTTACAGGGTGCTGCAATTCACAAAACCAGTATCTGACATAGCATTTTCTGATTGCATACTGTTTTTGTTGGGTAAATATCGTGGCATATTTCTGCCATCCACTTAACAATTGGTCTACATAAATATCTCGCCAAGGCACGATAGTTATCTAAAAAAAACATAATGTTCTGGTCCTGGAACCAGAAAACTTAGTTGAGTTCACTTTTAATCCAATTCTCACTTTTCCACGTTATATTCCTTTTGCAAAAGTGAGAATGAGATCAAAGATGTGTTCGCCTAGGTTTTTTGGCCCCAGGGCCTGGTTATGTCGATAAAATACGAACCTTTTAGCGTCTTATTAGATAACTAATCATGATTTTTGGGGGATATCTATCACAACCTGAGGAGATAAAATCTGAAATCTTGACAAAGTTTGTTGCTTTGACCAATACTGCCACATACATAACTTATGGTCTATTCAGCCCTTCATCAGTGAAATTAAATGCTAAATAATGTATATATAGATTTAGGAGTTGATTTAAATTAAAAATACAAAAAGTTAAGAATTATTTTTCTATTTCTAAGAATAGCACATTGAATTATATTTAAATCTACCGAGTAAGATTTCCTCTAGTTCTAACCTTTAGTTATTTCAAAGCTCTATAAAATAGCTAAGGAAACTGACAGTACTGAAATCTACACACCCCCTTTATCGATTGGTCGAAACCTACAGCGACCTTAAAAGACTCACGGATTGCACGAAATAATTATGATAGTGTCAGACTCAAATTCCCATAGGGGATGATTTGTCTGGGGTTTTTTAGCTAACGTACTGATGTACGTTAACAGTAATTTTGTGAATTTTACTTACTTTTTACAATCAATTGATAATGAGCTAAAAAAGATTTAAATATAAACAATCAAATGCTTTCTTTGATGAATCATGCAGGCTGTACTTACGCTCTTAGGGTAATGGAGTCCATTTGAAAGTAAACAATGTGTTTTTTATAAATGGAAAATTCTTATCAAGGTAATGTTTTGTACTTTGAATTTATTTCAGTAATTATTATAATGGGCTTTTATCGCAGAAGAGATTCACTAACTTACAGGTGAATATTAAACAAGTATTCCTTTTAAAGGAATGATCGGCAATAATGATATATTGATAGCTAGAAGCAATCAACATGATCAGTTTTATGTAAAAAGAATTAAAAAAGTATTGTATTTTTGCAAAATATAGAATATTTTAAATCTGTACACCATAATTCTATCATTATAAACCGTCAACAATTTTAATTTTGAAATAAATTTGGGGAAAGCCTTGTCTAGTTTTATATTTTTAACGCAATTATTAAATGTTAATGTATCTTCTTCTTCTTCTTCTTCTTCAGAATACTGAGTAGGGCTCTTCAAAAAGCATTAACACGTATACAAAGAAAGAGTTGTATTAAAATAATTTAATGCGACTGAAAAAACATAGAATGCCATCATAACTTGCTATTGAGGTCGCATTATAACGTAACCTTGCATTTTGTTTATAAATCAAGCCGTCTTCCTAGCTACTATAATGCAACATCAATAGATCGAGGTCAGTTCATGGAGCACCTTCTTATTATTGAGGTCAGTTCATCGAGGCCAACTGCATTACTGAATGAATCTTTCGATCGATATTCTTACGCGTGAGACAAAATGTGCATTCTTGAATTAGCAGGTCGAACTGTATTTTATGTATGTTTGCATCTCTTAAGGTAAATGAATTGAAATAAAACTGAGTAAAATGTTATATAAATACTAAAGCAAACTTCAAGTTTTATAAGAACTACTTATGCAAGCGGAAAGTGTGCGCACGTGGAAATATTTGCCGGATGCCTCATATGGACACAACAGTGATCGACCAAAGCCGATCACAGTAACTATAAAGTAAACTCTTGTTGTTTTCTGATAAACATATCCCGATTAATTGTAGGTAACATAACTATCTAGGTAATGCACTGTGTCCCGATATGAATGAAGCCCATTCATAAAGGCCCATGTTACGACACTCTTCTTTTCTTCCAGATCAATTTTGTACTTTTAGAGTGTATTCGTTTAGACGGTTGGATAGCTTCAAGAGTAATCCTAATTTGCCTGTTTGCAGTAGGGAGATCTTTGGTAGATCTACATCGTCTACTTTCAAATAACAGGTAGACGTTGGAGATATCCTGGACAAGTTCTAATGTTTATTACACAAGAGCATGCTCAAGCTGATAAAGAATCTTTTAAAACGCCTCATCTCAAATAACTCTCAAACAAAATCAACTCCTCTCTCAGCTTACTTGCTCTCTCTACCGGGCTGTTATTGGCACTACATGAACGAGATGATATGGATGTGTAACAGATGATATCATCTATTTAAAACACTTTTATATTTCTTACACATGCGTAATGTTAACAACAGCATATTGTATAAGAACTTATCTCTTTAAATATTAACAACAGTCACCATATCCCAGTGTGCATATGGTATTTTCATAATTCTTGTCTTGTACCAATAAAATCATTTTAAGGAAAGGAATATGACAACGCAGATGTGCAGTTAATTAAACGTAAAATACAATGCTTACATGTAAATTAATGTTTGAGGTTTGCTGCAATTTTGTACTTTGCTATTTTTACAAAGAAATGGACTGTCAGATATACAGAATGTAGATTTGTCAAGACGAATAAAGTATTTAGTAATCTAGCAATGTAGCAATAGTAATGAAGCAATATAACATCATCAACTGCTTATGGGTTTATGTTTCTAAGCTTATTCGTTATGCTAGAGCATGCTCTACATACGATCAATTTATTAAACGAGGCAAGCTAATCACAAACAAGTTGTCGGAACATGAATAACAAGAACCTCGATTAAACTTCATCTTTATGCAAGTTCGAAGGTCGATACAATGACATTGTCAGCAAGTACAATTTCTATTAGGACAAATGCTGACTGACGTTTAATTTTCATACTTGTTAAACCATTATTTATACACCAGACTGACACCAGACTGACTACGGTTTATCTTCCGTTTTTCGCGATCTTGACAATGAGCACACGGCGGATGCGACCGGTCAACAGGGGATGCTTATTTTTCCTTGTACTTGACCCCACCCCATCATTACAATTGTTCCGTGTTGCTCTGCTTTAAATTCGTATTTCGCTTTATTATTTTTGAGATTGTTGACAGTTTGTCATTGTCATTTTTCATAACATGGTAATTTAAGAACGCTTTTTTTAAAACATGCAAATAAATATTAAACCCATTTTATTAAGTGTGAATCGACTTGTAAAATACTTAAATAGTTCACGTGATAATCGACCTTTAAAATACAACAAGCAGTCTACAACACAGGATAAAGCAATACCATTCAGTCTACTGGATAATGACTGAAAGGTAACTTAAACTTAAAGGAAAAGCAAAGTTATGCCATTCAGTCAGAGGGTTGTTCGGAAATTATTGAGACAACTCGAATATTTTCTTTTCTAATTGACGAATTTTGGTGAAAATTGGCATCGACACGGAAGAAACGCCAACAAATAATAAAACAAAGTAATATTAAAAGAATATTTAATATTTTGTTTACGACGGTAGATAAACAAGTCGGTGGTTGGGGTACCCGGCGCAGCCATGAACTCGGAGATTTAACAACTTAAACATCTAATTTATAAGTGTACGTAGAAGTACAGTTAATGATGAAAGAAATCAAATTAAATATGTTCATTTTGCTATTCTTTGCGACTAACTTTTGATTAAGTTTCACTGATGTTCGAGTTGAAATACGGATATGGTACACGTATATTTACCAAACAATAGAAATCTGACAACGACTGTACATTGAATTTTGACGTCAAGGCGGCGCATTGAAAACCGTCAAACTGGTGGAAATCTCAGAAAAACACCTTGTAAGACCACGCAATTGCTTAAAAAACTATACGATGACAAGACAAGGTATATAGCTTCAGTTCATTATATTTTTTTCACTGATTGTTTAACTAGAATTAGGCCAAAGGGATTAATTATCAAGTACTTTTGACACGCTAACTGTTGTCAACAGTTCTAAAATACATAAAAAATTGACTGCAGGAGACATTCAGAGTAATTAGACTTTCGGGTAAAAATAACTCGATTTTTCCTTTTAAAAAAAAACAAGAATGAGAGAAAATGTGAATGATGACATCTTGAAATGAAAACAAAAGATGAGAAATAAAGAATAATTCTTATTTCCGTTCGTTTGTAAGGTGTTTAAAACACAGGAGCAATAAGAAGCGTTAAGATGACGTTGCGATAAGTTTGCGGTTGCGCCGGGTCACTGGACGAAGGCACGTTGGCCAGCTTACCAGGAAGGATCTATTCCTGCTATGAACAAGAAACTTTTCACATTGATAATCTCTATCCTGATTTACTTTTTGGTGAAATTTCAAGAGTTTATCTTTTTTACTTAAAGAATAAGAGAAAATGTCTCAATAATTTCCGAACAACTCTCATAAAAAAATGACTGCAGGAGACATTCAGAGTAATTAGACTTTCGGGTAAAAATAACTCGATTTTTCCTTTTAAAAAAAAACAAGAATGAGAGAAAATGTGAATGATGACATCTTGAAATGAAAACAAAAGATGAGAAATAAAGAATAATTCTTATTTCCGTTCGTTTGTAAGGTGTTTAAAACACAGGAGCAATAAGAAGCGTTAAGATGACGTTGCGATAAGTTTGCGGTTGCGCCGGGTCACTGGACGAAGGCACGTTGGCCAGCTTACCAGGAATGATCTATTCCTGCTATGAACAAGAAACTTTTCACATTGATAATCTCTATCCTGATTTACTTTTTGGTGAAATTTCAAGAGTTTATCTTTTTTACTTAAAGAATAAGAGAAAATGTCTCAATAATTTCCGAACAACTCTCATAAAAAAATGACTGCAGGAGACATTCAGAGTAATTAGACTTTCGGGTAAAAATAACTCGATTTTTCCTTTTAAAAAAAAACAAGAATGAGAGAAAATGTGAATGATGACATCTTGAAATGAAAACAAAAGATGAGAAATAAAGAATAATTCTTATTTCCGTTCGTTTGTAAGGTGTTTAAAACACAGGAGCAATAAGAAGCGTTAAGATGACGTTGCGATAAGTTTGCGGTTGCGCCGGGTCACTGGACGAAGGCACGTTGGCCAGCTTACCAGGAATGATCTATTCCTGCTATGAACAAGAAACTTTTCACATTGATAATCTCTATCCTGATTTACTTTTTGGTGAAATTTCAAGAGTTTATCTTTTTTACTTAAAGAATAAGAGAAAATGTCTCAATAATTTCCGAACAACTCTCATAAAAAATGACTGCAGGAGACATTCAGAGTAATTAGACTTTCGGGTAAAAATAACTCGATTTTTCCTTTTAAAAAAAAACAAGAATGAGAGAAAATGTGAATGATGACATCTTGAAATGAAAACAAAAGATGAGAAATAAAGAATAATTCTTATTTCCGTTCGTTTGTAAGGTGTTTAAAACACAGGAGCAATAAGAAGCGTTAAGATGACGTTGCGATAAGTTTGCGGTTGCGCCGGGTCACTGGACGAAGGCACGTTGGCCAGCTTACCAGGAAGGATCTATTCCTGCTATGAACAAGAAACTTTTCACATTGATAATCTCTATCCTGATTTACTTTTTGGTGAAATTTCAAGAGTTTATCTTTTTTACTTAAAGAATAAGAGAAAATGTCTCAATAATTTCCGAACAACTCTCATAAAAAAATGACTGCAGGAGACATTCAGAGTAATTAGACTTTCGGGTAAAAATAACTCGATTTTTCCTTTTAAAAAAAAACAAGAATGAGAGAAAATGTGAATGATGACATCTTGAAATGAAAACAAGAGATGAGAAATAAAGAATAATTCTTATTTCCGTTCGTTTGTAAGGTGTTTAAAACACAGGAGCAATAAGAAGCGTTAAGATGACGTTGCGAAAAGTTTGCAGTTGCGCCGGGTCACTGGACGAAGGCACGTTGGCCAGCTTACCAGGAAGGATCTATTCCTGCTATGAACAAGAAACTTTTCACATTGATAATCTCTATCCTGATTTACTTTTTGGTGAAATTTCAAGAGTTTATCTTTTTTACTTAAAGAATAAGAGAAAATGTCTCAATAATTTCCGAACAACTCTCATAAAAAAATGACTGCAGGAGACATTCAGAGTAATTAGACTTTCGGGTAAAAATAACTCGATTTTTCCTTTAAAAAAAAAACAAGAATGAGAGAAAATGTGAATGATGACATCTTGAAATGAAAACAAAAGATGAGAAATAAAGAATAATTCTTATTTCCGTTCGTTTGTAAGGTGTTTAAAACACAGGAGCAATAAGAAGCGTTAAGATGACGTTGCGATAAGTTTGCGGTTGCGCCGGGTCACTGGACGAAGGCACGTTGGCCAGCTTACCAGGAATGATCTATTCCTGCTATGAACAAGAAACTTTTCACATTGATAATCTCTATCCTGATTTACTTTTTGGTGAAATTTCAAGAGTTTATCTTTTTTACTTAAAGAATAAGAGAAAATGTCTCAATAATTTCCGAACAACTCTCATAAAAAAATGACTGCAGGAGACATTCAGAGTAATTAGACTTTCGGGTAAAAATAACTCGATTTTTCATTTAAAAAAAAACAAGAATGAGAGAAAATGTGAATGATGACATCTTGAAATGAAAACAAAAGATGAGAAATAAAGAATAATTCTTATTTCCGTTCGTTTGTAAGGTGTTTAAAACACAGGAGCAATAAGAAGCGTTAAGATGACGTTGCGAAAAGTTTGCGGTTGCGCCGGGTCACTGGACGAAGGCACGTTGGCCAGCTTACCAGGAATGATCTATTCCTGCTATGAACAAGAAACTTTTCACATTGATAATCTCTATCCTGATTTACTTTTTGGTGAAATTTCAAGAGTTTATCTTTTTTACTTAAAGAATAAGAGAAAATGTCTCAATAATTTCCGAACAACTCTCATAAAAAAATGACTGCAGGAGACATTCAGAGTAATTAGACTTTCGGGTAAAAATAACTCGATTTTTCCTTTTAAAAAAAAACAAGAATGAGAGAAAATGTGAATGATGACATCTTGAAATGAAAACAAGAGATGAGAAATAAAGAATAATTCTTATTTCCGTTCGTTTGTAAGGTGTTTAAAACACAGGAGCAATAAGAAGCGTTAAGATGACGTTGCGAAAAGTTTGCGGTTGCGCCGGGTCACTGGACGAAGGCACGTTGGCCAGCTTACCAGGAATGATCTATTCCTGCTATGAACAAGAAACTTTTCACATTGATAATCTCTATCCTGATTTACTTTTTGGTGAAATTTCAAGAGTTTATCTTTTTTACTTAAAGAATAAGAGAAAATGTCTCAATAATTTCCGAACAACCCTCGTAGATAGTGAAGAGATTGTCTGACATAGATATATTTCTTTTTGACCATTTTTTTAAAAAACACAACAGACATTGCAATCGTTAGGAGAGTTTGATTGATTGAGATACTTCTATTGAAAATGTCCGGTAAAATACTGTAACATACGACAAAGTAAATAAAGACTGTAATACATAGATATTTTCCCATTGAACATGCCCAGTCCTGTGAAATACAACAAACAAAGTAAATAAAGAAAGTAATATATGGAGATTCAACTATTAAACATATCCTGCAAAATACGATATTCAAAGTGTAAAAAAAAAAGAATGTAATACATGCACATGGAGATTCATCAATTGAACATATCCAGCAAAATACAACATAAAGTGTTAACAGTGTAATAAAAAAAGAATCTCCTTTTAACCATATCCTTTAAAATACAACATACAAAGTAAAGACAACATAACATATAGATTCTTCTTCAGAGAAAAGAGAGTGTAACACTATTTAAAACATATAGTTAGTATAGTATAACGCAAAGAGTCGCCACTGTTAAGAGGGTTAAATGCATAGAAATGTTTTGTTGAAATGTCCTGCAAATACAACATGCATATTAAATAGCGTTCAGTCTTCCTATGATGATGAGATGTATACTGTGTTCCTTTTTAACTTCTGCTTCTAACTGAATAAACAATGTATAAACAGTTTCTATTTATTAGTGTATCCATCACCACGTCATATGAATACCTTAACTGCCCAATCTGACCTTTATCAGTGAGTGTTGTGTTATTACCACTAACATATTATAGGCAAGAAAAAACTTATCTATATTTGGCTACACAAAGTTTTATTCATCCATTTTTTACAACATATATCCGTTAACGTACATTAATTGCGGTGATAAATGATCATGGGTAAGATTCACGAATTACTAAGATCATGGTTATGGATCGACATCGAAACAAAGCGTTCCTGAAAATTACGAGCGCAATTTGACAAAGAAATAAAAAAAAAATCAGTTAGAGTTCCTTTCTGACCTTTAAAACAAAACTCGATCAAAATCGAAAACACATTATCACAGATCTTTCATGTTTAGCCCATTGACGATCAAATTTAACTCCTTCTGTCCATCTGTTCGTTCAGTTACGTTACAGTATTTAGAATAGGTTGTCTCTATAATGTTCGAGAAAAATCAGCATGCTCTTAAATCTGATTCTTCGATAGAACTTCCTCTGCCTTAGTAAACTCAAACTTGACTTTAAATCGCTTTGTTTTCAAATTTCTAACCACTCTGACACTTCAACGGAGGTAGAAGTTTTCCACGAAAATTCATAATTTTTTTTTTAATTGTTCAAGTGAATTTTCTTTACTTTTCACTTTATTATAATAAAAAGATGACATGTGGTGAAATCGAACAGTGTTCAAATTTAAAAGTCCAAAGAAAAATTACCAAACAAGAGCAAAGCAAACACAACTGACCACTAGAATTTTAGAGGTAGGATTAGGTGCCATGGCTGAGTAAGCATCCTCTGCTTACCAGTCTCACCCGCCGTGTGCTCTTCGTCGTAATAGGGAAAACCGGTAAAGTCCGTACCCAATTATTATTATTATGCTCAATTATAAATTATTGTCTGACAATTAGTATGAAAAACGTCAGTCAGCATTCGAAGTAGCGGAAGATTGTATTTGCTGGCAATGTCGTTCTATCAAACATAAAATTTACGAAATGATGACCTCAATCGAAATTATAAATACCTCAAACAAATTTTACTTATTTACATTTAGAAAGTAATATTTAATATATATTCAAAAGAATTATTAACTTTTACTACAATATGAAATGTTGTGTAAAATATTGGTTTTCACTTACATTATTGAGGGAACAGACTCCATTTTGAAGGTGAACAACACATATGGTGGAAACCCTTTGCTATTATTAAATGTGAAAATTTTCTTACCTGGTAATTTTCGCTCTTCGTTTTATTCAAATGGGTTGAACACTTCAAAAGTTTGTTTAAATACCTTATGCAAATACATGAGTGTATAACTTAAAAAGAAATCGATGGTTGTTATTTAATAGTGTTTTGATCTAAGACTAACAACCAACCGTTTTGAATTCTTCTGATTCATGATCTACTGCAGAATTGTGCTTCGGCATTGTTGATAAATGCTATTTTATTCAATGCCACCTCAGTAAATGAACTTTTATCTTCTTGGTAATTTGCAGCGTGTCTCTTTATCAATTTATTCATATAATATAAAAAAAGATGAGAACATGCCTTCACTTGCAAATGTTAAACCCTACGCGAACCAGTAAGACAAATGTTTGTAAAAAAAAATATACCTAATAAAAATAAGTTTGTTTTTAGCTTATTAAGTCATAAAATGATTGTTTCATATTTCCTCCTAAACAAAGTAAGAAACACGATTAAAACATGATCAGTTTTTTAAACAGTCAAATTTATATATAAAAAATCACATTGGAAATTCTGGTTCCTGTGCAAAAGTATTGGTAAGTCAGCAACCCAGGCTAGCACATTATGATCTATATTGGAATAGGGATTTCATACCATGAGAATATGTTAACGTTCAAAGGAGCTGAGATTGGAATGATTTAGAACAGAAACAAAGTATTTCTTTTAAAGAAATTATCGGCATGGGATATAATCTTCAACATGCGATGTTTTGTTTTCTAAATAACTCAAATTTACTTTCAGAAGGGGAGGTTAATGTTTTTTTTCGAATGAAATTCTTACTCATGTAAAATACAGAAAAGCATTTAATTATGAATGAAAAAATTATAAGAGGGTGTCGCTGCATACTAGTATTGTACATAGAATTATTTTAAACCAATGTAATATTTGACCTTCTTTACTCGGACAGTTTTTCCTCGTCTTGACTTTGCTCAGACTCAGTTGTGATTAACGAGAGATAATTTGAGAGATTGGAATTTGCCCAATCTTAAACTTGCAACAAGGGTGAATAGGGCGAAGAAAAATATGGACACATATTTCCCTGTAAACAGTTTAAAAAAGTAGCGCAAAGCGAAGTTTGCAAATGTATGTTGTTTAATATCAGGCTGCCGATTACAATGTCGATGAAAAAAAAATGATCACACTGACTTTAAAACCATAAACGAAAATTCCTTTAATATGATTCATTATAATATTAGAAATATAGACCCTTAACATTCTGAGGTAAAAGAGTAACAGTTATTCCTGATTTGAAATTAAAGGGCAATATCAAGGCTTGATTTTATTATTCATCATTTTTAATTCCATTGTAATTTCTCTAATATGTCATCATATTAAAACGGCAGGGTGAGGGGAGGGGAGTTAGAGACAGAAAAATGTCGGATAATCGTAAGTGATACGCAATACACTAGACTGGTTGTGTCAGAAAAAAACCTGTTTGTTGCTTTGTCAGACATGGAATCTTTTTGTGACACAGATCTGTTTACTAATTTTTTTTCAGGTTGGTTCCAAACAACTTAATATAAACTTGATATTTACATATTACGCATTAAAGATGTAAAAGGTGATTCGACATACCCCCTAATGAGTTTGATTTTGTAAATTATTTTTATTTGTTCTTTGTTGTTGCATCAGTAGACAGTTAGTTATTGCAAAAATTTTCACATTCAGTATTCTTATTTATTTATAATGTGTGCAGAGATAAGAAATTATAAACAGTAATAAATTTGACCTAGATGAATTATTCAAATTTATATATTTGATAATAATATCATGCAATAATTGAGAAACATTTTCAGCTTTTAAATATTAACAAATGTCAACAGTGCAATCTTATTAAATTAAGACATGTATAGCGTATCGTAAAAGAGCGGTTTAGTAAGTCCTTTTTAATCAGATTAAAATACATGTTCATTATTCTTCTCGTAAAGTAATTGAATCTGATTATTAGAGAAACATTTCGTAACAAATGATATTTCACCCTGCCTTAAAATGTACATATGATATTTTCATAATTCTCGTCTTGTGTCAATAAAATCATTTTTAAAAAAAATATGACGTCACAACGCAAATGTGCTCAACCTGGTTGATTAAACGTTAACTTGTCATGCTTTCATGATGAAAAATGTTTGAGGTTTGCTGTAATTTATGTTTACTTTACTTTGTATGCAAAAATAATATGGACTGTCAGATATACTGCATGTAGATTTAACAAGGGGGATGAAGTGTTTAGTAATATAACATGTTAATTATAAAACCCTCTCTTTAAAAAGCATGCAAATAAATATAAACCACCTTTATTAAGTGTAAATCGACCTGTAAAATATTCTGCACACATTATAATTGACCTGTCAAATACAACAAGCAGTCTACACAATTTTACGTCGGGTAATATTTCGTCCATCGGGGGCTAATATTACCAATGTTGCCCGAAAACAGTCAACATTTGTTTTGTTATAGAAAGAAACAAACCAAAAGTTAAGAAAGTAATTGAAAACATCTCAGCTCAACATAGAATCCCCGAATTCAATGTTGCACAAAGCTCATTTCCATGACATCAAACGGTCGCTGGTGACCGCCGCCCGTAGGAGTTAAGTTACAGATGTTTACCTGATTTCGCTTCACAGTAATTCGCAAATCCTTACATCCGTTATGATAGCAAACAGTCGCATTACGCGTCCGTTGTTTATTGCCTATTATAACGTCACCTTGTTTTGGAGTCACGAAGAGTTATTTACGTCATTGTTTACAAATCAACAAATCGGAAGCGATTAATTAAAATGGATGGAATATTCTTAAGATATAATTTCTTACCGGTCAAAATTTTAAAAAATATTGACCAGTCAATATTTTTCGGACGAGCTAAAATTACAATTAATGACTATTAGTCTATATAGAGTTATATAGTGAGAATATACTATTCAATATAGAGAATTAATATTTTGCACACGTGATAATCGACCTGTAAAATACAACAAGCAGTCTACAACACAGGACAACGCTCTGTCATTCAGTCAACTGAAATATGACTAAAATGTAACTAAAGAGTAGAGAAATAGCAAAGTTATGCCATTCAGCCACCTTTCCAGACCTTTTTGTTATCATTCAGTTGACGGAATGGCAGAGCTTTTTCGTTTGTAAATAGACGTGTAAAATACATCAAGACTGTAAAGAGATTGTTTGACAGAAGTAGCTAAACACAGTTTCGTATAAAATCCATGGGGTTTTTCTCTAGGGAAAAGCATGATGGGTAGTGATTTTCCTGCTATTTTTATGCGGTTTACATGAAAATTAAATTTTAAATTTCCAATTGCATAATATAGTGGATTATCTTTCGAATACATGAAAAAAGTATGTAAAAAATTTTAAAAATTAATTTTGTGAGACTCTAAAATAAAAGGAAGTAACTCCAAAAACGTCCGGATTTTACACGTGCAGAATTTCATGATTTTTTTAGCGGGTAGCATAGCACTTTAAAAAGCTGGCGAATGTACCCTGAAAATACTATAGAATGATGCCTAGGGCTTGTTCTTGAAAATGTAAAGAGATTAAAATGACAGATTTGGTTGCATTCTGCTTTTAGGGGGAGCCTAAAATGTATGGGTGTACTGCATTTAGAGGCATCCTTTTGTCTATTTTCCGCATGTTTTGAGTGCCAAATAAATTCTAGCCTGAGGTTACATGTGCATTATATTCAAATATTTAAAAAAAATCACGATTTTATCTTTTCAGTGATAAATAGATATATATGTAACATGCTTTACAATTTATTTTTATATGGGTCAGTTTTACTTGCCCCTCATCTGAAAACGTCCTTATAACGTTACATATTTTGTTTTTTGCACCCAGAGATATACTTTTTTTCACCATGTTCTTCAAAACACAATATACATTACAATCATTGGGAGAGTCTAATAAATGGAGATCTTTTATTAAAAATTTCCTGTGAAATACAATGCAACGTAAATAAGGATAGTAATATGTGGATATATCCTAATTTACATCTTGTGTAATAGCGACATGCAAACTGAATAAGGAGTGTTATACATGGAAATTTTCCTACTGAACATGTCTAGACCTGTGAAATACAACAAACAAATTAAATAAAGAAAGCACTATATGGAGATTCACCTATTGAACATGTTCTGCAAAATACGACATACAAAGTTAAAGAGGGTGACACATGTACAGGGTGATCCAAAATATCTGATACTGTTTGGAATGCCCATTTCAGTTATAATCAGCAATCATTTTAGAGAGGAAAAGTATTATCGTGTAATATTTTTATATTCCACCCCAGTCCCTAGAATTGACAAGGTACGGACCCCTCGACTTACAATATCCGAAACTTCAAGACTTGCTCAATTATCACTACATGGAATCCTGCAAAAAGCTTGGTAAAAAACTCTTTATACATTGATATGCAATCTTTCATGTGCATGTATAGTCTTTATTATTTTTGTTGCAGTTGACTGGGAAAAAAATTACAAACTTGTTTTATCTTATTTCAAGTGTGTCGTTTCTCTTTTCTAATTTCTGTTTTTGAGTCAAATCTCACAATAACTATTAACACTGTCTCAAATAAGATCTTCAGATAAAGACTGTCACCCCCACCCAACCCAATCCAACTTCCCGAATTAATGCATACATCATCTATTCATACAAACGTATAGAGTTGTTAAAGCAATCTGTTCATGGTTCATACCTATTAATTCATGTATGTGGTTTACTACCAACCTATAACTCTACACTTTGCGCCTATACTTTTCGTCAAGTTGCGTTCTTGTTTACTCTGATCTGGACAGTTCTATCCTCTTAAACTAAATTTGCGCTTTCAAGAAACGAATTTGCGTATTTTATTCATTCAACATTTGTAATACATGTATATAATTTTCATGTATACCCTAAATATGTTTCCAATAAATATATCAACTCTTTACGCAATCAGTCAATATTATTTCACTCCAAGTATATATTTGATGCATATTCCCACTGACTTGGATGCGCCAAAGCGTGTTCATCACCTTGCTCTCTTTTTTAGTTTTTTTCTGCTTGAGCTGGTTTATGGAAAACAAAAGTTGAATTTTTTTTGGTTTCTTAATAGTTACTTATCATTAAAATCCAATTACAGTTAAAAATCCTTCTATACGATCTGTAGCCTTCTGGAATTGTGGGACTTTTTTAAAATAAAAAAAAAATCAACAGTTTATTGTTGCCAAGAGCAATTTTATTTATTTATGAAAAGACATTTTGATTGATATATGTTTCCGTTAGAAACATTACAAAAGAAAAGTTAACCTACCGCCATGACACTTAATTCAAAAATTGCTCTTGCGGATTTTGCAAAGTACAAGGTTTTATGGACATGTAGGAGACATTTCTTGCATTTTTGTGAAAAGATCTTTTGCAAAAATTACAAATGCTGCATAGCAAGCATCTTGAACAGAGGTACGAATTATTTTTATTCAGTAATTTAAACGTTTGTATTGTTAAAAAAAAAAGTTGAAAACATCAAGAAGGTACAGTTTCTTTTAATATTTGCACTAAAATTCAAAAGTGGTTTAAATCTCATGAAAATACACATATGCCATCTTGAACATGTATGTTTATAAAATACCAAGTTATACACTTTTATCATGATTCAAAAAATAATTATGACTTTAACATTTTGGCAAATTTCTAAGATTAAGTCAAAAATGATGAAAATTGGCACATTTTCTCATAGTTTTTTAAAGAGGAAAATGTGTCCGCAGCCGTCGCCCACAACAAAATTAATATATTCTATGTGTCATAACATGTTGTTATACTTTCATGTTAAATACTGAAATCTGATTGGTTAATACGCAGTTCATAATTTGTTCTATTACCCTCAGCGTTAGCAACACACTTAGCAACGGGTAACATTAAAAAATGTTACATGCGCGAAAATTATGCGCGTACGGTTCGCTGTAATAATCACGTTATTCCTATAGAAAGCAGTAAAATTTTCTTAAAAATTAAGACATTCAGTATAACAAAATAAATAGTGCCTGTTTGGGAGGATAACAGTTGAAATCGACACCCCTGAGGAATTGGTGTCTTCTGCTCAGTTTTATGAAAATTACGAGAAAATGCACTGTTTGTGACGTCACAATTACCCTTGTGAAAGTCTTATCAGTATTCACTATTTATAGATTCCTTATTTTATGAATTTTATTGTGTAGATAAATGTTACATTTCCATTTTTTGTGATATTTTTAAAAATTACTCTAAAACAGGGCAAAATATGACTGAAACTGTACCTAGTTCTAGCCAAAGCTATTTTTGTTGACCTACACACAAAAATTTTCTAGTTAAAGATTTCATTTTTAAGCCTTTAAAATGAAGAGCTGTCAAACTCTGACAAGAAAAAAAACCTTATATAAAAGTCCCAAAACAACATGACTTAATAGATAAGCACACACGTACAGGTAATTAGACAACATTCTATGATGACTTTAAATAGCATTGGAACTGATAACTTTCTTCAAATGTCATTTATTTACTAGTAAAGATTTGACAATATTGAACCACATTCTAAAGTTTCGTCTCCCCTGTGTAGCAGTTTGTATTTCATGGTGTGGATACTGTTTAAGTGACTGACTCAATGAGTATAAAGAAGCCTGGGAGTTCCCCGCAATCTGTTGACAGATCCCCAGGATCTCCCAGGAAATGTCTTTAAATATTTCAGGTACAAAGACTCCCTGATCATTGTGGACAAGGTCCTGTAACCTATTTAGAGCTGCTTTTGATAATGTTGAATCAATGCATTTGTAACACAAGAACTCTAGGAAGTGTAACATTACAAACACAGGAATAAATATTGCAGGCACTTCATTTTGCAGGGAACACTGTTGTTCTAGTATTAGTTCTCTGATATAACAGATAGAATTGTCAAGTTTGATATCCCTTGCCATAGCATTTCTCATCTTTTTAGACCACGACTGTCCCCCTATAGCTTCAGCATACCTCTTTCTGTCCACATGCCCTTTATACATCAGATATGGCTGTGCTAATTTGATCTTTATCAACTCTATAACAGATAAAGCTTCCCTGTATCTGAGTGTCTTGTAATAATACATTGCAATGTACAACATATCAGAGACACACCCAAAATTGGCAGCTAGTTTTAGCATATGACAGGATATTTTGTCTGCAATATACATCTGCTTGTTGTCACACGTGCTAACGAATTTGTTGTGCAATATAAAAGCAGTGAACTGAAAGATCATTGATGTGAATCTCTGTAAAGTGACAACTTGATTTCCTCTAAGGCGTGAACCTATCAACATTTCTACTATGTGTAGATATTTGGCACATCTGTGAAGATCTGGTGTGAGTGTGTTACCAATACGATTTGCCTCATCGAAAAGTTCTAAATCAAAGTCAACTTCAGATATGACTATACATTTATCTTTAAAGATAGAAGCTCCAATATTGGAATCGACAAGCATGAGATAGAACCTGATAGAGGAACTCTGTAACAGACAGGCCAGACCATTCTTGTACAATTTATGTAACTGTCGGAACAAATGGTGTTGTGCAGAGCCGCAAATCTTTGTACTAAACAGGTTGTTTTGCGGTATGAAAAAACTGGGGCAGACCCCCTCATACACCCATTTAAGGAGGAGTTTAAAGCAGACCCAGAAACTGGCCAGGAAATTTTGTGGACAACATTGTGATAATGTGTTTTGCTGAATTGCCCAAAATATTGCTGTCTTCATGTGATAAGAGCACAGCCGGGTATTGTTTTTGTCTGACTGCCTATTGATAACTTCTTTTAAAAATAGTTTTAGCAATCCATAAATTAGAAACTGACAATGGTTCATTGAGTACACAATTTTAAATTCTGCCTGCGAAAATGAGATTCTCCATTCATTCTTTTCATGGAGTCCTAATGGGTGGCCTATTGCTACAAAGTGACATCCATTTCTGACAATATTATCAACAACTTCAGGATCAGGCCATGAGTGACATCTGTTTATCCATGAGGAGGCAGACGGATGCCAAAAGTCACTAACAAAACAGATGGCAGTGTCATATTCCTGTCCACCTGGCATAGAACTACTACCACAGGGTCCATGTTCAGTCGCATTAGAAAGAATTGCAGAACAAGTTAATTGCCTGTATACAGAACTAGATATATAGTCTCTGTCTTTGACTTTGGTACATGCTGATTGAATATCTTCGTCTCTTGATGGTGTCAGTAACTGAAGTAGAGTGAATCCTGGTGGACTCTCAGAACTGTCAGAGAGAATCAAGGTTGTATTGTCTGTGTTGTAATACTTAGACTGGGACATGTCCAAGATCACTCGATGATTGTTTGACCAGTACATATAGTCAACATCTGATTGCTTTAATCTAAATCCTTCTCTAAAGCTTCCGCTTATCATCTCCCTGACCCCACTACTAGATTTTACTTGTCTGTCTAACACATCCCCGATGTCCATTGCTTCTCTCCTGATGGCAAGCTGTTGTGAGGTCCCAACAATCTCACACATACACTCAAACACTGGCTCTGACATGTGCTGCATTCCATCATATCTGTCAATAGTGATATACTGTATGTTTATAAATTCGGCTTTGTTAGAAATGCTGATTATTGATTCTCCATTTGTAAAGTTATTAAAAGTATGGGTTATTTAAGTAACATTCACAGATGCACACAATAATAACTGATTTTTTTTAAAGCCTGGCATGAATGTTAATTTACTAACTTTATTTCAGATATATTTTTTCTCCCAAAGCCTTGTATTTGAAATCGATGTAAACAAAATCTAAGTGTTTTTACCATAAAAGATTTTGATTTAAAGATATTGCATCGCTTAGTTGTAGATAAAACTCTTTCCAGAACAGGATTTATTCCTTTTGACAGTGGATTGATAAATTCTATTGAATTAACAAATACTTTAATAGGTTGGACCATCAAAGAACACATTCTGTTTACTTGTAGTATTGATATAATTAGAAACAAGTTTAGTTTGAATTCCATATTTACACAGAATAAGCATTAAAAATATCCTCAAAACTATACATTCGAATTTGAAATTCGGTATTTTTATGCGATCAATAAAGTAGGTTGGACTAAAATAAACAGTTTTAATAAGCATAAGATAAGTATGAAAAATCGTCAGTCAGCATTCGACATAGCGGAAGTTTGAATTTGCTGACAAAGTCATTGTATCGACCACAGACCTAACAAAATGATGACCTCAGCCTAAACTATATGTACTACAAATAAAATCTCATTGTTTTCATTTTAAAAGGAATATATTTGAGAAATTAATATTAACTTTTACGTCAGTATGACATGTTGTGTTTTGTTAAATAAAAAGTTAAAATACTGGTATTCACATACATTTCTGAGGGAACAGACTCCATCTTGAAGGTGAAAAACACATATGCTGGAAATCATTTGCTATTATTAGATGTGAAAATTTTCTTACCTGGTAATTTTCTTACCTGGAAATTTTCGCATATCGTTTTATTCTAAAGGGTTGATCACTTCAAATGTTTGTTTAAATACCTTATGCAAATACATGTGTGCATAATTCCTTGAGAAATAGATGGTTGAAATTTTGTAGTGTTATTATAAATAGTTTCTGATTGCATATGATTTTTATTACCGGCAGCTAAGAGAGAGAGAAAGAGAGAGAGAGAGAGAGAGAGAGAGAGAGAGAGAGAGTTTAACCCCTCTGTTTACACTTACATTATGTCAATAGATGGGCCTCTTGTGAACAAAACCCTTTCTTTAATTTTAACAAATGATAGTAATCAAGCAAGCAATAATTTAACTAAATTTTCTATCGTGTATTCAAAGTATTTAATCTTGCAATCAATTTAGTTTAAAACTAATTCATGCATGTTTATGTTGCTGCATTGATTGGATGTGCTTTTGTTCAGACATTATTAAACATAACTTTAAAAGGCCTATTCTATACGTACGTTGAATTCTATCATCAACTGCACTTCTGTCATTACAATATACCTGTTTCAGCAATACCTTTTCTCATGTTTGTTTGATTATTTATTAAAAGTTATAAAACTATCACAGTTGGATATTTTTATTTTAAAATGGCTGATGATATAAACGTTTTCCCATTTCAAAATCATCAAAAAGTAACGTTGTTGATACTTCATGAAAATAAAAATAAAAGTACAGTGTACCAAAAGAAATTGTAACTAACAATTGGTTTTGGTAAAAGTTTAAGGTAAGGACTAAGTGCGGTTTTATGCATTTTTTGCCCCCAAAATCAAAGTTTAAGAAAGAGCTTTAAAAATAAGGTGAAAGATAGTTAAATCATGTTGGAAATAAATGTGTAAAAGGTTATCACCACAGTGACGTCATAATGTAGAAATGACGTCATGAAGATTGCATTATTTTGATAAATTGATGATTTGTGGCAAAATATGGGTGTTTTCCGATGGTTTTTCGACTAGGAAACATCGAGCGCAGGCTTGATCAAGTACCATTTTTTAGTATAATGTGTATAACTATCTGAAGAAAAACATATATTAAAATCGCACTTGAGCAGACCTGCGCTCCATACTTCCGAATGCAAAATATAGAGCAAAAATGAGAATATTTTCATTTGTTTGCAAATTTGCGGGAATTGGGTCATTTAGGTGACGTCATAGATAAACAGCGAATGAGCAATGATGACTAAAATCAACATCAAAGTTATAGGAATCCTCTATACAATGATTTGTGAAGATTTTATTTTTATACGATACAATTTAAAAATTGGTTGAAATCGGGGGCAGATATTTGACCATACCGCACATAGTCCTTTGTTATGATACATGTGTTGTAATGATTTTACTTATTATTACACTTCAGATAGTTTTAATGAATTTTAGAAAGAGGTGTGGCCTACTCAGTATTACAAATATATATACAGAATATGCATCAAATGACAACTAGCAGTCAAATACAAAACTGATAGATACATTAGGTGAATTGGTTTTTCACAAGTATAAGCTAAAGGCAGGCAAACGCTAAACATCTCAGACAGTTTATAGATGGGATGAAGCACAAATAAACGGTAAAAAGCTGTCCAGTGAAGATTGATCTTGATTATCAACACATTTAAAGACGTATCCAGAAAAAAACTAAATAATTTAAGAAAAGTGTCAAAATATAAAATTGTAACATGAAAGATGAGCAAGATATTGTATCCCACAAAATGAGGTATATTTGATATAAAATTAATGTATCATTTGAAGTGTGTGTAAATCTTAAATATGTTTATCCATGAATTAAAATTAAGCACAAACAGTGTTTATTGGATGACAATTAAACTTTAACAGGTGCCGGAAGTATAACTGTTTTAGAAACAGACACAACATTTAACCTCTAAGCTCTAATTTTCTTATTGCATGTTTTTTTTCAAAATTGTCAACAAAAAACACATTTTCTAAATAGAAAAGTTTCAGGGGGCCAAGGAGTGAGTGTGTTTTTAACTTGCTTTTACAAATTACCAAACTCAAATTGATTTTTTAATTGCTTACGAGATTACTGGTTTTGTTTTCTCTATCGATCAAAACCTAGAATATCTAATACAAAACGAAAGTACATTTATTTGATCTAAGACTAAGAACCTACCGTTTTGAATTCTTGTCATGATCTACAGCATAATTGTGCTTTGGCATTGCTGATGCATGCTATTTTATTCAATGCCACTTCAGTTAATGAAATTTTATCTTCTTGGTAATTTGTAGCAGGTCTCTTTATCAATTTATTAATATAATATTAAAAAAGATGAGAACATGCCTTCACTTGCAAATGTTAAACCAACAAAGCTAACCGGTAATACAAAGGTTTGTATAAAATTTACCATGAAAACGATAAAAATGATAAAATACGTTAAAATTTTGCCAGCGGGGGTCTTAAAATTACTTTGTTATAGCCGTAAATTCGTTATAGCCGTGTTCGTTATATACATCAATTTTCTATAGGTTTATATAAAAAATTTGCCGGAACATGAATAATAATTCGTTATAGCCGTAAATTCGCTATATCCACGTTCGTTATATTCGAGTTTTGCTGTAGCTTAAATGTACTTTCAGAAGCAGATGATAGTGTTCTTAGGGATGAAATTCTTACTCATGTAAGGCAAAATATGATTGAGTAATTAGGTGACTGTTTAATTTAAATCTCCAGAAAAATACATTTAAATATGGATGAAAAATGTACAAGAGGATGTCACCGCATACTGTATACAGAATTATTTTAAACCAGTGTAATATTAGCCCTTCCTCACTCGGACAGTTTTGCCTCTTCTTGACTTCAAGACTCAATTGTAATTAACAAAACATAGGTTGAGACATTGGAATTCGCCAAATTTTGAATTTGTCTGCTTGCAACATGGGTGAAAAGGGTGAAAATAAAATATACAAATATTTCTCTGTAAAAAATAAAAAAAGTAGCGCGAAGCAAGGCAAGTTAACCGAATTCAAATTACGAAGTCGATGAAAAAAACTGACCACAATGTCATACCCATACATAAATTCCACTAATATAATTCATTGTGATATTAGAGGTATATACCCTTAACATTCTAAGATTAAAGGATTATAATCATACACGACTAGAAATTAAACGACAATATCCAGGCTTTATTTTATAATTCTTCATTTTTTATTCCAATGTAATTCCTCTCATGTGTCATCATACATGTGTATACAAGGGGGGGTTAGAGTCAGAAAAATCTCGGATTAGACTTTAATAATATCTTTAGACACACTTACATGACATGTTGTGATAACGGACAGTGTTCAAAAGCAAAACACAAAGGAACAAATAAAAATGATAAAAAAAACAAAACAAGTGATGAGCAAAAACGGATCTCTTGAATAATTAGAGGTTGGATCACGTGCCATGGAGGAGTGAGTATCCTCTGGTGATCAGTCACACCCACCGTGTGCCCTTTGTCGTTATTGGGAAAACAGGAAAATCCTTTCATAACCGTATGATGCATTCACAGGTCACGTATATGTAACAAAGACAGGGCATGCTGATGGGAAATATGATAACGGTTCAACTTCTTCCCATTCCAAACCTAATGAGCATCCAACTGACAATTTCTATGCTTTATAAACACAAAGAATGAATAAAATCGCAACTACTAAGAAAAAATGTCATTCCAAGCATCTCTGTAACGAGACTGATATTTATAATCACCATCTTCCCAAAGTCCCCCAAAATTTCAGGATATTTTGATACTATACTGCTAATTT
Source organism: Magallana angulata (assembly GCF_025612915.1). NCBI lineage: Eukaryota > Metazoa > Mollusca > Bivalvia > Ostreida > Ostreidae > Magallana > Magallana angulata. The sequence continues at coordinate 55,077,340 of NC_069120.1, forward strand.
GATCAGAGTTAAGGCTCAGGTGAGCGATGTGGCCCCTGGGCCTCTTGTTTAGATGTTTTTTTCTTAATTTCCATAACATTAAATGTTTAACATCAAATACACTGATTCAAATTTTTTTTTACGGTATTCTTAATCATTAATTGAGGAATGGTACATGCTACCTCTGCGTACCAGCAAAATTTCAATCCAGGTTTTGCATTAGAAAATACGCACATCGGCTTTGACAGGTGCCAACTCACTCGATTAACTTTTTATACCATTTTTTTAAATTTCCATTTGTAAACACAGAAATAATAAAAACTGTTCATCCACTTAAGAACTACTTGTCCCACTGATTAATGTAAATGAAGAAAATGAAAGACCAACCAAGTTCTTCGTGAAATATATAAACATCTTTGGAATAGAAGAATGGGTTTTTCTTTGCCTCTTTCCCCTCTTTCCTCTCAGTATACATGTATTCTGAAACTTGTCTAACTCAGTAATAGACAGGGACTTACCAAAACATATCTTATAGATATTTAGGTCTAATGCTTATACTGACGTTTTATATACTTATTGTTAGGCCAAATTAATCACCAAATTGTCTACGGATTTTCACAGAGGATGCTCACTTCTTTAAGGCACCTAAACCTACTTCTAACATGTTAGTGGTCCGTGTTTGCTCTGCTCCTGTTTTGTATCTTCCTTTGGACGTTTGATTTTGAATACAGCTCGTTATCGCCACATGTCATTCGCAGAGAACTGTTTATATATTACTTCCTTTAAAAAACGCTGAAAAATGCGTAGTGTTTATTGATATAAAAAGATAAGCAAAAAGACATATTCATCAAACTTGTCTTTCAATAATATAAAACACATAAAATACAAATTAGTTTAAATACAAATGTATAACATATGTGTAATTATGCTGACTGCTGAAATCAATTAAATTTTCAAATGTTTGTTCAATGGAAATGCATTTTTTATTGTAAATACTTTACTTTTTGGAACACTTATAGCTCAAAAGGGTATTTTTGACTGAACGTCTGTTGTACCTAGGTATCAATATAAATGTCAACTATTCAAATTCTTTTCCAGACACGAATAATACTTGGTACAATCAATTGTGGCCTAAAGAAAATTTTAGTGAATAGATGAAAAGTGGTTGAATTCTTTTCAAAGTGAACATAAAATACACTTAGAAATGGGTAGGATTTAAAAATATCATCCGCAGTCATTTTAGTCATTTTCAAAACAAGTAGCTGAATTTAAATTTTCTTTTATTTTGATCTTTGCAATTTGGAACCCTTTGGTCAATAATTAATTAGGAACTCAAACAATTGTATAGTCGTTGAGAAAAAATGAAAAAATATACCAATTATAAAGTTTTACATACAGTTTTGCTTAAATGTAAAATTAAAAAAAACAAACATCATAAAACTGATTATAAAAATATTCCCTTTTGTGAAAAAAGATTTTCATTTGTAAATCTTTGTAAAAGGTGTTTGATCAGATTATAGATGATTTCTCTTAATGAAAGGTCTTAACACACGTGTCATTAAACATTCGTGTTTTTAAATCTTGCGCAGAAGTTAATTCATTAATGTTTTAGTGGACATAGGTCTCGTAATTTGTATTTACTAGCATGGTATGAACGAGCATGTATTTGACTTAACCATATCCTGTAGTCTTTTCTGTGTAACAGTTTGTATTTTGTTCACTGGATTCTGTTTAAGTGAACGTTTGTTAGAGAATCTAGCAGCCTGGATGTTCCCTGTGATCTGATGGCAAATTCCAAGGATTTCCCAAGAAATGTCTTTTGAACCTTTGTTTACATAAAGCTCCTCATTATTGTGAACGAGAATGTGTAGCTTATTTAAGGCTGCCTGTGATAACGTTGTATCAACAAGTCTGTAACACAGGAACTCTAGGAAGTGTAACATAACAAACACTGGGATGTTAAATGTATGCCACTTGCTATGTTGAGCAGACTCTTGTTCTGGTATTAGTTCACTAATATAACAAAGTTTGTTAATAAGTGTGATATCCCATGCAACAGCCTGCCTCATCTTTGAAGACCAGGACTGTCCCCCTACAGCCTCATTATATCTCTCTCGGTCTACACTCCCCCTATACATCAGATATGGCTGTGCTAACTTGACTTTTGTTATCTCTATAATAGATATAGCTTCCCTGTATCTGAATGTCTTGTAAAAATATATCGCAAGATACAACATGTCAGAAATCATCCCAAATTTGGCTGCTAATGTTAGCATGTTACAGGACATTTTGTCTTGTCTATAATTGTCTTTGTGAATGCCACTTTTAGTGTTCATGTGTAGTATAAAAGCAGTTTTTTGCAGGATTGTTGCCGTTAGTTTCTTTAACATGAGAACGTGATAACTTGTTAAGGGTGAATTTAGTATGTGTTCAACTGCAACAAGATGTCTCGAACAGCTTTCAAGATTGTGTGAGACTGTGTGATCATTTCCTATTATCTCCTGGAAAAGTTCTAAATCATAGTCAACTTCAGATTTAAGGTAGTCTTCGTTCGTACATATAAAAACTCTTGGAATGTTTAGAATATCTTTGATATATGACCCAATAGATGGACTCTCTAAAAGACATGCCAGACCTCTACTGTATAATTCATGTAACTGTAGGAACAAAATGTTTTGCGTTGCACCGTAAATTTTGGACAGAAACATGTTGTTTTGAGGAATAAAAAAGTTTGGACCAACTCCTTCATACGCCCATTTAAGAAGAAGTTAAAAGCAAACCCAGAAACCAACCAGGAAATTTTGTGGACACCAGTGATGTAGTGTGTTTTGTTGCATTACCCAGAAAACGACCGTCTTCAAGTGATAGGAACACAGCAATTCACTAGTTTCTTCTGATTGCTGATTTATAACTTCCTTTAAGAAAAGTTTTAACAGTCCATATGTCAAAAATTGACAATGGTTCATTGATGACACAAGTTTATATTCTGCAAGAGAGAAAGAAATTCTCCACTCTTCATTTGCATGTGGTCCCAACGGGTGTCCTACTGCAACAAAGTGACATCCATTCCTGACAATGTCATTGACAACTTCAGAATCAGGCCATGAGACACCTCTTTCTATCCATGATGTAGCAAACGAAGGCCAAAAGTCACACACAAAACACCAAGCAGTGTCATATTTTTTCCCTGCTACAATACCACTCCCACAGGGTCCGTGTACTAAAGAGTTAGGAAATTCTGATGAACAAGTTAATTGTCTGTACATAGAACTAGATATATAGACTCTGTTGTTCATTTTGACACATGCATCAAGGACATCACTGTCAGTTGTTGTTGTCTGTCTGTGTCAGAAGTCGAAGTAAAGCGAATCCTGGTGGACTCCCAGAACTGTCAGAGAGAATCAAGGTTGTTTTAGCTCTGTTGTAAAATTCAAACTGAGACATGTCCATGATCACTCGGTGGTTGTTTAGCCACATCATACAATCTAAATCTGATGATTTCAGTCTGAATCCTTCTCGCCTACTTCCACCCACCCTCTCAGTGCTCTCATCATGTCCCCTCGCTCGACTCACCACCAACTCCTTGATGTCTTTTTTCTCTCTTCTGATAGCGACCTGTTGTGAGGTCCCAAGTTTCTCACACAGTCCATAAAACACAGACTCTGACAATTGTTGCATTTCTTCACACCTGTCATTATTAAGAAATTGAATATATAAATTTAACATACATAATTTGGTTTCATTTGTATACACAGGCTTCATTTTCGTTGATTTAATGAAAATCTGTTTCAAAGATACGCAAATTTGTGGCAATTAAATAATTTTATGTTGTATAATGTTGAATGAAGAACAACGAATGAGTTAATGGTACCTAAGAAGTAATGAAGTTTGTTGGAGTCGGGAAGGCGGGCTGTCCCTACATATTGGTGTTCTGAGTGTTAGTTAATAAATATTTTATATACGTTTGAAAATAATATCATAATTACGCAGTGGATATCATCAAAATAATATTTTTATATTACTCTAAAATGATTTCACAATAATTTTTACTCATCATAAATGATTTGGAATAGAATATTAATAAGACTTTTATCAAACTCTTTGTGTTTCCATTGCCCTTGACAGGGGCCAGATGACCTGCAGTTATGAAACTACTTTCAAAGATAGTTGAGAAATTCAATGTTTATACTTACGTTCCTGGGGGAACAGACTCGATTTTGAAGGTAAACAATGTAAACTATTTTTAGGCATGGGAATTTTCTTACCCGAGTACTTTTTGTACTTTCATTTTGTTTCAGTAGTTTATATCATAGACTTTGATCACAGGAAAGCTTTAATTGCAGCTAAATATTAAATTATTAATCCTGTTATTAATTGCATTTTTCAGAATCATAACTGAATTTATCACTGATAGGTCTACATTAAAATAACATAGCATCGATATCTGATATAAATAAAGGCCCCTCATCACAGTCCCCCGTATCCAACATCCTTCTTTTCACCTCATTCCTATCCTTTTTTCTCCTTTTCAGATCAAAGAACTAGGTATAGTTTTTGTCATATTTAGAGTGATTTTTAAAAAAAATATCTCAGGAAATTGAAATATAACGTTTATTTACATAAGAATATCCATAAATTAAGAATCTATAAATAGTTACCTGATTAGACTTTCACAAGTTTAATTGTGACGTCACATCGATGCATTTTCCCGTAATTTTCATAAAAATGAGCAGAAGAATAGAAAAATATGCCCGCAGGACAGCGCCACGATGAAACTCACATAATAACTTTATTATGTGATATCACATAAAATATATTAATTTTGTTGTGGGAGACGGCTGCAGACACATTTTCCTCTTCAAAAAACTTTGAGAAAATGTGCCATTTTTTGCATTTTTGACCAATTCTTAGAAATATGTCAAAATGTTGAAGTCATAATTATTTTTTGAAACAAGATAAAAGTGTATAACTTGGCACTTTACATACATGAAAAAAATGACAATAACAAACCGTCAACCATCTCAAAACCCATTAAATGAAATACACATTCAGATTCAAAGCAGAGGAACACGGACCTCCAAACAGAAAGAGTTAGGATCAGGTGCCTAGGAGGAGTGGGCATTCTCTGCTGACCGGTCACTCCCGCCGTGTGCTCTTTGTATCGACCATAGAACTCACGAAAAGATGACTTCAAACGAGACTGTTGATAGTCCTGTTTTATCAACTTGTTTGTTAGTTGCTTGCCGCGCCTGAGAGACTGTTCATACGAAGAGCATGCCCTTGCGTATCGAATTAAATGACAGACAAAAACACCATACGCATGTAATGAAGGTAAATTGCTACATAAGTAATGAAAGTTGACTATAGAAAAATTGAAGTCATCCCGTTTCTCATAAAGTTTTGTTGTTAGGTTACCATCAATGTCCATTTCCAGTAAAATATCCAAATATGAAACAGATGACGCAGACTCTGTAGTATCTTTTATTTCAAGTTCACTGGGATATATCGAGTCGACGTAAGTATGGAAATAACAATTGTTTACCACAGCGAGTGATTTATTTTTTTCACGTACAAGTTTTTGAATAAATTCTGCTTCATAAGAATGCAAATATAGGTCTGCTAACAATGAGGCACAATTGGTACCCTAAGAATTCCAACATATTATTAAAGACTTGATTTCCAAAAACTACATAGATGTTGTCTATCAGAAACTCAAGCATCTTTTTAATGTCAAGGTCAGAGTACTTGTATGTGCAATCAGATCAGAATGGTTCTTAACAAAATAATTTTTCAGATTTCCGATGACAAGGTAAGCATTTTTACGACTTCCTTTCTTATTGAAGAAACAACTGTCGATTCAATCAAAAAGCATAGATTCTAATCTGTCATATTAAGGTAGCTTGATGTGCAACAAATTGTCTATCCTATTTATTGACAGATCTACCTTAAACTTTGAAAGAAAATAAGATAACATTTTTGCAATTTTTGGTTTGGTAAAAAAAAAACCATATCCAAATAGTTTAGCTTTAAATTTTGAATATTTTCCTGTATCTATATCCAATACTCTTATTCTCGAGGAGATTGATATAGTCTACATGGCCATAACCATCCAGCCTCCTTTGAACCATTTTAACAAGACCTTGGACATTCAGTTGGACTAAGCTATATAGTTCTTGCGTCAAAACAAGTTTTAAAAAATGACGCGGTGTCAAGATAAATATAAACCGATTGCATAGCCAGACAAATCTTGTTGAAGTCAAAGAGCAATGGCTGAGTTGGCAGTAACGAAATAGACTTGCGTACGTCACATCGCTGTTTGACACATCTACCCAAAGTCCAAGCTCTTGTTAAAATGGTTCAAAATCCTAAACTAATTCAGCTCTATTAGCTCAACTCGCTTTGTCTAGCGGGATGTTACTGGCAATGAATGTCTATCAAGCTGTCACTGGCAATTAATGTGTACCGGGATGTTACAGGCAATGAATGTCTACCAGGATGTTACAGGCAATGAATGTCTACCGGGATGTTACAGGCAATGAATGTCTACCGGGATGTTACAGGCAATGAATGTCTACCGGGATGTTACAGGCAATGAATGTCTACCGGGATGTCACTGGCAATGAATGTTTATCGGGAGTTACTGGCAATGAATGTCTACCGGGATGTTACAGGCAATGAATGTCTACCGGGATGATACAGGCAATGAATGTCTACCGGGATGATACAGGCAATGAATGTCTACCGGGATGTTACAGGCAATGAATGTCTACCAGGATGTTACAGGCAATGAATGTCTACCGGGATGTTACTGGCAATGAATGTTTATCGGGAGTTACTGGCAATGAATGTCTACCGGGATATTACAGGCCATGAATGTCTACCGGGATGTTACAGGCAATGAATGTCTACCGGGATGTCACTGGCAATGAATGTCTACCGGGATGTCACTGGCAATGAATGTCTATCGGGATGTTACTGGCAATGAATGTAGACCGGGATGTTACTGGCAATGAATGTCTACCGGGATGTTACTGGCAATGAATGTCTATCGGGATGTTACTGGCAATGAATGTCTACCGGGATGTAAATGGCAATGAATGTCTATCGGGATGTTACTGCCAATGAATGTCTACCGGGATTTCACTGGCAATGAATGTCTATCGGGATGTTACTGCCAATGAATGTCTACCGGGATGTTACTGCCAATGAATGTCTACCAGGATGTTACAGGCAATGAATGTCTACCGGGATGTTACTGGCAATGAATGTTTATCGGGAGTTACTGGCAATGAATGTCTACCGGGATATTACAGGCAATGAATGTCTACCGGGATGTTACAGGCAATGAATGTCTACCGGGATGTTACAGGCAATGAATGTCTACCGGGATGTTACAGGCAATGAATGTCTACCGGGATGTTACTGGCAATGAATGTTTATCGGGAGTTACTGGCAATGAATGTCTACCGGGATATTACAGGCAATGAATGTCTACCGGGATGTTACAGGCAATGAATGTCTACCAGGATGTCACTGGCAATGAATGTCTACCGGGATGTCACTGGCAATGAATGTCTATCGGGATGTTACTGGCAATGAATGTAGACCGGGATGTTACTGGCAATGAATGTCTACCGGGATGTTACTGGCAATGAATGTCTACCGGGATGTTACTGGCAATGAATGTCTACCGGGATGTAAATGGCAATGAATGTCTATCGGGATGTTACTGCCAATGAATGTCTACCGGGATTTCACTGGCAATGAATGTCTATCGGGATGTTACTGCCAATGAATGTCTACCGGGATGTTACTGCCAATGAATGTCTACCAGGATGTTACAGGCAATGAATGTCTACCGGGATGTTACTGGCAATGAATGTTTATCGGGAGTGACTGGCAATGAATGTCTACCGGGATATTACAGGCAATGAATGTCTACCGGGATGTTACAGGCAATGAATGTCTACCGGGATGTCACTGGCAATGAATGTCTACCGGGATGTCACTGGCAATGAATGTCTATCGGGATGTTACTGGCAATGAATGTAGAGCGGGATGTTACTGGCAATGAATGTCTACCGGGATGTTACTGGCAATGAATGTCTACCGGGATGTTACTGGCAATGAATGTCTACCGGGATGTAAATGGCAATGAATGTCTATCGGGATGTTACTGCCAATGAATGTCTACCGGGATTTCACTGGCAATGAATGTCTATCGGGATGTTACTGCCAATGAATGTCTACCGGGATTTCACCAGCAATGAATGTCTATCGGGATGTTACTGCCAATGAATGTCTACCGGGATGTTACTGCCAATGAATGTCTACCCGGATGTTACTGCCAATGAATGTCTACCGGGATGTCACTGGCAATTTTATATGGGCTGCTTTATTCAAATATTAAAATTGAATTTAGATTAGATAAGATCAATGCTTATTATACTTTCTTTTATTAGTCAAAACACTTTCGATAAAAAATGATATTTCCCCGTGACTAATAAAACCACGCCCTCCAGGATGATAAACACATCAATGTAAAATATTGCATAGCAAGGTGTTTTTATATTCAAAATATAGTGTCTGCACCAAACTATGTATATGGTACATTGTATTTTCATAATTCATGTCTTGTGTCAATAAAATCATTTTTTGAGGACAACGCAGACGACTTAACTTAGGTTGATTAATCGTAAAAATGCAATGTTTACATGTAGAAATGTATTTGTCATTACTGCAATCTATGTTTACTTTGCTAGCATGTTATTTTGACAGAAGTGAATATGAATATTGAGCAATACAGAATGTAGGTTTGATAAGAGGAATGAAGTCTTTAGTTCTAGATATAACATGCTAATTACAGAACGTTCTCTCCAAAAAAAAGCATGCAAATAGATATATTTACGTTCAGTGTATATTTCCCGTTATGTTTGCATTGGATATATGTGATGTTCATTGTTCAATAACACACCAGACCTGATCACGGCGGCGTATTCATGAGCACAAGTAAACAATCATCAAGCGTTTAGAATAGATTTACTATTGTAAGGTTAATGAAACGTTCTAACTTACGAAACCAATCTGATATGACTTGTGAAAAATAATTGTTTCTGGCACTATATATTTAGTCGCGGAAGCGAACTAAAAGACAAGTTAATACGGCTGTTCTATGTATGTGTCATATCCCTGATTAAAAGCATATATAATGGCTTTGAAGCGAAGATACACAAATGTATATCAAAAATTATCATTACAATGTATAGAAATATAAGCAAGGTATTCAATTTGTCCGTGATGGTCATCCTAGACCAAAACAAACAAGTTAGATCCATGATCTTCTTATACAAATACAAACAAGGTAGATATATGGTCATCTTAAACTATTACAAAAAGGTATAGATCTATGGTCATCTAATACTACATGTATTACAAGTAAGTTTGATTCATGATCGTTTTTACATATAATTACAACTAAGTTAGAACTATGGTCAGCTTATACAATTTGAAACAAGTAAGATCTATGGTCATTTTATACTATTTCATCCAAGACAGATCTATATAGTCATGTTACACAATTACAAACGAGTTAGATCCATTGTCATTTTATACTATTTCAGTCAAGTTATATATTTATTCATAAATTTAACCTTAGGCAATACAGCCCATCAGTTTACAACAATCCATACAATACATTACAATACAAACAGACTCCTTGGAGTCTAAAATGGGGGGTGAAACCCCTCGTCAAGTGTTCCACAGTTCCACAACAATTTAAATGCACCAATTATATACTAATTGAAAATACAGTGTTTTAAAAGTCAACAAGCGTCACACATATCTAAGGCACAGTATAAATCTCAAACACACGCCAACACACAAGAGAACATGTCTCCCAAACACACTGGATGAGTTTCGTGCAATCTGACAGTCAGTTATCTCGGACCAACAAAGCACATTTAATATATTTAGCAAGACCAACCAAGGTAGATGCGTGATCAGAGCCCATCAACTAAAGTAATTTAAATGTACTTGGAGACTTGAAATAGTACTCGCTTATATATGTTTTTCGTAAATTGTAATATTTTGGACATTGAAGAATAAAATGAAACTCAACTTCGATTTGTTGAGTATCACAAACATCACATAATCTAGCCTGCCTGTTTTTACATTGGTATCTTCCTGTTTCAATATTTAAACAATGTAAAGACAGTCTTATGCGAGAAATATGTGTCTTAAGATTATTATGGATTGGTTTTGTTAGGTATGATTGGATTTTCGAATAATTGTGTTTTGCAAGATATCTGTACAAAATACACTTTGAAGAATTTTCCATAAAGGCATTGCTTTCTGGCATGTAAATATCAGAAATTCTATTCTCATATATATGTAAAAACTGACAAGGAATAAGTGACTGCTGTCCAATCCAGAATTCTCCTAGACCCACATGAAACAACTCATTTTTGACATCTCTTGCCCAATTGACACTAGAAGCTGCACAATTCTCAGCACTATTTCGTAAGTAATTATAAGACGATTTTAAAATACAATTTTCTGTTTCTAGTAATTTACACCAGTATTTCATAATTTTCAATTTTCTTTGTAAAATAAGCGGACGTCGACCTAATTCACTATAGATCACATAATTACACACATTACGTCTAACACCAAGAACATTCTTACAAAATGAAAGATGTAAACGCTCAATTTCTGGTGATTTATGAAAACCCCAGATCTCACTTCCATATGAAATTACACTTCCAACATATATATCGAATAGTTGACACCGGGTTTCTGCGTTAAATTCAAATTTCTGAAGATTTCGGTTTAATCCAAAAAGTGCTTTTCTGCCCTGGTCTGCTAGTTTCTTTTGAGTTGCATTAAATTTGCCGTTATAGTTCAAACACAATCCTAAATAATTAAAGGAATCAACATTTTCCAGAAGTTCATTGTTGTACGTCCAGGAATGATATATGGCTCCTCCTTTTCTAAATACTAATGTTTTGGTTTTATCGGTGTTAACAGTTAAGTTCCATATAGTAACATATTCGTGTAAGGAATTTAGAGTAGTTTGGAGCTCATCTGGTGAATTTGCGAATATAACGGTGTCGTCTGCAAACATTAAAACAAACAGGTTTAACTCTTTAGATCTATGATCATTTTAACTCTTACAACCAAGTTAGATCAATGGTCATTTTATACTATTACAAACAAGTTAAATCCATAGTCATGTTATAATTTTACAATCAAGGTTGAAACCAACTTGAAGTTAGATCTATCATCATCTTATACTATTACAAACAAGTTTGATCCATGGTCATTTTATACCATTAGTTTTATGATTATCTTATTTATTACATGTAAGAAATTTTAGAAACACTTAACAATGTAAGAGAATTCAGATTAAGTTTCAGTTTGTTTTACAGAAGTTATCTAACTTAGAAATTTCTTTTCAAGCAACCATATTTCTCATTTTTAAAAACCAATTTCAGTGTTTGCTATTTTTTTCAACTTTAACTTCGATTGGTGTTTGGCTAATGTTTCACTAGGTAACCGTGTTACATGTACCTGTATTATGATATGAGTTCGGTATTTTTTTTAATATTTGTCTCCAATCGGTTGTCAACAGTGGTCTTTCCATGAAACGGTCATTAAGTTCGTTGTATAAAATTGCACATGGGCTAAACGAACAGTCAAATTGACAGCTTCTGTTACTTTTCATAATATCAAGCGTACCCCTTTATATAATTATTATAGCACCCCCCCCCCCCCCTCCCTAGATCCACACATGAGATATTCATTACCAATCATGTTTCAAAAACCGGTTATGAGATTTATACTATGAACATTTGTATTTTGACATATTTATGTATGGTGTTAAACATAAATATATACAGATTAGACACTGTGTTGAGTGTATGAAAACATACATATATATACTTATTAAATGTTCATGTCTGCCCTAGCTCTTTCAATCATCCAACTTTTTCCCTCTTGTACATGTTTTTTTCATGTTTTATGTACATTGGATGCTGTATGTACAATCTTCATGTTGCCCCTTGGGGGCCCTTAATTGGTGAAGATGTATGACAAAAGGCTCTTAGTAGTTTCACAAGGTTAATTCAAATTCAGAGAGACAATCTTAACGTTAATTAGACTTCTAAAACCGTTCCTCTGCGATACGCTATATACAAGCATATCTTTATTAGCGGATTTACAAATCTAATTTTAATTGTATACGAGAGAGAGAGAGAGAGAGAGAGAGAGAGAGAGAGAGAGAGAGAGAGAGAGAGAGAGAGGGGGGAGGGGGAGGGGCTCGGCATGTGTGTTTTCAGGCATATGGCAACACGCTTTTCCTCGCAGCTAACATTTTTTCTTAAATTTACGCATAAAAAGTGAATTAGCACAGAGTTGCCCCCCCCCCCCCCCCCCCCCACACACAATTGACGTGGAGGCAATCTTGTTCGCGGCGCCCCTCAAGATCCTCTCTCGTCAGACGTGTATCGTTATGAGACCAGATCTTATAAAATGCATACCAGAAACATGAAAACAAGAAAAAGATTAAATTCTGTGATTAATGGTGATAAATTATCAAGATACCTGCCGACGTAGGTAATGAAGTGCTATTTAATTTGATCTAAGCGATCGCGTTATGCGTCAGTGCCTAAGCGGCCTTATAGTAAACAATGTTTGGTTTCTATGCATGGAGCAGGTGCCCGGTTTACTAATTTTGTTTTACTGCATGTGCACAAAAGTCGGAGAAATGTTTTATGGTAATAACTGTGTGTAAAAGGTGACAAATATATCTATGGAAGATAAAGATGAATGGAAGATTAGCTGTCGGTTGTTAAATTCATGATCATGTTGAAGCTCAGATAGCGCGCAGACTTCGACAAATGGTGAAACAAGAGGCCATGGATCCTGACGAGATGAGAGGCAGGACTGGCCATGACGCTGAAGACATCAACCAGTTTGACTCGGTATCCAACGTTCGATCTCAGCCGGAGCGGGTCAAGGACCCGCCCAAGTCAGTGCAGAGGGAGGGGAGTAATGTACAAGGTGGCGGCAAAAAGGAGAACCCCCCAAACCACGGCAAGTCAAAGAAACTCAAGAAAACAATCTTCATTTCTTACTCCCCTGATGCAGGCTTCACAGAGCGAAAGTTTGTGGTGGAAACTGTGCGCCAATTAAAGGAAAATAATCTGGCAGAAGACATTTGGTTCGATAAAGACGAAAAAAATACGGACAGCCCCTGTTGGTTTTCCATGCGTATGGAAGCAATTGAAAAGTGCCGTGCTGCAATTTTGATTTTGTCAGACAGTTACTTTATGTGCCCTGTGTCGGTGTATGAGGGTAAAACTCTTGTGGAGAGACTCAAAGTGGACCCAACATCAGTTGCAATATTTCCAGTAATGTTCTCTTCTTTAGAAAAAACTGAAATGCCAAAAGAGTTTAATCTGTTAGTTAAGGATGTGGTGGAATTAACCTCACCGGATAATCATAAACTGAGCCTTGCCGAGAAGACTTCAGTGGTGATAGGGTCTATAATGGAGGAGCTAGAGAAGTACGCCTCCATACACTCACCCCCCACCCCCCACACCCCACCAGACACGGAATTCACCGGGGAGTACAAACGTAAGAAGATCTGTCAGTGGAGTGTAAATGACCTCCAGGAGTGGCTGTTTAAGCTGGGCATCAAGGAGTTCTACCGCCAGAGTCTGGCCGAGTGCATGGTGGACGGGTTCCTATTGATGTCCCTCACGGACCAAGATATGATCCACCAGCTCGGAATTGACAGCCGTGTGGTACGTAAGAAGGTGATGCAGCAGATCCTACAGACGCTGGACCGCGAGCACAGGCAGCCGGACAACTGGCACCTCCGCGCGCGCACTCAGCGATCCAAACCTGATGTGATTTATCTCATCTACGACCCGACTGACGTCAGACTGGCCCAGAATATCAAAGCGGACCTCAAGAAGAAAAACTTGCAGGTAAAATACATACATCTCGTGAAGTATTTTTAACAGTTCATATTGATATGGTGATTTGCCATTGTGATATTTATGTATCATACACTGGCGTCGGAAGCAAATTGAAAGTGGGGGGGCTAATCTTTCCTGCGAGAAAAAGTGGGGGGGCTGAACCCTCTATCATGCTATGTTTCTAATGGTTAGGTATAACTTTGCAAAAAAAGTAGGGGGGCTAAGCCCCCCCTAGCTTCCCCGGTCCCGACGCCTATGTCATAAATAAAATGATGTTTAATTATTAATCTTTAAGAAAAATATATTGTTCAATATATTGAACTATCAAGATCTCGATATGCTTTGTATAACTTTTTATCAATGTCTGTGTATTGTGTATTGTCCCACCCTTATCAAAACTATGAGCAGGTATTTAATGTACTACTGTATATAAGATATTGTAAACATGTCGCTATGCATGTGACATGCATGCATGAATACACAAGAACATTGACAGCTCTAATTGTTATGAAAATACATATTTATTTAAAATTTGGGTAAAGTAATAATGTGGACAACTTGATTTTATTCAGGTTTAAAATTTGTAAGCTGCTTGATTGCTGCAAAGTGGACTGTGAATATTTTTTAAAACCATGCTGCATTAAAAGAGATCATTTGTCACCATCTAATTAACAATTGAGATTAATTGACTTTTGGCTTGTTGGTCACATTCAGTGGTTAGTTAATGATCTACACCCATTAATTTCCCTTAATCTTATCAGTATTTAAATTTGCATGTATTTAATCAAACCAATTACTGGTACTTATTGTGAGTTACTGGAGATTGGCACTTAATAATTCTTCATTTAATTCTATGTTGAGGAAGTTACCCCCCCCCCCCCCTTATATTAATGAGAATGTTTATCATATAGAGACTATATGGTTTTGTAACTTGGTGCTGATTGATTTCTGTATTTACGATAATTGAATTAAGAGCCATTTAGAATTTCCTTTACTATATAGTAAATGCTGGCTAATAGTTTAGATATTTTGGCTATATTCTGTACTTTACAGAGAACTAGCATGTAAATGTGATTATCTGGTGTGCATGCTTACAATGTAAGCCTTTCATTGGATCCATAAAGCACCACTATAACACTGGTAGATGTAATTTACAACACATAACCGAGCCTTCTACATTGCATGTGAAGCTCTCTCTGTGTTGACAACGGCCTGTAAATTAGATTCACTGGAGCCTTTGTTTGGAATGCTTTTATCCTGTGACTGATTCGACCGTCTTTTGATTTAAGGCCCTAGTTTTATTATTAACTCCTCAATATCTCTATGGATGTCATTTAATGCATAGTATGAAGATTTCTAAACCCTTTACTATGAAATTGATGGTTATATGAATTATTGCTTCAATTTCTGTTCCACATTGCATACATTTTTTATAACTCATGCAGCTCTACTTAAATATAAAATTTGTAAGCACATGAGATATTGTGCAACTAACTTGAATTTTCAGACATAATTTTGATATATTATAAATATTAATTTAAGAACAAAAATGTACATAGCATGCGACACAAACCTAATTAAAAAATTTATATTAATTGTTATCAAAAGTTATCAATTTCTTAAATGCAAAATTTACCAAATTCACAAGGAAAAGTGAATAGACTCTGGGGATCGAATGGTACCAGTATATATAAAACAGAGACAGATGTTCTCTCACAGGATCTCCTGGCAATACACCAGCACTCTACCGATCAAGCTATTAAAGCATGTATATAGTCAGAGCTATAAAGAAGAGACATGCCTGCCCATAGTAAAAAAAATATATATAATATATGTAAATCAAAGAGAAATTCCCATACTCTAGCAAATTAATTACCTCTGATTTGGCCTGGGTTTGAACTTAAGACCTGCATGCAGATCCTATACATATTACCCCCCCCCCCCCCCCCCACCACCGACAGTTGTAAAAAATACCATTATATTGAAAGCACTACCATGTAGTGATTTTATTTGAATGAAATCAAGATAATCCCCACATTCTCCTTACAATGACAAATAAAATCTCTATTAGATCAAGCTGTTCGGGAGATTTAAATGTGTCCCTTTTGAAGAATGAGCAAGGAGAAATGATTGCTCATTTTACAATCCTATAAACAGTGAAATACATTCTGTACTTTGCAAAATCTGATGTATAAACAATCTGTTCAGGGTGACCAAATGTTTGATTAATTAATGCTCAAGCATGTCAATTGAATGAAATAGACCATTTCTGTGTAAAGATATAGATCAATGTGTTTTACGTTTTAACGTACGTATGTTATCCTCCAATACCTGGGGTTTTTTGTATTTAAATTCCGTTGCATTAATATATTTGGTTGATATAACATATAGATATGGAATGCAAAAAGTATTCTGATTAATTGCGCAATTTGTATTCCATCAAAGTATTAGTAGTAACTTAATTAATACTTGGATTGCGTCAATGTTAAAGGAACGCAATTTTGGAAATTTAAAGAAAAATTGACACATACAAGATCAGATGTGTGTATTCCAACACTTACAAATTGTACATCTATCCAGCTACTTGTAGGTACTGGGTTTATGACAGATTACAATGAAGACATTCCGTACAAAACTGCATGTTTTAATATTTTAGGTTATCCATCATGACAGCGTAAAGCTGGGAAGATCCAAAGAGGAATTCCTGCAGATAAATGGACCACAGGTTGCCATGGCAACACAGGTGATCGTACTTCTGACTGAGGCAGCCACAGGGTCACCATTTGTGTTTCATGAAGTCCTGTTTGCTGATTGGCTGGGCAAGAAGCTTGTGTCGGCCATGTTTAAGAATGTTTGGTCCACGTTGAGGGCCTCTCTTAAAGCTGTGTTGGGTATGTAATTTTAACTATGATTTTTTCCTTTGCCAAACTGTTTGCAATATATAAGTTTGCTGCACCTTAATTGAAATGTTGTATGCACATGCAATTGCTCCCTATTTGTTGACAACCTTAATTTGCTGCTATCAGGATTTGAACCCAAGGTCTTTTACTCCATTTCACAAATATATCATTCTTGCAAGCCAGAAGGGTTTTAGATCTGAACAGAATGGATCAGAAAATCTTGGCTTGTAAAGATGCATGTATATATATATATGTATCAAACTTGTAAAACATGTACTTGTGTATCATGATTTGAACACTTTATTGCTGTTTGTAGAGTTGTTTGAGTGGTGTATTGTACTATGTCTGATGTTTGTAGGTGAGTGCCCAGCGGTAGACTTTGAGACCAAGATGTACAACGAGAGTCTGGACGTCCTGGAGCACCACATCAAGCCCCTTAGGCGGGTCCCTGGGGTGGTGCTGGAACAGTCCTACCTCAACAAAATGGCTGAGGGACTCAAACCGCTTGAGATGCTAGCCTACTCCAGAAGTTAGTATCTAGATATACCGGTAATATATGAAAAGAGAAAAATTACCTAAAACTTCACTCGATTGCATGTTTAAAATTATGTTTATATGCTATATATATGTTACACAATGAGACTTCTTCCCCTTTTATTCTCCCCTCAAGAAGAGTGGATCTTTTTATAGACATTTTCCTGTAGCGATAGGTGGATAAGGAGAGAGTCTTTCTCCCAGGAAATAGTGGCTGTAGAGTAAGTCTATCTACAGGGTTAAAGAGTGGCTATAGAGAATAGGGTGAGTCTTTGTTTTGGGGATGGATATCTACAACGTGAGTCTTTTTCCAGGGGAAAAGTGACTATATAGTGCCTTTCTCATCAGGAGTTTTCTTTGGATTAAGAGTAGCTTTAAGTCTTTCTATGGTGGAAAATTTAAAGGTGTTGTGACCTTGAGTGAGTCTTTCACCTGGATGTGTGACTTTACAGTGGTTTTTTCTTCAGGGGAAAGGTTGGTTTTATAGTATTTTGTTTTCTTTTTGAGAGGAAGGGAGGCTATACATGTACAGAAAGCCTCTTCCTGGAGGGAGAGTGGATATATGTGATACTTTCCCTGGAGGAATATTTGTAATATAATTGGTCTTTTCCTAAATTGTGGAGTAGTTATACCAATATAGTGTATCCTAGGGGTAAAGTAGCTATAAAATGGGCCTTACTATTGAGGAAGAGGGGCTATGTAGTTAGTATTTAACCTATAGTAGTATTCTCATCAGGAGGGGGTAGGGAGTGAAGGTGGCTGTATAGAACTCTTTCCCTGAAAGGAAAAAATATGGCTATACAGAAAGTGTTTCCTTTTGGAAAGGGGTGGCTATATTGTGAGTTCCCTCTGGGGAATATAAGTGGCTGCACAGTAAGTATTTCCATGGTGGAAAGCTAGAATATAAACAGTTTTAAATTCAGTTTCTCTGGTAGGAAGAATGGTTAAGTTGTAAATATGAACCCTCTGTAAAATCACTAATTGATTTACCACTATTGTAAAGGATCACACTAGCAATTCAATGTATGCCATGATCCCTATGTTCTTTTAGTTTTGACTGTTTCTTTATTCCCCCCTCAGATGGTGTGGTGTCGCGAACGCCCAGTGAAGGTGACCCCCAGGTATTCATAAGCTACCAATGGGACATGCAGGGTAAGGTGGAGGACATCAAACAGCTGCTGGAGAACAACAGCTTGCAGTGCTGGGCCGACGTGTCCATCACCCTACCCCCCAGGGGTCACAGCAGCAAGTCCAGCCGCAGCGGGGTGGGGCTCCACGACGGAGGGTCAGAGACCCTTCAGAGTCAGATCCAGAGGAACATGAAGGCAGCCTCAGTGGTGCTGAGTTGTATCACCCCAAAGTACCTCCAGAGTGACAACTGTAAGAAGGACCTCACCCTGGCTGAGACTTTCAACAAGCCCGTCATTCCTGTCCTACTCAGATTCTCCCCCCAGGAGAGTGCACCTGAGCAGGTGAGAAAAATCCTGTCCAAGTTCTCATATATTGACCTCAGTAACGAACGGCTTTACAAACAGAATATTCCATTAGTGTTGGAAAAAATTAAAAAAGCAGTCAGTCAGAGAGGAGGTTACCGTGACTACTGAGGTCATCACCATGACAACTGCCCAGTCAGCATTTGTTTACAGTCAGTATTTGTATAGGACCATGCCTGTATGTGCTTCCACATTGTTATAGACTGGAATCTCCGTGTGAGGGTGGGTCAACCATACCCTAAAAAGGTCATGTACAATTAATGCCAAATGTGCAAATTCCTGGAAACGTTTTATGTGATATGTATATGTTGACCTTGACCTTTCTGTGTGAGTGACCTTCAAACTGTTCATTAGAGACATGCACGTGTCAGTTTGTGCTGTTGATTGTTGTCATGTTCATCGCCTGAAGCGCTCACTGTTTTCTGTTCTTGTTTGAATAAAATAATCAGTATAAGTTGTATTAGTAGAGTTTGTTTGATTTCATTATATGTTAAAATGACACAACAAATTCAATAGCATGGAATAAAAGTGCTTTAATCTATCAATCCTTTTAAGTTTCAACTTTTGAAAAGTATAAAAACCAAACTTAATTGCATAATGAATGAATAAATGCAAATGGTCATTGTAATCAAAGTACTGAAAGTATTCATGGGAGTTGAACTTGCATAAATTTAATTTCAGGTGTATGTTCGTAGTTGTACAATGTACATTAATAACTAGAAAAAAATTGGGAAAGTCACCATTTCAAAGGGCCCTGCTTAAATAATGGACATTAGAATGAAAAGAACTTCATAAGTTCAAAGAACTTTGCTTTGACATTGACCCATAAGTTAAAAAATTTCCAGCTGGCTAAGAACATTTCTTTACAAATAAAGATACCTGTTCGAGATGATTCAATAAAACACATAGATATAGCTGACTCTAGGGACAGAAAAGGACCATTTTTTCCACAAATGAATCATTTATATTGCCTGAGAAAGCATCGTAGCAATGTGTTTTTAAAACAAAAATAATTTGGCAGATCACATGGATTTAAGGTGGTATGGGACACTTCCATGTAGTGACGTATTGTTTATTGAAACAAACAATAAAATAAAGTGTAATTATATACATGTAAGTAGTTTTTTTCCAAAAATGGTCAACTAACTCCGTAGCGCAGTGGGTTAGAGGGTTTACTACGAACCTGTAAGTCATGAGTTCGAATCCCGCTGGGGGATTTATAATTTTTACCCTTACAAATATTTTTACAAGCTATTTTTTGGTTAAATATTGTAAAATTTGAAAATTCTAAACCGGTGAAAATTTTTCAATTATATAGTACTTTAATCCACATTAATATCGATAGGTGTCCCATACCACCTTGAATAAACATGTGTAGCATCCTGACAAACGTGCTGATACAGCTCATCTCCGTTTTTCAAAATGAAATCTATATCTTCTGAAGTCAAATCCAGAACTTCCTTTAAATTGAGATACTTGTACAAAATATTGATGAGTGCATTTGAAACACACTGCCTTCCTCGACTTTATTCTGGAAATATATTAGAACATTGGTGAAAATTACCAACCACATTTTTTTCAACATCACTGCTACCACTCACCTTTTTGTTGTTTATTCCTTTCATTAGAACAAGAAGGTGATATATATATATCTTTGGCAAATTGGTTTCAATTTCAAATACAAAATTCCCTCATAATAAGTTGATACACTGAACATACACATATCAATACACCCTTCCCTTTTAATTGATGTATGTCAGGAAAAAAAATTGTTCTAGTCCCATGTCCTTGATTTTTATTAAATTCCTCTCTTTTGAAAGTTCATCTCCAGAATGTTCATCTTTTTGTTTCATTTACCATTAGATGCTCAACTCTATGATTTAGTCCCAATGATCAACTCTACGATTTAATCTCAATAATCAATGTTAATTTTATTATCTCCATGTTTTTCAACTCTTGATAAGTTCTTTATTTATTGAAATCAACATCCCATTTTTGAGTATTTGTTGTAAAGAGCAAAACTGAGTAAGATTTCTAGTATATAAGGGGTTTCAAATCAACATTTTTTAGATTTCACGGAATAAAAACATGCCAACTCATAAAACTTTGCCTCTTACACCCTGCAGCACAATGATTTCACAGATCACTATCATGTACAGTCATAGTAAATGCTATTGCACAAATTAATAAATACCACGCACGTACTAAAACAATGTCATATCATTTACACACACCCTCAATCACTGTAAAAAGATATTTAATTACTTTCGAGATTCAGTGGACTCAAGACTTCAATTATAACTTTCAGATTCTCAGAATAACAAAACACACTAAATATGAAACACGCAAATCACGACAAAAGTCTTTTTTTAAGTTCATTCTAAAATATTCAAATAATAGATTCTTATATCATAGACATAAACGTAATCAGAAGATTTTACATTGGCCTAGGTCTACCTAAACCACAAAACGAAAACACGTGAACATCGAACATCGGCTTGCACATTTACAACTCTAATCTAACGGAATTGCTGACTTTCTGGTGAAAATACTAATTCGTGCAAGAAAACGTTATTTCAGCATTTACCTTGACTTTGATAGGATTTGACAAAAACCTGATTTTCTTTTCTTCTCATATAAGCAGTTTTCTTCGATCTTCTTTGAATGTAAACAAAACTTGATGAATGTATCATGTAAGAATATTTTAGTGTACGAAAAACTAATGATTTTTTTACACGAAAACTTGTGAGGTATTCGTATACAAATTGTTCTAATATACTCAAGGTATCTATTAATTAAAAGGTATAAAACAAACAATGAACTATTTTTTATTACACTTTATACACTGCTAATTAGCTGTTTTGCGCCACCGTGTCCGTCTCGTCAAGAGCACTACTTTTAAAAGCACGTTTCGTTACAAAACAAAAACAACAATTCATTATGCTAAAAATATCAATCTAAAATTTAATAAGAATTTGAATAGACTATAAGTTTTAAAATTTAATAAGAATTTGAATAGACTATAAGTTTTAAAATTTAATAAGAATTTGAATAGACTTTAAGTTTTAAAATTTAATAAGAATTTGAATAGACTATAAGTTTTAAAATTTAATAAGAATTTGAATAGACTATAAGTTTTAAAATTTAATAAGAATTTGAATAGACTATAAGTTTTAAAATTTAATAAGAATTTGAATAGACTATAAGTTTTAAAATTTAATAAGAATTTGAATAGACTATAAGTTTTAAAATTTAATAAGAATTTGAATAGACTATAAGGATGCTTTGTACCAAGTTTGGCTGAGTGGTTTTAGAGAAGAAGTCAACAATGTGAAAAGTTACAGACGGACAGACAGACGGACGGAGAACAGGGATGTCATGTCAATGTATCGATTATTATTACTATTTGTATTTTTTTCTTTTTAATATTTTGAATTATGGTATTTATATATAAACACATATAACACAAAGTAATACAAAACCTTTGAGAAATGAATGAATTAAATATACTGTCAGTCAATGTAAGAGGATTAAATTCTAGTGAAAAAAGATATAAGATTTACACATGGTTAAAAGAAAAAAAAGTAGATATAGCTTTTCTTCAAGAAACTCATTTTATTCAAAAATTTGAAAACAAACAAATTTTTATTGGGATGGAACATCTGTGCATGCATTTTCAAACTCTCAGTTTAGCAGAGGGGTCACTATTCTTTTTCGTAAAGAACTAAATTTGGTAATTCAAAATACCCACCGTTCGGAAGATGGTAGAAAACTTTTAGTAAACGTAAAAATAGATGATAAAAACTTCACGTTTGTAAATATATATGCACCAAATGATGATTCAAAACGTACAGCTTTTTTCGAAAGGATGAAAAGATTTATTACACTGCATTCTTTACAAGAAAGCGATAAATATTTATGTGGTGATTTTAATTGTTCCTTTGAAAGAAAAAATGATAAATCGCACAAAAAGTTAGCAGAAATTATTAATTATTTAGATCTTGTAGATATTTGGAAACTAAAAAATTCTAATACAGAGGGATATACTTGGTGTGATTCGGAAAACAACCCAAAAAGCAGAATTGATTTCATATTTACAAGTAAATTAGCCTCTGAACTAGTTGAAAAAATTCAAGTTAAACGCATTCCAGGTACTCATAGTAAAGGAAATAGAATGAGCGATCACCGTTTTTTGAAAATAATTGTAAAAATTGATAAATTAAAAAGAGGCCCAGGGTACTGGAAACTAAATACTTCACATCTTGATAACGATGAGTATAGAGAAGGAATAAAAAATATTTTTAAAGATCTAGACAATTCACTAGATGCTTTTTCTAAATGGGAAACTTTTAAACTCAAAGTACGCGACTTCTCAATAAACTTCGCAAAAAGTCATCAAACAATATAAAATCAAAAATACAAAATTTGGAAAAGAAAATCGATGAAATAGAAACTCTACCAAGTGAAAAGATTAATATGAAAGAAAAACGTGATCTTGAATCAGAACTTGATAAACTACAAAACGAAATTGCAAAAGGCGCGCAAATAAGATCAACAGAGAGATGGATAAATGAAGGTGAAAAAAATACAAGCTATTTCCTAGGACTAGAAAAGAAAAATCAAACTAACAATACCATTAAAGAATTAAAAGATGTTAATAACAGAATAATCAATACAAACTCAGAAATTATTAAAGAAATATGCAATTTTTACGAAAATCTGTACACGACGAAATCTATCGATTGCAATAAAATCTCTAATTTTATTAATGACATTAAATGTCCAACCCTTAATGAACAAGATAAGCTAATATGTGATGCTTTACCAACTTTAGACGAGTGCAAAGAAGCGGTGTTTAATATGAAAAACAACAAATCCCCTGGTTTAGACGAACTGCCCTGTGAATTTTATTAATGTTTTTGGGAATATATTTCACCAATATTTTTTGATTTACTCATAAGCGTATATGAAAAAAAAGAGCTAAGTTATACTCAGCGATTAGCACTAATCACAGTTCTATTTAAAAGTGGCGACAGAAAAAGTCTAAAAAACTATAGACCTTTAAGTTTAACTAATACTGGTTACAAAATTATATCATTCATATTTGCTAGACGATTACAAAAGGTTATTAATAAATTAATACATTAAGGGTCGTTATATTGGCGTTAATGCGAGATTAATATTGGACATATATGAATATTGTACAGAAAATAATAATGATGGGATTCTATTATTTCTAGACTTTGAGAAAGCTTTCGACTCTGTTGAGTGGAATTTTCTCTTTAATGTCTTAAAAAAATTTAACTTTGGGGATAATGTCATAAACTGGGTTAAGATTTTGTATACAAATCCAGTCTTTAAAGTAAAAAATAATGGATGGATATCCAAGTCATGTAAAATGTCAAGAGGAATAAGACAGGGATGTCCAATTTCAGCAATGCTTTACATTTTTATAGCAGAAATTTTAGCTTTAAAATTAAAAAACAATAATACAATAAATGGTTTTCAATTTAACGATACGCATAAAGAGATTAAATATTTGCAATATGCAGACGATATAACTCTTACTTTAAAAAACACCTCATCTCTAAAAAAGGCATTACAAACTGTTGAACTATTTTGCTGCCGATCAAAAATTAATTTGAATAAATCCCAATGTATACTCATGGGCAATTTAAAAGATAAACATGAAATTATAGAAGGAGTAAAAGTAACAAACAGTGCAGTGCGATGCTTAGGAATTCACATCGGTCATGATAAAAATAAATGTAATGAGTTAAATTGGATGAAAACTTACAACGACATGGAAAAACTGTTTGAGTCATGGAAAAAGAGAAAACTATTTATATTTGGCAAATCGTGTGTTGTTAATAATTTAGCTGTGTCAAAATTAATTTACATTGCATCTATTCTCCCACTACCCGAAAATGATTTTATTAAGAAAGTCAATAGAGCCATTTTCAATTTTATTTGGAACAAACATGACAGAATTAAACGAAATACATTAATAGGAAAAATAGAAGAAGGCGGGATCGGTGTAATAGACATAGAACTCAAGTTAAAAGCACTGAAAGCATCTTGGGTTAATAGATTATCAGAGTCATGTTTAATTAATGAGGTCATAAATGCTTATTTGAAAAGGGTCAACCTTAAAATGAACTACATATTATCAACGACTGAGAGGAATATGGAAGATTTTACAGTTATTAATCATATTCCTAAATTTTATCAAGAAATATTTTGTTGTTTTAATAGTTGTAAAAAACAAAATAACATTCTTAACATGTCAAACGTAACATTTGTACAACAACCCCTATGGAACAACGAACTATTTAAATATAAAGGCAAAACGTTGTGTTTTTTACGATGGATAAAAAGTGGTATATTATATGTAAAAGATCTTTTTCAAGAAAGATGGCAAAATGAAAACACTAAATGAATTATCTGATATTTTGTTGAAAAAATGTAATTGGCTATGTGAATATAATATCTTACGAAACGTAGTAAGACAACAATGTGCAACTTTTGATATGACATGTAGTCAATACACAAAAAGAAATGTTGAGAAAAGTTATACATTTCATTTAGGATGGCATACAATAACAGACAAAAAATGTAAATTCTTTTATGAAAATTTGTTGACTACTAAGTTCCAAAAACCCATTTATAAATCTTATTGTAAGAACATGTTTAACGTTCAAAAAGAAAACTAGAAAAGAATATACATTAATAAAATTAAAAACATATATGATAAGAACATATGTGAATTTAATTACAAATTATTGAATAATATATTAAGTTGCAATTTATTTTTACATCAATGTAAGTTAAGACCAAGCAGATGTTGTGATTATTGTCAAGACACAACAGAGAACGTTGAACATCTTATTTTTGAATGTGACAATGTCAAAGAAATATGGTCAAAACTGTGTACGACTTTGCATTTAGATATTATGTGGAAACATGTAATCATAGGCTTCTATTATGAAAATAACCTCAAGGTACAATCTTTGAATAATATTATATCTTATGTTGCTTATAGAATTTACAAATTTAAGATGTTATGTAGATTTGAAGAAAAAAATGAAACCTCTCAAAGTCTAAACGAATATGTAAAGAATTACTTAATTAGAGATATGAATTACATTACAATGTACTTAAAATCATCGAAATATTCATCAAAACTTAAAACATTAATAAATATATTGTGATTACTATTGTATACCCTAGACACTTAACGTCTGCCTATGTGTATATGTGCTACACCCGGGGACCATGTTATGGAGTGTATGTAGATGTGTTTGTCCTCCGGGTTAGCCAGGGTATTACATGTACGTTTACTTAAAATATTTCTATCTTTTACTATGATAGCTTACTATGTAAGTTTTTTCATATTTGTGTACACAATTTTTGTGTGTGTGTGCACATGTATATTAGACGCAAGTATTGTGAGTCATAGTTATGCATATCTATAGATTATCGACGTACATGTATCTCTAAATACATATTACATAAACAATTATATACCAAAATTAAAAACAGTATTTCAATGTATAAATATTTATATATATAAACATGCATTAATATACATGTTTTAAGACAAATAGTTAGATACTTTTAAATGTCTTCTCAATGAAAACTTGTACATTATTTGTAGCATTAATATGAAAAATTAAGGAATTATACAAGATGTCTGTACGCTTATAATTGAAATTTTTGAAGTTTTTGTATATGTGTTTACTCTTATAAACAATGTTGATAATAAAAAAAAACAAAAAAAAAAACATCCCATTTTTGAGTATTTGTTGTAAAGAGCAAAACTGAGTAAGATTTCTAGTATATAAGGGGTTTCAAATCAACATTTTTTAGATTTCACGGAATAAAAACATGCCAACTCATAAAACTTTGCCTCTTACATCCTGCAGCACAATGATTTCACAGATCACTATCATGTACAGTCATAGTAAATGCTATTGCACAAATTGATAAATACCACGCACGTACTAAAACAATGTCATATCATTTACACACACCCTCAATCACTGTAAAAAGATATTTAATTACTTTCGAGATTCAGTGGACTCAAGACTTCAATTATAACTTTCAAATTCGCAGAATAACAAAACACACTAAATATGAAACACACAAATCACGACAAAAGTCTTTTTTTAAGTTCATTCTAAAATATTCAAATAATAGATTCTTATATCATAGACATAAACGTAATCAGAAGATTTTACATTGGCCTAGGTCTACCTAAACCACAAAACGAAAACACGTGAACATCGAACATCGGCTTGCACATTTACAACTCTAATCTAACGGAATTGCTGACTTTCTGGTGAAAATACCAATTCGTGCAAGAAAACGTTATTTCAGCATTTACCTTGATAGGATTTGACAAAAACCTGATTTTCTTTTCTTCTCATATAAGCAGTTTTCTTCGATCTTCTTTGAATGTAAACAAAACTTGATGAATGTATCATGTAAGAATATTTTAGTGTACGAAAAACTTATGATTTTTTTACCCGAAAACTTGTGAGGTATTCGTATACAAATTGTTCTAATATACTCAAGGTATCTATTAATTAAAAGGTATAAAACAAACAATGAACTATTTTTTATTACACTTTATACACTGCTAATTAGCTGTTTCGCGCCACCGTGTCCGTCTCGTCAAGAGCACTACTTTTAAAAGCACGTTTCGTTACAAAACAAAAACAACAATTCATTATGCTAAAAATATCAATCTAAAATTTAATAAGAATTTGAATAGACTATAAGTTTTAAAATTTAAAAAGAATTTGAATAGACTATAAGTTTTAAAATTTAATAAGAATTTGAATAGACTATAAGTTTTAAAATTTAATAAGAATTTGAATAGACTATAAGTTTTAAAATTTAATAGACTATAAGTTTTAAAATTTAATAAGAATTTGTATAGACTATAAGTTTTAAAATTTAATAAGAATTTGAATAGACTATAAGTTTTAAAATTTAATAAGAATTTGAATAGACTATAAGTTTTAAAATTTAATAAGAATTTGAATAGACTATAAGTTTTAAAATTTAATAAGAATTTAATTAGACTATGTTTTAAAATTTAATAAGAATTTGAATAGACTATAAGTTTTAAAATTTAATAAGAATTTGAATAGACTATGTTTTAAAATTTAATAAGAATTTGAATAGACTATAAGTTTTAAAATTTAATAAGAATTTGAATAGACTATAAGTTTTAAAATTTAATAAGAATTTGAATAGACTATAAGTTTTAAAATTAAATAAGAATTTGAATAGACTATAAGGATGCTTTGTACCAAGTTTGGCTGAGTGGTTTTAGAGAAGAAGTCAACAATGTGAAAAGTTACAGACGGACAGACAGACGGACGGAGAACAGGGATCAGAAAAGCTTCGGTTCAGGTGAGCTAAAAACGGAAAAGTCCGTAGACAATTAGGTGATTAATTATGATCTAAGAATTAGTATCAAAAACGTAATTCAGCATGCGACCAAGTGGAAGATTGTATTTGCTGACAAGGTCGTTGTATCGGCCATAGAACTTACGAAAAGATGACTTCAAACGAGAATGTTGATAGTCCTGTTTTATCAACTTGTTTGTCAGTAGCTTGCCTCGCCTTAGAAACTGTTCATACGAAGAGCATGCCCTTGCGTATCGAATTAAATAAGAGACAAAACACCATATACAGGTGATGAAGGTATATTGCTACACAAGTAAGGAAAGCTAATAGAAAAATTGAAGTCATCGCGTTGATCATAAAGTTTTGCTGTTAGGTTACCATCAATGTCAATTTCCAATAAAATATCCGAATAGGAAACAGATGATGCAGACTCTGTGGTATCTTTTATTTCAGGTTCACTGGAATATATCGAGTCAACGTAAGTATGGAAATAACAATTGTTAATTAATAATACGTCGTCGAAATACCTGAATTTTGAGCTGAAAGCCACAGCGAGTGATTTATTTTTTTTTCACGTACAAGGTTTTGAATAAATTCTGCTTAATAAGAATACAAAAAGAGGTCTGCTAACAATGGGACATAATTGGTGCCCATGGGAATGCCAACAGATTGTTGGAAGACTTGATTTCCAAAAACTGCATACATGTTGTCTATCAGAAACTCAAGCATCTTTTTAATGTGAACTTCAGAGTATTTGTGTGTGCAATCAGAATTCTTTTCTGTGAAGAATGTGTCAACAATACACAGGGCCCCCAAGATAATTTAAGTATCATAACAATCTATTGTTTTAAGAAGTCCTAAACACTCCTATCACCTTCTCTTGGCTGTGTTCCAATAGAATATAGGACATACATGCATCTGTAAAAGCAAAAAGGAATGCACTGTCCAACCATGATTTCTAGAGGATTACTTCCAATATTAGTACTCATTTGAAACTAATTAAATGCTAAAATGCATGAAGTAATGGTAATGTAATGCACTACTTTACAAAGTAGTTTGCCCCAAGCACGCTTTTGTTACAAAAATATTTCTTAATAGGATCACTAAACTTAATAATCAGAATACCACATAGAACTGTTTGCACGGGAAATTTTGGGCTTGCTTTATTTCAGCCCGAATCGCCTTCACTGCTAGTGGTTGAATTTTAATTTTATGCAGGGCAGATAGTAACACAAAGACCGCAAAGAAGATACATGTAGTAAGTTTGGAATTTGTGATATTTAATATTTTAAATGTTTTAAATGAGATTGTATTAATAGATATTATCGGGGTAGTACATATTGATATATAGAAGATAGTTTGAAAATGAGCCGAAACTGAACTGCGACAAATAAAATAGCAGAACGAAATTAAAAAAATAAACAAACGGAGAGTTAGCCAAATATTTTAATATTCTAACCAAGTAACCTTTTTCCTATCTACGCAATGAGCATGTACTACAAGTTAAACAATAGAAAAAATAGTGTATTCTAAAAAAAACAAAAACAAAAAAAACAATCAAACTCGCTAGAATTTTTATTACAGAAATATAAAATTCAACACTTGTACGACATCTTTGTTCTGTAGAAAGATAATTAAGTTAAAGATCTCAAATACAGACAACCGAAATTTCAAAATAAAAGCATTCATATACAAAACATCACATTTATAAGCAGTCATACACTTTGGTAATATAAACATGCTCTGGCAATTGATATCAAAATTTGTCTGTCGTATATCATGTTGTAAATTTTGTATTTACTGTCACCCGGTAAAGTCAAATACACATGACCCCCCCCCCCCCCAAAAAAAATACAATATTCAGAAATACTGGTGTGCGACCAGTTCTCGCCGAGTACCATTTCTCGCCAGTACATTGTGACGTCATTTTATTAACACATAAAATTATAATATGAAAAATGACGTCACAATGTACCGGTGAGAAATGGTACTCGGCGAGAACTGGTCGCACGCCAGTACACATTTTCTTTTTTTGATCTGATATAAACCAAAAACCACATCTGATATTTACAATCACATAAATGTCTATGCATAATGCTTAATATGATTTTTAAAAAAATAGTCATTTCATTTACAAGTACAATGTTTGAATTTAAAATGAACGTACTGCTTGATCCTTTGCAAGCGAGTAATCATATCGATGTATTGAGTTCATGAAATTTACGATAAAAGTATTCCTCATAAATTAATTATAATGACGTGTGGCTGCCCCAACTGCATCTTGTATTCTCATATGTGTGGCAGTTTGTATTTTGTTTAATGGATACTGGGCAAGTGACTGTTGGTATGAATAAAGAGCTGCCTGGGGGTTCCCTGTCATCTGTTGACAGATCCCTAGGATTTCCCAGGCGATGTCTCTACATATATCAAGTACATACATTCCCTGATCATGGTGGACTAGGACCTGTAGCTCATCTAGAGCTGCTTGTGATAATGTTGTATCAATGTGTCTGTAACACAAGAACTCTAGGAAGTGTAACATTACAAACAGAGGGATATATGATAATTGCCACTTGTTCTGTAGACCAGATTGTTGCTCTGGTATAAGTTCATCGATCTTACAGATGTTGTTGACAAGCTTAATATTGTCAGCTACAGTCTGCGTCATCTTTTTAGACCAGGACTGTCCCCCTACAGCATCGATATAGTACTTACGGATTGTATGTCCATTGTGTACTAAATATGGTTGTGCCAACTTGGTCTTTGCAATAGCTAAGACAGATAAAGTTTCCCTATATTTAAATGTCTTATAATAATATATGGCAATGTACAATATGTCTGAAACACATCCAAACTTGGCTACTAACTTCATGAAGTGACTGGATATTTTATCAGCAATATACATATTTTTGTTGCCATCTGTGTTAAGTAAGACAAACGCTATCGCCAGAAAAATATTAATTGTCAGCTTTCTGTAACATGACAATTTCACATTGAGTGAGTGATAAAATTACCAACTGTTCTGCTATGCTTAGGTATTCAATTAACTGTTGGAGTTCTGATACATATATAGAAGCGTTTAAAATTATCTCTAAGAACAATTGCCCATCATTTTCAACTTCATCCTCCATAATAATTTCATCCGTATAGATGAAAAGTTTAGGATTGTAAATAACACCAATGATGTGGGACCTAATGGAGGGGCTTAGTAACAAACAAGCCAGACCTTTCTTGTACAAATCATGCAACTCTAAAAACAATCTCTTTTGTGCTGGGCCATGGACCTTTGTTAAAAACAGGTTGTTTTGTGGGATGAAAAAGTTAGGACAGAACCCCTCATATACCCATTTAAGGAGGAGTTTAAAGCAAACCCAGAAACCGGCCAGCAGATTTTGTGGACACCAGTGAGGTAGTGTGTTTTGTTGAATAGCCCAGAAAATTGTTGTTTTCATATGATAGGAGCACAACAGTTTATTGGTTTCTTTTGATTGTTGATTGATAACTTCTTTTAAGAACAGTTTTAACAATCCGTAAGTCATAAACTGACAGTGGTTCATTGAGTACACAAGTTTGTTTTCTGCCTGGGAGAAAGAAATTCTCCATTCTTCATTGAAATAAAGTCCTAATGAATGTCCTATTGCTACAAAATGACATCCTGTTTTGATGAGATCATCAATAACTTCAGGGTCAGGCCATGAATGACATCTGTTTATCCATGAAAATGCAGCGAGAGGCCAAAAGTCACTTGCAAAACAGTGAACAGTGTCAAATTCTTTTCCGTATATAATACTAGTAGCACAAGGTCCATGTTGTGTAGAATTAGGAATCACTGTATGAAATTTAAGGTTTTGATATTTAGAACTAGCTATGTAGACTCTGTCATTCATTCTAACACATGCTGATTGGACATCTTTGTCTGTTGTTGGTGTCAGTAACTGAAGTAGAGTGAATCCTGGTGGACTCTCAGAACTGTCAGAGAGAATCAAGGTTGTATTGTCTGTGTTGTAATACTCAGACTGAGCTTTGTCCATAATAACTCGGTGGTTGTTTGGCCAGAACATAGTGTCCCTATCTGATCCTTTAAATCGAAAGCCTTCTCTATGACTTCCACTCACCATCGTAATTACCTCATCAACACTTGTTATTTTTTTTATCACCATCTCCATCATGTCTATTGTCTCTCTCCTGAAGGCCACCTGTTTTGAGGTCCCCACTGTCGTACACAGTGCCACAAACACGGACTCTGACATGTGTTGCATTTCTGTCTCACTGGTATAAAGTATTAAAATTAAATTAATTCAATTTAATAAATACTGATATGAGCTGTTTAATTATGGCATTAACTAGCTAACATAGACCTTTAGCTTTTTCTTACCCTTGGCTATTTGATCATATAAAGTATCCTTAATCTAAATTGTTATGCATTATATTATACATGTTTAAATCTGAACCCGGTGTACTGTGACTGCCTCAACAAATAACTTAAATCAAGGACTGCAGCAAATCATGCTTTACCCGCAATGGACGGTAATTAAACGAATAACGAGATATGTTCTTCTTATTTAGAGGTTGTGGGGGAAGTGGGTCATCCCTGACATGGAATAGATCAGCTTCCATTCTTTATAACATTTACTCTATTTTTGCATATTCCCCGAAGCTTAAGTTTCGATATAGGCTGCAAAAACATAACCCATGAAATATCTTATTTGATGACATTTTCCGTTTTTGTAGGAAACTAAGAAGATGGGTGGACATGAGATATATCTAAGGACGGATAAGATTCCGTAAAATGAAATATTAACAAATCTGATAATTGAAAAAAAAATCATTCCAAACAATGTAAATTTACCATAACATCGATTTGTAACCTTTCGATATTTTCAATGCTTGAACTATGTTGATTTATGATTTTGTATGCGTATGAAATCCTCCATTTAGTGCCATTTTTTAGAACTTTAATGCCTTTTCTTTTATAGCGTGGGTCTGTGCTACATACTTTAGACATAGCCTACATAAGGTCTAATATTGAAAACGAACCAATTTCAATCAACAAAAGCGTGGAGTGATGACCTTCTATTCATTAAAAAATATAATTTATTCCAACGATTGAACGTTTTAAAAATATATTAAAAGTCTGTAAATCTGTGGCCAAAGTCGGATATCGCATTCAAACAAAGCAATTTGTTGTGACTGAAATGGCTTAGTGGTTATAGCATCAGACATTATGTAACCTACTAGATCTAAGCTTTTTAGGTTGTGGGTTCGATACCACCAAAACTTGAGGCAATAATTTTTACATGCAGGGGGAAACCAATTTCCAAAATATCCTAAAAATTGGAATATTCCGCTAAGTTATGATAAAATTGATGTCTTCATTATATCATAGCATCGTGATTTTTTAATTAATTGTACATATACGTTCAATTATCATGAACTGGTTTACTTAAAGTGGGACTATTCTTAGATGTATTGTAATTAATATATTTTTAAAATGTAGAGGTTATATTTTGATACGTCCTCCTTGATAGCATACGGAAATGACTATGTCAAATCAAAAATGGTCATATTGATAATAATAATAAGATATTTACATTGTATCTAGTTCTTTTGCTATGATTTTATCTCTCTAAGAGAAAATGTGTTTGGTTTTTATCATGGTTATAATTTTGTAAATCAAAAGAGGGGTAAAAAAGTTATATGTGATATACCTTATTAAAAATTTATGTTAGTTTTCAAATATTCACTATTTTTGTATTATATATAAAACTCTAGCTGCAATAATGTAGCCCTCTCCCGATTTTTTTTATTGCAGCTAATAAAACTCCAGCTTAAAATACATTTAATCTAGATATGAATCAATATTAGCGATGAGAACATCTACATTTCCGTAATCTCTGATACATGTATTCCTAAGCCTTTTATAACATGTAAAATATGACTAAGATAGTAGTTATATTAGTATTTTGATAAAAGTGCAATACATTTCATAGTAAAAATGGGGATTATTGAACAATTGGTTTTTTTTAAATAAGTTGAACTACATGTTCATGTGTATAGTTTTATTGCTATATGAAAGTTCTACATACACTACATATTGAAATCATGTAACATACGTTTATATCGTAATATATACACACTTAATTATTCTCAACAACCTTCCCCCTCAATATTACTCCAAGATGTGCATGGTAATTCCTTATTGCGCACGGATAACATAAATTTTTACAAATTTTTGAATCACTACTATTTTAGGAAAGTCAACGCATTGTTTGATAATTTTTAGAGGGCGGGACTGACTTTTCTTTCTTTTGTTTAACTATATTAATTGCGTTATAAACGAATACACATGCAAAAAATGTTCATACTCTAATGCTAAGGTATGTAGAATTTTTTTTTCACAAAATCTTAGTTTTTGGACTAAAATAACATACCGGTACATGTATTTAACTTTTTAAGGTAAATATGATGGGTATTTTGTGGAACACCAAGACTTTTTAAGTTATACTGAGGGTTTTTAAAATGTAAAGTAGTAAACGGGCATACTGAAAAGAAGGGATTTTAAAAAGTGAAGCAGTAAACGAGACATACTGAAAAGGATACCGTTTTGAATACTTTACTGCGCATCAGACAGCCGTCTGTTAATCGAGTATGTGACCTATGTAAAGGTTTGCCTTATTATTAATAGACAATAAAGAGTCATTGGTGTACATGTAGGAGTAACTATTTCCCTCAACGAGGCCCTAAAGGCGACCGCACAGCACGACGATCATCTAACTGTTATGTAAGTAAGTAGGTAAGTAAGTAAGTAAGTAAATGATTAAAGACGGTATTGACAGTGATCACGTAGCAGCCATTTGTCAGCAACTCGGATCATCAAGCAAAACAGCTCAAGCACTCGAGTGTTTAAAATCGGTTCTTGACACGGACAAACATGCTCCAAGAATGACGAGTATTTATATAGAGAAAGCGTAGACTGATTGTATATACACTGTAATGATTGACCTCATGTACCATTCCATGGTGTGAGCGAAATAAACTGAATTGAACTGAATTGAAAGTTTCAGTAAAATGTTGAATGTTGGATGTTGCAATCGATGCGCTTTGTAATTACTTTTTAGCTGACTCAATATAAACTTAAAGCTGTATATGATAATAGAATATGCATAACTAAAAAAGTCAAAAGGGCAGGAGTGAATAGGACAGGAGCGAATAAGGCGTTAGATGTCCCCTACGTAGAGCAACGAGGACAAGCAATTTTCAAATAGAGTTCAGATATTCTATTTTGGATTGTACAAATCAATAGCATTGCAAAATTTAGCAACAATGCGTTTTATCTTTTTCTCTAAAAAATCTCGATCATAAATCTTGATCACTTATACCGTGCTTAATGCAAATTGTAAGTATGAATAGGACTAACCTCCATCTCGAAAGACTTTAGTACTTTTAGTTAAAGGAGAGGTTTTCGATCATTTCTATTATCATTTTATTAGAATGAAGTATCGACCATAGTTTGCCAAAATAAGTATTTTTTTTTTTAGAATAAACGTCTTAATTCAGTGATAAATGTAAAACTATAAAGGTTTTTAAATACAAATAAATGTTTTGTTTTGACCGAAACAAAGAAGAATAAAAAGAGTAATTTCAGAGAACACATATATTATACCTGTACCGATGCACACCTACAAAGATGAGAATTGTACACTTGTTGTGACGTCCTGGATGTGGGGGATTTGACGGGCCTTGCACGCCGCTGTTCTTTGAGAAAGAATAGTTGATCAGCTTTTATATCGAACGAATTGTCTACGATTTAACAGGACGGTGGTCAACTAAATACCCAAAAGATCTCCTTCCATTTATAGGTAGTTTTTATTTAGCTATAAATAGTATCCGGTAAAGAAAAAATGTATTTATTTATGTATTTTAGCTTTGGGTACTTTTGTATATTTTTATACAGAAAGGAGATCAATATAGTCTACAAATGGCCATGACTTCTCAGCCCCCTTAAATGTTTAAATCAACCCGGTAATTTTTAGCTGGGAGAGGTAAAATTACAATTAATATCTAGTACTATCTACTCACATGTCAGACGGCCAGTTCAGAGAGGAGAAGGCCATTGCTCAGTGGTTGAAAACTTTGTGTAGATTATTGTACAATACTTTTGTCATTGCCATTAGATGTTACAATAATTATTGTTAGAAATTACTAGGATCGTCTTATATATACCCGAGTCCAGTCGACCGAAATCCATAGAAAAGAAATTTGCTGTTGATATTTTTGAAACATCATTACTCGCAACCAGAAGATAGGAAATTGAAAAGGAATTTTTCAGTAATTTCAAACTAAAAAAAAAAAACTATGAGGATTAAGTATTCATGACAGTACATTGTTTTCGTGAGAACCTAGCGAACTTTTAGCAACGCGGAAATAGTTGTAAACTTGTACATTACTGAAAATAGCCTATTGTTCAAAAAGAAATGTTTGCGGTCTTCAATTGTTTGTGACAGATTAGTAAAGTTTATTTTAAAGTAATCTAGTTTGCAAGTATGTTCCAATCTACTATACTCGTTAACAAAGAAGAAAAGAAATAAAATATTCTTCCTAGTTCTTGGAGAACAGGGATGCGATTCCGCGGAAATATAATTATCTATAACAAGATACATGTACATTTCTAAAGGTCATAATTATAATTCACTTGTTAAAGCTGGTCAGCTGGCTGTTGGTCTACACTTCCTGTTTAAGGGCTTTGATGGACGTTCCTTGATGAACCACTGCAATAATTTATAGGACGTCCCTTGATGAACCACTGCAATAATTTATAGGACGTTCCTTGAACCACTGCAATAATTTATAGGACATTCCTTGATGAACCACTGCAATAATTTATAGGACGTCCCTTGATGAACCACTGCAATAATTTATAGGACGTTCCTTGATGAACCACTGCAATAATTTATACATTGGCATTGATTGCTGATGT
Organism: Magallana angulata; assembly: GCF_025612915.1. Classification (NCBI taxonomy): domain Eukaryota; kingdom Metazoa; phylum Mollusca; class Bivalvia; order Ostreida; family Ostreidae; genus Magallana; species Magallana angulata. Next base: position 55,114,625 of record NC_069120.1, read on the forward strand.
TGGATGTGTTTTTAATTGAAAGTGTTTGCGTTATGTGTTAATTCCGCCGATGGGATCATCAATGTATCTGGAATTTTATAAAGCAGAACATTTACAATATATATTCGTCGATCCTATAGTGTAGTCAGTTCAACTGATTGTTAATGTAATCAGTCTGTAATGACTAATTGATTTCAAACAATTTATAGAAAAATAGTGGTATATTTTATGTCACTGTTTAAATATTTTTGGGGGTTTTGAACTAAATAATAATTGTCCCTTTTATATTTGATTACACTAAGAGCGGTTATTACAATTAAATTATCAGGTTTCTCACATTTTTGTACGCAGGCACTGGATGTTTTATTTGGTCATTAGTTTAAATTTCATATCATTATTATGGTTTTTAAAGGTTAAATAAAATGTTGGTTTTTCAATCGATATACTGGCGTTTTTTTTTCATTTCTAAGGAAGACATTAAGAATAACTTTTCATGGACAGCTTATTCAGTGGTTTAACCCAATAGTTTCATATATATACCAGTAAGAACACAAACTTCCTAAATCTGAAAACGTAGTGACGTTTTTGAAAGTGTGTGCATTGGGGGGGGGGGGGAGGGGGTGATCACTTCATCTCCAAAAAAAACCCCAAACACTCCGAAATGTATAAAGGACATTTAATTAATTTAAATCTTGTTACATCCAATCAACCCCTCTCTTTGTCTCAAATAGAAATATCAGTAAAATAATCCGGAAATTTCCTTAAAACTATCAGTTCTCCAGGGTTTTGTAACATGATTAACTGATGATAGTTTCTGAAACGTCATTATTTAAATTCAAATTAATCCTTTAAAATTTTCATTTCCTTTCACTCGCTTCAGTTTATAATTTGGGATTACTAGGAATGGATTACAAAGAGGACATATTTTATTTAGAAAATTGCATCTTTCGTCATTAACTTATGACTTGTTATTCTACAATTATCAAATAAATAGACACTGCTTGTAAATTTATCATTATACTGAACACTCTCGTGATTTTTTAAGTTAAAGTAACTTTCCATCATCTGGTGGACCTGGAAGAAGTTCATAAAATTAGACGTTGAACCCCCGCCCCCAATCCACACTCTGATACACTCTGATACAGATTTCTGAATCTGTATACATGTCTCTATTTTCTTTGTTTGGTTGGGTTTAAATCATTTTTTAATAACTTTAAATATTCTTTTTATAACTTATAACAGTTTCAGTATTTTGCAATGCTTCATTAACACCCTCGAAGTTTGTTAGAGTAATAGAAACCACTCTCTCCAAAAAATAAAGAGCTAATTATGTTGCTCAGTTTAGTAGAGTGAATGAATATGAAATTTTGCGGGAAGATATCTGAAACTGTCTATTTGTATTTCCCCCTTGCGGACATTTCATGTTATAAATTATAATACATAAAGAAAATCAGTCAATCGTATAAAAATAGGAAATAATGATGAAGACAACGTATAGACATATATAATAAGGAAAATATTCATAAATTGTTACATATGCTCTAAGAATAATAGAGCTCTATTATAGCATGCTGATGCACTGCATACAAATTTTGCGCAAATGCAGATAAATTCTTTCTTGCTTTCTTTATTTAATAATGTTGTGGGTTCAAATCACCCAAGCAAAATGTAGTATAAAACTTCATCTCTTAGCTATGAGAGCTCTACCTATAAATGGACATTAAAATTATTGACTAAACTGTTATAAAAAGAATCCCTAACAAAAGCTGTAGATGGACACCCCAATACAGCATGCTGAAACTGGTTGCTGTAAGTGCATTGGCATATTCTGCAGTTTTGGTCTATATACACGGGTGGAATGGTCCAGAGTTTAGCTAGTAATCTTATAAATGGAACTTCATCAAATAAAATTCAAATTTCCAGAGTCTGATAGGAGAGACTGTATTGTGAAAAACTTTAAACATTCGGAAGTCCGGATCATTTTCCATGCGACTTCTCCATTCCTCAGTATGGTGATTATGTATCGACTGTTTAACTTTAATTTTCCAATCCTTTTTTCAGGGAATTTACCAGCTTCAAAGAACAAATGCAAATATTAAAGTAAATTATATTTGGCTAAAATTTCGTAAATATCCTTAAGAAATCCGGAAAACTGTTTGAATATTAATTTATTTCCAGTAATTTTACCGGTAACGCTATTTGATTTATATTAAAACCTCTTGGCAAAAAAAAATAGTTAATTCCATTCAATTAAATTCAGTTTATTGACATCACCATGTTGGCATACAGTCAAAATGAAATCAAATATCAAAAGAATATTATAACATTAAGGCTAAGGCATGCAAGACAATGTTATACAATTCTTTATTGTCCATGAAACTGTTTTCTTTGCATAAAACATTTATATAAGTAGACACATAGACGTTTTGTAGTATTATAATCGCATGGATTTACAATTTCTTTAATGGGATCGATATCACTAACACAGTATAATTTATCATTAAAATTTTACAATATTGAAATTGAAGATTGTCATACACAGGACAGTAAAGTACAAAATAAAATGTTGTTCATTTTCGACTAATAATTTACAAGCATAGCATGAACGTTTTTCCTTTGGGATAATTGGTTTACAATATCTACCTGTTTCAATGAATAGTGAATGTGCACTTATTCTTAATCTTGTTAGCTGGGATCTTTCATGATTTTTCAAGGGAAATTTTAAGTAATCTTGCAATTTATACTCGGTAGAATTTAATATTTTAATGTAGAAATAAAGTTTTTCTGAGTTAGAAGATGAGATTTTGTTCAAAGATCATATCAACAAAAGATTTATTTAACTTAAACCTCAAATCCTTATGGGATTAAGTTAAAATAGTTAAATAGGAATCTCACTCTGTATAATTTTATATATATGTGTGTGTTTACTTATTAGAAATAAAGACACGTAAGCAGCTTATTATCACCTATACCCTCAAGGTCTTAAAGTTCAAATTCTAGATGTTCAACATGTGCACTGACGATATTGCGTATATATTTGAATTTCAGTTGGATTTTTACGTGTAAGGACACTTTAGTATAGATATTGATACATGTAATGTGTTTTTCATCGACATAAAGAGCACCTGTTTAAAACTTACACGTCTCTTGGGAAAAAACCCCCAACTTTTGATTGAACTACTGATTTAAAATCCGTGAGTTTTATTACCTGTGTTACCTTAACAGGATGTATCCACCGTCTTATTTCCTGGTGTCGATCAGCGCCTACATGTAGATGATATTAATCAGTGTTTATTTGTTAGAGACAAATGCCAGTTAAACAGATAAAGGACAAGTAAGAAGTTATCGCTACTGTCGATGTTTTAGAGATCAACGGAGAAAACAGATACAACCGCAGGTCTCTTTTCCCCTGTGTTGAGCGTCTAATCAAATCCGAATCCCTTGTAGGGCCCCCGAATGGAGGAAGTCCCTTTGACGTCATCGCTAAACTTTCTCTTTCGCCACGTTTATTATACCTAACACTGACAAGGTTATTCGGTGGGGGAAGGATGGATTCCCTGTGAATCGTTCTTATCTCGGTAAGTGTTGTTTACTTCCAAGACAACCAGTAAATACGTACACAGTCCACGTGCGATATTGAGCATTTAATTATCATTATTTAGTTTGTCTTGGTTGGAAATAAATGAGACGTGATGTATTCAATTCATAGTATATTGCTTGTGGCTATGTAAATGACAAATACGTATGTGTGTGAATTTTGAGCGTAGCATGTTATACATTACAATGTATTATTCAGTTAATATATGAACATTGTTTACTACAGGTCGACATATACATTGTACATGTACACACGCGATAGTAACTTCTAGAACAGTAGAAGGCCTATATAGTTGACATTTCATCGCAAAACTTAATTCTGGATAGATGTTTATTCATCAATCAAAGGCCTTCTAAGGGCAATAATAATCACAGGTGCTTGAGGACAGGACCGACCTCCACCCCCAAGTATCTACACTCACGGGACTTTACCCATTTTTTTCTTTAAATTATCTTTTTATGACATACATGTATTTATAATCTAATGTATATGCAATCATTGCAAAACAAACTTGAAACAAACATTTTGAAAAAAATCATTTCCCCTCTAGATATTATATACATACATTTATATGAATAAAAATATTCTGAGTCACTTTCATAAATGCAGAATAAGAAATGTAGAATACAGGCCCTGGGACCATAAAAGTTAGACCATCTCACTTTTGATCTCAGTCTCACTTTTACAAAAGGAATATATAATGCAAAGTAAGAATGAGATCAAAAGTAAGCTCGTCTAACTTTTATAGCCCTGGGCCTGGTCTTAATTCTTTCTCTATGGTATTAAATTGTCTCATGAAGTAGAAATTTTGATGCAATATAATGTACAAGTATGCAACTGCTTCGACATACGTATAGTTTTATATTTCAATTTCATAAATCCATAATTATTGTATTTTATTATAGAAAAATAGAGAACTGATAAAAATTCCCAGGAAAGGGGAACTCTGCTAATCCAAACACCGTATTCCATCGTCTGTTTCGTGATAAATTATGTATTAATGTTTGGGTTTTTTTCCTTCAGATTTTTTTCCATAGAGATGACCAAGGCCTCGGAGCTTTGCGGTTATTAGCTGTAGCCTAACATGACGTCACAGTCCTCGCACTCGGAACACTCATCCCATGTAAGTCAAAAAATCGATTGAATACATTGAAGAAAGACTTGAGGTGGTATGGGACACATCCATATTGTGACGTACTCCCTATCAAAATAAACATTAGAATTAAGCATAGTTTTTTAAAGCTTTTTTCTTTCCCAAAGCTTACCGCAGCGGGTTAGAATGAACTACGAGTCTGTAAGTCAGAGTTCGAATCTCGCTAAGGATTTTAAAATTTTTACTTTACATTTTCTGGTCAAATATTTAAAAATTGGAAAATTTAAAAACGGTCTAAGTACTTTGATTAAATTGTACTTTTAGGTGTCCCATACCACCTATTAACACCATCTCGAAATCATACCATAATGTCTATGCAAAAAACATGTGAATTCCCGCGATTTGACATAGTATCGGACTTATTATTTTTATTTTAGAAATAATATTTAGATTCCACCTTGATACTTTAATTTACGAGGACTTATTTCTTTTGGGGGGGGGGGGGGGGGGGATATTTATCGTTTTCGACATTAGGACATTTTACACGCTATAGTTGTATCATTTTTCAAAATATGTGCGGTGCTTGTGTGTGTGACTTGTGTGTGTTTAATTTTTTTTTAAATTTAAGTATAGCATAAAGGTGCATTCAAAAAGAGTGTCAGGAAATGTGGTACCCCACTCCCTTAATGAAAGTACATGTTTTAGACTTGAGCTCTACAGTTCTGATTTCTCCCGTGTATCAGGGAGAATAGGACCACTTCCCCCAAGGGCACCGTTGTGTCAAGGAAGCTGATTGGTCAACAATTTACCCGTCAGATCGAAATTTTTAGATAATTTTATTTTTAGTTTTAAACTATATCATATAATTTGTAAAGAAAAAATTCGAAGTATTTAAAGTTTTTAGCGTAAAATTTGAATATTTCTCTGTATCGTTATACAAAGCTCTTCTTTTAGACGAAATCAATTACAGTCAAAAATCGGCCACGATAATGTATCTCTTTTAAGAGACCTGTGACATGTATAAGACTTCTATAAGGAACTACATTTACACTACTTTTGAATGGAGTTTTTTCCCTCTCGATGGAAAAATGATCAATCCGTTGATTTTATCCATAACCAGTCAGGGGCAACCGAAAGCAATATTTTATTTTATATATCGCCGAATAGGATGCGGTTTTAAAGCATCAGATGCAAATTTTAATAGTTAATGTAAAAGAATATTTACCTATAAACGAATCGAAAATGTTGCGTTCACTTTATTTCGGCAGATGCGTTCTACACAAGAATTATATCCGGTATCTTTTAAATGTGCAAGATATGTTTCGTATATAGAAGCGATAAAATCTGTATCGACTCTTTTAGTACGTGGATTCACAGATGCGATAAAATCGTGAAAAATCGTTGGAAAGTGACAAAAAATTGTGCTTTGAGACATCTACCTATTTTTATGCAGATCTGAAAATTTTATTGCATTATGATAACGACCTCTGAAGATAATATATTTTATAAAGCGTGAGGTAAGGTAAGTCTCCGCACGTTAGTGACGTCGTTTCTAAATCCTCGGTGTTCTTGTAGAACTTCATGATTTAGTCCTTAGGGGGCACTAGCTGCGGCACTGTAGCCCACGGTCTGAAAGACCTGGGAGCTACAGTGCCGCCCATTGGAAACCTAATGTATTTATCGCGCACAAAAACGTGCGCTAGTTTTGGACTGATTACCCTTATTTATACGCAAATTATGTGAAAACAATTAGTACCATGAAATTCTTCATGCAATTTACTACTGATATCGTCTCTTTACTTGTTTATTTGTTTAGGTTTCTTAAATATTTATGCCAATTTTCACCAAAATCTGTCACCTAGATAGGAAAATATTTGTGTTGTCTCAATAATTTCCGAACAATCCTCGTAGAGCTCTTCTTTTAGGGAGATTTATACTAGACTAAAAATGGCAACTATCATTAAGCCCTCTTAAAGTAAATTATACCTTTTTATTTTCAGCACATGCAGTTTTTCTCCGTGGGAGTGAATGTTCCCATTCTGTTCAAAGAATGGAATCTCAACACGAAAACAGGTACGTTACATGACGTCATCAGTGCATGCCGTTATTTTTCTTACCTTATCTTAAACTGTCTGGGGTTTTTTCTTTGTTTTGTTCTGTATTGTCTACCAGTCAGTGTCAATAGTGTAATAAACTGAATCCAGTACATAATATCTAAATCTCTGCTGTTAAATCAAAGGTTGATCACTGAAATGAAGTGGGGGGTGGGGGGGGGGTAGATCTGCGAAAGCGTTTTAGCTTGGAATTCTTTTTTAATATCATGCTGTCGTAATTGTATATCCAGTTATTATTAAGCCAGTGAGAAGTTGCTGGATCCTGATTTGACAGGTCTTTTCCTGGCTTGTTTTGTACTGTTGTTGATTTGACAGGTCTGTTCCTGACTTGTGTGGGGAGTATTCTGTTGGGAGTTCTCTACCAGATCGTCAAGTGTCTCCGCCAGTACGCTCACCGCAGATACCGGGTCAGAGAAAGGTACGTATAACCCGACCCCAAGTTGTTTCATGTATGTTTTTGCCAAATCAAAGAGAGGTACATAAAACCAATCCCCAAATAGTTACCTGTAGTTTGTTACCGGGTCAAAAAGAGGTACATATAGCCACACCCAAATTATTAAAATAGTCACATGAGGACATTTATTTGGTTACCGAGTCAAAGAGATGTAAGTATAACCACATCTAAAATAGTTACATGTGCACAGGTATAGGGAGACTCAGAACAGGTTTCTACATAACTGCCTATTACACCGGTAGTTATACCTACCCGTATTGCATGTCCTCGCTGTCGTGTGTGTGATCTGTGTGTGCTTTGTTGCAGGGGGACCATTAAGAGCCGGGAGCACGGCCTACAGACCTTGTTGTACTTTGTACAGATGACCAGTAGCTACGTCCTGATGCTGATCATAATGACCTTCAATGCCTGGGTCTTTGTGTCCGCCGTTGCTGGACTGGGTCTGGGGTACTTTCTGTGTGGCTGGGCGTACCCGGAAATGGATAATAAAATGACATGTCCGGATCTGTGCAAAAATGAAGAAACTCGTCGTCATGGCAACGGGGACACAGAACAAGAGTTAAAACTGTTGCCAAGTCCGTCTGCAGCAAATTGCGAAGAATGTTCAATGTGATGTCATTTATACTGTTTGCTGTATGTATTTTGAGGTGTTATTTCCAGTAATAGTACAATAATTTAATTCTGGTTGTAATGCGGCTTCTGATTGGCTAAAAAATTATTTTATATCGTATATAGAATGTTGCCTACGTCATAGTAAGACTAATGTCAAAGTCATAAACGTATCAATACGCATGACGTTACGTTTGAATTTTGTACAATTTTACGTCATTTTAAAAGTCAAATGCCCGTTTATCTACAATGAAGAGTAAAAAAAATAAATTAAAAGTATTCAATATGTATTTGTTTTATTTGATATGAAATGGGTTGAAACACTTTACGCTATTTTTATAAAGCGCTTCGCGGTTTTTAAAGCGTAAACAGTCCCAAACCATTTTATATCATATAAAACAAATAAATATTGAATTCATTCTTTCATTAAAAATTCATTATGACGTCACAAACAGTGCGCGAAATGTATATTATGACGTAATTAATAGTGCGAGAAACGTTCATTATGACGTCTACAACAGTGTTTGAAATGTATTAGAACAGTGCAATTAGATAATTATTTTTATACAGTAAGTGTTTAGTGGTTACTACATATCAGTTATTAGATGTGACCTTTAGTTCAATATTTATGGTGCTAGTATTTAACATTATTATATAAATGTCTTGTTATGTTTTGTTTATTATTTACATTTTTGACATTAAACAACAATGCCATGACATTTTTTACTTTTACGGGATATTTTTGACATCAGTATACAACTTTAAGTTCTTTTTAATCAAAATTTAATATGTAAAAAGTATATTCAATATGAGTGGCCGCTGGCGAGTATATAAACTATGATTCAACTACAGTACAGTATGATTTTCGTTACATCTTTCTCAATCGATCTCTTTGTCTCTTAAGCATCTTGTACATATAAAATGTTAAGGCGTGTGCAATGGTTTTGTCATAATATTAAAAAAGAATAAATAGAGAAAATTGACCGTTTGTCTTTCGTTAATTTTTTTTATCCAGGTGTTAATATTTCTGTTTTGGTTTGATTCTTGAAAATATATTTTTTTTGTAGAGGACACACGAGCCTGGACATTATTCGGTTTCTCATCTGCCAGGTGCTATAGACCCCCCCCCCCCCTTTTTTTCGCTAAACATCTTATGAACTTTAGCATTTACACTTTTTAATTTATTCTCTTTTAAATGCACTAAATCTTAAAGACCATATTTTTTTCGTTTACTGTAAATTAATATTTATAGCAAACGCAGCTCGCCGGCGCGCAGCGCCGGCGCGAAGCGAGCTCTACCGGCAAGGCGTGTGTGAATAGAAAATTCGGACTATTTGCACATTCATTCAACGGATTTTTTTGGCGTCAGTAAATCGGACCAGTAATGCCTTGTTTTAATCGTCCCAGTAGTTCCCTGTAATTATGGTTTCCCATTTCACACTCTCACGAGAACAAGATAAAAGACTATGTACATGCATTGTAAATAACACAACGCCAATTTCCATTACTTTTAAGACTAACGGAGTTATCGTCCTTTCGAGTGACGTCACAATGGATTTCTTGCACATTGATCCGACAGAATTTTTCGGAGTCAGTAAATTTCGACCCACAATGCAATTCCTCAATGTCGGCCGATCTCACTAGACCAATCGGCAATCCTCGGCTAATTCCGCTACGCTCCATACAAACGTTAATGTCGAGTGCGCGAGACATCCGAGTAGTTCCGAGTGCTCACTAGACTGGATACCATCTCGCGAGAATCAAAGTAAAACTTTTGAAAAACAGATAAATTGTGTAATTTCCAGAACATCATGCTTTTTAAGTAAACAATCAATATTTTTCGCGTAGTTTTTTCTAGTGTGTTTTCGAAGAGACAGACTACACTTGACGGACGTGAACTTTGACGTCACAATAAGGGGAAACAACTCTAAGTAGTTATTGTAAATCTGCTGAAATATAAATACCAAAATCTTCTCAAAATCTTGCAGAGCTTACGAATCGAGACATTTCTTCAGAGATAGGAAACAGCAGTAACTTGCTCTCATTTGGATGAATGCTCACATTTATTTTATTCACTGTATTTACGGTAATTTCCAGGAACGTTTTTTTAAATGGGGCGTGGCAACATCATTCAAAAAATCTTCACAAGCAAAAAGAAAAATAAAATTCTCAAAATCAGGAAAATTCTGATCGGGGTGAGGAATGGGGAGTGCGTGGTATGCCTTTAGCTCTTTAGCTGCTCAAAAGTGTCTTTATTTTCACTACTGTTTATGGTATTACATGCTACCGGGGGATCCATTTTCCTTATGTGATCAACAAATTTTTTTTATACGTAATGTAGCGTTTCTATTTTCTCAACGTTTCTCCTTTTTAAAGAATAAGTCAGCGTTGTTCTCACAATTTTAATAAAAGGTAATAATCCAAGAAACATATGTATAAATCATTCAAAACTTGTGCAATTCTAACCTACTACTCTGCTAAATAAAACCACCCGCACTGAACTTCAGCCAATCTCCCTTTATATATAACGTCTCTAAAATAACTCCTCAATCACGTGCATAATTCACTCCTAATAATAAAATCAACTCCTCTCTTTAAAATAACTCCTCACTATGTTTCATAACAAATACAATTTAGGTCAGAGATGAGGAGTTAATATCAATTAGTAAACAAAGTTCATACGTTAAAGAAAGAAATACACTAGATAAAATTAAAATGAATAATATAACTTTGCTTCAGTAAATTTAATTTCTTTTTAAACGGGGGAGGGGGGATTCTGTGATAAGTCAATTTTTATTTGTTTAAGAAAAATGTCTGCTGCAAGAAAAGAGGAAATATTATGTTAAAACATTATGTTAAAATCTTTATTATTCAACAACATTTTATCTGAGATAAATTCTATACTGGCGTGCGACCAGTATATAAACAATCTGATCAAAATCAGATTTTTGATCCGCTCCGACAAATTCTGATGTCGCTACACTTTGTTCAGCGACTATCAGAATATCGGAGCGTTATTAAGATCTGATTTTAATCAGATTGGTATATAAATAAATAAAAAATCTTATGAAATATGAAATAATAAAAATTTACTGGAAAATTTGTATATTTATTTTGCATTCTTCATTTACGTGTACGTATTTACGTCATTACTTTTATTTTTATTGATTTATCATAATTCATTTTTGATCACCTGCTGCGCTCGCCCCAACGGTCGCACCGTAAAACATATTATAAGTGTAGTACATATTTATTTCATAATGATCATCATTCAATTTCGGATCACCAAAAATAATGAATCTACAGCGTCGAGGTATTATTCTCAGAATCGGGTATTATAATCATAATCAAGTTAAAACTATGTCCAGGATAAAAATAAAGATATTTTTTTTTTAATATCCTGGATTATATCCATTTAATGGTGATTGTGTTTATAATTTTTACTTGTTCGTTTTATTTTGTATTTGCGCATGTCAACATAGATGTGAGTCAGTGAGATTAGAGTCTATTCAAAAACCAGTTTATGTCTGTAAATTAGAAATAAATAGGATTTTGTGAAAGTATTCATTCATGCATGTATACTGTACCATATGTTATAGTTTTTAAATTCATTAGGAAAGTTGTAATTTTTTTCATTGATGAAAAGAAATAGACCAATTATCTCTCCTAATCAGGTGATTAAAGTGTTTCAAAACATATGTGTACACACAATAATACACCGCAAAATAAGAGGGACTTCAAAGTGTGAATACCTTGCATCGGGTACCGCTTGCATCTCCAAATTAAGTACTCATTAATTAAGTACTCGCTAATTAAGTACTCCCTGTCAGACTTGCCAGGTGGGACAAGGCGTCGGTAGTTATTGTTTTTACCACTCTACCATTTACCTGCCTAACTATCAGTAAAAAAAGGTATGTATCATGAACTGTGCTCTCTTATTAAATTGTAAGGAAATGTTAATATATTATTAGAAAATTGCTAAATTAGAGAGAGAGAGAGAGAGAGAGAGAGATTTCTGATATTGAAAAGCCTTTGTTGTATTTTAGAACAGTTGCGAAAAAGAGCGAAATGTTTTCAATACCGTAACATAAAACGGGGCGTTATGGTAAAAACCGTCATAAATCCTAGACTTAGAATACTCCAAATCAAGTGTGCACATATTGATCGCAGGTGCTTGAGGACTGGACCACCCCGCCCCCTCCCATCCACCCATTAGGTCCCTGGGTACATGTAGTTGACTCTCCTCTCTCATTTCTATGTAAATCAGCGCCTCTTCTGCCTAGAAAATGAAACACATTTCATGTTGAGGAGGGGTGTACATAAATTGATTTTTCCGGTATTTTTTTTTAAAATTGTTATATTGTGTATATTTGTTTTAATTCTGTAAGAAACTACATGTAAGGTCGAAATACCGGTATTTATTGACACGCTGCAAAAAGATTAAATCAAAACATTGGTTTTTTTTCACTAAAATAAATACATACTTTTTGACCAGGTAATAGACTTATATATATATATATATAAGTACTTCAGTTGTTAATTTGAAATTCCTTACCATCGACAATTGCTAAATCTTTTTACACCTATCCTTAATCACATCAGAATGTTTGTTATCGATGAGATAAATTCAAATGTTGAATTACTCGGCCGTATTCTGTTCTATATTGTATTGTTTATCACCAAGAACTGTGTGATAAAATGCATTGCTTTAACAGATATTCATAAATTAAGAACATAAAAAATATGTAGATATATTATATGTTAAATCACTGATAAAATGGAAATGATAAATGTAATAATAAACAGGATAATTGAGAGAATATTCTCAAAACAAAAATAATTTGATGTTTCCTTTCTTAATTTTTAGCACTTGTAAAGGTATTTGCCAAAATAACATTACTCTTTGGTTTTTTGTTTTGTTGATGATAATAGAAAAAGTTTAATGTTAGAATGATTTTCATATTATTTCAGGCACGTAGCATCGGGGGGGGGGGGGGGGGGTGCAGGCACACTTTTTCTCGCAGCAACTAATTTGTTAAAATTTACATATAAAAAATTGAATTATTATTGAGTTGGCCCCCCACTTTTTTTGGAGGTGGTAAGAAATCAGTATGAAAATAAGGAAATTAGGATTGAAATTAAAGTTTATACTACGGTAGCCCCCCCCCCCCCCCCCCCCCCCCCCCACGGATTAGGATTTTGAAGATTATGGGAAAGTCCGTATTTGCTTCTTCTTTTTTTTTTGCTTGTCATGATTTTTTGGATGAGTCTCCCCCCCCCCTACACTTTAAAAGTGAACATGGTAAACAAACTCTCTCGTTCAAATAAATATTATAAAATCTGACACGCTCAATCTCAAGTTGACGAGAAAACAATTGATATTTACTTATAATATGTACATGTACATTTGTTTTGTTTTTTTTTGCAAATACACATGTATACCTGTGATTTAAAATTGTCGCATATCTGCTTATACATCATACATTTGGAAGAAACCTTGAACACCCCGCGAATGTTATTATCATTTCAATTTTAGACCACGTGGTTTTATTTGACCCTTTCTGTTTCGCAGTAAAAATCGTGTTTATAGTCTATTTCAGAGAATCTAGGTACTTGTAGTCAAATATAAATTCTAGAGGTTTATTGTTTTTAACTTCATTAATTGGTGGATAAAATGTGTTCTAGAAATACACAAAACAATACAAAAAATAGTTTTTTTTCTGCTGTTGCGACAATTAACATGCGTAGTCGAGATCCCCTCTAAGAATTAATTTTCGATCCGCGCCTGACCTAGTAATAACATCAATAGTGAAACAGACTGTACTATTTTATGCAGAATGTTCCTTGAAAATGGCTCGATACACTAAGTTTTTAAGCAAAACATTCACCCATTAATTTTTTTTAAAAATGGTATTGCACACCACAAGCATCAAACATGGCTATGATTTTATTAAGCAACCTAATGTTTATATTATTAACCACTCTACACGTGGTTGAACACGAACGATAACTCTGTTCTGAATATCATCGTTTGATTTAAAGAAATAAGACATACATCTTAAAAGATGTTGATGTTTTAACATAAATCAAAGTAGAATATGATATGAAAATCGACCAGTACTTACGTATTTTGAGAATATTATCCGAACACTTATACTTCCGCTCAAAATTTCACAGGAACTGAACAAATCTCGGTGAAGTCTCGTGAACTTTCATTCTAGCACCTCTGGATTTATTACATACTTAGCAACGATAAAGAAAACATTCCGAACACATTCGCAGGGGTGTTGAAGGTTAGAATGTGAATATGGTAACTGAGATACATAATTACACATATTCTGTTTTTCAGACAATGGTACAAGATCATCCCTTCTTTATTCTGCAGGGATGGAACATCACTGAAACAACAGGTAAACAGATATTGACCTCAATATCATCATCTCTGAGTATAACATGCATGACAAGTTTGAGTTGATAGACATTCATTGATATTAACATTCAGTGTATATTTCCCCCTATGTTTGCATTGGGTATATGCGACATTCAATTTCCTATGTGAATACACAAGTTTCTGGTACTATATTTTAAGTCGCGGATTGCCGGAAGCAAAGTGAATAACATGTTAATATGGCTGCTCTATGTCAGTTTCATATCCCTGACTAAGAGCATATATGATGGACGTTGTTTACTCATGGTTTGAGTTTTCAAATTCGGATTGTTATAAAGTTCAATGTCATGAGTAAAATTTGCTTTAATTACAAAAGATATTTATGAAATGAATTATTATTGACATAACATTTGATATTTTTTACTACATTATGGTATTAGACTAGAACAAAGTTGGATTTTTACCAAAACAGAGGAAATTCGGACTAAATTCTTCAAATTTTGTTTTTCACTGAAATATTTTTGGTAGTACTCTAATATTTAAAGTTATGGTTTAATTTGTTAGTCAACATAATTTTGCATACTTTCTGTTGATTTCATCTCACTTTTTCATTTAGATAATAGTATGGCACACACTACAAATATATTAAAACATGTTTAAAAATGATAAAAGACACCATATCTCAAAATTTTTATCATTGACCTCATATAAACTTAATGCCAGCAAAGTAAGGTCAATATTCTAAGTTTAATACTATAAATGATTTAGTATTACCATCATTCAGTTTTTTGTTCAATTGAATCAAAAAAGGATAGGGATTTGAAAACTGATAGTGGAAATTCAGACTGAAATAATTATAAAAATTGTGAATGAAATCTTCATGCTTTGTATCTATTTCGTGTCACTGCCATTCATAAACTGTATTTCATTTTCAAAAGGGTTAAGCAACTTGTAGTTTTTTCACAATTAAGAAAATCTCAATCATAGTGCAAAATTTTAAGGGATTTTTCTTAAATCATCAAAAAGTATTCAATGGCCATTAACTCAAAAAGTAGGCCATTGACCGACTTTTTTGAAAGTGAAAAATAACACTACCATGAAAGGTCTATAACACACAATCGATGGTTTTTCAATATCATCAGTGGATTTTTTTCATTCTGAGTAAACGTTAGCTGCAGGACTGTAGCTCCCGGTCTGAAAAAATTCGGATGGACGACCTGGGAGCTACAGTGCCTCCCATAGTAAAAAACTGCAATTTACGGCGCACAAAAAAATGCGCTAGTTTTGGACTGATTAACCTTATTTTCACACAAATTCTGTGAAAACAATGAGTACCATTAAATTCTTCAGACAATTTACTACTGATATTGTTACTTTACTTGCCTCAGACTTTCTCTGAAACATGCTAACCGACCTCTGAAAATAAAGTGTATTAATTTACGTCGAGATCGAGAGTCGCCATTTTCACATGTAAACAAACTGCACCACTTCACTTTACGGGGCTGGTGATGGTGTTTAGAAGAATATCAGAGGCAAGTAAAGTGACGATATCTGTAGTAAATTGTCTGAGGAAATTTTTGGAATCAAATATTTGTACAGAATGTGTTCGGAATTGAGATGAATCAGTCCAAAACTAGCGCAATTTTTTGTGCGCCGTAAATTGCAGTTTTTTACTATGGGAGGCACTGTAGCTCCCAGGTCGTCCATCCGAATTTTTTCAGACCGGGAGCTACAGACCTGCAGCTAAGTAAACGTATACCTTAAAGCGACGATACACAAATATTGCATACACATAGACATCGGTATGAAAATGTAAATATAAGCATTGAATGCTTATTTTTGGATAACTTTTTGTTACACTTTACAGGTTTGGTGGGGGCCCTTATCGTTACCCTGATCCTATGTCTGATTAACGAGACGTTATAACTATATTACACGTTACAGGTTTGGTGGGGGCCCTCACTGTCACCCTGATCCTATGTCTGATTAACGAGACGTTATAACTATATAACACGTTACAGGTTTGGTGGGGGCCCTCACTGTCACCCTGATCCTATGTCTGATTAACGAGACGTTATAACTATATTACACGTTACAGGTTTGGTGGGGGCCCTTACTGTCACCCTGATCCTATGTCTGATTAACGAGACGTTATAACTATATTACACGTTACAGGTTTGGTGGGGGCCCTCACTGTCACCCTGATCCTATGTCTGATGAACGAAACGTTATAACTATGTTACACGTTACAGGTTTGGTGGGGGCCCTTACTGTCACCCTGATCCTATGTCTGATTAACGAGACGTTATAACTATATTACACGTTACAGGTTTGGTGGGGGCTCTTACTGTCACCCTGATCCTATGTCTGATGAACGAAACGTTATAACTATGTTACACGTTACAGGTTTGGTGGGGGCTCTTACTGTCACCCTGATCCTATGTCTGATTAACGAGACGTTATAACTATGTTACACGTTACAGGTTTGGTGGGGGCCCTTACTGTCACCCTGATCCTATGTCTGATTAACGAGACGTTATAACTATGTTACACGTTACAGGTTTGGTGGGGGCCCTTACTGTTACCCTGATCCTATGTCTGATTAACGAAACGTTATAACTATGTTACACGTTACAGGTTTGGTGGGGGCTCTTACTGTTACCCTGATCCTATGTCTGATGAACGAAACGTTATAACTATGTTACACGTTACAGGTTTGGTGGGGGCCCTTACTGTCACCCTCATCCTATGTCTAATTAACGAGACGTTATAACTATGTTACACGTTACAGGTTTGGTGGGGGCTCTTACCGTCACCCTGATCCTATGTCTGATGAACGAAACGTTATAACTATGTTACACGTTACAGGTTTGGTGGGGGCCCTTACCGTCACCCTGATCCTATGTCTGATTAACGAGACGTTATAACTATATTACACGTTACAGGTTTGGTGGGGGCTCTTACTGTCACCCTGATCCTATGTCTGATGAACGAAACGTTATAACTATGTTACACGTTACAGGTTTGGTGGGGGCTCTTACTGTCACCCTGATCCTATGTCTGATTAACGAGACGTTATAACTATGTTACACGTTACAGGTTTGGTGGGGGCCCTTACTGTCACCCTGATCCTATGTCTGATTAACGAGACGTTATAACTATGTTACACGTTACAGGTTTGGTGGGGGCTCTTACTGTCACCCTGATCCTATGTCTGATTAACGAGACGTTATAACTATGTTACACGTTACAGGTTTGGTGGGGGCCCTTACTGTCACCCTCATCCTATGTCTGATTAACGAGACGTTATAACCATGTTACACGTTACAGGTTTGGTGGGGGCTCTTACCGTCACCCTGATCCTATGTCTGATTAACGAGACGTTATAACTATGTTATACGTTACAGGTTTGGTGGGGGCTCTTACCGTCACCCTGATCCTATGTCTGATTAACGAGACGTTACACGCCTTCATTTGTTTCGCCGAGAGCATCAATGCATCCAGGTAAGCGCATTTCTTTCCATCATATATTTATGTACATGTATATTTTTTAACTATATCTAATTTATATTTTTTTTATGATTTGAAAAAAATACAAGTGTAGATTGATTTTCAGAAGAAAAAAATATGTTTTTAAACAATTATCGTCAAGAAAAGCCATTCAGAAAAAAATTACATTGTTTCACGTAATTAAAACGTAAAAGGTTAGATATACCATTTACTTACAAAATGAGAAATGATTCTTCGAAATATTTTGATTTGATCATGCCCGACCGTGCTAGTATTCGATCACCTTTATAGATCTGATACCCACAGAATGGTTCCTTACTATTCATAGTTTTAAGCAATTGTGCAATTTAATATTGAAACAGTCATTAATGAATTGTATTGGGCCATAAATTATAAAACCGATTGGTAGTGTAATCATAGACAAAGACACTGGAAATTGTGAATATATCAGACTCGTTTTTTGACAAAATTCAAAATGTGTACGCGGGGGGAAATGATGATTAATTCTAAAAATTGAAGATTTTTCGCTTGTGCATCATTCAAATGAATGAAAAATACATTTTTTAAAATTCAAATGCAAGTCATATATACATACCTGTATGTACGTGTAAACAAAGACCCAGCCGTATTCAAACTCACGGTCTGCTTCAATCGCAACTTCTCGGACCTTTCCGGCAAGCTCGGAAAAACACCTCGAAAGTATAACCTAGGCGTCATTGACAACCCCCCTTTTTATAAAACGTGGTATAAATGTAAGTACAACACAGTTTACCATCTGTTTTGATGTGAGATATACTTTACCAAAGTAAGCGATATACCCTAAAATATAACACAGAAGTGATGTACATTGCTGTCTAGCCGATTCTTTTATAAAATGGGAAGCGACTCCATTTTGTATAAAATTTTAACAACTGGTGATGTTAATACATTCGAAGTGATTTTCCGAGCTTGCCGGAAAGGCCCGAGATATTGCGATTGGGTCTGCTTATCAGTGGTTTGATGCTATATTCGATGAGCTACAAAGTTTAACAAACAAATTCAAGTAAAACGTAACGTTTCGATCCCCATGTTGTGACGTACGTTAATGAATTAAAGTAAAACAAACGATGCCGTTTAATCAATGACCCTAGCTGTTTGGTGAATTTAACGAGATCACATTTGATATTTCAGGTACATAACAGAAGGGTGGATCTACTCCGTGACCTTTCAGCACTGCCTGATGGCATTCCTGCACGTGTTTCGTGTGTACGTCTGCTGCCTCCTCGTGATGTCACTATCCACCATGAATGTCTGGATCATCCTGACGCTTGGATTTGGTTCCGGAGTAGGATACCTATTGATTCGTCCCCTGATATTTTACCTCCTCCACAAACATCACAGGACTAACAACGGGACTAACAACACCAAATGGACCATCATCTCTACGGAACCCCTCAGTAGTACCCCGAAATCCTTCTCGGTCCCTCGACTGACCATGTCACGTGATTTGATGGATGCGCTGCGGGAGAAGCGGATTTCCAAAAGCCTGTTGAGTGGAACAGTTGGATCCGCCGACGTGTCTTTGCAGTGGGACTTCACGGGTAACATGACCGAGGACCTGGAGCCAAACAACTGGATCCGCCAGTCGCAGTGGGACGGGTCCCTGGAGATGTTGGACACTGGGTACGTGGGCGGGGATTCCCCGGACTGCTCCGCCGTCTCCGTCACCATGTATGTGTCCGTTGTGTAATATCAGTGTTATATCAGCCTCATGTATGTGTCTATAGTGTGATATCAGTCTCCATGAAAGTGTCCGAAATGTGATATCAATTACCACGCTTCCGTAGAGAGAGAACAAGGAAAACCATTATGTGTATTTTGTGTGATATTTATACCAACGAATGTGTCCGTAGTTTTATTATGTGTTTGATATCTTGTATTACCATATGTTCTACTCTACTATTTACAGTGTTTAACGATTATGAATTGAATCCAGCATTTATAGTAGTTCCTAACACAATAATCAGTGATTATTCATTCATTCTCCCTACGTGTCCACTATCAACCATGCATGTCATTTTTAAAATATTAATGTCACGTTTGTTTACTGTTTATGAACAATGATTGTACAAGATACGAATGCAATAAAAGGGGGAAAAAAATGTTTGATTTCTATTTTTCCTGATTTTGGCATATTACCAGTTTATTCTGAAGACGATAGCATCGGGGAGGGGGGGGGGTCTAAATGAATATTTTTCTACAAACAAATATATATATAGAATGAATTTTGAAACATATCCCCTTCCTTTAACGTTTTAGGAGAATGTTAGAAATTAAAAGATTTGGGAACAAAGTATTTTAGCCTGTCAAGTCTACCCCCTTCTCCTCTTCTTGAAATGACCTGATGCTAAGTGGCTAAGTCTGAGTTCTTATAATGTACGTAGAATGAGCTTGCGATCACACGCGAATGTATTTGTTATATGATACTAATTGGACCAATCTCAGTAATCATTTAATCATTTTTAAAAATGTCAATTGATTTCAATTTTCTAATTAAACATTGTCAAGAAATATTTAGGAAGCATATTTTCTTAAAAAACTTATCTGTAAATGTACAAAAAACCAAATTGTAATTTTTAGAAACGGAAAATGTGTTAAAGACAATGAAAAATGGGAATACAATAGCAAATACGTAGAAGTAGTGAATCAATTTAACTATCTTGGTATGTTGTTTAACTACAATGGTAAATTTTTATCTACACAAAAGCACTGTGCAGCACAGGGAAATAAAGCAATGTTCAGCATATCTAGTAAAATGAAAGATTTGAATTTTAATGTTGAAACTCAATTGAATGTTTTTGATACTTATGTAAAAAGTGTACTTAGTTATAGTGCTGAAATTTGGGGATTCCATAAAGGTCAAGATGTAGAAAAAGTCCACATAAATTTTTGTAAGAAGGTTTTGGGTGTCAGAAAAAATACTTGCAACAGTGCAGTTTATTATGAAGTAGGTAGATTTCCATTAGAGATTTTCAGGAAACAAAAAATTTTTAAATACTGGTTTAAATTAAGAAACTGTAAAAACTGTATTTTAAAAGCATGCTACGAAGACATGGTGAAAAATAATGACATATGGATTTCAAATATTAGGAAAGAATTGTCCATCTTAGGCTTAGCCGATTTATATCAAAGTACTATGAAAGAGTCTGATGTCTTTAAACAAAAAGTTGTTAACGATATAAGCAATGCATCAAAATGTATATTATATAAACATGTTGTTGATCATTTTTGTTTACAAGTTTACCTAAAGAAACCAATTCATGTAAAATATCGTAAATTAATTACACGCTTACGGTTGTCCTCACATGACTTAAAGATTGAAACAGGGAGGTATGATAATTTAACACGTGATTGTCGAAAATGTGAATCTTGCAACTTAAATGTAATTGAAGATGAGTTCCATTTTTTACTTATTTGTCCATCACTTTGTAGTTTAAGAGATAAGTATATTAAAAAATACTACTCCCGAAAACCAAGTGTCTATAAAGTTATACAGTTATTATCTACCTCTAATACTAAAGAACTGTGTAATTTAGGTAAATATTTATATTATGCAAACAAGCAACGAACTCTCCATGTGAATTATCCAAATTGATTATGTACACTTTGTTTTTCTTACTGTTTATTTAATATGTATATGTTCATATGTATAACCTATGAGACATTTGTCTCTTGGAATAAAGAACTTGAAAGAACTTGAACTTGAAAATAGTTGATATTCATTAGACTTTCATGTTAAATACTGAAATCTGATTGGTTTAGACGCAGTTCATAATCTGTTCTATTACCCTCAGCGTTAGCAACGCACTAAGCAACGGGTAACATTACGAATTGTTACATGCGCGAAAATCATGCGCGTACGGTTCGCCTTAGAATTCACGTTATTCCTATCTAAAAGCAGTGATGTTTTCTTTAAAATTAAGACATTCAGTATAACAAAATAAATAGTGCCTGTTTGGGAGGATAACATGTACAGTTGAAATTGACATCCCTCGAAAACCATTGTCAACCTCCGCTTCGCGTCGGTTGACAATGGTTTTCTCGGGGTGTCAATTTCAACTGTTACCCTCCCAAACAGGCACTATTTATATAATACCTCAGGGTTCATACGATCTTTATTCGATAAAATGAAAAACCTCCAAGATTTCGCATTTGAAACGCATCCTCTAGTTTTCAGGTTTCAAAACACTGTTAGAATTAAAAAGTCTACGGCGATTTTGTACTGCAAAATTGAAAGTACCCGGAAGATAGTGCTTTAAAATTTTGCGAGGAATGAAGGAAAGATGTCAACATTATCCATTATAAATCTTCGTTAGAAAATTGTTTTAGATCTTGAGTTTCTCCAGGTAAAAGCAAATGATTTGAAGAAAGTAAGGGTTTTTTCCCTTTCATCGATTTTATTGTACTTTCTTGAAGGGCTTGTTATTGTTCATTAAGGATCGTCAAAGTGTGAGGGAAACACTACATTGGGACAGACTATAAACTGTGTTAGTGATACTTTCATTTAAAGGGGCATGGTCACGATTTTTGTCAAAAATTATTTTTCCGATTTTAACATTTACAATGCTTCAGAAAGGCATTTTTAATAGGCAACCGAAATTTGAGTCTCATTTGTTGAGTTGTAAGCGAGTTACAGAGCTTGAAATGATTCGCTATGTAAACAAAGCGTTTGTTTACATTTTGAACGCTGAAGTAAAAATTTCAGTTTTAAACCTAAAACGAATGTGTTAAACGTTAGGAACTGTATATCTATGCTTAAACGAAATAAAAAGATAGACAAATACGCTGGAAAAAGATTTTTTACTGGTATATGGAACCTATGTAAACAAAAACAGGCCTTGAGCCTTGTTTACATGACAAAGAATTGTAAGCCCTGTATCTTGCCTATAACTCTACTAATGACTCTCAAATTTAATTTGATCATTAGAAATGCATTTCTAAAGCACTGTAAATAATACAAACATAAAAATAAAATTTGACCAAAATCGTGACCATGCCCCTTTAAGCATATACCATCACTCACTTTATTACAATTTTCACATTTGAAATTAATCGCTAAAAATGAAAATAAAAAACAAACAAATTACCTTTTTAAGGAGGGTGGGTGGTCCTGTTTTCCTACTTCCTCGTTCTTCCCGCGGTATGCCGAGCGCTTCTTAATGCTTTTCAAGAAATAAATGTACATTTATTTGATAAAGTTTCGTTTTATAGTTTTTTTATAGTCTTGGTATTTTCTGATGATTTTTTTTATATCTAATAAAATGTTTAGAAAATAAGAAATTAAAAAATCATCTGTAATGCATAGTGTTCGTAAAATTGGTTGGTTTTATTATTCGATGTAAACATGCTACTTGTATATCTACTTGAACCAATTCTGCTTTTCCTCATAATTAATCGTTAATGTTTAAATAAGAAAACAAAAAAAAAAAAAATAAATAAAACAAAAACAAACAAAAAAACCCCAACAACTTGAACCTCATTTAACAAATTTGAAACCGGTGTTATATATCTTTTTTTTTTAAAGAAAAATTAATTTATTTTTACGCGTTTTGAAATCTAATACCCACACTATCTATGACCAGAGCCTATAATGATAACCAAGCGGTATCTTAGACAGTGTATATAACCCGAGTACTAACTGCCACTACCACCTATAGAAGTTCTATCCGTATGTCTGTCTGTGTGTGTTAATGTCACCTGGAATCATTATCCGCGACCTTTGACTACCGGGTCGCTGTATCGGTTCCTGTCCACGTACTGTACCATGTCAAAGCTGCCACGCCCCCACATCTTAATATCTGACAAATAGTGTAACCACAATGTTCGATGTCAATTAAAACAAACCATGTTGACAAATAAAACGAAACCAAATCTGGGTCAACAAGGAGCTAGGCCCTTTGATGCTGGAGAGGCTTTACGCGAGGAAGCGGGGTCCTTCAAACCAAGCACCACTTCAGGAGAACGGTTAATTGCCTTGATTAGCAGGTCGTTTTTCAGAGTGTCATAACGTGAATAGAAATCAACACAGACCATGTTAAGCATTGTTAAAGTGTTTGTCCCTCGGTACACCTGACTCTTGTCGTTCAGCGCCAGCAGAGAAGTACAGTTCATCCTGTAATTGATCATTACGACCTCAAGCCATTGTAGAGTCTCCACAATTGTAAGTGGGTTAGATTCAAAGGAACGGTCTAACTGAGGGAAGAAAAACAATAACACCAGAACAGAGTAACTCGCTAAAGCTACCAGAAGACCAGTGAGATAATAAGTGAACTTACAAGCCTGAAAGATGTGGTTCCTGTTGATTTCCCTGCTGGTCCCCATGGTCTGGACCAATCCTATCCCGGTGTCGGAATTAGAGGAAGCAGTGGACGTTCTCCTGACTTCTGTAGAGGCCCACGGAAGGAAAATCAAGACCCTGCAGGATGAGATGTACAATGTTGGGGATGTCCTGGAACAGCATGTGTTTCTTCTGAAACAGCTAAAGGAGATTGTGGAGGACAAGAAAGACCCAGGTAGAGAGAGAAAACGAGAGAGAGAGAGAGAGAGAGAGAGAGAGAGAGAGAGAGAGAGAGAGAGAGAGAGAGAGAGAGAGAGAGAGAGAGAGAGAGAGAGAACTTGTACGTATTTTGTACCCAAATAGATTGCTAAGAGATCATTCTCACTTAGAATCGAAGACATCAGTCTCTGCAATGTACCTCAGAAAAATATACAGAAGATTAAAAATATTGGAAGTATGTGATTATTTTCGGTAGAACATAAATTCGTTTAATTAACACGTTTTGTTTCAAGAACGACATACCTTAAACATGAACACCATTAGATTATGTCATTAACAGAAATCAACAGGACCGAGGTAATTTGATTAGATTGTACGTCCAAGGTTTTTTTTATTAACAGGCCCAGTACAAATCTCTAGATTTACCTAAATAGTTCGAATAAGCGTTATACCTTTACAGAGCTATATTCAGATTACTTTGATAAAGCTATTCGTATGCAGTTTCTTTTTTACCAAAATGTTAATTATAAGAAACAGACCAAAAAAATGAGATTGATTTAAAACTAATATTCGCACTATTGATAATAAAAAATGTAATCCGATATAGAACAGTGGAAATAGTTTTAACATCGCACTATTTAAACACTTTTAAGATGAAAAAATTCAT
Organism: Magallana angulata; assembly: GCF_025612915.1. Lineage (NCBI taxonomy): Eukaryota > Metazoa > Mollusca > Bivalvia > Ostreida > Ostreidae > Magallana > Magallana angulata. The sequence continues at coordinate 55,139,572 of NC_069120.1, forward strand.
CCCAAAATGGCTGACCTCTGATCGAAACGACATTTCGTTTTATGAAAAGGGTTTTATCGATGGTAACATGTAAATTAACTCATAGCCGAGTGGATAAAGTATCGGACGTATGTTACGTACATCCCCAGTTCGAATTCCGAAGGGGCTTTTCTTATTCCTTACGGAAATGATTTTTTTCTATTAATTATTTTATTCCCAAAGTGCAAATTTTTCGCTTATTTGACGTGTGTACAGTCTATCGTTATATCTTTCACAATCAAATAATTTACTATAAATTTGAGTGATTTTTTCTAGGTGTGTTATTCCACCTTTTTTAAAGCAAAATTATATATTTTCATTTGGTAACTGTACAATGATTTCTTTTCATTGTGCTGAATTATTACCAATCAATTATCTTGTTTACCATAACTGGCCTCCAAAGTCTCATAAGGATACACAGTTTGATAAATAATCTTTACATGCATTGTTAAAAGAACAGTTAAAAGTTGAAAACTAACACTGCACTTAAATGCGATTTTTTATGCATGCTGAAAAATTATACATTATACAAGAAAAATTGAATGAAAATTAAAAGTAGCTAAATCAAGCTACTCTGAATAGCTTGATAAAGCTACATAACTTATTCAAGCTGTATATTTAAATCAAGAGATTTTATCGGACCTGATAAAATTGTTACAAGTTACACATTAGTTAACGTTATTGTTTGACAGGTTACGCTGACGAGATCGGAGCAGAGGAGGTGAAAGATACCAAGGTGGAGGAAAGGGTGCTCAATGACGAATTACAGAAAATCCGGGGCCTGAAGCCCGAGGATAGCGAGGAGGAGGAAGAGGAACATCCGGCGGAAGTAGAGGAAACGGAAGTAGAGGAAACGAAAGTAGAGGAAATGGAAGTGGAAAACGAATCAGAGGAATCCGCCGAAACGTTGGAACAGGAGCCGGAAATTTCCGAGAAGTCCGCCGAAACGGAGGAAAAACAGTCGGAAAGTGTTGAGGAATAGATATGTTGGATTTGGGAGAAGTGGAGATTAAAGCGATTCTAACAAGATTGAAGATTTGATGATACGGGGCGGATCTTTACTGAACGCTTGACTTTAATGCCTAGTAGGGGTAAAATGTATACACAGTTCTAACTGTCTATATATGAGTGATTATTAGTTGGGTTATTTTGACCGATGAACCGATTAAATTAGTTTACATGTAAAGAAATACAACTTGATATAAATAAATGTCTACAATAAACCAAACGATTTACTCATTGACAAGATTGTACACATTCTTTGTTTTCTAGACACCCATTAAAAGTGTATGCTAAAATTCAGCGCAAAGGAAGATGAATATAAAATACCGTCAGTTTAAGGCTTATTTTTCTATGAAGTGCCTTTCAGAATTCGAATAGCGTTTAGTATAATGTGGTGAGTTCACTGTTCAAATTACTGTTAATACAATGTATATTAAAAAAACGCAAAATTCAGATCAATTAGGTGGCGCAGTTTATCAAAAGATATATTGAATAATTAGATATTGTCGCTTGCCTGAATTACTTCACCATTGGAATACTCAGCTAACCATGTGCTATTAGACTTTGTTATACTTTCATGTTAAATACTGAAATCTGATTGGTTAAGACGCAGTTAATAATATTTACTATTACCCTCAGCGTTAGCAACGCACTTGGCAACGGGTAACATTAAAAAATGTTACATGCGCGAAAATTATGCGCGTACGGTTCGCTGTAGAATTCACGTTATTCCTATGTAAAAGCAGTAAAATTTTCTTAAAAATTTTATAAAAGACATTCAGTATAACAAAATAAATAGTGCCTGTTTGGGAGGATAACAGTTGAA